>NW_027555847.1:401884753-403084753 GCF_003287225.1 Phascolarctos cinereus
AATATACATGCATACATATACATACACACACACACACACACACACACACACACACACACACACGAAAGAACTTAACATCACCGATAACTACAGTGGTGTAGTAACTGATTTAGAGCAAGACATCCTGGAGAATGAAGTCAAGTGGGCCTTAAAAAGCATTGCTAATAAAAAGGCTAGTGGAAGTTATGGGATTCCAGCTGTTTAAAGCTGTTTAAAACACTAAAAGATGATGGAAGCTCTTAAAGTGTTGCACTCAATATGCTAGTAAATTAGGAAAACACAACAGTAGCCATTGGATTAGAAAAGATCAGTTTATGTCCCAGTCCTAAAGAAGGGCAAAGCCAAAGAATGATCAACTTAAAGAACTGCACTATTTCATGTGCCAGCAAGGTTATGGTTAAGATTTTGCAAGCTAGATTTCAGCAATATGTGAACCGAGAATAATTAGAAGAGCAGCCTGCTTTTTGAAGAGGCAGAGGAACTAGAGACCAAATTGCCAACATTCATATAGAGAAGTGAGATAGATTTATAAGAATACAAGTCATTCCCCAATTGACAAATGGTCAAGGGATATGAACAGGTAGTTTTCAGATGAAGAAATTAAAGCCATCTATAGTCATATGAAAACATACTCTAAATTACTATTAATTCAAGAAATGCAAATTAAAACAACTTTGAGGTACCATATCACATCTATCAAATTGTCTATCATGATCAAACAGGAAAATGATAAATGCTGAAGAAGATGTGGGAAAAGTTAAACACTAACTCATAGACGGTAGAGTTGGGAACTGATCCAACAATTCTGGAGAGCAATTTTAACTATGCTCAAAGGCTATAAAACTATGTATAACCTTTGATCCAGCAATACCACTTCTAGGTCTATATTCCAAAGAGATCATAAAAATGGGAAAAAGGCTCAATATGTACAAAAATATTTATAGCAGTTCTTTTTGTGGTGACCAAGAATTGGAAATTGAGGGGATGCTTGTCAATTAGGAAATGGCTGAACAAGTTGTAATATATGAATGTAATGGAATACTTTGTTCTATAAGAAATGATGAGCAAGTGAATTTCAGAAAAATCTAGAAAGACTTACGTGAACTGATGCCGAGTGAAGTGAGCAGAACCAGGAGAACATTGTACACAGCAACAGCAACATTGTAAATGACCGATTTTGGTAGACTTCACTCTTCTCAATAATACAATAATCCAAGAGAATTCCAAAGGACACATGATGGAAAATGCTATCTACATCCAGAAAGAGAACTATGGAGTCTGA
Source organism: Phascolarctos cinereus (assembly GCF_003287225.1). Taxonomy (NCBI): domain Eukaryota; kingdom Metazoa; phylum Chordata; class Mammalia; order Diprotodontia; family Phascolarctidae; genus Phascolarctos; species Phascolarctos cinereus. The sequence goes on from NW_027555847.1 coordinate 401,886,036, forward strand.
ATGCATATTGAAGCATATTATTTTTTCCTCTTTTTTTCTTTTGTGGTTTTCCCCTTTGGTTGTGATTCTTCTTTACAGCAGGATGGACTGATGTGGAAATATGTTTTTAAAAAATTGCCAACATTCTTTGGATTATGGAGAAAGCAAGGGAGTTCCAGAAGAAAAAAACTACTAATCTAATTAATGATCAATTAATTAAATTAATTAGTAGTAATTAATGATCAGCTTGACATTGTTGTTCAGTGGCACCTGACTCTTCATGTCCCATTTGGGGTTTTCTTGGGGAAGATACTTGGTTAATCTACCATTTCCTTCTCCAGCTCATTTTACAGATAAGGAAACCAAGGCAAACAGGGTTAACTGACTTGTCCAGGGTCTGAGGCCAGATTTGAGCTCAGAAAAAGGAGTCTTCTTGACTCTAGGCCTGGTGCTTTATCCACTGTACCACCTAGCTGATGCTTTAAGGCAAGCACATAAGGGGTAATCAATGTCTGATAACCTGAATGTTATGTATGTATATAGGACATTGGTGCATGGCAACAAATAGCAGCAGTTTCACAGGTGATGTGGCAAACTCTATAGAAGGAAAAAACAATCAGCACTAGTGACACATTTATGATGATCTCTTAGGGCCAGTAATCCCCAGATCTGCAATCCCCATGTGCTACTCACTGAATAATTTCCTTTGTTGAAATCTTTAAAATAAAAGCCTCCAGGTCATAACTTCTCAAGGGAGTCATTAACCTTTGTAGGAAACATTTTTTTCTTATTATCATGGCAACGTATCCTTGGGAAATCTCTCTTTAGATAGACTGTGTCTTATTTCAATCCAACAAATTAAATTCAGTTCATCAAATATTTACATTAAAGGAAAAATGCAAGGAAAAGGCAGAAACAAAACAATCCCTCCCTTCCCAGAGCATCCACTTTACTGAATCACGCATAGAGCTTCCTGGGGAGATAGCATCTTTGCATATTGACTCTGTCAAAGAGGCTTGAGTCTCATTCAATTTGGCTCCCTGACGTCACTAACATATCAGTATACATCCCCCTCAAAAAAAAAAATCCAGTGCCATAACATAATGAATGTGATATTGATTGGGAGTTGGAAGGGAAGACTGGGGTCTACCTGACCTAATCCCTATACCTGAACACTCCAATTTTCTCAGAGTTCAGCATCTAGTATTTATGAATGCCAAAATAGCGGGAGGGGTATTGCAGAGGCTAAAAACATAGTCACATATTTGAAATAACCATAGTGAATCTGGAAAGCCATCTCACATTCATCTACTTCCTTAATGTGAACCAGATTCCAGAAACCCTGGAGAGTTTGGTAGAAATTCTGGCTGCCTGGAGTTGGTCTAACAGGTCAGAGATTAGTGGGAATGGGCATTGATTGCAGATGTTGATAGCACTAAGGGCCTGGTAGTCATTACATAATGCATCCTCCACCCTATTTTCTTCACGTAGAAATTTCTAGGGCACCAGTGAGAGAGGCTGACAGCTAAATTAATTTCCATTTCTTTTCCATGTTTATTTTTTCCCCTGGGAAATCTTAGATGACCATCATCTTCTGATCTAATAGTAAATATGTAATGATAGTAGCCAGCATTTATATAGTAATTTAAGTTTTAGAAAGTCCTTCACAGAATTTGGGATTTGAAAGGGACCTCAGTGGACATCTAGTCCAAACCCCAACCTAAAAGGAACCTCAACAAGTGAGCATGCAAACTCTGCTTGAAGACCTACAAAAAAGGAGAATTCAGCACCTCTTGAAGCAGCACCTAATACTTTTGGACAGCTCCAATTGTTAGAAAATTTTGCTTTTTGTTTTGTTTTCCCCTGACTTTAAAGCTAAATTTACCTCTTCACAATTTCCCTTCTTTGATAATAGATCTGCCCTCTAAGAACAAACAGAAAAACTCTCTTCCCTCTCCCACATATAGCAGCTAGGACATGCAGTGGGTAAAATTCTGGGTCTGGAATCAGGAAAACTTGAGTTCAAATCCAGCCTCAGAAACTTAGTAGCTGTGTAACTCTAGGTAAGGCACTTATGCTCTTTTTAACCTCAGTGCCCTCATGTGTAAAATGGGGATGGTAATAGTACCTACTTCCCAGAGTTGTTATAAAGATCAAATGAGATTATAATTGTAAAGTGTTCAGTAAAGTTGTTATTAGCATAATCATTATCACCATTTTATTATTATTATATGCTAGATTGTTTTATAATAATCTATTATTTATAATGGTTATATATAAACTAGCATTTTTATTATATTCTTATTTGATAATAGTTATTAACATGACAATGCTCCAAATGATTAGCATTTTCTTTTATAATATAAACTCAATTCTTTCAAATGATTCTCATATGACAAGGACTCAAGGCTTTTACCATCTGGGCTACTCTTCATTGCATGCCCTTTCACTTATCAATGTCTTTATTAAAGTGTGCCTAGCAGAACTAAATGTAGTGTTCCAGGTGAGGTCGAACTAGGGCAAAGAAGCTATTGCCTTGTTACTCCTGAAATTTAGGCCTCTCTCAATGAAGCTTGAGTTCTTATTTTTAAGCTTTTGATCCACTCATGAGCTCAGATCTCTTCCCCTCCCCAGCTCCCCAGGAAACCAGGAATACTAGAAATAGTATTGGATCTAGAATCAGAAAGATCAAATCTTGCCTTAGATATTTACTGTCACATGATGGGTAAATCTTTTAACCTCTTGGCTTTATTTCCCTTGTCTGTAAAATGGGCATAATGATCACAACCACCCACCAGGCTTATGAGCATCAAATAACAAAACAAATGTAAAGTTCTTGGCATACTTTATAGCATGAGATAAATGTTAGTGATGATAATAAGGATGAGGAGGAAGATGATGATGATGTTGAAATTGATTTTTTGAGAAAGTGTAAGACTTTAGATGTAGCCTTACCAAATTTTATATTCTTAGATTCAGGCTGGTCCACTGGCCAAAATCTTTTTTTTTTTGCATCCATACTGTGTCATCTGGTATGCTAGCATCCCAGAATCATGTCATCTGTGAGTGTGCAATGATTATGTTATCTATGCTCCTTACAATATCATCAGTTATAAAACCAGAGGACCTGGGTTAAAATTCTCTGTTGATATTTACTATCCATTTGACCCCAAGCAAGCCATTTAACTTATCTGAGCTTCTGTTTTCTCCTTTGGGTGTTGAATTAGATGGCCTTTGAGTTCTCTTCCTGCTTAAAACCTAGGATATTATGATCCTGTATTAAAGAGTGTAGAGCCTAGAATAGATCTTATAGGTAGTTCAATAAAGACTTTATATATAACACTTAATTTGATCTTGAAAACAACCCTGTTGGTAGACAATTATAGAGATTGTTATTCCCATTTTACAGATGAAGAAACCGAGACTCAGAAAAATGAGAACTTATCCAAATTAAGTGTTCTTTTCATTTATTTCAGTCACATTCAGAATTTGAGGAAGAGAAACACAGCTGGCACTCAAAGAGAACTTCCCAAGTTAAAGTTTATTGATATCAAAACCACAGAAATATCAAGAACATATGTTAGTCTGTGATGTATCCACCTGGGTTCATTATGTCCTGAATTTAGACATACCACAGTACACATAAGGTTCAACCAGGAGTTAGCCTAAGAGTTTGCCAAATATTTAATGCTAAGATGTACATAAAGGGAGCTAGAGCCAATGAAAGGAAAGAGCACCCAAAGCACCTTTGAATACATTAAGCAGAAATCAACTAGCTAAGGATGTACAGAGGGATTGGCTCATTTCCTTTGGTGCTTTGAAGCACTGCTAATCTCACTAGGTTATACCTGTAACTTCCTCAGTCACTCAGACTGTTATTGTCTATATGTCACATGCTGATGACCTCCTCCTTTGGGACAAATAGGTGTCACGCACAAAAAATCCCTCATAACTGCAACATGTCATCGCTCTGATACAAGAGCTCTGGAACTCAACTGACAGCAAAATATTAAGCTCAGATGAATGGAAACTCTAAGGAATCTAAACAGATCTAGGAATCCTCAATACATTTTGTGTGTGTGTGTGTGTAAGGCAGATGCGATTTCTCCCTTCAGGGTGGTTCCAGCATTCTAACCAGTGCTCTCTGGTCACTTCCTCTGCAATAGCTGGAGGGAAAATTCAAGTTGTAGAAGTTACAAATAATTGAGGCATCATGGTAATTTGACCACTGAATGTCTAAAACCATGGTAAGGAGATGGTGACCAAGTTGCACTGAAAAAACAAACCACCACTTTCTAATTCTCACTTACAACATGACTAATGTGAAAATATGTTTAATAGGAATGTATATGTATAGCTTATATCAGATTGTCCACTGTCTTGGGGAGGGTGGTGGGGAGAAAGGGGGAGAAAAATTTTAAACTCAAAAGTGTATGGAAGTGATTGTTGATAAATCAAAAGAAATTAATTTGAAAAAAAAGCACACCCCTTGTCCCCTTTCAATGTACATTGTGAGTTCCCACACCTCTTTTGCCCCCATCTTCAAATCAATTTTTAAGATACTCCACACTACCAGCTACATTTTGCTTCTATCAATATTCTAAGCTGCCACGTAAGTTCCTGTCACTGGAGTCCTCCCCTGCTACCCAAGATCCAGAATTCCCAGATGCCACCAAACCAATATTTGTAGGTGGAGGCCGAACCCTGAAGAGGAATGGGCAACCTCAGTAGGTCATGGGATCCCTCTCTTTGGAGATCTCCAGGCAAAGACAATTTGTTAAAATTTTTGGAAAAGAGATCATTTCTTGGGGATAAGTTGTACTTGATCATCACTAAGGTTTCATTAAACTCTGAAATTCTGTGATTTTGGGAATATGCTTACTTTAGTGCTGAAGTTCTTGGTGAAGAGCACTCATCTAGTATAGATACTTACCATCTCAGCAGACTGGCTAAACCAGCTTGAGGGTAACTGACAGGCCTCAAACCCATTAAGGAGTAAGGGGAGATGTCCACCTCAAGTACATGAAAACTTCCTTCAGAAGAATGGGTAGATGAGAATAATTTTTTCCAACAGTCAGAAAGGCAGCTAAAGAAGGCACTCTGGAACAGTTAGAAGCTTGGCTAGACATCAAAAACACCAAGGTCATCTGCTGCATTCTTAGCCATCACCAGTCATTTTGACTTTTGTCCTGCCACTGGACTTTGATGAACATTTGAGAGAGTGAGGCTGACAACTTCGTGAAATTCTGCCTCACTGAAATCCAATTCACACACAAGTCAAGACATCACCCATCACATCGTGATGTCATTGGTCCTCTTCAAAACAAAGGGCAATAATAATATCTAACTTCAAATCCAAATTTATACCATATTATCTGCCCATGTCCCACCTGAAGACTGTCTTGACAACTTAAACAGTCCTTACTTCGTAGTATGACAGAAGGGAATAAAGGCTATAAAGAAGGAAAAACAAAAAAGAACAAATTATCCAGAACTTTGATACTTTAAAGCTCAACCTGAGAAATCTTAACAGGAAAACAACAACAACAACAACAACCAAAATGACATCCAGCATTTAACTTACACAGGATGGGTCAAAATGTTATTACAATAGACTCCAAGACTGGTCAAAATGCAGTCATGCCCCACATTACATTGCACTGACATCCTTGTTAGCAGCAAAATCAACATTATTTAATAACTAAATTCTGTAATCATGCCATAAACAGCCTGCTTAAATTGCTTCATTAGTTCAAAAGTTCAATTCAACAACTGGCTAATGTGTTTTAAGGCATCACAGTAGTCAAAGAAGATAGTAAGACAAAAACTAAACAGCCCTTTTCCTAGAAGAGCTTATGTTCCATTTGGTGACTAGAACACATATGCAGATAAGTACATGAAGAGTATACATGAAGTAAATACACAATAATTTCAGGGAGGGATATTAATAACCAGTGGATTAGAAAAGACCAAGGATAGTCTTTGCAAAGTGAGATGGCAGATAGAACATCAGGTAGAAGGAAGAGTCAATAGGCCAATTTGTTTGGACTACAGTGTTTGGGAAGGAAATTAATATGATACGAACCAGGGAAAAATAAGCAAAAGCTATGCTGTTAAGATATTTAACTACTAAATTTAAGAGTTTGTATTTTGTCCTAGAGATAATGTGTAACCTCTGAAGATTCTTAAGCAGGGACTAATATGGTCAGACCTCTGCTCTAGGAAAATTATTTTGGCAGCTGTGGGGAGGATGAAAAGCATGCATATGGCTCCTTCTGGAGTTTGGTATAAAAGGAAAAAGGAGGTATAACTTGAGGGGATAACATTGATCTAGTCATCAAAAGAGATATAAATCAAAGGATTTAAATGATAATAGCTGACATTAACCTGAAGTTTTAAGGCTTTAAAAGTACTTTATACAGCTTATTTCATTTGAGTCTCAATCTGTGATGTAAATAGAAGTATTATTATTATTATTTCCATTTTACAGATGAGAAAATAAAGGGTTACCAAATTTGGATTACTTGCCCAAAGTCACATGGCTTTCATTTTCAGGCAGGATTTGAACTCATATCTTCTTGACAACTCACTATCCACTGAACCATAATAACAATATGAAGCTATTTCCTTTGTGTTCATTTATGCTACATGTTTATTTGACTGAATTAATGACTTGATGTGTGTTACTACTTGTATATAAATAAAAATTAAATTTAAAAGATTAAATATTGTTTGAAAGAAACGAGGCATTAATAGAGAATTATTGGGAATTGTTTTGACATATTAGATTCTTCAATAACTATTGATATATCGGGGGGCGGAGCCAAGATGGCGGCATGAAAGCAGTGATTTGCTTGAGCTCTCCCCCAAAACCCTCCAAATACCGATGAAAAAAATGGCTCTAAAATTCTAAAGCAGCAGAACCCACAAAAAGAAAGAGTAAAACAAATTTCCAGCCCAAGACAGCCTGGATGGTTGATCAGAAAGGCATATTGCACCAGGCAGGGAAAGGAGCTCAGTTCGGCCTGGGCCCACAGGCCACAGGGAACCTGGAGTAGGCCTCAGACAACTGAATCACAGGCAGCTGTGGTGGCTTCCAGACTCCTCAATACACGAACACCAAAGACAACTTAGAAGGTCAGTGGGAAAAGTCTGTCTTTTTGGTGAAAGAAGAGCTAGGTGAGAGCTAGTTCCAGAGCGTAGAGCGCCGTGGTGGTGGCTGTGTCCTAAGCTTCCAGCCGACAGACTGAGGGGGAATCAAATGGCTGATCAGAGGGGTACTGCAGGGATCTCTTTGCTGGTGCTGAGGCAGGAATCTCTTGCTTTGCCCATGCCTGGATGTAGTCATAGTTCTAGGTGGTGGTCCTGGGGTGAAGAGGAGCACTGGTGAGGTGGAGCTTGTTGTGGAGATAGAAAGGAAACCCTCCTCATGGTTCCAAGAGAGAAAAGACTGCTTGTGGCCGGTCACTCAAAGACCAGAGTACAGGCCAGGAAAAGAGTAAACTCCTCGCCCCGTATCATACCACCTTGGAAGAACTGAAAATTTACAGGTCCCTACAAGTATCTCTGAAAACAGCTGTACAAACCCCCAAAGATTGGGACAGTACATTTTCCACATTGGAAGCAGACTCTTACCTTACAAAGAGTTTAAAACTCAAGTAATTGGCTGGGATCATGAGCAAGCAGCCCAAAAGAGTCAGACTATATTATCTTACTTTGGTGACAAAGAAGATCAAAATATACAACCAGAAGAAAACAGAGTCAAAGATCCCACATCCAAAGCCTCCAAGAAAAATATGAATCAGTTCCAGGCCTTGGAAGAGCTCAAAAGGGATTTTGAGAAGCAAGTAAGAGAAGTAGAGGAAAAACTGGGAAGAGAAATGAAAGTGATGCAAGAAAATCATGAAAAACAAGTCAACAGCCTGCTAAAGGAGACCCAAAAAAATACTGAAGAAAATAACACCTTAAAAAATAGCCTAACCCAAATGGCAAAAGAGGTCCAAAAAGCCAATGAGGAGAAGAATGCCCTAAAAAGCAAAATTGGCCAAATGGAAAAGGAAGTCCAAAAGATTACTGAAGAAAATACTTCCTTAAAAATTAGAATAGAGCAATTGGAAGATAGTGACTTTATGAGAAATCAAGACACAGTAAACAAATCCAAAAGAATGAAAAATTAGAAAACAATGTGAAATATCTCATTGGAAAAACAACTGACCTGGAAAATAGATCCAGGAGAGAGAATTTTAAAATTATTGGACTATCTGAAAGCCATGATCAAAAAAAGAGCCTAGACATCATCTTTCAAGAAATTATCAAGGAAAACTGCCCTGATATTTTAGAACCAGAGGGCAAAATAGAAATTGAAAGAATCCACAGATCTCCCCTGAAAGAGATCCCCAAAGGAAAACTCCTAGGAATATTGTAGCCAAATTCCAGAGTTACCAGGTCAAGAAGAAAATATTGCAAGTGCCAGAAAGAAACAATTCAAGCATGTGGAACACAATCAGGATAACACAAGATTTAGCAGCTTCTACATTAAGGGACCACAGGGCATGGAATATGATATTCTAGAGGGCAAAGAACATAGGATTACAACCAAGAATCACCTACCCAGCAAAACTGAGTATAATCCTTCAGGGGAAAAAATGGTCTTTCAATGAAATACAGGACTTTCAAGTATTCTTGATGAAAAGACCAGAGCTGAATAGAAAATTTGACTTTCAAATACAAGACTCGAGTGGAACATGAAGAGGTAAACAGGAAACAGAAATCATAAGAGACTTATTAAGGATGAACTGTTTACATTCCTGCATGGACAGATGATATTTATAACTCATGAGACCTTTGTCAGTATTAGGGCAGTGGGAGGGGAAAAATTATATGTATGTATAGATAGATAGATAGATAGATAGATAGATAGATAGATAGATAGATAGATAGATGGCACAGGGTGAGTTGAACATGAAGGAGTGATATCTGGAGAATAAAATTATAAAATTAAGGGGTAAGAGAGGATTATACTAGGACAAGGAGAAAGGGAGAGGTAGAATAGGGAACACTATCTTGCACAAAACAAACAAGAAAAGGTTCTTACAGTGGAGGGGAAACAGGGGAAGGTGAGAGGAAATGAGGGAATCTTATTCTCATAGGATTTGGCTTAAGGAGGGAATAACACACGCACTCAATTGGATATGGAAATCTGTCTTGCCCTACAGGAAAATAAGGGAGGAAGGGGACAGGAGAACAGGGGGATGATAGAGAGAAGGGCAGATTGGGAAAGGGGTAATCAGAAGGAAGTACTTCTGAGGAGGGACAGGGTCAAAAGAAAGAATAGAAGAAATGGGGGGGCAGAATAGGATTAAGGGAAATAGAGTTAGTTTTTCACAATATGTCTACTATGGAAGTGTTTTGCATAACTGCACATGTATGGTCTGTATTGACTTGCTTGCCTTTTCAATGAGGGTGGGTGGGGTGGGAGGAAGAGAGAAAATTTGAAAACTAAAGTTTTAAAAACACATGTTTAAAAAAAATGTTTCCACATGAAACTGGGAAATAAGAAATACAGGGAATGAGGTACAGAAATCTATCCTACCCTACAGGAAAATAGAAGGGGAGGAGGATAACAGAAGGGGACGGGGGAGAGATAGAAGGGAGGGCAGACTAGGGGAAGGGGTATTCAGAATGCATGCCATCTTGGGGGGGGAGGGACAAGATGGGGTGAAAATTTGGAATTCAAAATATTGTAGAAGTAAATGTTGAAAACTAAAAATAAAGAAATTTATATATATATATATATAATATATATATATATATAATATATATATATATATATACATATTAAACTATTGATATATCTTCTTATTTTCCCATCTATATAAAATCTTTATGCAGGTCATCAACATACAAATTAGAAGTAGCCTCAATGAGGGTATAATAGGGAACAAGGGCAACTAGTTGGCGCCATAATGCGTAGAGTACCAAGCCTAGAGTCAGGAAGACTCAACTTCCAGAGTTCAAATCTGCCCTCAGACACTTACTATCTATGTGACACTGGGCAAGTCATTTAACCCTGTCTGCCTCAGTTTCCTCATCTATAAAATGAGCTGGAGAAGGAAATAGCAAACCACTCCAGTATCTTTGCCAAGAAAACCACAAACAGGATCATGAAAAGTCAGACACTGCTGAAATGCCTGAATAACAATAAACAAAAAGGGAACAAATAGGTTTTCTGAATAATATTCAATAATGGACCACATCTTTGCAACCTCACAAATGACTGAAATATATAAAGAATATAAAGTCCCATTTTATTTATTGTTCATTGATTTAAAAAAATTAGATTGGTAGAGAAAAATGCATTGAAATATGCGTATGAAAAAAAGTGTCTCCTATAATGATCAGTCAAGATTTGTTAAAAGATATAAAAACAGAAATAATCATGTTTGGTATCCTGCTGGTAATAAACACCAAGTGATGCATAAAACAGGAAGATATTCTTTCAAAAATATTCTACACTGTGATGGGGAACATCTTAATCCTTGTAGATGATAAGGTCTTTCAAATGCTCATAATTTTGATATTTTGTTAGTTACATCAAAAATGAAACTATTTCAGAACCTCCTGGATTTGGAATTAATCAAAAGCATTTGGCCTGTCTATGTACATAGGAAAGACAAAATGGATGATAAATGTCTATTGCCCAGATATCATGATACATTTGAATGGATACTCTATAGGGCTTCCAACAGTACATACATCTGGGACAGACTGCACAAGAATAATGAGGTGGGCCCTGAGTCAATAAAGATGGGTAGAGTGGGTTGGATTTATTTCAGGAAATTGTAAAACAATTTTACTGACCCCAAGGTTTCTATAGCAGCAAAGGCCCATGTTTCCTTTTAATTTAATTTAATTTATTTTTGTTACATTTTTAGTTCTGAACTGTTTCCCTTCCTCTTACCCCATTCTGCACTAGAGAAGGTCTTCATTTGAAACACACACACATACACACACACACACACACACACACACACACACACACACACACACCCTATGTGTGTGCCTGAGCAGGCCGTGAAATATGATAAATAATTATAAGGAAAAAAAGGAGTAAAGGATGTCATCAAAGAATTGTGTGACTGAATGAGATGGACTGATAACATAGAGTGCTCCATTGGTATCCCTGAGATGTCAGTAGAAAGTGAGGAAGGTCTTTAGCACATTGGATCAATGATCTCCCTTCTATTAGATTATGAATACTGTATAGTAAGGGATGTGGCAGTTATCATTTTTGTAAGAATGTGATACAGTAGAAAAGTTTAGAATGAAAAGATGTGGATTTTAATTCTGGTATTGCTTGCCTACTGTTTGTGTGATTTTCAGTATGTCACTTAACTTCTCTAAGTCTCTGTTCTATCATCTGTAAAATGAGAGGATTGTTCTAAATTATCTCCAGGGTCCTTCTAGTTCTATGATCTGATCCTATGATTTGCCCACCACTGGGGATAAAACTATGCTGGCCTAGCATACTTGGAGTCTCATGGCATCAGGATTTTCTCCCCTTTCAGTGGACTAGGTATTGTTATTAAATAGAATATGGTATAATAGCCTGGGAGCCTAATGAAAGATCTATTTATGTGAATCCATAAGAGAAAGGTTTTTTTTTCCTTCTTTTTATTTGCATCCTCAGCATCTAGCACAGTGCCTAGCATACATAGCTACATAATAAATACTTAAGGAATGCTTGTTGACTGATCTATCAATTGATTTAATTGAGCAAACTAATCCTGATTGCTCATTCTCTCCTGGAATTGGAAGAATGGCACTAATTGCAATCTAGTTTTTGTATACATGTCTATAATTAGTAGCACAAAACAAACCACATGCACGACATGGAATTCTGGGAGAATCTTTACAGACAGAAGAAAGAGGAAGAGGAAAAAGGGTAGAGAGAAGAGGAGAAACAGGAAGAAAAAAGAAGTAATAACAGTAGGCTGGGACATATTAAGGGAGACCCAATGGTCCCTCTTGACCCAATGAATGGACCCAATGAATCTCTGCCTTATCATTCCCACTATTTTGCCCAGAATAAATTACATGTCTGGCAGTATGTAGACCTATATATTGAGAACATCAGCCCAGACTCTTTGCTCTGAGATTACAAAGGAGAATTGGAGACCATACACTATTTCCCTGCCTGAACAATCAAATCAGTCCAAAGCATTGAAACTCCCCAAAGTTCTCATGTTATTATTATGCTTTGGTAGGTTAATGGCAGTTCAGAGGATCATAAATTTAGAGCTGAAAGGGTAAAAGCCATCTAGGTAGCCTACTTCCATTGCTGAAAGTGAGGCAAGATAAAGGTGATTGCAATATAAAGATTGCTCAGGAAAAACACTTATCTTTATGCCTCTCATCAGGTTTTAGTCAGCTCATGGGCTCATCAGTCATATTTGCCCTCCAGTGGGAACCTTCTTGCCTTAAAAAATGTCTGGCTAATCTTGCATGCTCCAGTGCCCTTAGGGTAAATAGCCTTTTCCCAGATAAGCATCCTTGGTATCAGCATTCCAGTAAAGAGACAGGCTCTTCATATTAAGTAAGAGCTGTGCTAGAGGCATTTGCGTTGTTTCTCAATATCAGCACCTGAAGCAGACCTTGTCCTCTCTAATATAACTGTCTTCTAGGATGGGAATGGAACCATATAAAGTCAACAACCATTTGGCCACCTAGACAGATAAAAGGCACCAGGTTTTGCAACCATTTTACAAGATGTAAAATGGATAATTGTGATTTCATTGAACTATGATAGCAAAAACAATGTAGACAAGATTAGAAGAAAAGCAGAAAAGCTGAAAAAAATTTACAGCAAGCTTCTTTTATAAAATTCTAATTTCTCAAATATATAGAGAACAGGGACAAATATGTAAGATTATAAGTCATCCCCCAATTAATAAACAGTCAAAGGATATAAACGAGAAGTTTTCAGAAAAAGAAATCAAAGCTATCTATAGTCACATTAAAAAAAAGTCTAAATGACGATTAGAGAAAAGCAAACTAAAACCACTTTGAGGTACCATTTCACACCTATTAGATTGGCTCACATGTCAGAAAAAGAAAATCTCAAATGTTGGAGGGTATCTGGGAAAATTGGGATACTAATACAGTGTTAGTGGAGTTATAAACTGATTCAATCATTCTGGAGAGCAATTTGGAACTGTGCCAAAAGGTCTATCAACCTTTGTATTCCCTTTAATCCAGCAATATAACTACTAGATCTATATCCCAAAGAGATCAAAGAAGGAGGAAAAATATCTGTATGTACAAAAATATTTATAGGAGCTATTTGGCTAAGAATTAGAGATTGAGGGGATGTCCATCATTTGGGAATAGGCGAAGAAGTTGTAGTGTATTATTGTAGTAAAATGCCATTGTGCTATAAGAAATGATGAGCAGGATGGCTTCAGAAAAATCTGGAAAGACTTCTCTGAACTGATGCAAAGTGAAGTAGAACATTGTATACAGCAACAGAAATATTGTATGATGATCAATTGTAAATGACTTAGCTTTTCTGATCAATGTAATGATCAAAGACAATTTTGAAGGACTTATGATGAAAAATACTAACTCCAGAGAAAGAACTGATGATGTCTGAAAGCAGATAGAAGCATACTTTTTTTTTACTTTATTTTTCATGGGGTTTTTTTTTTTGGCCTGTGTTTTCTTTGGCAATATGGCTAATATGGAAACAGTTTACATGACTTCACATGTATAATCTATCTTGAAATGCTAACTTTCTCAAGGAATGGGAAGAGGAAGGAGAAAGGGAAAGATTTTGGAACTCAAAATTTTAAAAAGCATATATTAAAAAATGCTTACATGTAAATAAGAAGTAGCTAGTGAAATAAATAAAATATATTGGGTAAAAAAGGAAGATTTAACAATAAATAAAAATTGTCACCTTTATTCAGAGGACTCAGTCCTATATAACCAGCCCTAGTCTCTCTTCTTAACTCTAGACCCACATCTACAAATATCTATTAAATATTTCAAACTGCCTAGTCTAGAAACATTATTAACCATTGTCTCCTGTTTCCCCAATATTCCTTCATCTTCAATTCTGGCAGAGGCATCATCATTTGAACTGTCCCCTAGTTCTGTAACATCATTATTGTCTTCTATCTTTTGCTCTCTCTCTCTCATCCCATACATTAAATCAATTGCCAAACCTTTCCTTTTCTACTTCCTCAATTCCTTCTCTCTAGTCACACAACCAACATCTTAGCTCAGGCTCCTAAAGTATCTTGCCTAGAATATTGCAATGGCCTCCTAATGGTTCCCATGCTTCACATTTCTTTTGCCTCCAATCCATCTTCCATCCAGCTGCCACAGTGGTTTTCTTCAAGAGCAGAGCTAGTAATGTCTCTCCCCTACTCAATGAACTCAATAGGCACCTGTTGCATTTAGGATCAAGTATAAATTTTTCTGTTTGTCTTTGAAAGCCCTTCATAATCTAACCACAGTCGCTTTCCAGCCTCATTATATATTGCTTTCTTTCTCACACTCTGTTACAGATAAATTTTGTATTTGACTACTTGCATTTGTTGTTTATTTTTCCCTCTGTACTCATATATGCAGCTGTTATTTCCCCTCATAGAATAAAACTTTCTTGAAAAAAAGAATTGTTCTTTTTTTGTTATTGTTGTTTTTGTATTTATATTTCCAGTGACTATCACATAGTAGGATATTGACCAATTCTTGTTAATGAATTGTTTGATCAATTAGTAACAAAGTTCATTAAGTACACATAGGTTCAAGTCATGTCTCTGGATATGCGGATATGTGACCCAAGGAAAGACACTTAAGGATTTGGGACCCCAGTTAACTCTCTAAAATGATAAGTTATGGAAAAAGTTGCTGCTATGGTTGGCAAAGGGAGTTTTCTCACTGAGATTATGTCAATGAAGTCACAAGTAAAATCTAATGAAAATAGATAAATGATTGAATGAGTAAATAAATGAATAAACAAATACATAAAGATCCAATGAAGGCATAAATCATCCTTGCATATATGTATGATAAAAATGCAAAGATACATATCTTTATCCAAATGTATAGTATTCAATAAATATATTTATTTGTATGTAGCCATTTTATATTTCTCTTCATTTCTCAGTTTCATTTAATTAAATAAACAATTTCCATTGTACTTTATAAGTTAGGCGTTCATTTAAAAGAAAAAATGTGACCACTGTATGAGCAGCACATTCCATACCAAAGAACCTGCTGCTTGACAGCACTCATGATTCTGAGATCCCAGTTAATTCTTCAGCTTATGAACAACAACCTGATGGGAATAGATTCTCTCTTTGCTCAAGCTTGACCTTTACTAAAGTGCCAAGTCTGAGCAGGTTCCCTTCTGTTTATCTAAAGTTTCCATTATTCAGTTAAAAGTGAGGGAAACAGCAAAGGGTCAGTGGGTCTGCAGAGGTCCCTTACTAAGACTGTAAGGAGAAGTGATTAGATGAAATTACATTGAACAGTTCACTGCCCCTTTGTTATTTCAGGAAGGCCAATGAAGTGGACTTTGGTGACTCATGCCCTGCACAAAAATGCAAATTGTTTCAACCCAAACTCAACATTTGACTAAGAAGAGTATTCTAACATTTGCAGTGCCTCCCATTCATGGCTTTGTATACATAAGAAAAATCTGGCACTGTGCTGTTTGTTTTCTTGCTTTGTATAGTACACTTTGAATAGGAGTATCAAATCCTTTGTTTCAAGATCAATAACAGTGCCTTAGACAGTTAGAATGTCTAATCCTAGGTCAAGATTAAAGTAATAAATGTAATAGGTAGGTGGGCCTATTGGTTCAAGATGTTCTAAGAATAACCATGCCACAAAACAGAGGATTGGCATGCTTAAGCTCCAGAACAGGGGTTCTTCCATTTGTTTTTGTTTGTTTGTTTTTAAATTTCATGGACTCTTTTGGCAGTCCAGTGAAGCCTAAGGATGATTCTTTGTTGGAATATTTTTTGTTTTAATAATTGAAGGAATTTCTAAATTTTGGTTAGAGGTTAGTAATAATAATAATAGCTAATATTTATATCATGCTGATTATATTCCAGACACTCTGCTAAACACTTATAATTATTATTTCATTTTATCCTCATAACAACCCTGCTTTGTAGGTGCTGTTATTATCCCCATTTTACAAATGAAAAAAATAAAGCAAACATGTTAAGTGACTTGCCCAGGGTCACACACTTCATAAATGTCTGAGGCCAGATTTGAACTTAGATATTGGTGACTCAAGGCCTGGCACTCCATCCCATTCAAATTTATGTCCTCCTGAAATCCATCCACTCACTCTTTGGGGATCCATAGGTGTCAAGTTAAAAAACCCCTGCTTTAAATTGATAAAATTCTACACTAACTGAATTAAAATTAAAAAAAAAATTCTTCCACTATAGTTCTATGATGATACCTCTTCCCAGTATGGGTAGGGGACAGAGATGAAGATGGGACTATGACTATGCCAGTGAACAGAAGGTTCTAGCTATGTCCTAAGAAGTTAGAAACACTTCAAGTATGGAATCAAGGATGGAGAGTGGGCTACTGTGTGAGGGCTAGCCTCATTTTAGAATGGCTCTTAACCAGGTTCACTCCTAAACAGTGAATATTTCAACGATGACAACTCCCAAAGCTGATCTAAATTACGGGGAGTTGTGCAATCTGTATCAGTAGAGGGAATGCTTGGAGTATTGACATTTGTTAAAATATTTTTTTAAATAATATATTAGCTCTAGTTTTGTGTCTAAGCCATATGAAGACACAGTATAAGCCATGTTTGTGACTTTTCTTGGTTGCTTTTCTTCTTTTAAGCAATATTCCTACTCCACAAAATCAGAACTAAGTGTGTGGCATTCTCAATTGACTATGAAACCAGAAGGAAATACTGAGGAACCTGAGTTTCTCATATAATGTGCCAGAATTTGATTTGCTGAAACAATCTCCTCATAGATTAAGTAACTAGATAGATGATAGATAGATAGATAGATAGATAGATAGATAGATAATAGATAGATAGATAGATAGATAGATAGATAGATAGATAGATAGATAGAAGTTTTTTAAGCAATTACTTTGTGCCAGACATTTCCCTATGAACTGGAGATACACCAACCCTACCCTAAAGCAAAAAAAGAATCAATCCCTACCATAAAGCAGCTTACATTCTAATGAAAGATGATAACATTTAATGGGGAATTCAAAGGTAGCAAAGAGAACTCCACTGGAGGGGAATGAAGGGGTTGCTGAAGAGGAGGTAAAAAAGTGACTTGTCCAAAGTTATACTGACAGTAAACATCAGAGGCAGGAATGGAATCACAATCTTATGACTGCAGAGTCAGTGCTTTTCCCACTCTACCATCATTCCTCTTTAGGCCTCATATATTACTTTCTTCTTTACTTCAGAATGGAAAAATCATTGTTTAAGGTTAAAATACATCCCTTCTTACCTTCTGATGCATGTCAAAAATGACAGAATGTGAAACAGGCCTTTTAATGGCAACATCCAACCAGAGCTTTGTCTTATGAGGGAGTTGATGTTCACAGAAACTAGACTACCACCGAAGTAGGTTTCAAACAGAAGCATAAATGCTTTATTTAGCACATTTCATCAAAGCTATATAGTATTGTGGGAATGTCTTTAAATATGTACATGTGAAAGTAGTTATTTTGCCTTCTGCCTTTGTAAATTAATGATCCTATGGGAAAGCCTTCTTCTTATAGATGTATTTTTTTTCTTGAAAAACTATTAAAGTTAAAAATTGCACAGTTTTTATTTAGAGTAAAATAAACTAACAACCTCAGGAACCATAACCAAAAACCCCAAATAACCAAAACCAATCAAAAATTACCTGTGCAAATTATCTAGTGGAAACAGAACAGAATAATAAACACATGTATATGAGACATAGTGAGATATATATCCTGGAAAGGATACATGATTTAGTCAGGAAAGATCATAAGACCTAAGTAGTTCCTGAGGCACAGAGAGGCTGAGTGCCTTGACAAAGGTCAAGCAGGTAATGAACATAATTGACAGGATTTTTACTCAAGGTCTTTCTAACTACAATATCAGTGACCCGTCCACCATTCCATACCACCTCAAACCATTTTCTCTCTCCCTCTCTCTCCCCCTGAAATCTAATATATATATGTATGTATGTGTATATATATGCATACATTTGTGTTTATAAATATGTTTATTTATGTAATTATATAGATATATAAATATGAGATCATCTAGATAGAGCTGGTTAACTTGATTTTTAAAGGCCATCAGAAGCCTAAGAACTAGCCCCTGTTATTCTTTCCTGACCTTTCCTTATGCAAAGGACCCAGGTAAAGTTAAGCATCCCTTACTAAATCTCATTATCTCATTATCTCTAGTATCTGCTCTGATTTCTTAAGATTTAATCAAGTGGATTAGTGGGGGACTCTATTAACCTATTATACTCACTATACTCCCTTCATCCTCAAAACTTTGTAGGCCAGCTGATTATATATTCTGCATTCACCTTTGACCTGAACTGTCTGAGCATCTCATAAGGTTCGGATATTCTGGCCAACCATATCATGGCTTTCTTTGTTTTTTTAGCTGCAGCTTGCTCCTGATGGTAGACATATTCCCTAACAGCCTGCCACTACCTCCACCCATCCACACCCCCATATTCCTGCTCTGAAAAAAATCACCTTCCCCTGGGGAAGCTAGTAATTGACTTAGAAATTCAAGAACTCTTGAGTTAGTCACCGATAATGGAAATATTCATTTCTCTGTGCTGCTGGTCGTTGATGTATGCTCAGGTAAAGAAACAGAAAGCAGCAGAAGCAGTCAGGGACTCAAGGGATTGTCTCTGGCTTTCCTAGGCAAGTACAAATAGATCACCCACGCTTCTTACACAAATCACTATTGCAGCTGAAAGTGGGTGAGAGAGATGAGAAAGTCTTCCCACCCCCTTATCAGAATATTAGGAGAAGGCTCCAAAAGAGAGGCAGAACCATTTCTTATCTCTCTTCTTATGGCCTATAATGAGTCATCATTGGCCCAAAACTCTAATCATAGAATCAAGCAGGAGTTGGTCCATCATAAACAGAAAAACAAATTTCCCTCACTGTGGAGCTGCAGAGCATGATGAGATCCATGGGAGATTCCCTATCATGTCATCCAGTGTATTGGGGGCAATAAACTGCAGATTAATTCTCTGTTATACTCTCTCCACCCCCAGCAAAATATTTGCTACCACATCAAATCAAACTGTTTATATGAGTCCATAACCCTAGTTCTAGATGGCTTTCTGGGAAACTGGTTTAGGGGTGGGACTCAATCACAGTTTTCTTCAGTTTCTCAAGTTCCCTTAAGTTCTTGACACTAAAAAATCTCAGTCAAGTCCACTTGGCACCTCTCTTAATTGTCTCCTAAGAGTCATGCAAAGAATCCCAGCAAAATTCATTCACCACAGTTCTTAGATAACCCCCAAGTTAACAGTCTTTTGTGAAGGGTTAGACCTATCATCGTCGGTTGGCTTGGAGATTACACTCCCTCCCAAATTTAGTTATAACAAATTCAACAAACAAATAGTATTTAATGAATTTCTTATTTTCCTTGGTATTTATAAGCATCATTTATCCCAAGCCAAAACAATTAGAAATGAACAACATGAAAATAAAATGTATTAATCAATATTTAAGCGCCTACCTGTGTCAAACCTGGTGTTGAGCATTAGGGATACAAATACAAAAAAAAAATAATTCCTGCTCTCAAAGAGCTTTTTATAGTCTTAGAAGAGATAGTATGTACATACATGCAAATTCATAATAAATATGCAAGTAATGCAATGTAGTTAATTACAAGGTAGTCATAAATAGTGGGAAAAAAATTGTAGAGATCAGGAAAGGCTTCATGTAAGAGATGGTGCTTTTACCATCCTTTGAAGTAAGAGACAAATTCTATGAGGTGGACATGACAAAAAAAGGAATGCATTTCAAGCATGAAGGACAGAACAGAACAAATGCAGAGTTGGGAGCTGGAGTAGAGGAATATATATAATATTTATTATATTATATCAATTATATTATGTTATGGAAGGAATAAAGGGCCACTGAAGTTTATTGAGTAGGAAAGTGATATCTATGCTCATAAAAAAATCACTTTGGCAATTATGTGGAAGAAGTATTGCAGTGGGGAGAAATTTCAGGCAGAGTGATAAAACAGACTTTCTCACACATATGGATGCTATAAAAATGAGGAGAAAATAATACCAAAAATGAGAAGTCAGATAGGTAGGAAGAAAACCAGGAGAGAGCAGTGTAATGAAAACTCAGAGATGAGAGAGTACCCAGAAGGAGAGATTGGTCAACAACATGAAAGTCAGCAGAAAATGCAAGAAGGATTAGGATGAATAAAAAAAAAATCATCATATTTGGAAGTTCAGAGATCATTGGTAACTTTGTGGAAAGATTTCACTTAAATTAGTTGGGAAGCCAGATAATAAAGTGTTAAAGAGTGAGGAAGAAAAGAGGAAGTATAGGCAGCAAGTGTACATAGCTTTTTATTGGAGCTTGGCTGACACAGGGAGGAAGGATCTAATAGATTGAAAGGAGGGAAGGCCTAATTAAGAGCTTTTTTAAGGATGGAGAAGACTTGAGTATTGCAAGGCAGTAGGGAAGGAAGTAATAGAGAGAGACAGAAGATTGTTGGAAAGAGGGAGTGATTGAGGAAGCAATCTCATGGAGAAGATGGGATGTTATGGCATCCAAGGAATATGTAGAGGGATCAGTAAGTAAGGAGAAAGGTCACCTAATTATGTAAGACTTAAGGAAAAGAGGAGAAAATAGCGGAATGGTATTAAGGTGGGTTGAGAGGAAAAGAATGGGAGTTCACTGCAAGTGCCTTTATTTTATTTATTTATTTATTCATTCATCTATCTATTCATACATTTATTTTTTCATTCATTCATCTATTTATTTATTTACTTATTCATTCATTCATTTATTCATTCATTCACTTATTTATTTATTTATTTGTTTATTCATTTATTTATTTCAGGAATGAGGTGATCATCTCAGCTGAGAGGAAGGAGAAGTTGGGAAGAGAGAAGAGCAGATTTGGAACACCTCAGATAAGTAAACACCCAGCATGAGGAATCAATTAGAGAGAAGTAAAAGGATTGTCCTGTATAAAAAGAGAGCCCAGTTGATATTAGATAACATAATTTTTTTTCTACCCTGAGTCAGGTTCATTTTGTCTTCCTCCAGATTTGTTTAGCAATATGTGAGCTGGATTAATGGAGACAAGGTGAGAGATTAATACAGTGTTGGATTTTGCAAGATATGAGAAGCAATAGGACAAGAGGGGAAGGGATATGAGAATAGAGGACAGTGTGGATTTGAAATAGTTTCCTACAAGTTTAGCAGAAAGTAAAGTGAAATCAGAGTAAGTTTAAAGGCCAGAAAAAATGCTGAAGGATAGATCAAAGATCATGATGTAGGTAAAGAATATGTTTCGGAGAAGTGAGTCATAGGGAGAGGTGGAATGAGGGATGTCATAGTCAGATAGAAGAATGTAAGAGTTTTTGATCAAAAAAGTAGAACACTTGTGGGTAATGGCCAAGGTATGGTCATTTTTGTGGGTTGCTGAGGTAATCTCAACCTGAATAGTGAAGTACCCTGTTAAAAGGGCAGATGTTGGGAGGAGGAGAGTACAGTGATTCAGGCATTGAATTCCTTGTGAAAGGGCGAGAATAACCAGGGAAACAGTACATAACAGCCACCATAATCTGTATAAGATAAAACGTTGTTTTGATTGAACTTCAGAGGAGAGAAGATTTCTGAGTTTTGGTGGCAAAGGGAGAGCCTGGACTTCATAGTGGGGAACAAGGAATAGTCTCACCACTTTCTCAGGGACATAAGAATGGGCTCAATCTGTACTAGAAAGGGTAGCCATGGATTAGTGTGACCTGAGTGAAGCCATGGCTCAGAGGATTTAGATGAAAATAGTATAAGACGTAGAAGTCCACAATGTAGGAACAACAAAAAAATTTTCATTACATAATGGGAATTCCAGAGAGCACATTGGAAGGGGTGGACAGAGTTGGAATGGTATATAAATGGATAGGATTGAGCAAAATAGAAATGAGGGAATGGGCAGTGGGAAATTTATACCTAGGCAGATGGCAATCACTTATTGGCCACACAGAAATAAAGCAATAGATGGTTGGAGTTTATTAGTAACAAAAACAACAACATTGATTAAGAAAAGGAAGAATAAAATGAGCTTACCTTCTCAGAAGGAAAGCTCAGTCCTAAATAATTGCATATAGAAAGGGAGAGACCTAGAGTTAAATGAAAACACACACATGTGCACATGCACACACATATTGTATGCATGTGTGTATGTATATGTATGCACATATATGCATATATGTATATGTATGTGTCTACATTTCCCCCCTTGGCTTTTCTTTCTGTGCAATTTGAGAAATTGTATTCTGTGGCAAAAAAGGGCAAAGTTATTCCAATTTTATGGACTTGTATATTAATGCCAGATTTGCATTATCTGGGGAAAATGGCTTGATGTACATTGTCATGCTGACTCCTCTAATCATTCATTTAATGTGGTTGGTTAAATGTGCTGTACACATTGGTGTGTGGTCATTTGCAAAAACAAATGCAAAAGCAAATGACCTCAAGTGTTCTGTGTGCCACTTTAGCTACTTTAAGCTTAAATCACTGTTACTGCTTATGATCCTAATGGGTCCATTTTGTTCTTTTAATCAAATGGCTTGTTAAAGTTCCAGTTACTGGTAACCACTAGGGAGATTCTGAGACGTGCAATGCACTTTGTCATCCTGATTCCTGTAAAATGCAGTAGGGTTTAACCCCAGATTTATTTCACTTAATAATTGCATCTTCTTCCCAATAAACCCTTTGCAGGCTGCAGTTTGAGATAGAGATGGCTCTTTTCAGGAATTACCTAATCTGATAAACTGCTGCCAGATGATTCAAAGTATAACTCTTGATCCAGAAAAATACTTTAAAAATTGCAGAGCACTCTCATTTTATTCTCTCACGCTGTGTCATAGCATGGATTCTAGCAGGTGGAAGATTTAACAGAGCTTAATAATGGAATATATGTAATTAATTCAGAGGTCTATAATCTCCAAGTGTATAGATGATATTGATGGAATTCACAGAGTGGGTTTAGAGCACACCCAATGAGGTACAGCCAAGTCTGAAGCAGGGAGAATAAGATCAATATCTCTATACACTATGAAGCAGTTGGCACTGTGTCAGCCTCTCTTCTGGGATGTGTAGAATGAGTTTGCTCCCCTGAGACACTCACAAAGACTTCATCCTTGTTTCTTGTTAGTGTAGCCAGTTATCTCTGCACTTCATCTCAACACAATTCAGCAACTGAGTTAGGGATCTAATAGAACCACTGATTACCCAATTAGGATACTTGACAGTTGGCACTTAGTCCTGCTTGCATTCCCAAGGTCCTGAAGCAGTAGTATAGAGTAAGTTTATTTTTAGTCAGTCTCTTAAAAAAGAACCTGTCAGTTGGAAAGAGACTGTTGTTCAATTCAGTTCAAATCAATTTGGTTTAAATCAATTCAAGTTCACTTAACACAGCAATTGTTTATTAAGTGCCTATTAAATTCCAGGCACTGTGATAGGAATATATACAAAATAAATTTTGTGGGGGATTCACAGAGACAGCCCTACTAGTGGGGGGATCTGGAAAGGCTTCATATAGGCAGTTTGAATGGATTGTCATACATCTAAGAGACAGAGGTGAGAAGGTAACCTATTCCATGCATGGAGAAGGGTCTTTGAAAAGACAAGGAGGTAAAACAAAGAATGGCCTAGGAAATACCTGCAAATCTTTCACATCATGGAAACCATTCATCCTGAACATTTGCAAATGACTAAATTTTATAAATGTTGCAGAGAAATGAGTCTTTACATTGATCATGAAGTGTAGTCAAAAGTGTTATAAAGTTATGATAACTGTGAAGGGAACAAAAGCTATATATCAACCAGTGCCAGAACAAAAAACAAAACAAAACATAAACAGCCACCTCTGACACATTCAAAAAATATTTTGTCATAAAATCAGTTAATAAGCATTTATTGAGCACTACTGTGTGCCAGGCACTGTGCTAAATGCTGGGGACACAAAAATATGCAGAATGTAATCCCTACACTCCAGGACCTCATGGCTTCACAAAATTCATGCTACCTCAGTTTGGAAAAGCTTAACTCACAGTTAGTACATGTGAACTCACTTTAGAGCAAGTATTTATTAATCACACGCTATGTGCAAGATACTGGTGGTATAAATATAAAGGAAAACCAGTCCCTGCCCTCAAGGAATTTATACTCCACTGTAGTGTAGCTGTACATGTTCACAGGCAAGTAAATGCAGCATAATTGAGTGAAGGAGCACTACTATGGCAGCAATACCATTGGGGTCTTGCTTCCCTCTTCCCACAGCATACTCACACTGCACTTTATGTAGCCCTTGAATGCAAAACCTGGTGGGACCCAAAGCTCCTGGGGACCTTAGGGCTCTCTAGGTCCTCGGTGGAATCTCTGACCATCCCTTCTCCTCTTGATGTATTTTATGTATCTGTAGATTGAAAAAATTGGAAAAAGAGAACAAACAAGAACAGCTTTGGGCAGCTGACCCAGGAGGAAGTCTTTCAGTCAGGGCCAGCCTGCCTAGAAGGTAATTCAGTTCTTCTCTCAGCCATGTTAAAGAAATATAATAGGGGCAGGTAGGTGGCACAGTGGATAGAGCACTGGCCCTGGAGTCAGGAGGACCCAAGTTCAAATCCAGTCTCAGACTTGACACTTACTAGCTGTGTGACCCTGGGCAAGTCACTTAACCCCAACTGCCTTGCCAAAACAAACAACCAAAAAAATAAATGCAATCACCACCACCCCTCCACCCTCATTATCTTGCTTGAAAATGGGTGTTTTGTTCTGTTTCAATAGTTTCTTTCTTATCAATTGTAGATTGACGTAGGTTTCTAGGAAGTCAATATGGACGTGGTGTTAATACATGGACTTCGTAAAACTGAAAGTGCTATATAAAATGCTAGTGATGAAGATAATAGTGGTGACTATGATGGGGCTCTCTTAATCATCCACACCTTGGTGAGCATGATTTAAATCCTATTACCTTTTCCTGATCACGTAGCTAATCAGCTGCCTTGAAAAGATAATGAGCTTCACATATTCACCTTCTCAGGGGTATTTAGATTTTATAAATTTAGAGCTAAAAGAGGCCTTAGAGAGATACTAGTTCAAGGGGCAGCTAGGTGGTACAGTGGATAGAGCTCTGGCCTTGAAGTCAGGAGGACCTGAGTTCAAATCCAGCCTCAGACACATAACGCTTACTAGCCATGTGACCATGTTAACCCCATCTCCTAACCAAAAAAAAAAAAAAAAGAGATATGCCAGTTCAACCCATTGTTGACAGATGGAGAAAGTGAAATCTAGAGCAATTAAATGACTTATCCAGAATCACATATAGATATCAAAGATTACTTAATCTGAACGAAAAAATCTATAAGGATAAACATTAGGGGAGGAATTTTTTTTTTCTTATTTGGAGATCGGCTTTCCTGCAATCCTCAAATTGCTCCATTTTGGTGACTTTCACCTATAAGTGAGGGTAGCTGTAAATAACAGGATAAAATCTTCTCATTCCTATAGTACAAAGTGTTTTTTGACAAGTCCAAACCTCAGAATACAATATCTTCTTGGAATAAGAAATGAAATAAAGGTGTACCATTTTAAACATTGACTTTTTTTTTTGGTTAATCCAGTAGCATCCCTGTGAACTTGATTTCAACTTGTGATACTTTCACATTCTTTGCTTTCCATAAATGTAAATGTTCCCTGGCTAATGGTCACATGGTAAACCTCATCTTAGAGGATTTCATGCTCATTACTGCACATTGATTCTACTTTGTCTGGACTTTATGATGAAAGCAGCTCACAATGAAAGGTGAGAGGAGTGTGACCAATCCAATATTGGACCTCTGAAGGCCTTAAGGCAACAGGAATCAGCTTCCAATACCCAGCAGCACATGGTCATAGCCATGTAGTCCAGAGCATTTAGGCAAAGAATTAGAAAAACGTCTAACATGATTGAGGTGGCATGTCAAATTGAGAAGCAGGCTCAGACTTGATTTCTTCAGGACTCAATTCACTGTGCTGGCTGTGTGGGGAGAGAAAACTGGAAGAGGTAAATCTCAGTGTTGTGCCTACAAAATTATCCTGCATTCACCATCTGAGGTACATGTGATCTCTTGCTGAACTTTATTTGAAGCTTTATTTGAGCCCCACTTTTTGATCGAACTACCCTTCTTTTCCCTCACAAGTACTTGTTACTGGCTTATTCAAGTTTTATTCTCCACATCCCTGACAACCAAACAAGTCTTAAGCAGCTTCCCCAAGAAGTGGCCAGCAGCCAGAAGGGGTTGCTGAGAAAATGAGGCAAATGGCATCCTACGGCTTCCCCTGGGAAACTAAAACCTCTCATATACTTGGCTCAGTCTCTGTTGGCTATCTCGAGATATACTGATGTTTCCCTTGCAACAACAAAGCCATGGAATATCTTAAATAGTGGATGTAAATTCTGTAAATAAGTATTTCTTAGGTCATTATGATGGGATTCCAAAATAGTGGAGGTGCTCCAGGTTAGGGGAAATAGTAGACCTTTTACTAGGAAGACTCAATTCTATGGAATGAGGCTCATTAAGTGTCTACCATATATGGAATACTGAATCAGACACTGGGGCAGATGCAGATAAGACAGTATAGGTCTTTATGAGGGTGATAAGTCTATGAGAAATAAATAAAGGACACAAATAATGTCAATAACATTTTGGTGGCTCCACACTGTCATTTATCTGAGAACTCCTCTACCAGTGCAAATCACCTGTCCGTGCTTTTTCATACTGTTCCATTTTTGCCCATGTCATTCAGAGTGAGACAAAGAGACAGAGAGATACAGAGATAGAGAAAGAGGCAGAGAAAGGGCAAGACAGGCAAAGAAAGAAAGACAGAAACACAGGAGAGAGACAGACATTCAGACAGAAACAGAGAGACAGAGAGAAACTTAGAATTTGGCTCATCATCCCAAAGCACACTTTATCTCTGAGTCAGAACACATATAGGTCCTGCAAATCAGGGGACTCATCTGTTTGCCCCCACTAAAAAAGTATTTTAATAACAATACCCACCCATCCTCTATAACCCACAAGGAAAAACTCATTTAAGGTTGACATGTATTTCCTCCCTCATCCACCTACATCCAGCTACAGACTCCCACAATAAATCTGTTTCACAAGATGGAAAGGAATTAGTATCTTGTCATAAACATCCCAGCTCCTAATAAGACTGTAGCTGGATACACCAATGAACTCACAGCTAGTTTAAATGGCACTAGGAAAATGTGGGCCTCTCATGTTTGCAGCTGTACAGACAAATAAGACCATGCCATGGTAGACCAGGATCTCAATGATGCCGCTCCCTACAATTTGAAATTTCAGAGACTGAGCCTATGTAGCATGAACTTACTGTTACAAATCTAAGGCCAATTATGGAAGATTCATTAAGTAGGTAATGTTCTAGGAATCTAAATCCCTTTTCAAATCCTTCCTTCACTTTTTAAACTCTTCCCCATCCCACTACTGATATCAGCATCCTTTGTCTGATTTCCTTCCCAATGCTATGAATCTCTGGAGGCAAACTAGCCAAATGACAGAATTTGAATGTACCAGTATGAGCCCTAAAAACAACCTATTTTACAGACATATATATATGCACACAAACACTACAAAAATACTAACGTTAAAAAAAATGAGCATTTATGGCAGCATTTGGTATCACCCAACGTTACACAGTTTCTCATCACCCTGCCTTTGCACTGGTTGTCCCTCATGCCTTAAATAGACTCCCAACTCATTCTGGAATCCCTCTTTGTCTTCAAGACAAAGGTCAAGATTCAATTCTCCATAAAACCTTTCCTGAGCTCCATTCTCATCCTCAACTGCTAGTGCCCTCTCTCCCTCACAGCTTTGTATTTATCTATTTTACTTTGTACTCATTCTCTTAATATTTATTCTATATATGTAGTTATCCCTTCCACATCATAACTTCCCCATCATGGTTTGACTATAACATGCATCAATATTAAAAATTAAAAGGGAATTTGGGGGGAGTTTTGCAGAAACCACAGATGACACATGAAGGCCAAACAAACATCATAGAAAAAAAAAAGTTTAGAAACTCAGAAATGCATAAACTATAAGTATAATATTGTATCATATCAGCATATTTTATCTTTTAATACCATGATAACTCATACTTCTTCTCTGGTATGAAGGGAGGGTCAAAATTTTTTATGCTGATATTCCAGATTGCTGCGCTCCTACCACTGTGATGTGGAAAGGACAGCCGTACTTCAATTTGTACTTTTTTTCTCCCTGTTAGAACACAAACTTCTTGTGAGTAGTGATTGCTTCATTTTTTTTTATTTGTATACTCAGAACATAGCACAGTGCTTGGCACATGAATACTTCTTGATTAATTGGCTAATTGAATTACAAAGACTCAAAATACTAAATGAAATCCAAGGGAGCAAAGGTCATTATCAGCTTGGGGAATCAAATAAGGTTTCCTATTCAAAGTAGCATTTGTGTTTGATTTTAAAGTTTGGATAGGAATTCAGTTGGGTACCTTAAAGGTATTTCATGTCTGTGGTCAATGCCATTCCACAAACTCTGTAACTTTTTGACAAACTTTCCACTCCTCCTCCCTTTCCTTCACCCTGTTGGCAAAGCGGTAGAAACAGTTTGGTCCATACATTCCAAATCTCTTATTGGCACATTGCAGAAAAATCTATCCTGTTGAATGAATTGAAAATTGTTCAGAAGAGTTTTAGCTCCTTTAAAAACAAAATGAAGCAGGTTTCATCAATAAAAGAACCTGATTATGCTGAAAGCTGGCAGACTGGAGCTGAAGAATTGGTGAACTGCAGATTTTCAACTGAAAACAAGGGAGGAGTACGAAAAACTTAAAAACAGCCAGTCTCCATAGCAATGGAGTTAAATTCTGATTCCAATTGGGAGGAAAATGCCATGGAGTTTGACCAGGTTTATAGACCATCAGGGAAGGAGACCACGTGGACCTTTTCCTCCATCTTCTGTTCTGAGTCAGAAGGAGGAAAGATTGAAGAATTGATGCTGGAAGGGAGAAACATAACTAAGGTATTTTACTCCTGAGTCTTGCCAGGACTAGCAGAAGACTCTGTCCTTGGCTGTCTTCTCTTTTCTTTCTACACCCTCTCCCTTGGTGAGCTCATTCACTCCCACAGCTTCAGCTATCACCTCTATATGGACAACTCCCAAGTCTACATCTCTAGTTCACAGTTCTTTCTCTCCAAAGCTCCATATTCCCATTTCCAGTGGTCTACTGAACATCTTCAGATGTATGTCTTACTGCCACATGAAACTATAAAACTAAGACAGTGACTTAAAATATGTATAAGAAATAGACGATCTGTTCAGTGTATACAGTGATTCTGAAAGGGTTCATGCTTCCAGCAGCAAAGTGCCTGATCTAGGACAACTTTGTCTTTGGGCTTCTTTCTGCTATTTGCAAATGCAGATGAGCTAGTGTGGAGTCACGAAATATTGTCCCCTTTGTAGTACAATTTCTGTTCTGGGATACAGGAGAAAATGTAACACTGACTCCTCTAGCAGACTAGGTAAGAGACACCTTGGGGTTATCTTGCTGGCTTTCAGTCATTTAGAATAAGGGTTGAGATTCCTGTCCAAAGTGATTACTCTCTCCTGATCTGCTCTATTTAGGTCCCCCAAAGGTCCAATTTTCTCTGAATTCCATAGTGAGTCAAATCATCTAGGGTTCTTAGTGACAACTCCTAGAAGTACCTAGCCCAGAGGTGGGGAACCTGCAGCCTCAAGGCCACGTGTGGCCTTCTAGGTCCTCAAGTGCAGCCTTTTGACTGAATCCAAACTTCACAGAACAAATCCCCTTAATAAAAGGTTTTGTTCTGTAAAACTTGGACTCAGTCAAAAGGCTGCACCCAAAGACCTAGAAGGCCACATGTGACCTGAAGGCCACAGGTTCCCCATTCCTGACCTAGCCTTTGTCAGAGGTAAAGTTTTCTTCACAGCTGCCTGAAAAGAGTGTACCCCCAAGTACTATCTGGAATTGTAGTCAAGTGCTAAATTGTTTCATCTAGCTAACATGTTAGATACAAAGTTCGAGGGGGTTCCTGAATAAATTAAGGAATGGAGACATCTACTTCTCTACAAGCTCTAACATCCACACAATGATTATCAGGACTCAACTTGGCTATAGTTTAAATAGGCTCTGAATTAATCTGGTAAAAGTGGCTTATTGTTTCTCATAGGTCATATGATATGAATGTAATGTGAATTAAAATTCATAATGGGAATGTAAACAAGTCTTTCAAGGATAGTAACCTCCAAGCGTTTTTATCAACTTCTTAACCTTCCCAACATCTTTGTCAGAGAAGTACATGACTTTTAACCCTGTAACATTAATAACCTAAATTATGAACTTAAAAGACTTTCCCCACTTATTTTAATCCATAATTCATATTAATATCATGATTTCATTTGGCCTCCATCTGTAGGTTTTTTTTTAATACACAGATGTGCCTAAGAACCATCCAAAAACATTTATCTTCTATTTTTACTTTTATCAATAACTACCCAACATGAATCCACACACATTCATAAATACACAGGTCTTTTTGACATCTCTGTTTTTAGCAGGAAATGGTGGAACAATAAAACAAATTAAAGAGTAATAACCTGCTGGGATTTTCAGCTTGCTGCTCCTATACCCAATCTTTTTTGTATGTAGACACTTTTAGGTAAGTTAAAATTTGAACCACACTGAGGATGGAGCCGATGGGCCTTTGATCCAGTGCAGAACATTTATGGAGGTGATAGGGGGGTATCCATGCATGCAGTGATCAGAAGGAGGTAAGGTGAGAGGAATATCAGACCAGGCCTAGGAGAAAGTCACAGGAGGTTTGGGTTGAGGGAATTAGTGGAAATAAGACATTGTAGTCAGTTCATGTTCTTCCTTTTTTTCTTTTCTGCTGTAAAGAAATCCCAAATACTCTGTACCTCAACTTTCCCCCATAGCTTTTTTTTTGTATCTCTTCTCAGGCATGTCAACTTCTTTCTCACCTTCCTTCCACAATGGCACTTTCCCTTAGCAAAGACAAGTAATAAAAAACTTAGCTATCTTCTCTCCTTCACAGGGTGGAGGACAACAAAATTCTCCTAAATCACATTGGGGTGATTATCCCATTTCTGGGAGTAATTCTCTTGGAGTATTCCTGGTGTCAAGTTCAATCAACACATATTTATTGATTAAGTGTAGGATACTGTAATAACTGCAGGGAATACAAAAAGTAAGACTTGAGAGAGCACATAGAATGTTAGAAAGCATTTGGACTGGGAGTCCAGAGATCTGGTTTCTATTCTATGTGCATAACAATCAAACAACTTAGCAAACATGTATTAAGTAAGCACTTACTGTATTCAAAGCACTGTGGTAGGTGTTAGGAATTCAGATATGGAGGGGGGGGAAAGGGAGGGAGAGAGACAGAGAAAGATGGAGGGTGAAGAGAGAGAGAGAGAGAGAGACAGAGAGACAGAGACAGAGACACACACATGCGGGGGAGGGGAGGGAAGAGATAGAGAGAGACTCACTTTGCATGTAGGGAGTTGATGATCATATACCAGAAATAAGACATAATCAAAAAATGTCTGGTACAAGCAAGAATGCAATGAAGATGAAGAGTCTAGACAAGATGGAATCAGAAATATTAGGAAGGAGAGAAAACTTTCAGCTGATGGTCACCATCATGAATGGAATCATAGAGGAGTTCACATTGGTGCTAGGCTTTGAAGTAAAATAAGAATTTCAACAGGCAAAGATATAAAAAGAGTACTTTCCTGGCATGGGGAATAAATTTTGATCTTTGTGAATTTATAGACGGAAGGCAGGGCATCATGGAAGGATGGCTAGTAGTTCAGTTTTACTTTTATAAAAAGTATATGACGAGACCCAGGGATTCAACAAGTCTAAGAACATGTAGAGATAGATTATGGAGGGGTCTTAAATGCCAGTGTAAGGAGTTTGTGTTTTGTCTTGAAAATGAAGATGTCTAAAGGGAGGTGGGGAAGAAAGGTAGTAAGGTCAGATCCATGTACATGGGCTGCTATGTGAGGGATGGATTAAAGTGATTAGAGGTGAAGGAAGCAGTTAGAAGGCTACTATAATAATACAAGAGACAAAGTGAGTTATCATAACTGGCTAAATCATAACTGGGGTATTGTGAATAGACAGGAGAAGATGGATCCAAGAGAAAGTAGGTAGAATTAGAATCAATAAAATTTGGCATCAACTGCTTGGATATAGGGAGCAAGGGAGAAGGAAGGATCCCAAGTGATTCTGACGTCTTGAGCCAGTTGACTGGGATGATGTTGGTGCCATTAATGAAAACAATGATGTTGGGAGGAGGTCGGGTTTTGATGATATGATAACAAGTTCAATTTTGTACACTATGATTTTGAGATACTGGCAGGACATTGAGGTGGAAATAGACAGCAGATATTTGTGTACATGGGACTAGAGCTGAGGAAGGTCCCAAGGCTAGGGATATAGATTTGTTAGGTAACTGTGGACGGTGGACCTGAAGCTTTGTGAGTATATGAAATCCCCAAGGGAGAGAGGAATAAGAGAAGAGGAAAGGACACAAGGCAAATATGTGTAAGTTCTCTGAACTACAATTTTTCATCTGGAAAAATAGTATATGGGACTCTATGATCTAGATAATCTCTTAGGTCCCTCCTAATGGACAGTACTTTTTATGATTAAGTCTCTGAATAAGAAGTTAGAGAAAAAAAATAAATTGTGTAAGATAGTTGGGCTGGATGTATCCACTAAACTTTACCACCTATAGGACACAAGGTCCTGGGAAATTGAAGAAAGTTTTAGGAATATGTCCTTATTCTAGCCAACTTGACTTTTCTGTACCATACCTAATAGTGAGTGAATATTCTGGAAAGTTCCTGTGAGCAGAAATAGACCATGAAGATGCTTCACTGCTCATGCTATCATCAGTCTCTCATTGTAGTGTTCCCCAACCAAAAAAATATCAAACTGGAAAAATAACTCATTTTTCTACCTAACACAACCCTGCCATCTGAAACTACAGCACATAAGCCCTTGGTTGCCCAGGTAGTGGGGATCAGGACCCAGGGGAAAAGTGTGATAATGTTAGAGAACTCAGGGATGTGGGGAACCAAATAAACTAAGGTTCTTTCCCATTCTGAGACGATGTGATTTTGTGGGGAAGAGGAATAGCACTAGGTCGAAGGAAATGAAGGAGTTCATTTTTAATGTATAGATTCTAAGAAGTAAGGACCTTTAATAGTGAAAGCTTTGTGAGACTGATAACTTGATACAGACCAGCATTTGGAACACTAGCATAAAGATCAAAGAGGAGTTCTAGTCAGTAGGCCTGATTTCCAGCACTAGTTCTTCATTGGTTTACCAAAAAACCTAGAATCAGTCACTTTATTTCTCCAAACAGTTTCTCTATATGTAAAATGAGGGTTATAATGTTTGAGTTACACACCTACTGCAAAAGTTTCTTAGGAAGAAGTTTCTTGGAAACTTCACTGAACTACGCAAAGGAGAGCCCTGATCGTCTAATATTGCATGAGGATGTTTCCATTCTTGCTATTGGGAATGACTGTTACTTGAACTTTGAAGATTGCTGTGTTACTATTTTTACTTAAAATGATAACTCTCCATCACTTTGGTGTCCTTTAACACTTTTCTAATTTCTTTCATGTTCTCAACTTTGGGGCTCAAGCCCCACGTCAGAGAAGGCTTGCCAGATGAATCATTAGCTGTATGGGAATGCCAAACTGGAGCATCATGTAAGAGTGCAGTGCAGAGAAGGGGTAAAAGTTGCAATGATGAAATAGAAGGAAAGGCTTGTAGTTTAAGAATGAAGTTGAACTCAATTGTGAGTGAAAGGGCCCTAGGGTCAAGTATATATGACTCACTAGAGATTATCTAGTCAATAAGAAATGCATTTAAAACAATTAGCAGTATGTTTAATTTGTACTTTCACTTAGGTGAAGGGTTGAAATATAAATTAAACATGAAGGATGTGGCCTTAAGGAAATAAGGATACAATTTTTTATGGATTTTAGAAAAAAAGTAATAAGTTGGAATGCAAAGGAATAAGATAGCTATTCAAGGAAGTTTCTTCAAACCAAAATAGAGAAAGAAGAGGTGAGGAAAGCTGGGTGGTGACTCTATAATGTGGATCCATTGGATGACAATTAATACAGGTCTACTATCTTCCTTTAGAATATGGTTTAAAGAATAATAAAATTGAAAGTAAGAAAACTACTGAACTAATAAATAAAGGTAGAAGCTGTTTTTATGTGGGGAAAAATAAAATATCTAAACCATCAGTTAATTTGATTTAAAAAGAAAGGAAAAAACCAAATTATCACTAGCAAAAATGAAAAGGGTTTTTGTACCAGCAATGAAGGTGAAATTAAAGCAATCATTAGAAGCTGTTTTGCCTAATTATGTGCCCATAAATCTGACAATATAAGCAAAATGGGTAAACATTTACAAAAAATATATAAATTACCCAGAGTAACAGAAGAGGACATAGAATATTTAATTAATCCCATCTTAGAAAAAGAAATTGAAGAAGCCATCAATAAATCCCTAGAATATGGTTTGAGAATTATCAAATTAGATGAATACTAACCATTTTGTTGTGGTATGATTCATATGGGTATAAATGATACTAAAAATAAGAAATCTCTAAAGCATTGTTAAAGTTCAGAATATTTTGAGCAAGCAGTTTAACCCTGACCTATGTGTCAAGATTGAACTATTTAATATTCTAGATATAGATAAAGATGAGTGATCGTGGGAATAAGGGTTGTCTTCTTATCCTGACTGTCAAATGAAGGCAAATACTTCAGATGACAAAGGCAGACCTGGAAATTAAACAATCAGCTAAAATTATTGTGTCTGAAAATA
The DNA here is from genome assembly GCF_003287225.1 of Phascolarctos cinereus. NCBI lineage: Eukaryota > Metazoa > Chordata > Mammalia > Diprotodontia > Phascolarctidae > Phascolarctos > Phascolarctos cinereus. The sequence continues at coordinate 401,921,244 of NW_027555847.1, forward strand.
GGATTTGGATTTCTGTAGCACAATTTAAATGATAAGAAATGAGAGATTCCTAGTCAGGCATGCACTGCACTGAAGAAGGGCTAATAAGAATATACGTGTGGAGTCTTGCAAATGTAATCAAAAGGCATTTATATAGTGGAAAAAAATGATGAAGAAAACTCGATATATATCCACAAGCTTAGGTGGCATGATTAATAGTAAGAATGTAAGAAGGACAGCAGTAGGATCGGCAATGAATTCATAGAAGACAGTATCCACAAAAATAAGACGATAGCAATAAGGCCAGTGGTATACAAATACACATCAAACAGATAACAGACAATTTGGATGAGAGATTCTAATGCACAAAAGCAAATTAGACATGATAGATATCTCTCAGGTTATGATGGATAGGAACCACAACTAGAATGTGACCTTATTCCAAGAAAGATGATAGGTAAAAGAGGAGAGAGATGGAACAGCATTGTAAATTAAGGTGATATACTCACGTGAAGAAATCTAGGAATGTGAGGGGAAGCATGCTAAAAGAACATTTGGCAAGAGATCAAAAGAGACAGAAAGTAAAGCAAAATTGTCATCAGATTTCCTATGGACCTTTTGGGGTAGGGGGAAGGACATGAATGAGGAGTCTAGTAAATTATTTGTAAGATTTGCAGGGAGATCTGATATAATAGAGTTCTAAAATGTTAATTATTTATACATCTCTTGGGGAATTATATGCCAAAAACAGAGAAGCTAATATTGTCATGATTTGGGATAATGATCATTTAGTTGTTCAAATGGTGAAAAAAGCAACAAGAGGAAATGCTATTTAAGAACTCTTCCTACAAATGAGAAGATTAGTTAGTAAAGAAGAAATGATACAGACCTTGTGGGGGTGTGGGGGAGTGAGAAACAACTTCTATGTCTCAGAATCTATGATAGAGAAAGAAATAAAGGAGTCTAGGGAATTTCCCATCTGACTATGCCTTTTCGACTTGTCCATCATGCCATACTGAGGAACCTCTTCATCTTTAAAGATCACTTTAGTCCTGGAACTCACAGCTCCTCAGTGCCCTCTGACCCTGAGGTCACTCTAATTGGAGGGTGGAATGGAGAGCTCCTCCCAGAGCTAATGTTTAAGGGAAGGTTCCCAGGCCAGCCATCTTCTCATTTTCCTCTTAGCTACATTCTTTTGAACTCCATTTTGCCCTTTAGCTGAACTGAGTTGAGGAACTTCCTTCCACAAACCCTTTTCAGGTTCCTTTTGTGTTCTCATTATTACCCCCTCCATTAGGTAGTAGGCTTCTTGAGGGTAGTGGCTACCTTTTCTGTATTTGTATCCCTAGTGCTAGCACTCTGCTTGGCACATAGAAGGTGCTTAATAAATATTTATTGATTGATTTGAATTGAGATTTCAGGAGAATATATGTCAAAGTGTTTAGAAAAGCATAGGAAGCATCCCATGACTTAAAGTTTCCTAGGGCAAGTCAACTCAGTATGGATAGAAAGCTGTGAAGAACAAAACTTTGAGGATGCAAAGGGTTCTGAGGAAAAGGGGAAGTTGTTTAAAGAGACTGACGTAGTTGTACAATAAATTCCTGGAAGGGGAAATAATAAAAGAGCACCTAACTACCCTTGAACAATTATATCACCAGATTAAGACAACTTTGCACCAGAATATTAAAATAGTTACTAAGCCATTGTCAAAGATCTATGAGGTATCATTGTAATGGGAAAGGTGCCCCACTACTGCAAAAGGGAAACAATTTACTAATAGCCTAATCAAGTAGGGTTGGAGCTGCTTGAATTGGAATCAAAATAATTCTCATTAGTGGTCCACTGTCAATTTGAAGAGGGGTCTTTATTTGGATGACCCAAAGATCTATTCTTGACCCTTGTGCTACTGAATATTTTCATCAATGATTTGAATAAAGGCATAGGTGACATTGTTATAAAATGTGCAACTGACATAGTTAACACACTGAAAAAAACAATCAGGACCCAAGAAGGATGTGAATAGGCTAGAACACTGGATTAAACATAATAAGAGTAAATTTAATATAGGTAAATCTAAAGGCCTCTACTTGAGTTTAAAATATCAAAAGTTTAAGATGGGGAAGGCATCACTCAATAGTAGTTCTTCTGAAAAAAAAAACAACAAGCATAACCTGGGTCTTCTAGTGGAAATAGCTATGAGTGAGCAATGTGATTGGCAGCCATAAAAACCTCACATGCTCTTAGGCTGAACTGAGGAAAATTGTGTACAGTACTTAGGAGATGATGTCCCTACAATACTTTGTCTTGGTCAAACTACATATGGAACATTGTGTTCAATTCTGGGTACCACATTTGAAGAAAGATTTCTTTGCTAAACTGAAGAGTACCCAGAGGGAACTAGGTTGATGAAAGACTTTGATACTATGCTATATGAAGATCAGATGAAAAAATCTGGGGATGTTTATCCTGGAGAAGAGAAAACTTGGGGAAGGGGCAGTATCACCAACTTCAAGTATCTGAAAAGTTGTCATGCTGGAAGAGGCATTAAAATAGTTGGCATCTAGAAAGCTAAGCTGAGGAAAAGGATAGAAGTTTCAAAGAAATAAATTCAGACTTGGTGTAAGAAAAAACTTCTGAATCATTAGAATTTTTTCAAAAGTAGAATGAGCTTCCTAAAAGGTGGTGGATTCCTGGTCACTAAAAGTCTCCCAATAAAGCTAGACAGTGATTTGTGGTATATATTGTAGAGGGAAGTCTATTTCAGATGAAGCAGCTGTGTGATATAGACTTCTATCCTTAAGTAAAATTCAGATGGTAATACCTGTATGGGTATTAACTTCAGCAGGTTTGTATAAGGATCAAATGAGTCAATAAAAATAGTTATTCAGATCTTTAAATACTATGTAAATTTCAATTATGAACCTCATGCTGGCCATCACTTAACATGACAAAAGGTTTACTCATATAATATTGGCTGTCTGTCATACTTTCCACAAGACAGCTAGGTGGTATGGTGGATAGAATGCTAGACTTCGAGCTGGAAAAACATAAATTTAAATCCTGTTGCAGATACTAATTGTATAAACCTGGGTAAGACAGTTAACCTCTCAGCCTCAGTGTCCTTACCTGTATAATGGGGAAAATAATAACACCTACTTCAGAGTTGTTATGAGGATCAAATGAGATTATATATACATATATATGCACACATACATATGTGTGTATATGTATAGTCCATCAACTTTCCCATCAACAACTTCCTGAGGTGGCCAATTCCTTTAGCTTTCTAGTTGTTAAAAATACTTGTCCTTGAGATGAATAAAAAACCCAAGAGACAGAGTTCCCAGGTAATTAATAATCAATTTATTAATTAGGCTAGCTGATAATAAATTGATGGTTAATCATAATCTAACCAAAGACCCCTAATGGAGAAATTGTGAATGGCTTAAATATTTTTTGAAAAGGAATGCCCTGACAGTAGAAATCAACCCTGATTAGAGAACAATTAATAAGGGAGTAGGCATACTAATGAGGAGTTGGGCTAAAAGTCTTCAGCTCTTCCTGATGAAACTGCAGCTTGATCACAAGACTCAGCCACCTCTGGCAAACTGGACAAAGGGTAGATTAAAAGAAAAGCACCCTGAGGGAGAGACAGGAGGTGGAATATGCCAGGCAAGTCAAACTATCCCCAACACTTGAACCACTATCTCCCCTTTAACCTTGATGCTGATAGCCCAGAACCCTGAATCCAATACATACCACCACTCTTGTTTTCAGCCCACTCACTAAAGCTATCATCCCAGGAAGTAAACCCTTTGAAAATGAAGCCTGTCATCTACTTCTGCAGTTGCTGAAACCCAAGGTAATTCAGCAATCATAGATCCTAAAGACATAAAAAACTAATTCTTCATCTCTTTCCAGCCATGTAATAGACTCCTCACTGGTTTCTCTGAATTCAATCTCTGTCTTGTCCAATATACCCCTCACAAAGCTTTGTAATCAATCTAACAATTACAGTCTAATAATGCCACTTCTTTCCTAAGAAGTTTCAAGCTTTTTATTGATTGCACAAAATGAAATATAATCTCCTTCTAATGGCATTTAAGGCCCATCACTATCTAGTTTTTACCTTTCTATCCTTGTTTCACTCTATTTGACCTCCTTAATACCTTATTCCATGTAAAACTCTACTACTGGCTCTTCTGTGATAATATCCAGTCTTTTACTACCTCCACAAGTTTTTACAAGTTATTGCCTGTACCTGTGACACACCTTCACATTTCTATTTGAGGAAATGTGTTCCTTCTTTCAAGATAGCCTAAGTATTATCTTTTTCTATGAAGACTTCTCTTAACCCCACCCCACCCTAAGCTAAAAGTGATGTCTCACTTCTCAAATTATGGAAATTATCTAGAACTCCTTTAACACTATCATATATTATTATTAATCATATTTATTAATGCACACTCATATTCATATTTTCTTCTCATGAAATAGAATGTAAGGTCCCTGAGGTCCAGTCTATATTATGTTTGCTTGCTTTCCCCCTACCTATAAATCCCTAGGACCTAAGATGATGCTTTGCATGTTTTTTTCTTTTTCTTTCTTTTTTTTGGACCAGACCTGTGATTTCATAAGTCCCATTTAAGAAATTCTCCCTACTAATGAATATTGGCATATGTAACTTAGCCTTAGAACGCTGCCTGGTGCCCAGAGAAGATAATTGATCTAGCCAGGGTAACAGAAATGGCTTTAATCAGAGGCAGGGTGATCTCAGGACTTGCTGACTCCAAAGACAGGTCTCTGTCTGCTACACTAGTTTAACTCCCTTCCTTATGCAGAGTAGATCTCTAAGAAATGTTTATTATTGAGCTATTGAATTAGTTAAAGCTCCTGTCTGATCTTGTAGCATGAAGGCAACCCAAATTTTCCCAAACACCATGACTACTCTGGCCAGGAACCTTATGTTCAGGGAATTGTTTTGGATATTTGTTTTATCACATTTCTTAATGAGAGGGCCAAGAAGAGGATTTGGGGTTCTAGAGTTGGTTAAACCTAGAGTCTGTAATTCCCATCCAACAATCCATTAAATTGAAATAGAAAAAAACTGGCACCACTATCTTTCTAATCACATATATTAAAAATATTTGTATATATAATTCTCTTTCATATACCCCACACCCATCTGTTCACAATATCTTTCGATTCAAGGAAAATATCCTTTATTTATTTTTGTTTTTATGTAACTATCAAGATGTTGAATATGCCAACAAAGAGTAATAGAAATACTAGGATCATGGAATTAAGCAGCAAGGCAATTTGGAGATCATCTAGACAAATCCCTCATTTTTTGGACCTCTAAGGGTGGGCAATGTGGTACAAAGAGTTTCTAAAAGGAAAACTGTTTGATATCAATTGAATTATTCTTGCAAAGATTGATGTGTTTTCTCATATGTGCCTCTTACGTGTTTCCCCTTATTTCCTCCCCCAATAGGTTTCCTCCATAAATCCTTTAAATTCATATAACACTTGAACCCACAGGGATTAAAATGCTTCTTTTTTAAAATGTCTAAATTTTACAGTCTCCCCACCCCCTCCTTAATGTTAATACTTTTAATCACATTCTTAATGAGACAGTAATCATTCTGTTTTGTCCAGGGCTTCCTCCCCACCCCACACTCATGACATGCATATCACGTCAAGAAAATAACTGAAGACATTGACCTTTTGAGGAGGAAAGAATGTGTTACTAGTTTTCTGAGGTATGTGCTAGGCTGGAAAAGGCACCCCTCTGATTTTGTGCTGTGACAACTGATAAAGCAACATTTCATGAACTGGGCCACTCATTAGAGACTAGAAGGACTTTTGTATTCCTAAGGGGGATATGTAAAATTAATCTCAACCATTCAGCACTTTAAGTGTTGGACATAGGAACAGTAGATAGCCGGGCAGGGTTTGCTGCTGTCTGGGACTGCCAAGCACAGAAAAGTTGTGTGTGCAGAGAATAACTAGCATATGTGTTGCAGCTGGAATGATGTGACGACTCTAACAATAGAAAGGGGCAGGGCTAAATAAAGAGGAGACAGGAAAGAGAACACAAAGGAAAATGGCAAACCTCCTATTATTTACTTATAATTTATATTAAATAAACATGCTGTGTTTGTTTTCATTTTTGGTTACTAGGATCATTTACCTTATCTCCACTGAATAAAGGGCAGCCAGATCACACAATGACTTTTGCATGCCTGTTACTAAGTAAATCATTTGTGAGTAATGGGTTTCATGCTAGCTATAATCATGTTAGCTACAAAGCCTGACTACTTAAAAGAGGGGGATGCCTTCCAGGCACTGGCCATGCATAGTGGTTCAACTTAAAAACTGCTTTGTGGACAAAGTCCACAGTCCCTAGCATGAATGGGTCATGCATGATGGGCTTAATTTCATAAGGCAGCATAGCCTAGCAGATTGGCAATGAACCACAGCTGAGTCCTTACATTGGCTCTGTGGGGCCATGGAGTATTTAGGCAGTTCTTATGGATCTGATCAGTCATGTTATCTAAACAACCAGTACAACTGATGCTTCCTCTTCTATACAGTGGGACAAGAAGAAATATTTATCACAACAAAATACTTAGGAAGAGTTAGTGATGGAAGTGGGATGGAATAGCAGGGAATGTGTGTCTGTGTGTGTTTATGTGTGTGTGTGTGTGTGTGTGTGTGTGTGTGTGTATGAGAGAGAGAGAGAGAGAGAGCGACAGAGACAGAGACAGAAAGACAGACAAAGAGAGAGATAAAGAGAGAAAGGAGAGAGACAGGGACAGAGACAGAGAAAGAAAAACAGTGTATTTCAGTTATTTTCTATGTACCAAATCCTCTTGCCATTTCTGAGAAGTTGCAAAATACATGAAACCTCTCCCAATCTATCTTAATTTTAGTGTCTTCTCTCTATTGATTATTTTCAGTATAACCTGTATATTGCCTGTTTGTACGTAGTTCTTTGCATGTTGTGTCCTCCATTAGACTTTGAGCTCCTTGAGAAAAGAATTATCTTTTACATTTGAATTTCCAGCACTTAGTATAATGCCTGACAAATAACAGGTACTAGATAAATGTTTATTGACTGGCTGATGGGAGAAATGTGGATAAGGATCTCTAAATTTACTCCAATATTTATAAATATTTACTAATCAATCAATAAGTATTTATTGAATTCATACAGTGTGCTGGGCACTGTACTACATACTCAAAGTGAGATGCTAGAATATCAGATAACTTCTATCTATAGTAAGGGGACCTCCTTACTTATAGTGTTATCCTGGGCATGGTTCGCCAGACAGAAGAAAGCATTCAATATTATTTCCTCAGACTTGTACAATCTACATAACTGCACTAGTGAGAGTTGGAGTCTACGATTGCTTACCCATATCATGGCTTGATCTGCCTCATCTTCGACTCCCCCTTAGTCCAGGAACTCTTCTATTTTGGCCTTCTCACTATCTTTGCTGGCTAATCATCCACATCATACTCTCACCCTGTAAGTGTATCCCCAAGACTGTCCAGGACTCTCTTCTCTTCTATTTCTACATTTTATTTCTTGGTGACCACCTCACTTCCATTAAGATTCTTATACCTATGCAAATGACTAACAAATCTATTCAGTTAGCCCCCACCTCTCATCTAAGTTCTGGTATGATATCAGATGGGTAGATAGGTGGTACAGTGTATAGATTGCTAAGCCTGGAGTCAGGAAGATTCATCTCCCTGAGTTCAAATCTGGCCTCAGACACCTACTAGCTGTGTGAGCCTGGGAAATTCACTTAACCCAGTTAGCCTCAGTTTCCTCATCTGTAAAATGAGCTATAGAAGGAAACGGCAAGCCAGTATCTTTGCCAAGAAACCCCCAAATGGGGTCACTGAGTCAGACACAACTGTAATGACTCAACAACAAAACCCACCTCACCAACTGTCAATTGGATTTTTCATAGACATCACAAAGTCAGCATGTCTAAAACTGAACACATTATCCCTGCCTCCCTCCCCCCACCAACTTAGTGCTCTACTGAACTTCCTTCTTTTTGTTAAGGATACCATTATTCTTCCAGTATCCCAGTTTTGTAATTTCAGTATTATCCTGGATTCCTCACTCTACTACTTCCATTATATCTCTTAATCTCTACTCACATAATCAGGTCCTCGAGAGCCTTTATCCTGCCCCTAATTATTGTCCTTGCCTCAATTTTCTCATAATCCATTAAAATCCATCTTCCATATAGTTACCAGTAATATTCCTTAAATGCAGGCCTAGTTGTGCCACTTCCCTGCTTAGTCAATTCTACTGGCTCCCTATTGCCCAACTCTAGAATAAAATAAAACCTCTTTCATTTGGCTCTGAAAGCCTGTTCCAATCTGGTCCCAGTCTACCGTTCTAGTCTCATTATTCACTGTTCTCCTTTCTATGGCATATAATCCAGCCAAACTGGGCTTCTCACTCTTTATCACATGACCCCTCCACCTCCCATTAACATAGCTTTGGCTGTACCTCTGTCCTAAACATACTAACTCCTCATTTCTACTTTGTAGAATCCCTTACTCTGTTCAAGACTCTATTAAAGTAATATCTTCTACACAAAGTTCCTCCTGATCACCCCATTGCTAGTATGTTGCCTCTCCAATGCTTGTGTTTATTTTATATTCATTTTGTATGGATTTCTTCTTTATATACTTATGTGTTGTTGGTACCCAAGAAAACTAATATGACTCCATTTTGACTTTCATTGTTGAGTTGTTTCAGTCATATCCAACTCTTTTTTTTTTGTGACCCCTTTTAGGGATTTTCTTGGCAGAGATACTGGAGTGGTTTGCCATTCCCTTCTCCAACTCATTTTACAGATGAGGAAGCTGAGGCAAACAGAGTTAAGTGACTTGTCCAGGCTCATACAGCTAGTAAGTGTCTGAGGTCAGATTTTAACTCAGGGAGATGAGTCTTCCTGACTTCAGGCCCAACACTCTATCCATTGCACCATGTAGCTGTCCTTTATTTTCTCTGTATTTTCTCTATTTTGCCTCTGACCTTGTCTTTTATTGCAGCCCCTGCCCCTGTCTTCCATCTCCTTATCGCATAAACAGCAAAGACAGCTCCATCTATTAGGGTGGGGTTATAGGAGATAGCTAATTTGAAGAAGAGCCTTTCCTGTTACTAGCCTCGGCAGTAGGCCCCATCCAAGCAAGGGATACTATATTTCCTATTCCCATCCTCCAAGACCCCAACAAGAAGCTCTGTCCAATCCAGAGGTACTCCATACCCAATTCAACTCCTTCCTAAATTGAAACCTGTATAAGCCTTGTCCTTTTGTTCTTTGGGGAATCTCTGCCTGTGGGGGGTGGGAGTCCCCTGATGGATAACTCAATACACCGTTCTCCTTGTTTCTTAAATTTCTAATTTTGGTTTTGGTTCTGGCACCAACAATTTTATCCACAGTGTGTATAAATTTCTTGAGAGTTAGGACTATTTCATTTTTACTTTTATATCTCTAAAACCTAATGCAATGCCTGGTATATTTTAGGGGTTTAATAAAGCCTTGTTGATTCATTAATTAACTTGACTCATTTGATCCTTACAAACACCTTATGATGAAGGCGAAATTATCCCCATTTTACAGATGAGAAATATGAGGCCAAGAATGGTTCAGTGACTTGGCCATAACAAACAGTTAATATGAGAAGTGAGACTTGAAAACCTATGTTTGTCCTGTCAAATCTTTCCACTATTAGTTAAGTCAGAAAGAATCTATTAAGTACCTACTTCATGCCAAAAACTGTGCTAAGAGCTGGGGATTAAAAAAAAAGTCTCATCTCTAAAGGAACTCACAATCTAATGGTGGAGATAATATACAAATTATTATGTACAAACAAGATATGAACAGGACAAATTATATTATAGGGAAAGCACTAAAGTTAAGGAAGAGAGTGAATTACTTGTTGAAAACAACATTTTCAATTATTAAGTGGCTAGTTAAGAAAATTAGAATGTGTTTCTGTTGAAATTATTGTTATTCAAGTTCCTGGCATTTCCTGGATACATATAATAACCTACCATGTAAGATTTTGTATGCCAACTTTCTTAGATCTTTGTGACCAGGTAACTCTTCAAGTTTTCCTCTTGGTAAAAGCCTACCTACTATTGTATAGGGATCCTGATGCTACCTTTGCAGGAAATGTATGGAAGACACATATCTTCTAATCAATCTGTTTGTCATATTGAGCTATAGCTACCTAAACTGAGAGAGAAGACTGGCAGCCTCTTTTAACTGCTTCCTTCTTCTCTGATGAAATAAAACTAACTTCAGAGTAAGGCTGATTTACCTCTTTCTGACACAGTCCACTCTGGCAATGTTTTGAACAAATTATTCATTGATTATGTCTTAGATAAGTCTTTGCTTCTTTTAAACATTCCTTTAGCAAAATTTCTGATGTTCTCTCTCTCATTGGGCCACCTCAGCCTGACAAAGAGCTTTAATATACAATATGTAGAAGCTGAAAGCTGAATCAGAAGCACATATCTGATTACTGTTGAGCAACAAAGCAGAATAATGATAATAAATATTTTAACATATGATGAAAAGAACAAATATAAATTGTCCCACAGCAACCATTTGACAGTATATCATCTAAAATACGCATTTATCTCATATATATGTTTAGATTATTTTCATTTGACTAATACATTCAAAACTGTGATGAGTGTTTTAAAAATTGTCCAACTAATATGTGTATGTGCATATTCACATATATTTATGTATATATGCATGTATATATATATATATATATACACACACAAAGAAGTAATATATGCACATACATACATACATATACATGAATTAAAATGGATTTTCTATATTAGAATGTTTTTTTCTCTCAATTATGTTGCTCATGTTCCTTGCTCTATCCAGGACAAATCATAAAAAAGTTGTGAAGAATTTGTGTTTTGTATTTAAAAATTTAGCAAAGCTAATTAAAATTGGAAAACCATAAAAATGTAATTAGCTAAATATGATGACATTCAGGGGTTGCATTAGATACTTTAAACTGGATGTTTTGGGAGTCTAGGTTTGAATACCCATATAGTAAATCAGAAGTGTAATTTTTTTCATGATGCACAAATACACAAGTCTACAGATAATTTTGGTTTCAAAAATGTTTATCATCTTTCAGCAAAATTTTATTCACTCTGTAAATTGCAAAGAGCATGTCCAACTCCAGCATTTACAATGATAGTTGTGTGTCAATAGGGGAATAGCTTCTCTTCCTAGGATTTGTCCTGAAAGTTACCTACCAAATTTATAATTACACCCTGAGATCATTGTAACAGGTGCACTGTAACACTGCTGAGGCAAAAATGGCAGCAGTGAAAGGAAACTGGAGTTGATTGAGCATGAGATGGTCAGAAATTTATTTTTGTGAGCAATATGCAATGGATTGAACTTAGGAGAAACTTAGGGAAGATAGACCAATTTGGAGACTGTTACAATGATCTAGAGAGGTGATAAGGGTCTGACCTAAGGCAATAGCTGAATATTAAAGGGAGTTAGATGTAAGAAATGTTGTAGAGCTAGAAACAGCAAAATTTACCTACCTGGTTGGGTATGTGGGATATGAGAGGGTGAAGAGTCAAGTGTATTTCTAATAATAAACCATAGGTTCATTATTTTGTGTCAATAGGACCTAGAAATGGTGCTGCCTTTGGCAGAAATATAAATTTTGTAAGAAAGAGGGTTTGAGGAGATCAATGATGAGTTTTGGACATGTTCATTTTGTAATATCTGTGGCATGTCCAATTTTCATTTCTAAAACGGTTATGTGGGACTGAAACTCAGAGGGAGGTATTGGTGCTATATACGTGTGTGTGTGTGTATTTATAAATAATATGCACAGAGACCAAAGTTAAAGTTATGAGCACTAATGGGGTTACCAAAAAAAATGTTGAGGGAAAAGAGAAGATAATCTAAGATAAAATCTTGGGGAATATCAATAGTTAGGGGCCATGAAATAAATAATGAACTACCAAAGAATACTGATTAATAATAATAATAATAATGCTAGCTAACATTTATCTACTATGTGCTATACACAGTTTACAATTATTATCTCATTTGAACCTCACAACAAACTTGCAAGGTCCATTTTATAGATGAGCAAATTGAGGCCGAGTGACTTGCCCAGGTTCACATAGCTGGTAAGTGTCTGAAGCCAGATTTGAACTCATGTCTTCCTGACTCCAGGTCCAGTGCTCCATCCACTTTGCTACCTGGTTAGAAATAATAGTATAGTGATAACCCAGTGAGGAAAAGGAATCCAGGAGGATAGTCTGGTAGTCAACAGAGTCTCAAATGAATCAGATGGGTTGAGAAGAATGAGGACTGAGAAAAGGCAATCAGATTTGGTGATTAAGAGATCGTTGATGGAAACCTATAGAACTCTTGCATTTTCCTTGCTGGGGAGTATCCTCCCCTGATCTCCTTTACAAATGGGCTCTGTGGCCTAGTGCCCTTTCCTCTGATCTGGGTCACCCGTGATTGTCCACCACCTGTCAGGGGCACGTAAGGTTTACATCATCACAAGAAGAACAAGCAACACAGCAGCAATCACGTCCAGCAGTGCACTCGTAGCAGCCTGTGACTACCACCAAAGGTGTCTGGGTTCCACTTCCAGCAACATCTCCTGTGGAAGTGCTGAGCATTCTGGGGAAGTGATCCCCCATCATCCTGATCTTCCCAAATCAGACCCAGGCCACTGGTGGGCACTCAAGTCATCCATTCATGACAATGGTATTGGAATCCCCAGGGTACTCAGGAAATCTCCAGGTTGTTCATGGCATGATCACCTATGACCTGGCTCAGGAGGCCATGAGGAAGCGGTGTGTCAGAGAGCCCAGCAAGACCAGCACTGGGCCTTCTGCATTAGTAGCAGCACCCACCTTGCTGCTTCTTCCGCTTCCGAAGTGTGCTAGGTATCAGAGCACATTTCCCCCTCTCCTCCCCTCCCCTCTCCTCTCCCCCCTTATCTCTCCCACCTATTCCCTTAGAATAGACAGGCTGCTTAAGTGTAGAAGTAGTTATGGGTGGTGTGTGTGTGTGTGTGTGTGTGTGTGTGTGTGTGTGTCTGTTTTTTTAAATATAAATTTATTTATTTTTAGTTTTCAACATTCCCTTCCACAAGTTTTTGAGTTCCAAGTTTTTACCCCATCTCCCCCCTCCCCCCACCCCAAGATGTCATGCATTCTGAATATCCCTTCCCCTACTCTGTCCTCTCTTTTATCTCTCTCCCCTTCTCTTATCCCCTTCCCCTTCTATTTTCCTGTAGGGCAGGATAGACTTCTGTACCCCATTTCCTATATTTATTTCCCAGTAGCATGTGAAAACATTTTTTTTAAACATATGTTTTTAAAACTTTAGTTTTCAAATTTTCTCTCTTCCTCCCTCCCCACCCACCCTCATTGGAAAGGCAAGCAACTCAATATAAGTTGTACATGTGCAGTTATGCAAAACATGTCCATAGTAGACATGTTGTGAAAAACTAACTCTATTTCCCTTAATCCTATCCTGCCCTCCCATTTATTCTATTCTTTCTTTTGATCCTGTCTCTCCTCAGAAGTATTTACTTCTGATTAACCCCTTTCCCAATCTGCCCTCCTCTCTATCATCCCCCTGCTCTCTTGTCCCCTTTCCCCCTATTTTCCTGTAGGGTAAGACAGATTTCCATACCCAATTGAATGTGTATGTTATTCCCTCCTTAAGCCAAATCCTATGAGAATAAGATTCACTCATTCCCTCTCACCTTCCCCTGTTTCCCCTTCCACTGTAAGAGACTTTTCTGTTGTTTTTTTTTGTGAGATAATTTACCCCATTCTACCTCTCCCTTTCTTCTTCTCCAGTATAATCCTCTCTCATCCCTTAATTTTATTCTCCAGATATGACCCCTTAATCTTCAACTCACCCTGTGCCCTCTATCTATCTATACATATACATACATATATTTTTTTTCCTCCAACTACCCTGATACTGACAAAGGTCTCATGAGTTATAAATATCATCTTTCCATGCAGGAATGTAAACAGTTCAATCTTAATAAGTCTCTTATGCTTTCTCTTTCCTGTTTACCTCTTCATGTTCCACTTGAGTCCTGTATTTGAAAGTCAAATTTTCTATTCAGCTTGAATGCTTGAAAGTCCTCTATTTCACTGAATGACCATTTTTTCCCCTGAAGGATTATACTCAGTTTTGCTGGGTAGGTGATTCTTGGTTGTAATCCTATCTCCTTTGCCCTCTGGAATATTATATTCCATGCCCTGGTCCTTTAATGTAGAAGCTGCTAAATCTTGTGTTATCCTGATTGTGTTTCCACAGTACTTGAACTGTTTCCTTCTGGCAGCTTGTAATATTTTCTCCTTGACCTGGGAACTCTGGAATTTGGCTACAATATTCCTAGGAGTTTTCCTTTGGGGATCTCTTTCAGGAGGAGATCTGTGGATTCTTTCAATTTCTATTTTGCCCTCTGGTTCTACTATATCAGGGCAGTTTTCCTTGATAATTTCTTGAAAGATGATGTCTAGGCTCTTTTTTTGATCATGGCTTTCAGATAGTCCAATAATTTTTAAATTCTCTCTCCTGGATCTATTTTCCAGGTCAGTTGTTTTTCCAATGAGATATTTCACATTGTTTTCTAATTTTTCATTCTTTTGGATTTGTTCTACTGTGTCGTGATTTCTCATAAAGTCACTATCTTCCAATTGCTCTATTCTAATTTTTAAGGAAGTATTTTCTTCAGTAAGCTTTTGGACTTCCTTTTCCATCTGGCCAATTTTGCTTTTTAGGGCATTTTTCTCCTCATTGGCTTTTTGGACCTCTTTTGCCATTTGGGTTAGGCTATTTTTTAAGGTGTTATTTTCTTCAGTATTTTTTTGGGTCTCCTTTAGCATCACTCTCAGTTTTTCCTCTACTTCTCTAACTTGCTTCTCAAAATCGTTTTTGAGCTCTTCCATGGCCTGGGACCAATTCATATTTTTCTTGGAGGCTTTGGATGTAGGGGCTTTGACTTTGTTGTCTTCTGGTTGTATATTTTGGTCTTCTTTTTCACCAAAGTAAGATAATATAGTCTGACTCTTTTTGCCCTGCTTGCTCATGATCCCGGCCAATTACTTGAGTTTTAAACTCTTTGTTAAGGTATGAATCTGCTTCCAATGTGGAGAATGTACTGTCCCAAGCTTCGGGGGTTTGTACAGCTGTTTTCAGAGATACTTGTAGGGACCTGTAAATTTTCAGTTCTTCCAAGGTGGTATGATAAGGGGTGAGGTGTTTACTCCTTTCCTGGCCTGTGACTACAAGTACTCCTTTCTGTCCTGTAACTGTGAGGGGGGGCTTCTCTCCACAATCACTACAAGCTCCACCAAGCCAGCGCTCCTCCTCACCCCAGCACCGCTGCCCAGAACTGTGGCCCAGATCCAAACATGGGCAAAGCAAGAGATTCCTGCCTCAGCACTGGCAAAGAGATCCCTGCAATCCCTCTCTGATCAGCCACTGGATTCCCCCTCAGTCTGTGGGCCAGAAGCTCGGGAAGCAGCTGCCCCCCCACAGGGCCACGCTCTTGGGAAATGGAGCTGAAACCCCGCCTTCCTTTCTCAGGCACCTACAGAGACAGACTTTTCCCACTGACCTTCTAATTTGTCTTTGGCATTGGTGGATGGAGGAATCTGGAAACCTCCACAGCTGCCCGAGATTCAGTCCTCTGAGGCCTAATCCAGGTTTGCTGCAGCCTGCGCGCCCACGCTGCGCTGCACTCCCAGCCCCGGCGCGACACACCTTTCTGATCAATCATCCAGGTTGTCTTGGGCTGGAAATTTGTTTCACTCTGTCTTTTTGTGGGTTCTGCTGCTTCAGAATTTGTTTAGAGCCATTTTTTATGAGTATTTGGAGGGGTTTGGAGGAGAGCTCAAGCAAGTCACTGCTTTCACTCCGCCATCTTGGCTCCGCCCCCCTATGTCTGTGTTTTAAGAAAAACAAAAACAAAACACAAAAAAACAGCAAAAGAAACCACACTGTTATTGTTTGTTTTTCTTACTATCTGAATCACCTATGCGCTTTCCGGCAGCCTCAGTAACTTGTTTACTTTGTAATCAATGGAAACTAATAAACTTTGAGCAGCCTTTTTTTTTTTTTAATAGAGATTGTTGATGACTGGGAAATGAAGATATACAGGCAATGGGGCATAGAAATCTATCCTTCCCTACCGGAAAATAGAAGGGAAAGAGGATAAGAGAATGGAGGAAGATAGAAGGGAGGGCAGATTAGGGGAAGGGGTATTCAGAATGCATGCCCTCTTGGGGTAGGGGGAGGGATGAGATGGGGAGAAAATTTAGAACTCAAAATGTTGTGGAGGTGAATGTTGAAAACTAAAAATAAATCAATAAAAAAGAGATTGTTGATGACACTAGAGAGTGCTGTTGTAGTTGAGGGATGAGTTCAGAAGCCAAATGGAAAAGTATTAGGGAGTTAATGAGAGGAAAAGAATTGGAGGCAGCAAGTATTTCACCTCAGTCAAGGTGTTTGCCTGAGAAAGGGAAACAAATTATGAAACAATAGCTTGAGGGGATGGCAGTGTCTAGTGGTTTGTTTTTTTTTAGTGAGGAAATTGGGGTTAAGTGACTTGTCCAAAGTGACACAGGTAGAAAGTATTATGTGTCTGAAGGCAGATTTGAACTCAGGTCCTCTTGACTCCAGGGCTGGTGCCACCTAGCTGCCCCATAGTGATTTTTTTAAGATGAAGATAATTGACCATGTTTGAAAATAGAAGGAGAAGGGGCAGCTAGGGGACACAGTGGATAAAGCTCCAGCCTTGGAGTCAGGAGGACCTGAGTTCAAATCCAGCCTCAGACACTTGACCCTTACTAGCTGTGTGACCCTGGGCAAGTCACTTAACCCCAATTGCCTCACCAAAAAGCAAAAAATAAAAATAAAAAAAGAGAAGGAAAAGAGGAAATATACAGAGAAAAATGCAATATTCTAAAGAGAGAATAATTAAATTTGTAATTAACTGAAGATGATGGGAGGTAATGGGATAAACTTTATTTGCAATAGGTTTAGCCTTGAGAAGGAGAATGGCTATCTCTTTGTCAGAGACTGCAGGAATGAGTCAATGAATGAGCAATGTTATTAAGGAACTTTGAGATAAAGACAATTGAAAAAGTGAGAGGTCATGTCAAATAGCCTCAATCTCCAAAGTAAACCACGAACCGATATGGAACCAGGGTTCAGAAATGTGTATCATTCACTACTAAATATCTCTTATCCAGCAGGGCTAGTTGGATTTTGTGCTTTAAGAAGCTTGATTTAAGGGACAATTCCTTCTCAGTGCTATAAGTTAATCTCTCTAATGGAACTACATGCTTGAAAATCATTTCATTCTTTCAATCCAAACCAATAGCACCCACCCTTACCTCTAACCTCATCTTAGCATTTTTCTAGAGATATACAATAAGTTGCCTTCTCTTAATTTGAAAGATTTAAAGAACTTTACTTTCTGGATGCATTCACATATACAGCCAGAGCCTTCACTTTTTAATAACGATGTGACAAGTGCTGAATTTACTCTTGAATTATTGCGGAATTAGCTGAATATACAATTGGCCAGATGAAAATAAACACCTGTTTATTTTCAACAAGCAGCTCTTCCCACTCATTTCTCTTTTTGTTTGTACCACAATGACTTTAGAATTCATTAAACAAATTTTGCAGTATTGTTGAGCCTTCACATAAGTAGTCAGTGCCATAAGTATGATTTGAATTCAGTGTTTTTCCCTTCATAGTCAGTGTTCTCTTATACCAAACTGCCTTCTTTTAAAAATAAGGAAAGTGAGGCTCAGAGAGTTTTAGTGATTTGCTTAATATCACTTGAGAAGAAAGAGGCAGAGCCAGTATCAAAACCCAGGTATTGTGACTCCAAATTCAGTGCTCCTTGCACTCTACCATAATATCTGTAGCATGATTTGAGTTGGGGCAGAACCAAGATGGCAGAGAGAAGCCAAGAAGTTGCCTGAGCTTGCCACAGTTTCCCTCAGAAAGAATATTAATTCAAGCCTCTAAGTGGATTCTGGAGCTGCAGAACCCATAAAAAGATAGAGTGAGTGCAGTTCAGTAAAGACTGTGTCTGGGAAAGGCAGTGGGAGGCTCTTAACTACAGATCAACAACTGAGGTCCCTCAGTCCTAGCTTAGCAGGCCAGCAGTGAGGCTTCCAGCCCAAGCACAGATGATAACTTGTGAGCACCACTACAAAAGTCATGACTAGGCCTGACCACCCCCAGTGCAGTGGGCAAGCTGCAAGCACCTGAGGCCCTCACATGGAAAGCCAGTGACCAGGCCCCAGGTTCCCAGCATGAAAAGCTTGGGACAGTGCCTCCTGTGCCCCATATGTAGACCTCAACTTGAAAAATCATGAAATAGGCTGAAAAAGAGTAAGAAACAGAAGAGAGCCCTGACCATAAAAAGCTACTGTGGTGATAAGGAAGATCAAAACACAAAGTCAGAAGAGGACATTGTCAAAGTGCCTATGTGGGAAGTCTCAAAAGGGAATATAAATTGGTCTCAAGCCCAAAAAGTCCTCTTGGAAGAGCTCAAAAAGGACTTTAAAAATCAAGAGACATAGAAGAAAAATTAGGGGGAAATGAGAGTTATATAGGAAAAATATGAATCAACAGCTTGGAAAAGGAATCACAAAAATTGACTGAAGAAAACAACTCCTTAAAAATATAATTGGTCAACTGGGGGAAAAATCCACTGAAGAAAATAACACCTTTAAAAGTAGAATTGACCACATGGAAAAGGAGGTACAAAAGTTAACTGAAGAAAATAATTCCTTAAAAATTAGAATTGGGCAACTGGAAGCTAATGACTCAATGAAGCATCAAGAATCAGTCAAATAAGTCAAACAAAATCAAAAGAATGAAAAAAATAGGGAAAAAAATGTAAAATACATCAATGTATAAACAACTGACCTGGAAAATAAATCGAGGAGAAATAATTTAAGAATTATTGGACTACCTGAAGGCAATGATCAAGAAAAGAGCCTGGACAGGAAAACTGCCCTGATATCCATTCCTCTAGTCTCTGACAAAGCCTTGATATTTACCAGAGAATAAAATAGTCATTGAAAGAATCCACCAATCACCTCCTGAAAGAGATCCCAAAATGAACACTTCAAGAAATATAGTAGCCAAGTCCAAGATTCAACAGGTCAAGGAAAAAAGTACTGCAAGTAGCTAGAAAGAATTAAAATATCATGGAGCCACAATCAGGATTACACAGGATTCAGCAGCTTTTACATTAAAGGATCAGAGAGCTTGGGATATGATATTCTGGAAGGCAAAGGAGTTTGTATTAGAACCAACAATCAACTACCCAGCAAAAGTGAGCATAAACTTTCTGGGGAAAATAGATGGACATTCAATGAAATTGAGGACTTCAAAACTTTCTTGATAAAAAAGACCAGAGCTGAACAGAAAATTTGTTCGTCAAATACAAGGCTCAAGAGAAGTATAAAAAAGCAAATAGGAACGAAAAAGAATCATATTATTCAATAGGATTTAAACTGTTTTCCCTAGGTGGGAATGTAATACTTGTAACTGTTGAGAAACCTATCTCTGTTAGGGCAACTAGAAAGACTATACATAAACAGAAAGCATGGGTATAAGTTGACTTGAAGGTGATGACATAAAAAAAGGGAGAAAAAAGGATTGTACTGGGAAAAGAGGAAAGGGAGAGGCAAAATAGGGTAAATTACATCACACAAAAATTCATAAAAAAACCTACTACACTAAAGGGAAAGAAGAGAGGGGGTAAACATTGTTTGAACCTTAATCTCAACTGATTAGGTTCAAAGAGAGAATAACATAGATACTCAATTCAGCATAAAATTTTATCTTACTCTATAGGGAAGTAGGAGCAGTAAGGGGAAAGAAAAGGAAAAGGGGTTGGCTGATAGAAGGCAGGGCAGAGGTAAAAGGGGAAAGAGAAAAGAAAGGTGGGGGCAGATAAAAAGCAGGGCAGATTGAGGGAGGTGGTAGTCAAAAGCAAAACACTGGTGAGGAGAGAAAGGGTAAAAGGAAAGAGAAAAGTATAAAGGGAGTGGAGAGGGAATAGGATGGAAAGAAATACAGAGTTAGTGATAACAACTGTGAATGGGAATGGGATGACCTCTCCCATAAAATGGAAGTGGATAGCAGAGTGGATTAAAAACCAGAATCCTAAAATATGTTTTTCACAAAGAACACATTTGAAGCAGAGAGATACACACAGAGTAAAGGTAAAAGGCTAGAGTGGAATATACTATGCTTGAGCTGAAGTTAAAAAAAAAAAAACAAGGGTAGTAATTCTTATCCCAGATGAAGCAAAAGCAAAAGATAGATCTAATTAAAAGAGATAAGGAAGGAAAGTACATCTTGCTAAAAGGTACCATAGACAATGAAATAATGTCAGAACTACACATATATGTACCAAGTGATATAGCATCCAAATTCTTAGAGGAGAAGTTAAGTGAGTTACAGGAAGAAATAGACAATACAGCAAAACTATAATAATGGGGGGCCTCAACCTCCACTTTTATAACTAGATAAATCTAACCCCAAAATAAACAAGAAAGAAGTTAAAAAGGTGAATGGAATTTTAGAAATTTTAGATATGATAGACCTCTGGAGAAAACTGCATGGGGATAGAAAGGAATATAATTTTTCTCAGCAGTATATGGCACCTACACAAAAATTAGCCATGCACTAAGGTATAAAAACCTCACAATCAAATGCAGAAAGGCAGAAATGTTAAATGCATCCTTTTCAGATCACGATGCAATACAAAAATTATATGTAATAAAGGGCCAAGTAAAGATAGACTAAAAGCTAATTGGAAACCAAACAATCCAATCCTAAAGAATGAATGGGAGGGGCAGCTATGTGGCAGAGTGGATAGAGCACCTGCCCCAGATTCAGGAGGACCTGAGTTCAAATCCAGCCTCAGACACATAACACTTACTAGCTGTATGACCCTGGGCAAGTCACTTAACCCCATTGTGAAGAAGAAGAAGAAGAATGAGTGGGTCAAACAACAAATCATGGCAACATCAATAATTTCGTCAAACAGAACAATAACAGTAAGACAACATGCCCTAGCGTATGCAATGCAGCCAAAGCAGTTCTTAAAGGAAATTTTATATTTCTAAATGGTTCTATGAAAAAAAAATGAGAAAGGGGAGATCAATGAATGCAGCATGCAACTCAAAAATGGTACGAAAAGGGGCAGCTAGGTGGCACAGTAAATAGAGCACTGGCCCTGGAGTCAGGAGGACCTGAGTTCAAATCCAGTCTCAGACCAGACACTTGACATTTACTAGCTGTGTGACCCTGGGCAAGTCACTCAACCCCAATTGCCTTGCAAAAAAAAAAAAAAAGGTAGCAAAAGAACAAAATAAAAATCCCAATTAAATACCAAATTAGAAATTCTGAAAATCAAAGGAGAGATTAGTGAAATTGAAAGTAAGAAATCTATTGAACTAATAAACAAAAGAAAGAGCTGGTTTTATGAAAACAAAACAATAAAATAAAGAAATGTATTGTTAATTTGATTTAAAAAAAGAAAGAAGAAAACCAAATTATGAGTATCAAAAATGGAAATGGTGAATTTACCACCTATGAAGAGGAAATTAAAACAATAATTAGAAGCTATTTTGTCAAACTGTATGCCAAGAAATCTGACAATCTAAGTGAAATGGATGAATATTTACAAAAATATAAATTGCCCAGATTAATAGAAGAGGAAACAAAATACTTGTGTAACCCCATTAAAAAAAAAAAACTGAACAAGCCATCAATGAACTCCCTAAAAAAACTCTTCAGGGCCAGATCGATTTACAAGTAAATTCTACCAAACATGTAAAGAAAAAATAATCCCAATACTATATAAAATATTTGGGAAAATAGGCAAGTAAGAGCCCTATCAAATTCCTTTTATGACACAAATATGATACTGATATCTAAACCAGGAAGAGACAAAACAGAGAAAGATAATTAGAGATCAATTTCACTGATGAATATTGACGCGAAAATTTTAAATAAAATATTAGCAAAGAGATTATGCTAATTTATTACCAGGAAAATACACTATGATGATATATGTAATATAACCATGACTGGTTCAATATTTGGAAAACTATCAACATAATTAAACACATCAATAACAGAATTAACAGAAGTCATATGATTATCTCAATAGATGAAGAAAGGCTTTTGACAAAATACAGCACCCATTCCTATTAAAAATTCTAGAGAACGTAGGAATAAATAGAATTTTTCTCAAAATGATAACCAGTACCTAAAACCATCAGTAAGAATTTCTATAATGGTTGTAAGCTAGAAGCATTCACAATAAGATCAGGGGTGAAACAAGGTTGCCCATTATTACTACTATTATTCAATATTTTATCAAAATGTTATATTTAGCAATATAGCAACATTTAGGCAATGAGGAAATAAAGCTATCACACTTTGCAGATAATGTGATGGTATAATTAGAGAATCCTAGGGAATCATCTAAAAAACTACTTAAAACAATTAACAACTTTTGCATAGTTGAAGAATATAAAATAAACCCACATAAATCATCAGCATTTCTATATCTTGTCCAGCAGAAAGAAATGGATAGTTTAAATAGGGTTAAAATATGGTTAAAATCACCATAGACAATATAAAATTTGGGGGACTCTATCTGCCAAGACAAACCTAGGGATTCTAAAATCACAATCACAAATCCCTTTTCACAAAAATAAAGTCAGATCTAAACAATTGGAAAAGAATATCAGTTTCTCATGGGTAGACCAAGCTAATAAATTAAAAAAATGAAAATTCTATCTAAATTAATTTACTTATTCAGTGCCATACTAATCAAACTACCAAAAATTATTTTATAGAGGTAGAAAAAATAATAACAAAATTCATCTGGAAGAAAAAAAGGTCAATATCAAGGGAATTAATGAAAAAGAAATACAAATGAAGGTGGCCTAATAATACCAATCTCAAACTATATTATAAAGTGGTAATCATCAAAACTATTTGGTACTGGCTAAGAAATAGAGTGGCGGATTAGTAGACTAGGTTAGGTACACAAGACAGTAGTCAATGCCTATGGTAACCTACTCTTTGATAAAGCCAAAGACTCCAGCTTCTGGGATAAGAATTCGCTAAACTGCTGGGAAAACTGGAAAATAATATGTCAGAAACTTGGAATTTACCAGCATCTCACACTCTACACCAAGATGAGGCCAATATGGGTACGTGATTTAGACATAAGGAATGATACCATAGGCAAATTAGGAGAGCAAGGACTAGTTAACCTGTCAGATCTATGGAGAAGGGAAGAATTTATGACCAAACAAGAGATAGAGAACATTATGTAATGCAAAAGGGATAACTTTGATTACATTAAATTAAAAATTTTTGCACAAACAAAACCAATGAAACCAAGATTAGAAGGAAAGCGGAAATCTGGGAAAGAATCTTTATAGCAAGCGTTTCTGCTGAAGGCCTCATTTCTAAAATACATAGAAAATTGAGTCAAATTATAAGAATACAAGTCATTCCCCAACTAATAAATAGTTAAAGGATATGAACAGGCAGTTTTCAGATGAAGAAAGTAAAACTATCTATAATCTTATGAAAAAATGTTCTAAATCATTATTGATTAGAGAAATGCAAATTAAAACAACTCTGAAGAACTACCTCACAACTATCAGATGGGCTAATATGACAGAAAAGGAAAATTACAGTTGTTGAAGAAGATGTGGGAAAATTGGAACACTAATATATTGCTGGTAGAGTTGTGAACTGATCCAACCATTTAGGAGAACAATTTGGAAACATGCCCAAGGGCAATCAAAATGTGCATACCCTTTGATCCAGCAATATCACTACTATGTTGGTATCCCAAAGAGATTATTAAAAAAAAAAAGAAAGAAAGAAAAGGACCCACATGTACAAAAATATTTATAGCTGCTCTTTCTGTGTTGGCAAAGAATTGGAAATTGAGGCAATGCCCATCAATTGGGGAATGGCTGAACAAGTTGTGATACATGAAAGTAATGGAATACTATTGTGTTATAAGAAGTGATGAGCAGGCAGATTTCAGAAAAAACATAGAAGGACTTACATGGACTGATGCTGAGTGAAGTGGGCAGAACCAGGATAACATTGTACATAGTAACAGAAACACTGTGATGATCAATTATGGTAGACTTAACTCTTCTGAGCAATGGAATGATCTAAGACAAGGCTCATGATGGAAAATGCTAAGAAAGAACTATGAAGTCTTTGCAGATTGAAGTCTTATGCAGATTGAAGCATACTATTTTCACTTTTTTTTCTTTTTCTTTCTCTTGGTTTTCCCCTTTTGTTCTATTTCTTCTTTCACAGCATGATTTAATGTGGAAATATAACATGATTATACATGTGTAATCTATATCAGAATGCTTTCTGTCTTGAGGGAGGAGAGAAAGGAGGGACAGAGAAAAATTGGAACTAAAAATTTTACAAAAATGAATGTTGAAAACTAGCTATATAATTGGAAAAATATTATTTAAAAAAAAACCACTTGCGCTTCCAATTTGAAACTGAGAAATATAGAGGTATAACCTATTTTCCATACTGAAGTTTTTTAGTATTACAAAGATTATGTTTGTTCTTGGTGATTTTCTAAGTAATTATCTCTTTATTTCATGTATTCATTCACCCAGGTGTCCCCCTGGTAGCATCAGATTTGGCTTTTGTATAGGTCTGGACAAAACAAGCACATAACTAATCAGTCTCTCATCTCCCATTCAAAGACTTGCAGTACTATCCCGGATGTTTACATGTATGATCTACCACCACCTCTTTTGCCCCAAACCACTAAAGAACTGATGGTAGCTGGAGAGTCAAGCAATTCACACTTCTCATGGTGCCCTCTCTTACCCTCAGAGACCTAGCCTGTCATCTACTAAAGTTCTCTTCCCCAGACCATAGAATTTACAGTGCCAGTGAAGGGTAAAGTCTAGCTCACTTGACATTGTCACTTTATTTCTTGCTGCTCTTTATCTCCATTTCCCATTTGGTCCAGGGACTCAGAGTTGTTCTACAATTTCTCTGGGTTGAGTGGGCTTGGTCCAAAAACTTCTCAGCACCTTTGCCATTGACACTTCACTGACTATTTTTTTTAATCATTGGCTTGGCTCATGAACTCTTCATGGGTCTAGCATGACCTACTACCATTATTGAAGCCAAATCCTGGGTAGACATGATTCCCTAGAGAGACTATGGGACAGAACTGTGCAATCTCCTCTAGGGAATGGGTATCTCTTTTTAAGCCAAATCAACTTCTCTTCATCTTCACTCTGGTTCTCTTGCCTTATTCCTTTACAAAGAGCAAATCTGAATGTTTATGAACTTGTAATGAATCAGTAATCTTTATTGTGATGGTGGTTTTGGTGATGATGATGGTGAGGAGGAGGAAGATAATACATATTAGCTCAGTTTATCCTCCCAGCAACTCTAGGAGGTAGATATTATTATTAGCTCCATTTTACAGATGAGGAAACTGAAGTAGACATAGGTTAGGTAATTTACCTAGGGTTAAATAATTAGTAACTGTCTGAGGCTGGTCTTTCTGACTCCTAGTCAATGCAATATCCACTGTGCGACAAGGAGAGTGCCAAAACCTAAGCAATCTTGTCAAAGAACTAATATTAACTTTGTCAAGGGAGAAAAGACTGATTCAGGAAAGAGAAAAGGAATTCCTGAGTGGCTTACAGTTAAAACAACACTCCATGAAAAATTTACCAGGGTACTGCTATGCATCCGTAATTCTAGATTTCTCCCTTCAGACCAACGGAGATTGCCTAGTGCCAGGCAGCCCACTCAATAAAGCAGTACATTTCTTCTTTCCTGAATTATCTTTGTAGTTTCATGCTATTTCTTACATTCCTTTAAAGATTCCATACATTGATGTAAATTCCATTCAGTAGCACCATGGTCATAGTCCATATGCACTTGCCTCCCTCTCCTCCAATAAACAACTTTGGTGAGGGTCTAACTCTCCTACAACTACAGTTCCTTGTTCTTATACTTACTGCCAACACAAAACATTTCTTCTCTAAGCTTCTTCTTACCTGCTATTTGCAGTGCCTTTCTAATTTTGTCCACAGCTGATAAAAAACAAAAACAAAAACAAAAACAAACTGAGGCCTCAAACAAAAAAAAATAAAATAAAAAAGATCAATAATCCTGGATGAACTCTCAAAATGTAACCTGAATGAGTTATGGGGACATTTTGAGGAATCTGTCTTGACTCATACTGACCACTCCTGTCAGCCTATGCTTCAGAATTACCACCATATATAGTTTTACTCTTGGATGAGTTCCCAAGATGTATGCTGTGGTCCAGATGTTACATATATTTGAAACATGAGGATCAATAAAATGAAATTGTTTTTCTCAATAATTATTATATACTAGTGATTTAAATAATAGAGTCACAATCTTCTTTTTCTCAACCTACTTTCTACTTGTAATATCACAATTATCCAAATAAATGTATTTGTTTAGGCTTTCAAACTTCTTGGTGATTTTTATATCTTCATTACTTCTTTCCATATTAAATGAATGTTATAAAGTATTCTCACCTGTAATTCTTCCCATTGTTTTCCACTTTAGTTCCAATGAGGTTTGAATAAAGGAAAAAATTCCTATCACAAATGATTAATATTTTTCCAATTCTTTCCATTTCCATGGGCTGGACATGTTTACCATCATTGTGGTTGCTTCAGGACTAAGTTATGCTCCCCCAGTACCCATAAACCTGTACCAAAAATTCATGTAATTGGAAACTTCTTTAAGAGGTTTTCTTGATGTTTTAAGACCTCATGGCTCTCATACACTCAAGTAAGTGTGCTGTCAAATATCCTACACTGTGTTCCCATTCCTGCAGCAAGGACTGTTTAGTTTCTCCCCTTTGCGTTTAGCTCTATAAAAATGTGGGTAGACTGTTTCAAGTAAGGAAATGAGCCTATGTGTAATAACATGCCTCACACATATTTATAGCTTATTGTTCAGATGTGTATTGCTCCCCTAAAACTGAATTGAATGAGGTGCTGGTATAGCCACTGTGGATTACTACTTCCACTTAACTGTCACCCATTGCACAGAAATGATCCTGATATCACTCCATCCCAATAATGTTCGTGAATGTGACTTATTCCATGAAAGCCACAGAACACATGGCTGACTATTCACATCCATTAGATTAGAATTTAAATGAAGAAAATAAAATGTTGGGGCCAAAATAGTTGCAGGATGTATATATGAGGCCCTGGTTTGAAGCATAAGGCCATATCTCAAGATACATGAAGGCACTAGTAACTGCCCCAGCCATAAGGACATCCTTTTTTCTTGTGCTCCTTTTGGGTACTGGATATGCTCTCAGTTTGAGTTTACATGAGTCCATTAGTTAGGGTGGAGGGCAGATGAGATTATAATGATGAAAATCATCATCATGGTCCTCATCATTAATCTTTGATAAGCACTTTATACTTGTCAAAGCGTTTCCATAACTATTATCTCATTTCATAATAAGATGGAGAGAATGAGCTCAATGTCATAGGATTTCTATTGCATCTTCAGTTTTCATGGATTTAGTTCTTTGCTTTCATTGGAGTTCCTTTTTTTTTATTCAGCAACATGTGTTTTCCTTTCTTGTGGAAGAAATTAAAAAATAAACTTCTAATAATAAAGGGAAGTCCTCAGTTAATTATACATGGACATTTTCAGTGGATTTCAAAACCCATATTATTATCCCAGTTCTGAAAGCTGGAATTGAAACAAGCATTACTTCAACAGTGAAAAGCATTGCCATAGGAAATAAGTAGAAGCATAAGGAAAGAAAATAAAAGCCATAATGCCAGAGAATTCCCCTCATTAAAATATGATGGAGAGCTCATTATAGTTTGCTTGTTTTTTTTTTTTTACAAAGCCAATAACAAACATAAATTTAAAACATCAACATACAAGATGGTGGCCAGTTCCTGGCACAGGTCAGTTTTAAATGAAAAACCCAGAGAAACATAACAGCAACCTGATTTAGGAATCTGTCATTTCCCAAGTTACATTCGTGCTTTCTTGTGGTTAGCTTGGAGTGCTGATTCTGACTGTTTTGCAAAGTCTGCCAAGTCTGATCATAGAACTGTAGAATCTTGGATTTGGAAGGCATGTTAGAGGTTCATGTAGTCCAGCCTCCCACCCATTGCAGGAATCCCTTCTACAGCATCTTGGTCAGATGGTTGTCTACTCTCTAATTGACTAATTGCAGCAACGGCAAGCTCACTACCACATGAGGCAGTATTCAACTGTTGGACAGTTCCAGTCACTAGAAAATTTTTCTTTATATTGAGCCAAAAGCTGCACCCTCACACATCCGAAAAGTTGTCCAAGTTCTGTCTTTTGGAACATCATCATCTGATTCCTCTTCTATAGGACAGAACTGCAAATACTTGTAGATTAATATAATGGCCTTCTTAGTCTTCTCTAATCTTTTCTTTTTTGTATGCACAGCAATCATAGAACTATGAGCATAGTAAGTGCATAATATATGCTTTTTTTATTCATTCATTCATCCATTCATTCATTCATCCATTCATTCATTCATTCATCCAACCAGCCAGCCAGACTAAATATCTAACTTTTTCAACATGCTCCATTTTATCAAAGTTGTTTTTAAACATGTGGTCCTGAGCATTGAAATGCAATACTCCAGATGTGGCCTGGTCATCATGGAGTGCAATGGGACTTTCTCCTCCCATGACATGTATACTATATTTGTAACAGTGCAACCTAAGATTGTGTTAACTTTTGTTACCAGCTGCAAGACACCAATGGTTTATTTTATTTTATTGCCAAATAAAGTACCCCAGTCTTTTTTACATAAGCTTCTATAAAGCCATGTCTGACTAAAGTTGTACAATTGATTTCTTTTAAACAAATTCAGGCATTTACATTTTTCTGTGTTCTATTTCTACCTTTTGCTTTTGTCCTGATGTTCTAGACACTTGATATAATTTTCAATAATAGATGTTTATGGTGGCATAATAGATAGAGAATGGATAGAGTCAAGAAGACTTGAATTCAAATCTGGCCTTAGAGACTTGCTAGCTGCAGAACTTGAGTAAATCACTTAACCCCTGTTGACTTCAATTTTCTCACCTACAAAATGAAAAAAATATGATTATACCTACCTCAGAGAGTTGTCATGAAGATTAAATAAAGTAATATTTGTAAAGCACTTTAGCACAGTGCTAGACCCATAGTAGGTCCTTAATAAATACTTGATGCCTTTACCGAAGTGTCATCCCAATCAGCTTCATGGCATTTTAAAATGTGATAAACATCTCTGGCACATAGTAGGCATTTAATTAATACTTGTTGATTTGACTTCAAATCACTGAAAAAAAATGTTTAATATGACATGTTCTAGAACAGAACCTAATGAGGTATCACTGGAGATCTCCCTCCACATTTGATCTATTGATCAAAATTTTTTGCATGCAATTATACATCCAGCTGTGAATTCTAGTTTAGTCCACATTTCCATTAGGATATCATGACAGCCATGTCATATTACTTGCCAAAATAAATATGATCCCATATATCTCTTATATTCTTCTTCTTTAAAAATGGCAAAATAGTTATTTTAGCATCAATTGATCAGAGTGAACCTAACTTAGCTCTAAGTGATCATTATAATCTTTTCTGGATACTCACAAATCATCTGTTTAATTTTTGAATTTTTTCTAGTGGAAGACATTAAGCTATAATTTTTGGAATGTTTACCTTTTTTCCTGAAAATTGCCCATGGCTATTCCTTTTTTTGTTAACCTATTTCATTATTCATGATTTCTTAAAGATGTTTGACAATGATTCCACAATTATATTTTCAAATACTTTTAGCACTTTGGGAATGTAATATGTCTTATTCAGGAGATTATGGAATTACTTCAGTTATGTAGATACTTTCTTCCTATCTCCTTATCTACTTTTAGTTTCAACTCATTCTTTTATTTTTTTTTAATTAAAGATAATTTTCCTTGACAGAAAACATGGACACTGCCTTTGTCTATTTTTTAAAACAAATTTAAAATATACAACCTTTATTAAGAAACAGAGTTAAAAGTTCATTTGTTGCTCTAAACACAACAAACTGTATTTTGAATATCAAAGAAATATTGATTTCTATCGTTTGATGAGCTTAATGAAAAAAAATATTTTTTTTCAGGATTTAAACCTCATTAATGTTAATAAGCAGTGTTTGACTGGAAAATTTCTACTAACACCATGTAACCTTAATTTCTGATACAAATAAATTCAAAGTTATGCCAAATGTGAATTGCACACCTCTACTTGGTTATAATATCCTTACTTCTGGAAAACTTGTATATCATTACGTACTTATTGAGCACTGACAGTTTGCTATATGGTGGAAATAATAGAAACCTTAGTATAAAATGAATATTCAGCCAACAGGGAAAGTTTTTAAAATCACTTCAGATTTTATTTTTCATAAATATGTTAAAGGAATATGAATATTGTATTTATCTCTAGAATTCTAGTTTATAAGCTTATTAGAATTATGTTATTGTTTTGGCTTGTATGGTTGCCTTTGCACTCTGCCCTTCTTCTACATTAGCACTTGTTCTTTGGCCTATCAACACCAATCCCCATGACCTTGACATCTGTGCTGGTCATGAATTCACTTATGTATGTTCTCTTTCCTGACAGCAGTGTGATTTCCTGGGGAGCTGAGACTGTCTCAGTTTTTCTAATTGTATCCCAGCACTTGGCCAAATGCTTGTCACATATTAAGTACTTGACAATTCTTAAAAATTAATTCATTTATTTTTTCAAGAAGCATTCTACTAACAGGATGCAATATACTCATTGATAAGTAAATAGACTATATTTAAAACAAATACACGGGATTAGAAGAGCTGGGATGACACTAACAATTGGGAAAATTAAGAAAATCCCTCTATAAGGAGGTGATACAGCAGGTAGCTATAATTTCTAAGACGAAGAAGTGAAAATTGGAAAACATCCCAGATTTGGAAGCTAGCTGGTGCAAAGTCACAGAGGTGGGAAATAGAATGTCATATACAGGGAACAGTGATTCGGTCATAATTTGTCAACCTACTCTATGCCAGGCACTGTGCTAAGCAAACAAGCTAAAGTGTAGATTGTATTTGGGTAGTAATGTGTAATAGGTTTGGAATAGTAGGCTAAAGCCATATTATAAAGGGCTTTAAAGTGCTAAACAATAAATTTTCTACTTTGTCTTAAAGGAAATTAGGAGCCCCTGAAGTTTCTTGAGCAGAGGAGGAACATGGTCCGAATTGCCTTTTTGAAACAGGTCATCTCGTTTTGGGGCAGCCTGAACTATTTGGAGATCTTCCTCATGACAACTCTAAATTTGTCTTTTCACAGCTTTTATCTATTGTTCATAGTACTTTCCTCTTCGGTCAAGGAGAACAACTCTAATCCCTTGTTTATA
This sequence comes from Phascolarctos cinereus, assembly GCF_003287225.1. Classification (NCBI taxonomy): domain Eukaryota; kingdom Metazoa; phylum Chordata; class Mammalia; order Diprotodontia; family Phascolarctidae; genus Phascolarctos; species Phascolarctos cinereus. The sequence continues at coordinate 401,952,879 of NW_027555847.1, forward strand.
AAACAGCCCTTCAAATACTTAAAGACAGCTATTTCTCTCTCCTGTCCCATTCCCAAATCTTTTGTTCAGAGCAAAACATCCTCCAGTTCCATGAATCAGTTTTCTTATGGCAGAGACTCAAGCCCTTTCACCATCCTAGTTTCCCATCATTGGAAATCCTCTAACTTATTAATGGTCTTTTTAAATTATGATGCCCAGAAATGAACTCAAATTGCAGGTGTGGAATGATCACAGAAGAAAACAATGGAACTATCACCTTTCTATTCAGGTTTCTGTTGTAGCTCCGTAGTTTTTCAGTCTTGTCATTTAGGATTTTCTTGATAAAGATACTGGAGTGGTCTGCCATTTCCTTCCCTAGTTCATTTCACAGATAAGGAAACTGAAACAAACCAGATTAAGTGACTTACCCAGCATCACACAACTAGTAAGTGTTTGAGGCCAGATTTACGCTCAGGAAGATGAGTCTTCCTGGTGCAAGGCCCAACATTATCAACTATGCCAATTAGCTATCCCAATTCAGGTTTCTATCACCTTTCCATTCACCTTTCTCTTTGTCTACTAGTTCAGTAATTTTGTTCAAAATGAAATGTAGTTAATCTGGCATGACCTAATCTTGAAGAAATCATGTGGGTTCCTTGTAATCATTTCATTTTCTACATTTAAGGAAGTCAAGTCATTTCTTTAATGATTCATTTTAGAAATTTCACAGGAATTAAAGTCAAGCTCAGTATCCTTTATCTTGCATACTATTCTCTACCCTTTTAGAAAAAAAAAATCCCATCTTCAATCTTATGTAAGGTCTCCTGCATTCACAGTCTTTCAGATATTAGTGATAGCAGGTCATTAATCATATCTAGTAGTATTTTCATTACCTAAGGATATCATTCATCTGAGCCAGATAACTTGAATTAGTATTAAGGGCAGCTAGGTGCTCTCTTACTATCTTGTGACTTATATTGGTTACCAACTCCCTATTGGTCATTTTCCTTTATCGTTTCCAGAACAAAGATCACTCACCTTGGCAGAGAAAACAAAAGCAAAAGAAAAATAAGAGTTTTGCTTTCTTTCTGTGATCACTTATCATTATCCAATCTGCTCTAATGAAAGGTGCTATTCCTTTTGTATCTGCTCTCAATATAGCTTTAAAAAAGTCTCTTTTTTATTTCCCTAGCAACAAAAAAGGAAGTGTATAGAAAAGAACAAATATGAGAAAGCTGAGGAGGTAGAATCAAAATGATTTGACCACTGTTTGACTTGGGAGAAGGGAATGAATGAGAGTAAAGAATCAGTAAAAATGCCCAGCTTCCAAACATGATTGAGTAGAAAAATCAGGTTACAGTCCACAGAAAGAGAAATTAGGAGGAGAAATGGGTTTTTGGTGGGATAGTAAGTTCTGCTTTTGGACGTGCTGAGTTTGAGTTGCCTACAGGATATCTGGGTAGAGAAGTAAAACAGACAGAAATGTAGGACTAGAGGTCAGGACAGAGTTGAAGGCTGAATATGTAAGTCTGGAGACTATAAGCATAGAGATAATAACTGAATTTAATAGGACCAATACAAACAACTGCTAGCTATTCATTTAAGAATAGGTCTGGTAATAACCCTACTCTGTTACAAAAAAAAAAAAACACAATCTTTACCTATTTTCTACTAAGTACAGAGCAATATTCACATTACTTTTCCTGACTCTACAGTATAACCCTGCCTTTCTAGATTTAATCTATTCATGCTGCTCCCTTCCACATTCTCTATCTAGCTAATCGGGACTACTTGTTGATCTCTGGGTATACCTTCTATTTTCTGCTTCTGTGTCCTTAGTGATGCAATTTCCTTCTGGAATGTCCTCTCCCTTTCTGCCTCTTTAATACATATCTTTGAGAGCCTAAATGAAATGCCCCCCTTTTTAGGAAGCCATATCTCATTCCCCAAGTTATTAGAAACATCTCCATGAACCTCACAAAGCACTTTTAAAAACCTCTTTTATATACTTAACATGTCCCTTAATATTTATTTGTGTGTGTGTCATGCATACTTACTAGATTATAAGGTCCCACAAGAGGAGATGGAATGTCTACCTCATTTTGGGTCCTAGAATAATTCTCAGTACAGGACAAACTTAGTAAATATTGATTGGATTAAGTTACATGCAGTCAGGAACAGAATCTACAGACCTGTATTAGAAGACAGAGCCAACTCTATAAATGAATATATTTTGATAATATGTACAAGTACATATATGAAAGAGGTCATAAAAATTAAAGCAAAAATATTCCTGTGCTGGTTATACTTTTAAATTCATCAGTTATAAGTGAATTTCTCTTAGATATTACTTACAGAATCTTCTGGCATGCTACCTGTAAGTTAAGTTAGAAGCCTGAAAGAGGAATGTAATGGGTGGAGGCCATTAGCTTTTCAACTTGACATCACTTTACAGCTATTCAACCCCTGAGCTCCCAAGTCCACATAGTTTTGAAATTGGGTGTGTGATTGATTTTTTAAAGCATTAAGCTTTTGGGTCAAAAATGTGTGTCAATTTAGTCACGTGAATAATGCTTTAAATATACCTTGAGTTTGTGACATTTGCCAGAACTCCCCCCTTTACCCCCCAAAAAAATGATACCGATGAAAGAGAGACACATTCCTTCAGAGGTTTTAGGTTTGCAAAGCATTTTCATCACAACAATATTTGTAGCTATGTTGGAGAAATATTATTGTCTTCACTTTAAAAATCAAGATAACTGAGGCCCAGAGAGAAGATAAGCATTTATATAGTGTCTATTATGTGCCAGGCACTGTGCTAACTGCTTTTACAAATATTATCTCATTCTATCTCAGAACACCCTGTGAAATAGGAGGTATTATTACGCTCTTTTTATAGCTGAGGAAACTGAGGCAAGCACATCATGTTACTTGTCTAGTGTCACACAGCTAATAAATGTCTTAAGCTAGATTCAAACTCAGTTCTTCATGATTTCAGCCCCAGCACTCTATCCACTGCACCTCTAACTATCTCTACAAAATGTAAAGTGCATAAATATTTATATCAGCTTTTTTTGAGAATGGCAAAGACTGATGGAGTACCCATCAGAGAACAGTAGAACAAGTAATTGTATGAATGTGATAGAACATTTATTATGTGATAAGAAATTATAAAGGGAATGCTTTCAGAGAAACATTGGAATTCTTTTATGAGCTGATTCAGAATAAAGGGAACACATCCAAAAAAATAATGTTACTAACTGTAAAGACAAACAAGACCATAAGATATAAGAACTCTGCTCAACACAATGATCAACCAAGATTTGCATTGGGATAGTGATGAAATATATAATCCACTTCCTGAGTCATTGACTCAGTGGATTGTATATTTATAAAGTGTGGATTAGTGGAGGAACTTGTGCTTAACTATATTTATTTCTTATAATGGCTTTTTTTCCCTTTCCTTTTCCATGGAGGGAGAGGGAATAGGAAGGAGAGAAGATGAATTCTGGTTAATTGGAAAATAAAATTTAGTTTTAAAAACCTTTGGAAAATGGAATAATAATAACCATTTGTCAAAATCTTGTGAACTTAATGCCAAATACAAAATCAATTTAAAAAAGTGATTGCAGCAAAAACATAAACCATTGCATATTGAAAGGGTTTTTTTAATTAGTCAATAGATTTTTCACTGTAGTTTCTTATTTTTCTTTGTATCCTCCATAGCACCTAGCACAAAAAAAATTGTATAAAATAAGGGCTTAATAAATGTTTGTTGAATTATATTTATGTACAAAGGCATAACATACTACAACCTAAGAATGGGATCTTTGACATCTACTGTGTATAATCAGAGTACTGCTCAAAAATGCATTTTGTAAATTGTAAAGAGCTATGTTATTGTTGCTGTTGTTATTATCTCATTATTATCTAGTTTTTTTTTTTCAGATATAGAAACTGAGTCCTAGAGAAGTGAGATATCTTGTTCAAGGTCACACAACTTGGCATCTTTAGAGCTATGATTCAAAATTACTCCAAGTCCAAAGCTCTTTTGAGTATAGCAGAGTGCCTATCAGCAGAATTAGATGAAGCTAAGATGTAGCCTAAGAAATGTTGTTATCCCAATTGCCTTTTTTAAGGCTTCCAGGAGCAATCCACCTGATAATTTTCCTGCCTATATAACATTTGGTGATTGCTTATAGAATAAACTCTGCTTGAATTTAAACCAACCAAAACTATAATTAGTCTATAAAACATATTCAATTTCAATATTTCAGGTTGGTACCATGATAAATTTGTGTATTTAGCCATAAGCAAAAATGCAGACTAAAAAAAAAAAACTCAGATCTTCCTTGTAATTTTCAACAAGGTATTACAATAGCATGTGCCTGGAGAATAAAAAGATTAGTTTATCAAAAAACTGTAAATAAAACTAAGAAAAGACCATGTAATTTAAAAAATATCCTTGGGGAAATTATTTGAAAATATAACAGGAAAGTTGGTTCTACATTTTATATCAAATCTTCAAATGAATTCAAACTATATGATAGACATATATGAAAGGGGGAGGAGAAACCTACAGAAAAGATGGAAGAAAATGGAATGAAATATTTATATTGATTGTGAAGAGAAGAAAGGTTTTTTTTCAGTCCAATAAATAGAAAGAATTTAGGGAGAGAAGATAGAGTTGCCTGACTTCACTAAAATAAAAAAAATGCAACAAAATATAAGTGCAAATAAAAAAATTTGGGAAAATATACAATAAATGTGACATTAAAATTTGATATCTTAAATATAACAGGAAATGAATTTTTTAAACTTAACTGTAAGTCCCATATGGAAAAAAAAACTATCAATTCCATTCAATTAATCAATCAATAAAGATTTCTAAAGTATTTACTATTTGCCAGGTACCTTGCTAAGCACTGAGGACATGAAAAAAAAATAGTTGCAGCCCAAGTTAATTTACACTCTAATGGGGGAAAGAATACATAAATAAATATGTATGAAATAAATACTAACAGTTTTAGAGGAGAAAGCAGTAGCAGTTATGGGGACTAGGTAAGGCCTCCTGCAGGAGGCAGCATTTGAGATGATTCTTAAAGAAAACCATGGTCAAAAGTGAGTGCAAAGGCAAGGAGATAGGAGATAGAATGTCACGTGCAAGATTCAATAAGTCCACTATGGCTGGGCCATAGAGTACATGGAAGGTAAGGAATGTGTTAGCAGATTAGAAAAATAGGGAGAAACCAGTTTGTAAAGAAATTCAAATGTCAAACAGAAAAGTTTGTATTGCATCATAGAATTAATAGAGAGCCAACATATTTTGAGGAAGGGATGATCAGAACTTCATTTTAGGAAAATCACTTTGGCAGTTTAGTGGATGGTAAATTGGGCTAGAGATAGACTTTCATCCAAGAAGTCCAATTAGGAGCCTATTGCAATAATCCACACAAGAGGAGATGAATTACTGAACTAAGGTGGTAGTCAGTCAAGTGAGTAGAGAGAAGGGGATATATAAGAGAATGGAGAAAGAAAGGTATGAAACATCTACTGTGATGATTGGGAAAAGGAATCAATTTGGAAGGGTAGTGCTAAAATGATTTGAAATTAGTAAGTGTAGGAACTTCTAGGTCACAAGATCAACAACTAGACACTTCCTCTGACTCCAATGACCTATTCCAACCCTTCAAATTTCTCCAGAACAGAAATTATGTCTCAAAGATACAGCAACTTCAGCTGTCTCCATGATTTAGGACACCTGGAATCCAAAAGAAGGTAAAAAGACAAACAAAACATGAAATGACCTCTACACTGAGATAACTGAGCAACTCTCCCTGACCTGCCACGCAATCAGCAGATAAAATGCACGTAGCATACCAAATGATCTGACACACAGTATCTGAACGAAATCCAACTATATATTTTAATTCCCTATTCCCTCTCTCCAGTCCCACTGAGAAAATAATCTAACACTTGAGACAGAGGACCCCATGGAATTTGAAAAGAACATGGAGCCACAACCTATTGTTCCCAAGTGGTTTAAAAACAAGAAATGAGAATTATGAGAGCAAAATCTAAGGTTTGTGCAGGACAAAGCACGAGCAGAATAGAAAACTTGTAATCTGCAGTTGCTGGTCTCATCAAAGAAACAAAAGAGAGAACAATAGATTAGGAATGCAAATATAGAGAAGTGAAACAGAAGGAAAGAAGAGAGGCAAAAAAAAATCATTAAAGGAAAATATCCTTTTTATCCAAGCAAACATATTGATCTCAAAGACAAGATGCACAGAGACAACCTAAGACTCAGAGATATCCCAGAATACAATAGGACAAAATTCTCAAAATCATAATTCAGGAAGTAATAAGAGAGATCTGCCCAGAATTTCTGAACATGAAAATATGAAATACCAATTTTAAAAAAATCAGATATCATCTCTAAAAAATAATAATAACAAAATCCCAAGGCTATGAACTTCAAGACATGTAGGGGTCAAACTTAGTAATCAATTCAGAAAAAAAAATTCTACAAGCAATTGGGAGAAAGATATTCAAATAAATAGGAATGGATAGTCAAATAAAATCTGACACACAAGACAATTCAGCAGGGCATGGAATAATATTTTCTGTAAAACAATGGAGCTCAAAATGCAGCCCAGGATATACTGCAAATCTGAGTTTAACTATGAATAGAAAAAAAAAGATGAACATGCAATAATAAAAAAAAGTTTGAAACATTTTTAGTTTTTTTAAACAGACTTAAAGAGGTTATTTGTTTTTAATACCCCCAGACACTCTGCAAATTGGCAGAAATAACAAAAAAAATAGCAATAGTAAATGTTGGAGGGGTTGTGGAATTGTAGGCACATTAAAAATTGTTGGTGGAGCTGCAAAATGATATGATCATTTGGGAAAACAATCTGGAATTATGCAAATAAAGTTATTAAGATGTCCATAATCTTTGAAACAAAGACTGCATTAGTGGGCTTATATTCCAAATAAACTGTCAATAAGAAGAGTATCCCCAAATACACCAAAATATTTATAACAGCATGGGTGTGTGTGTGTGTGTGTGTGTGTGTGTGTGTGTGTGTGTGTGTGTGTGTGTGTGTGTGTGATAGCAAAGAACTGGAAAGAAAGTAAATTCCCATCAATGGGGGAATGGCTAAACAAATATTGGTACATGAATATAATGAAATATTACTGTTACAAAGAATGAGGTATGAGATGAATACAGAAAAAACATGGAAACTGATGAAAAGTGAAGCAAACACAGCCAAGAAAACAATAACTAGAACAATGGAAATGGAAAGAACAACACACCAAAAAAATCAAAATGATTCTAACAAAGTTACTTGGATGCAGTATGATTCAAAGGAAAAGCTATGAGAAAACACCCCCAATCTACCCTTTGGGGAGGTGGGAGTTCCACAAGTGTTACACATTGCATGTTTTCAGACTTTTTCAATGTGTCAATCAGTTTTTTTGACTTTTTTTCCATTTAAAAATACTGTTATATGGGATCACTCTTTGGAAGGAGCAGAAGGAAGGACACTATGATAAATATGAGGATTTTTTTAAAGGAGTATTAACAAAAACTTATCTTTAAAAAAATCAGAAAGGATACATTCATAGTAAACCTGAATGGTTTTATGATTTTGTCTAATTTTGTTCAACAACACTTGAGCAAGAATAGAGGGAGAAAATGTGAGTAATCCAGTCTTGGGGTCTAGCAAATGGTAGTCAACATAGGACAAGGGAACAAGAAACCTAAGAGTAGAAAAGACTGTGGAACTGAAGTGGTTCACCAAGAGATCAAGGCTGGGAAAGGAGGAGAGTATAGCAACAGCAGGAATGACCTAAGGCAGTACTGAGGAATGGAGGGATTAGAGGTCTCAATGAGGACAAATGATAGATATACACAATTTGAGGCATACAAAGATGGAAAGATAGAAGATTATGATAAAGGGAACTCAAAAGTTATTGAACATGGAAATGTAACGCTTGTTGGTGATAGTAATATAAAGGGAATGTAGCTGAAGTAAAATGAATGTATGTATGTATGTGTGTATATGTATATATATATATATATACATACTACATATATATATACATACTACATAATATATATATATATATATATATATATATATATATATGAATGAATGAATGAATGATTTGCTTAGAGAAAACAATTCAACCTATAAGAGCTGATGAGCTCACCAAGTGAGAGAGTATATAGAGCAAGAAGAGAAGAGGGCCTTGGAGTCATGGGAGTTTCATAAATTGAGTAAATCAGAAATTAGGGTATTTTTAGGAGCCTCAACATGTATGTTGAAATCTCCTAAAATGAAGGCTAGACTTGGGTTGGAGAGGAAGACTAAGCCAGGTACTAAAATCCCCAAGAAAGGAAGGAGAATGTCTTGGAAGTTAGTAGATAACAGTTACCAGCAAATGAAATGAGTGATCAATTTGGAATGAATGTACTTCAAAGAATGAGAAGCTGCTGAGTTACAGTAATAGTGGAAAAATTTGGAAGTGGCCATGTTTATCAGAGAATTCTGACTCCTCCACTGAAATTAATCAGTGGGAAGGGACTAAAAGTGACTGTATCCAGTATTGAAAAGAATAACCAGAGATGCAGCATCATTAAGCAGAAGCCAGGTCTCACTCAGTGCTAGAGGATAGAAGTAACAAAAGAGAATATGATGTAAGATGATTGGAATTTTATCAATTATAGAGAAATTATTCCAGAGGAAACAGTGCAAGTAATGAACAGATTTGAATTGGGGTATTTTGGGTAGAGGATAAGATGTAAATTTGGGAGTAGCCAGTTGACTTTAAGGAGGATAGGCTGTTTTTTAGCATCCAGGGATTCAGAATCACAGACCTGATGAGATGAAGGGCATAAGAGAATGCTAAGTATGAGGAATGAGCCCAGGCAGAATAAGAGTGTGGTCCACTGCTGAAAGTGGGTTTTTAGAAAGTTCAGGATCTATATTTCAACACAACCTTCTACTTTCTGGCATACTGCGAAGACGAATCATATAAGATGTCTGTTAGTGTGCCTCACAGGTGACTTGAGAGTTAGCTTTTGACCAAGAAAATGCAAGCCGTTCTGTATTGTAGCATATAAGGCATCTAGAAATTTGTTATTGTTCATTCTTCATTCTCAAAGAGGACCAATGACATCAGGAGGGTGGTGTCTTGACTTGCAAGTGAAATGGATTTAAGTGAAATGGGGCTTTGCAAAATCATCAGCCTCACTCTCTCCTCCAGAGTCATTGGAGTCTAGAGGAAAGACATAGGTCAAGAGAACTGGCAATGGCCTCCTCTAGAAATTTAGGGAGGGCACTGCAGATAATTTTTTCTGATCCCCTCCTGGCCAACTCAACTTCACAACTCAAGCTCTTCTCTGGGCTTACTAAATTTACTGAGCTAAATTTACTAAGCACATTTAGTTGCTTCTATTAATATTTAATGTGAAATTCCTAATACAAAATTTATTTTTAAAAGAATTCTCTAAGAATAGCAGTTTTCATACAAATAGTGCAGTAATAAATCTATATGTATAGTTCAAAGGTCATTGGGAATATAGAATCTTTCATTTCATTCCTGCTGTCAAACAACTGGTTTGTTAAATTAATGGTTTCTTCCTTTTGATTAAGGAAGCACACTGTGTTCTCCATTCAAATTATCAGCCATGAATGCTTAAATTTGAACTCATCTTTTCAGATTCTTTCCAGACTGATAGAAGATTATGATAAAGGAAACTGAAAAGTTATTGAAGGAGGAGGAGGAGAGGGTATAGCAATGACAGTGAGGGAGCAATGTTTGTGATATTTGCTACCATCTGTTCTTATTGCATTGTTGTTCATTTTTTTTTCATTTTTGAAGAGGATTAATGCCATCATGGGGTGTTGTCTTGACATTCAAACGAATCGGATTTAAGTAAGGCAGAGTTGCACAAATTTGTCAGCCTCACTCTCTCTGTTCCAGAGTCATTGAAGTACAGTGGCAAGACAAAAGTCAAGACAGCTAATGGCAAGACATCCAGGGATGCAGTGGATGACCTTGGTGTCAGATGTCTGACCAAGCTCTAAGTGCTCCACAGTGGCTGCTTCAGGGGCTTTCATGGCTGTTAGAACAAATTGTTCTCATTCGCTCACACTTCCTGGGGAAGTCTTCACATGCTTGGGGTATACATCCCCCTAACTCACTGAACAATTTGAGCCCAATCAGTTACCTTCAACCTGGTTTATCCCATCTGCCAAGACAGTTTTATCATGGAATGGCCACTGTGCATGATACCACTTGTTTTTATTTTAACAACTTAGTAAAAAACCCTTTCTAATACCTACTTAAGGCTAGCTTACTGGGAGGGGTAATTGGAGTGAGGATCCTCAGATCCTTACCTGTGGGGCTACAGAAAAAAATTTGGAAATGCCTTTCTGAAACAATGCATAGTGGGGTGGGGAGAATAAAAAGGAATTCAAGTGTATATTAACTAAAATCATGTGAGGCAAAGTAAATGGGGTGTGGACAAGGAATCTTGATTAAGACTTAAAGGTAGTGACTAAAAATAAGTTTTATGAAACTTAATGGTAACAAAGTTAGTGAGCCAATCAGTAAGCATTTATGATGTGCCTGCTATGTGGAAGGCACTGTGCTAACCATTAAGGATACAAAGAAAGGTACAAGACAGTCCTCATTCTCAAGTTCACAATCTAGTGGCAGAGACAACATAAAAACAGCTCTGTACAAGCTATACGTATATACACGTACATACTTGTACACATACATACATGCAGGTATTTGGGGATAATCAACAAAAGGAAAGAAGGAAAGCATTAACATTAAGGAGGATTGGGGAAATCTGTTCATAAAAGATAGGATTTAAACTGGGACTTAAAGAAAACTAAGAAAGACAGGAGGCAGAGATGAGGAAGGAGTTTATAGTTGCTCCTTGAGGCAACGGAGAACCAGTGGAGTTTATTGAGTTGTAACATGGCATGGTCTGAGCTTTGCTTTAGGAAAATCACTTAGTAAGCTGTGGGGATGATGGATTTGAGTGGGGAAAAAAATGACTTCTCTCCACAAGAGCAATTAGGAGGTTACAACAGAGTTCATTTGATAGGTGATAAGGGCCTGAAATGAAATGGTTGCTTTATGAGTAGAGATATAATGGGAAAAGAAGTGACACGGTTTGGCCATTGATTGGCTATATGGGATGAGTGAAAATAATAAATAATAACACTACACTTATGATCCCAGATGGCAGGAAGGAAGGTCACGCCCTCTGTAGTAATAGAAAAGTTCAAGAGAGGGATAAGCTTGAAAGGGAATGTAACAAATATTGTTTTGGATAAGTTGAATGTGATATGCCTATAGGATATTACAATGTCAATAAGCAGTTGGTGACTTGGGACTGGAACTCAGGAAAAAGACTAGGAATGAATATCTAGTTTTGAGAATCATCTGCCTACAGATGATTGAACTTGTGGCAGCTGGTGATAGAATACAGATAGAAAAGAAAAGAGGGCCCAGGACAAAGCCTTGGAGGACTCCTGCCAGGTGGATGAACCACCAGCAAAAGAAGACTGAGAACAAATTGTAAGACAAGTAGGAGAATGATGGGAAGGCAGTGAAAGGCTTTGAGGGAAAGATCATCCAGGAGCACAAGGTGGTTAAAGTCTCCATTGTTACAGAGATGTAAGGAGGATGAGGTTTAAAAAGAGACCATCCAATTTGTCAATGGAGAACTACTGGTAACTTCACCAGAACATTTTCAGTTAAATGGTGAAGTGAGAAGCCAGTTTCAGAGAGTTTAGAAGAAAGTTAGAAGCAGAAAGTCTAGACAGCTTTTCTAAGAGTTGAACTGAGAAGGAAAAATGGAATTTAGGATGTTAGCTCAATCAATTAATCAATGAATTCATTGAGGTGTATAATATTTAATTTGGCTAACAAGTGGCACTACTCTTGGACCATCAACTCCATGGATACAACACAGGATGTGAGGAGGCTTTTCTCAAAGGCTGCAATCTCCTTCCCTTCTCGCCAGGGTGTACTGTAACTAAACAGGGGTTCTCTGTTCTTTGCTTCCACCAGCCCACTCTGTTTCAAGCCTGCTTGACCCAGATGCTATAGACATCTAGAGGTATCATCTAGAATATGCTCCAAATTACCAATGTAGGAAATTTCTTCTTTTCTACTTTAATGAAATATTTCCCCATGTTTCAACTCTTCCCTTCCCATTCATTACCCATGATTCAAAGCATTCAACAGTTCATGATTAGTGAACTTGTGACTTACTAAAACACAATAAGCTAACTATTAAGAGTAGCATGGTAAAAAGACTACAACGAATTTTTGAATAGTAATATGCAGGATTTACTTTTAGGATAAACTCCCTTTTCTACCACCATATGTCTTCACAGTGAGTAGAGGATGAAAAAGACTAGAGAAGGGATTTAGTAAACCTGGGAACCCTTAGTGACTTCATTAGCATTTATTCTAAAGAAACAAGGGGAAGGGAAAATGCTCAAATTAGCACTGCTTGATTTCACCATAGTCGTGTTTCATGACATTCTCATATCTCAAAACCAATCTGTTTTGTTCTTACTCCACTTCTACTCCCATCTACCTTTGCTTCTGGGATCCCTAACAATACAGGAACCTTCCTTAGTCTCTCTTTGCTACTCTTCCACTCAAATGAAGAAATATTCCATTGACTTGGGAAGAAAATCCAGAATGGATGGGTAACTCTTTTCCACTTAAAGCTTGTGAAAATAGTCTAGCGTGTGGGGCCAACCTCATACACCCATATGCCACAAAGTCTCACACTTTTCTTCAATTCTCCTACAGGCTTACTGCTTCCTGAATTCCCTTGTTGATAAATCATGTTACACTTTGTTCCTGAAAGAATGGTTCTTGTGATTACCAGGTTCAATGAAGACATGAGAAATGACTGCTAAGAGCAGTTAAGATCAGATTACAGAAAAAGAACTGAGCATAAAGACAGACACAGAATTTGCATCTTCTATTCATAATATTTTGTTTAACATCCCTCTGGCAAGGGACTTAGAAAGTTTGAGAAGACAGATGCCTTGTGTTTAATTGTTTTATAATAAAGAGCTTTCTTTTATATTTCTGAAAGTTTTCTAAGGCAGGGAATCCTTTTCATTTATGTCTATGTGGCCCTAGCATCTAACACCATGCCTTAAATATGCATGCTGTCATTGTCCATTGTGCATTCAGTCTTGTCCAATTCTTATGAACCCATTTGAAGTTTTCTTGGCAACGATACTGGAGTGGTTTGCCATTTCCTTCTACACTTCATTTTACAGATGAGGAAACTTGAGACAAACAAGGCTAAGTAACTTGTCCAAGGTCATAAAGCTAAGTATAAGCCTGAGAAGGAATTTGAATTCAGGTCTTCCTGACTCTAGGCCCAGCACTCCAGCCTCTGCACTACCTAACTGTCTCACTGTATGTATATAGTAGATACTGGATAAATGTTTATTGAATTGAAATTAATAAATACTTCTGACTTATTACATATTTTAGCTAAAGGCCAGTATCAAATATCTATAAAAAATTAAATAATAATTCAGTTTTTTTAATTACCTCAGTTAATTATTGGTTCAATCAAGAGGTGGTGGCTTGATTTCAGCTCCCTAATAATAAAAGATTACTTAAAATCACAATTGTATTTGAATTTCATAAATCATATTTCATACCAAGATCCCATATGGAAATAACAAGGAGGAAAGACTTAAATATTTCTGGGAAGAAATGAGGCATCCATTTCTCACTCCCTGTTCCCTTCCTCTATCAGCTACTTGTCCTTCTCATTCCTCACCCCTTCTATATTCAGTGTGCTGCAAAAGAGTCAGATGACTTTGAGATACAGTTTTCCCACTTATTAACTTTGTAACAATGAGCAAATAAACTCAATAAATTTATTAATTGTTCTTTCCTGCTGTGGAAAGCAATGTGCTTCTATTTATGGAAAATATTTGTGTAATTGGGAAGATTCTAAGACTCCAATACTGAAAAACCCTCATCATCATCTTATATTACATAATTTCTCATGGGAAAGTAATCAAATTGATCATTTTAAAAAATTATACTAAAATTGAAATAGTCACTTAAAAATAGTGGTCAGTTCAAAAGTACATATAAATAATTAAAATGGAGCCTGAAATCCAGAGATGGAGCTTTAACAGACTGGTCATATGACTGAACAATGAAATTCCAAAACAGTCAAAATTCTAGGGCAAAAAAGGGAGGTGATATAGTACATGAACAAAACTCTATTTAGAGTCAACAGATCTGGATTTGAGTCCCGTATCTGCTTCTCTTTACCTTTGTGACATGAAACTAGTTGAAGCCTCTTTAAGTCTGTTTCATTATCTTTAAAAAGAAGTAGTTGGATTAGATAACCCCTGAAGCCTCAACCAGTTTTAAATCTGTGATCTGATGAGCATACCCATGTAACACTGATAATAAACACTTTTCTACATGCCTTGTTTACTGAGGTTCAATGGACTTAAGATGTACATCAATAACTACATTAACTTTCTTGGTCTACAATTTTAATGGCCTGTTATTAACTAGTCTCCAAAATGGTGAATCTGTCCACATCCTCTTGCCTCTCATTCTTTCTTTTTCCCATATCCTTTGTTTCCAAATTACCACACAATATTTTTTTTCTAGCCATCACTTTCTGGTTATGAAGTTCTCTGCTATACCTTAACAAGTCTGTCAGGGAGGTATTTAACAGGTTGGTTTGTTCACCACTAACATTTGAATAAGCCATCAGTGGCTAGATTACAAAGTCTTCTGAGCTACTAGTTTTCTTAGTTTTGAAAGAATCCTCTGAAAATGACAGTCAAATCTGATGATGTTTAGAAGTGTAAATGTAATTTTTAATCTGATACAGAGAAACATAAGCAGACAGGCTTTCTTCCTTAGGCTGAAGACAAGGACTTATGCCAACAGCCATTGTAAAAGCATTTAGCAATGTTAAGTTTAAACATGTGGCATGTTTCATACAGCTTTTCAATCTTCTTCTTTGTGGGTTTGAAGAAGGTGAATGACAGGTACAGAATGTGGCTTTGGCTGCCAGAAAAACTGTGGGTGATTTAAGACATTTTCCCTGGGTTCTGGATATCCTCTGAGGTTTATAAATGACCCTAAAAGAAGCTGACACAGGACAAAGCTTCATTGTACAATTCTGCCCAGTACTGGATAGGTTACAGTGGCCTCTTTAGTAGGAAAAAAATTCCAGTATTGCTTAGAAAACTCCCTGGACTGGGGTGGCTAGAACACTTGTTCTCTCTCAAAATTCAATTTAGCAATGAGGACAGGCCTTCTCCTTCAGGAGTAATTCAGTACAATAAATATGATAGGGGTCAGCTCTGCCAATGACTTTTCCCTGCCCCATTCTCCCCTCTTTCCCATACATGCTTTGAATCAATTTCTAGGTTCAATGATATTCAGTTGATCCCCTTGGAATTCAATTTGACATATTTTTTTAGATGTTTCTACATACAACATAAGATGTTGACAACCAAGGGTGAGAAAAAGATTAATTAAAAACAGTCCTGCCCTTC
The DNA here is from genome assembly GCF_003287225.1 of Phascolarctos cinereus. Lineage (NCBI taxonomy): Eukaryota > Metazoa > Chordata > Mammalia > Diprotodontia > Phascolarctidae > Phascolarctos > Phascolarctos cinereus. Next base: position 401,968,475 of record NW_027555847.1, read on the forward strand.
TGAAGTTTATAAATCCTAGTGTTACCTCTGGTGTCTGAATCCACTAACCCATCATTGAATAATGCTACTGTATTGTTGGGGCTGAATATTTTTATTCCAGAGAATGGGAGAAAAGTAAGAGACAGATATGTAGTCCTATGCAGTTGCCTAAGCTAATCTAAGCAAAGATAAAGCATCTGCCCTGGATTCAGGAATACTTGAATTCAAATCTAGCCTCAGACACTTACTTGCTGTGTGACCCTGATTAAGTCATATAACCATGTTTGCCTCAATTTCCTCACCTGTAAAATGAGCTGGAGAAGGAATGGTAAGCCACTCCAGTATCTTTGGCAAGAAAACCTCAAATGGGGTCACAAAGAGTCAGACATGACTGAAACCACTGAACAACAACAAAGCTAATCTTAGGCAAAATTGTGCAGAAGGCCATTTGCATTTCAGGATCCTGCTTCCCCTTTTCAATGTTGCTTCCACTTTCTACTAGTTTCCCTTATTTTGATCCCTGTTTGCTTAGGGCTTTCTACTATAAATGCCCAAGCATTCATACGTCACTCTTATCATACCCTTCCCACCGCCCCCAAAATTGTAGCCATTCCCCCATTTCTTCAGGGCTTTTCACTGATCTCTACTACCGTGATAAATAGAATCATACACAGAATTACAGTGTCTCAGTTGAAGAAAACTCAAAAGTTATCTCCAGTAACCTATAACTGGAAAGTGATACTGTCTGCGATTGACTCAATATCTGACCATCTAACCTTTGCTTGCAGACCTCTAGTGAAGGAGAATGTGCTGCTTCCAGAGCCCTTTCTACCTTTGGAAAGATCAAATAATTGTGTGTGTGTGTGTGTGTGTGTGTGTGTGTGTGTATGTATGTGTGTATATATGTATATGTAAATATATATAAATATATGTATATATAAATATATGTGTATATATATATATATATTTTCTTGAATGAAGTTTAAATTCTCATATCTTACAATTTCAAATCTTACTCTTATTTCTTCCCTCTGGTCTTAAGCAGAACACATTTATTCCTTCTTCCACATGAAGACAGAGGCTATTTCAAGAAGCCATTCAAGTGAAACACAAAGCTTTGCAGGAAATGCAGGTTTTAGTTGATAGTATCTAGAGAAGATTCCTAAAACCATGGTAGACCAATGGGGGAGGCATTTTGAGATGGGATGATCTTTGGTAACATTTAAATCAATATTTAAACACCTACCACTTTTATGTATGTGTAGAGTCAGCTGATCTTTCACTTCCCCTCCCTCTCTCCATTCTTCTCTTCATCCCTCCTTCCACCCTCCTGTCTTCCTTCCTTCCTTCTTTCCTTCCTTTCCCACTTACTTGCTTTTCAGTTCTTCATTCATTCAATAAATACTTATTAAGCAGTTAGTATGCAAAATACGTTGTTCTTCATTCCAGTGATGATGCATAGGTAAATGAGAGTCAGCCCACTTTATTACCACCTTTTTAAAGTTTAACAAAGTATTCTCACTACAGGCCAGTGAGTAGTATTATTGCCATTTTGCAGGTAAGGAAACTAAAGTTCAGAAGGTTTCAATGGCTTTGCCTCTGGTCCCAGAATTAATATAGGTCATAATCAGGATTCAGACCTGGTCTATTGACTCCAAGCCCAAAGAATTTTTTCTACTAAATTATATTGGTCCCATCCTCAAGATACTAATCAAATAATCAACATTAATGTAGTTCCTTGTGGTCTTCAACACATTTACCTGTGTGATTTGAATTTAACCCAGTAGAGGGAGATAAGATATTCACAGACCAATAAAATAAACACTGGCAAATATTAAGAGAAGTACAAAGTGTTATAATGTCAAATAAGAGACAAATCAATCTTCTCCAGCTTAAGGGAGGTTAATCAGGTAAGGCTTCATGAAGGGTCATTTGACTGGTCTTTGAATAATGGATAGTATGTCAATGGCAGCGATCACAAGCCTTGTTTGAGGGACAACAGTTAATCCAATGTGGCTGAATCATAGAGTAAGTAGACAGAAACAAGTTGAAATAAGACTGGTTGGGCAAATTGGGGTAATTTTATGCTGAATATAATTTCTATTTTATCTGTTAGCAAGGGGGAGCCATTAAAGGATGTTTTGGTTGTTTTACAGTAGTGGAGTGAAGTACTCATGTACTTGCTTTTGTGAGAAAGATCAACCACGTGGTGATATGTAAAAATGGATTACAAAAGGAAGAGATAAGAGAAAGGTATACCTGTTAATATTGTATAACATTAGTCCACATGAGGAATATAAAGCAAATTTTGCCATTTGTAATACATCTGCTATTTTTTGTTTTGTTCAGTTACCTGTGTTTACTGACAAAAAATAGTGTGAAAACAGCAGAATGTAGAGAGCTAAATTTGGAGTTCTGGAACCTGAGGTCAACTCCCCTAGGTCTGTCTTTCTTCCTTCTTATGTAACTTTAGCAAATCTTTGAGCCTTAATTTCCTCACATAGAAAATTAGGTAATTGGAAACAATGACCTCTGAGGTCCCTTCCAGCTCTAGAACTATTATCCTGTGATTCCCTGCATGCATTTCATAATATTTCAAATTTATTCAGTGCTGTAGCCACATATATGCATGTATATGTGTGTATATGTTGAATTGTTCAGTTGTTCAGTCATTTCTAATTCTTCATGACCCCATGGACCATTCTGTCCATGGTGTTTTCTTGGCAAAGATACTGGAATGGTTTACCATTTCCTTCTCCAGTAGATTTAGGCAAACACAGGGTAAGTGATTTGCCCAGGGTCACATAGCTAGTAAGTGTCTGAGGCCAGATTTTAACTCAGGTCTTCCTGACTCCAGTCCCAGCACTCTTTCCACTGAGCCATCTAGCTTCTATATCTATATTTGTATATCTATACCTGGGTACATGTATATATCTATCTATATCTATAGCTATATCTATATATTTTATATGTATATATATATATATATATATATATATATATATATATATACAAGTTCACATCTAAACATGTCTTGTTTATACAATTTTTCACATGATGTACCTTGAAATATTTCCTTGTATTCTCCAGGCTTTTTAGTGTGGTCACTACCCAATTAGTTTGAAACACTGACCTTCTGCATAAAGATTTTTAGTAAGGCCTGTCTATAGAGCAGAACAATGCTTTAGGTCAGTCTGGTTTTACATTTCCTGGATTAGAAACTTTGGATATAGAACACGCTCTGTGATATATTGGCTTCCAAATTATTCCTCCTCCATAGAAGGTGTAGCTCTTGTTTTCTATCGTTTAACACAATTTGGAGCCAATCTGCTTGTTATACTACTTCACTAAACATTTACCATTTTGAAAGTTAACAACTATGTATTTCTAGCCATTGTAAAAGTATATTTATAAAGTTGTAAAAGTAAGTTTATAAAGGACTAAAATTTATGCATTTTAGAAGAGCATCAGCAGGTCTGGAATGAAATCTCATCATTCTAAAATAACGAACATGGTTCATCAGTTTATTCAACATTTAACCCATTCTAGTTTAGGTGTTAGAAATATAAATACACACATACACATACAGAGAGAGAGAGAGAGAGAGAGAGAGAGAGAGAGAGAGAGAGAGAGAGAGAGAGAGAGAGAACCTGTTCCTGTCTGCACAGAACAATTCCGTAGGTGGAAAATGCAACAGACCATTTTTTTCCTTGGCAAATAAGTCACCATTTAGTATATCCTGTAGCAGTGATGGATGACACAACACCCTAATGCAGTGGTTCTTCAATTAGAATCTGACAGCTAATAGTGGAAGCTATCTATGAAACTAACCAGTTGAGGATGCCCACCAGCCCAGGGAGAAGAGAAAAGGGCAGTAGCTGTTGTCTACCAAGACTAAATTAAATTAAATTAAAAAATAAAATAAGAATGACTAGCTGAAACTTGAGAGCATATCATCAAAGAAATGTAGGTACAAATCAAGGCAATTACTGGTCACATGGTGAGAGCAAGGAATAACTATTGGACACACCGTAGCCATGACACCAAGAAAAAAGAAGTTACCCAGTGCACTGGGTGAACAATTTGTGGGAAACTCATGGGAAAACTTGAGTTCCATGGGATGGGCAAACATTGATAAGTTGTGATCGGCATCATGGAAGAAATAACCATATCAAGAAGACTAGGTACATCTGATTATTTAATTTGAACCATAATAATTCTGAGTAAGTTTAACTATAAAAGAGTACAGTTAAAACTAATTAAAGTGGGTTGGCTAGACTGCAGCACTGGGGTTGCAACTCACAGTTTAAGATGTGCTGAAGGGGTCTCAGGTGGAAAACACTTAAGAAGTCCTGGCTTAGAGGACCTGGGGAGCTTCTGTCCTGCAGAGGTTCTTTATAGAAGATACCACAAAGATATCATGCTTCTTTCAGTCAGTATTCAGGACCAAACTTAAAAAGGTCAGTCTTGATTTTTAATGGCCTTTTCCCATAATAGAAGTACCAAGGAGTTTAATGTTTTCCAGGCTTTAATTCTGGTCATTTCATTTGGTTTTGGTTTAAACAGACTTTGTGGAGAATTAGAAAGCCTCGATATGGAGTCAACCAATACCCTTAACTTCTTGGTTTTTTGCTCTGATAAAAGCAGTGAAGTAGTTGACATTTAGTCCTCCTTTCTTCAACACTCCCCCCCTTTTCAATACTGTGCTTTCTTCCCTAGCATGATGAGTATATATTTTGTGTCTCTTGCTCTTAACCTATTATGCACAAGGTACCTGCTTAAGTAGGCACTTGGTAATTTAACAACTGAACAACAGCAATCATATACATAAAGATACATGCATATATATGGCTACAGCCCTGAATAAATTTGAAATAATATGAAATGCATGCAGGGAATCACAGGGTAATACTTCTAGAGCTGAAGGGACCTCAGAGGTCATCTTTTCCAATTTCCTACTTTTCTATGTGAGGAAATTAAGGCTCAGAGATTTGCTAAAGTCACATAAGACACAAGAAAGACAGGGATATTTGAATTTTCAAGGAAGATGCAAAGACAGAAAGCACATAAAAAGCCAAGTGGTGGGAAGATATCTTAGATTTCTAAGTTAACTTACTATTACTAGTATTGCTTTCTATAAACCATAATGTTTGACTGATAAGCACTGCCAAAATTTCTCTCCAAAAATTTTTAAAGACCAGTTTTCTTTTTAGTTAAGTAACATTTATGGCAGGAGATAATAGCACTCTTAGCAGGCTGAACCCCATTATATAAACAATTTGGTTATAGAGAGGGAAAGATGCATTTAATGAGGAAGAGCAAGCACATGCCCTTTTAAGAACTGATGCTTTTTTCCCTTTGTTTCATACGAATGTAACTTCACAATGAGTTCCATCACCCTTAGTACGACTTTCCCTTGTAATGGATGAGCAAAATTAATCAAAACAAAAAAAAACCACATTGACAATTTCTGAAAATGAATGCCTCCTACTATACCATCTGTGGCCTCATCATATGCTCCATCATCAGTCCTCTAAAGTTATATTGGTTAGGGTTTCAATGGTTTTCAGTGTTATTTTACATTAAATTATTGATGTCACAATGTAAATCCTGCTACTGATTCTGCTTGCTTTGTTGTGCTCCAATTCATACTTGTTTCCCCAAGTTTTTTCTGCATTCTTCAAAGAATCATTGCAGATGATATTTTTTTATAATCTGTTCAGCCAGGTTATAATAGAATACTATCCAGGTGCCTAATCTGTGGCACTCACTTTCCTTTAGGTGCTCTGCTACAGCAAAAAGTAATGCTCATTTTTTTCCCATGGGCTTTTAGGAAATTTCTAGCTCAGAAAGAAACACAAACCAGTTCAAAATCACTTTGATGAATTGAGAAAATAATTCCTTTAAAAAATTAAAATTTTAATTAAAAAAATCTTTCCCTCCCCCCATATCTCTTCCACCTCAACTGAGAAAGAAAATCTAAACGCTTTACATCCATGTATAGACAAACAAAACAAATTCCTACATTGTCCACATAAAAAAAAAAAAGTCTGCCTGTACTCTGAATCTATCACCGCTCTGTCAGGAGGTGGGCAGCATATTTTGTCATGAGTCCTCTGGAATCTTGGTAGGTCGTTTTGTCAGTTACAGTCCCTAAGTATTTGGAATTTGTTTCTTTTTACAATATTATTGTTAATGTACAAATTGTTCTCCTGGGTCTGCTCACTTCAGTCTGTATCAGTTTATGCAAGTCTCCCCAGTTTTTCTCTAAAATCATCCCCTTCCTTATGTCTTACCACACAGTACAATCCCATTATATCCATATATCATAATTTATTCAGCCATTCCTCAACAGGTAAGAACACAATTCTGAAGAGTACAATACACAAAAATATTTCTGGAAATAGGATGGAAATACGTAAGTTTTTCTTATTGGCCCTCTTGGGCCTACCTTGTCACAGGCTAGCTACATAGGCTTTGTAGCTCTAAGACAGGGCTTCATAAACATTTTTTTTTGTGTATCATTGCTCCCTTTGGAAGTCCAGAAAAGCCTTTGGATACTTTCTCTGGATAATATTTTAAATGTGAAAAATTTAACGCATAAGACTTCAAAGGAAATCAATTGTATCAAAATAAAGATGATTTTTTTTTCCTGTTCAGGATCATGAACCCACTGAAATCTATCCATGGACTTCTATTAGGTCCTTTGGACCCCAATTTAATAACCCTTACTCTGAAGTGAGCAAAAGGATAAAAATTTCACAGTGAAAGTCCTTAAAATTAGATAAACTCTATATACTTATTCCACCCACTTTCTCATCTCCTGCTGACTTCTCAACCTTTAGCAAGCTAGCTTTCAATCCCATCATTCAATTGAAACTGCTTTTTTTTAGCTTACCAATATTCTTTAACTGCTCAGTCTGATTACCTGCTCTAGGTTGTCCTATTTCTTGACCTCTGTACAGCTGTTTATATTGTATACCACACATTACTCCTGAATACTTTCTCTTCCTTTTACATCTGTAACACTATACTCTTTTGCTTCTCCTTCAAACTATATAACTACTTCTCAATCTCCTTTTCATGACCATCAGCCACCCCTTAAGAATGGGTATATTTCAAAGCTCTATCCTGATCCATCTTATTTCCTCTGTCTATACTCCCTTGGCAAGATTATCTGTCCCCACAGGATGAATTATTTCCTTTAAGTAGATGCTTCCCCCATTTATGTCCAGCCTTAAATTATGATATTATATCATTATATTATGTTATTAAATCTAATCCCACATTACTGTCTCTAGATAGATTTCATTGTTGCCCCATAAGTATTTAAAACTGAAATGTTGAAGTATTGAAAATGGAGATTTTTAATTCCCCTTTATTCCAGATTTGAAGTTACATAGCCTTTCTCTAAATTCCATTGGCTCTTTTGAGAGCATTATCATCCTTCTTGTCAGCCATATTAACAACCTTGAGGAGATCCTTGACTATTCCTTTTTTCTCAGATGTCATATCCAATTAGTTACCCAAGCTTATTTATTTATTGTAACTCTACCACATCTTTTATGTCTATTCCCATCTATCCAGTCACATGGCCACTACCCTAGTTTAGGACCTTATCATCTCTCTCCCAAACTATTATCATAGACTTCTAATTGGTCTCCCTATCACCAGCCTCAGTCCTCTCTATTTGTCTTCCCATTGATCTAATCATGGCACTCTCTCATACAAAACCCTTTCATGGTTCCCTGCTGGCAATTCTAGGATAAAATACAAATTCCTGAGACTGACAACTGGGAGGCTATTGCAATAGTCTAGGCAAGGGGTGATAAGCAAATATATTTCCAGCTCTAAATAATTGCTTAAGCTAAGCTTCTTTGCCTTCATTACTCATTAATGTCTGCTAGGAAAAAAATAAATTATGTGAAATTCTAGCAATATTTTTGAATTTCACACATCACACATTGTGGCAGTAGAGACTAAGCTTAGTAAATATTTCACATAATGACACATAATAAAGATGTCTTACTTGAGCTAATGAGTTATTATCCTTCATAATAAAACTAAGGGGGGAAAAATCTGATTCATGTATATGTTAATTATTTTCTCTGATTCAGGCATTAGCCTTATTATTAAAGCCTTAGCTTAACTTTCACTAATTGAGATTCACAGTAATTCAGATTTTATGAATTTACCACTTAAGTTTTGGTATTTTAAGATATATTATCTTTCAATTATTCATGGAAAAGTATTTGAAATGCATTTTAATAGCATAAATAAGATTGAAGAAGGAATATATAACATAAGAAGAAATGCCATTTTTAAGGATGTTAGTACTTTTTTCCATTGGTTACCATAGTTTAGAGATTCATCACCTATCAGGCAATCAGATAAAAATATTAGTCTCTCAGTACTTAGCTAGATTAGCCCTCTGAAAGCAGATACTATCTATGAGAATGATAGAAAACAGATAGTTTACATACTGGGTTTATTGTTGCTTGCTTAATGTCAATAGATTTAGAGGAAGGTTTCATGTGAAGGAGTAGCAGGAAGCCATAGACCAGAGTTACACAGGATGAAATGGAATGGATGGATTGCAATCTCCACCACCAGAGGAGTATTTGCATGGATAAGGTCGCAGGTCCATTTGAATATTTTACTAAAATGTTTATTTGGCAATATTTTATTGGCAATTAGTTGCTATCTTGAATTTTCATGAAACAAATAAAAATGCTTTTAAAATTATTTACTTCAGACATTATTATTCCAACTTTTTCTTCCATTTTCCTAGCAAGTTTGGAAAGATCTGGATGAGTTTTTGCTGTGTATTATTTGGCATATTTGCTATGGAATAGAGAGCATTCAGGAAACTTTCCCTACTTAAAATTTGGGGGGGGGGTGAATAAAAATGTTTCCACATGAATTTCACAATTTAAAAGCAAAAATTATTGCAAACAATACTGTCCCTGTCATAAGAAGACATATTTAAAATATTTTCAGTGCAAGATTAGGTATAATAATTTTGCTGTAGGTAACATAGTGGAGCTGTTAAACTGCCACATTGTTAAACTAATTTGTGAAGATTCTAGAATAACTAGATAGATAGATAGATAGATAGATAGATAGATAGATAGATAGATAGAGATATATAATATATATACCTATTCTAGTATATGTGTATATATGTATATATATATATATATATATATGTATATGTGTATGTGTGTGTGTGTGTACAAAGACAGAAAGAGAGACAGAGAGAGAGCCTGCTTTCAGAGGACCAGTTAATCTCTCTCGTTTTATACCTCCTTCTCTTAAATATATTAATATTTAAGTTATAGTTAATGCATTATATTAATAATTTGTATATAATTTAGCCATAATATAAACTGAATCAGTAGAAACAGATTTAAGTCTTAACTTAGAAATGTCCTCTAATTTCTGAAGTATGCTTCTATGGAGAGATCAGTTTGAATTATCAATCAATTATGAAGCAGTACTGTTTAAGTATAAAAATTTTCCATGTAAAAAAGTGTTCTCTTTAAGTGATTTAAACAAATAAATATTTCTTTACCTCTCTGGCCTTATAATTCTCTCATATACATGCATACATACATACATACATACATACATATGTATGAATGTGTACATATGTATATATATATATGTATGTATATGTGTACCTATATGTGTATGTATTTTATGTCTGTATGTATTTATATATTTATGTTTATATATATATATATATACACATATATATGAGAGATCTTTACACACATTGATAGAATAGATAGATAGGTAGATAGATAGATAGATAGATAGATGTCATCACATACCCCTTTGAATTAAATTGAGGAAAAATATGATTTTTACTGAATTAGGAGCTTTAATGGCTTTTATGGTAGGCTATCTTTGCATTTGTTTACTTTCTTCCATATTACCTGAAATGTAGATTTGACGATAACTTGCTATGTGACCCCAAACATGCCATTTGCCTCTCTGTGCAGCTTTCCTCAATGCTAAAATGAAAGAGTTGGACCAAAATGAATTCTAAGTTCTCTTGTAATATTTTATTTGCAACTCTCCTTTTTCTTTATCAAATTTTGCCTCTCCTCAGCTCAGGAAGCTAAGTGGCTCAGTGGATACAGTGCCAGACCTGAAGTCAGGAAGACCTGAATTTAAATCTAGCCTCAGACACTCACCAGCTGAAAATGAAATGACTTCAATTCTGTCTGCCTCAAAATCCTTCAGTTAGAAGTTGGGGATCATAATACCACATATTCCACAAGGTTGTTAGGAGGAACAAATGATGGAATTTTTGAAAGCACTTAGCACAGTGCCTATCACATCGTAAGTACACAATGAGTGCTTGTTCTTCTCCAGCCCCAGCTCAAACTAATTTGTAGATTCATCATATCCCACCTATTGAGCTCTACCACCACCATCCTTTAAAAAAAAAAAAAGAAATAGAGTCAATTTCACATCTCTTCTTTGGGGACAAGCTTGGTTATGAAAAACACAAAAAGTTTAGTTTCAGTTTTTCTTATTGCTACTTCCATTCCCATAGGGTATTCATGATGTACATAATTTCTTGGTTCTACTTATTTTTCTTTGTCTCCACTTGTATTTCTTTCCATAATTCCCAGCTTGCTTTCTTCCTGTTCATTGTTTCTTATAATTCAGTGGAAGGGGTATGTTTGTTGTGGTGCCCATGAAGGATGTATGTCTACAGGGGTTTGTTCTAGATATGGTTCACAGAGAGACAAGAATAAATATCAGTAATCTCCTCTTCCTATTGTTCTCCAAGGGAGGCGTTGATTCCTGACATATTGGGATGGAAGAGTTTTGGGCCAGAGATTGGTCGCTCTACTTTCCTCAGAGAAAGAGCAGGATTAGATCTATCTGGTCCCTTGAATATTATTATTCCAGAGGAAATAAATTTTAGGTTCACACTATACTTCTGATTGTTATCATGGGGAATGAGTACCCCAAAGTATATAAACAAGGCTTGACTCCCTGCCAAAGGCCAGTTCCACAATGAACAGACATAGAAAGTAGCAAATAAACTCACTTATTCTAGTTGATAGCAAAACAGAAATCAGAAAAAAAAGTATATACCTGAGAATATATCATACAATACAGAGTAAACGAGTTCTTCCATTGGGAGTTAGACAACTTAATTCAACAAATAGAGAATGTCTTAGATCTCACTTAAGGGAAAATTCTCCAAAGTCTCTAATATAGTGAGCTAGGAATAGGGACATGATTGTTGTGCTATCTCCTCTTTAAGTTATCTTATCTCTAGAGTCATTCTTGCCCTTCAGAGACCTAAAGAGAGTCTAGAATTTGATGTCTTCTCTCTCAAAATTGGAAGCCAGAAGATCAGGATCTCTCTCCTCCTAAGCTCTTATACAACTCCAGCCCTCATGAAGGTATGAAACATTGAGAAATCAATCTCCACAAATGATGAGAATCTTAAGCAAATGTACTTTAAGACACATATTATAGCAATAATGTGTTCCATTATATTCATATATATTCATATTCACAGCTTATTCAGGCATTCCCAACTTGATGTGCATGTGTATTGTTTCTAGTGTTTTGGCCTATAAAAAGCACTGCCATAAATATTCTGGTATAGTTTTAACCTTCCTGTCTTTGACCTTCTTGGGGTATATGCTTAGCAGTGAGATCTCTGGGTCTAAAGGCATGAAAATTTTAATTACTTGATTAATTCAATATTTCTCTCAAGAATTCTGAGATCTATTTGTAGCTTCACCAAGAGCACATTAGTGTGCCTTTATTTCCACAAAGCCTCTAATACTATGTTTATCTTCTGCAGTCTTTGACATCTTGTGAGGTCTGAAGTTAAATCTGAGTTATTTTTTTCTCATATTATAGTGATTTGGAGCATTTGTTCATATTGCTGTTAGTTTACAATTCTTTTGGGAAGTATGCATATTTGACAGCTTACAAATTAGGGTAGCTTTTGGTAACGTGTGTGATAGTTTTATATATATCTTGCATATCAGATTTTTGTAAGTAATATTTGATGCTAAGCTCCATCCCTAATCTACCACTCCCCTTCTTAACCTCATTCTATTCATTTTCCACAAGCATTTATTAAATACCTACTATGTGCCAGAAATTTCCCAAGAAGGCTCATACAAAGACAAAAATGAAATAGCTCTAGTACTCTCCATTTAGAAATAAAAAGGACCTTACAAGTCGTTTTGTCTAGCCTCTGGGACATATTTTACGTATGAGGAAACCTAGGCCCTGAGAAGTTATGTGGATTGCCTAACACCCCATTTTTTTGTTCCTTTAAAATATAGTCATTGTTTGTAAGGCAAATTCTGGATATTATGTACATTTCTATGTGTAACATCTATTTTTTTAAAGCAGATCTATAATTCCATTGAATGGCAATACAAGTCAATGCATTCTCTGCAACTTTGAGTCTTTGAAAGTTACCCAGAACACTGAGTTTGTGACTTGTCCAGGATCACACATGTCAGAGATACGTGTCAGAGATAGGACTTAAAACTAGGTTCATCCTAACTCCAAGGCCAAACCTCTATTATAACAAGCTACATCTTATATTGAACTCAGCAATACAGATGATTTACACTATAAGCATGTTTTGCCGTTAGGGAACACATTGCTTCATCCCCAGAAACTGAAGAATAAATAGACTGTTACAATTGGATTAAGGTTATTTAATCCTTGGCCAGGATTGGGAACAACTACTTAACTACTGGCTCATTAATTTCAATTTTGCAAATTGTTATAGCGTATTTAATAGACTCCACACATTTTTACCACCCATTAGATAACTGGATTGAAATGAGTATGTTTCTTTCCACCTGCCCAGCATGCATTTCATTTTGTAGACAGTGGCTGTGACCAAGGGTGATTTAATGTTATGCTATTTTGCTATATCAGGCTGATTCTCTGCTGGAAAAATGTGCATTGTTTGCAAAATGTCTCAGAAAATCCAAATGGTTCTCAGAGGAACACTGGATTATTTACCAAAAAAAAAAAAAAGGCTATAGGAGAAGAAGGGCCTGGTTTGTTTTTACCCAAAGGTTTTGTGAACTTCACCAACTCTCTCAGGCATCCACTCACCTTTGCCAACCCAAATATGGCAGTTGCCACAAAACCCTGCAGTGAGAAATTAGAATCTGATTTTCTTTCTCCCCTAGTAATTCTGGAAATTAAATTATCCAGAATAAATTGTGCTAAGTGGATGATGTTCTCTGTTCTAGGGACTGCCATCCTAAAGCATTTCCAGACAGTAGAAACCCATTATAACACGGTGGATTACATAGAGTTGCACATGCCACAGGCCAAGTCACACCCCTACTCCCCCAACCCAGCTACTATATATAATAACAATCTTCATCATGCCTGGTTACTGCATAACAAGGATTCTTGTTCTATCCTCCAACACTCATGCATGGAGGCTGTGCTATGTGTACAAGCAGTGATATTTTACAGCAGGCTGCTGCATCCAGACAGTCTCTGGAATTCAATATAAACAATAGCAACTTCTCTGAGAGAAGAAATGAATTGTCAGGAATTTTGCAGGCCCAGGTGTGTTTTAGGTTAACAGTACTAGACACAGTAACCTTAGGCAACAGACATACCTTACCATGTTAGCCAAGCCCTCTTGCTTTCCACACAGGATTGCCTAAAAGTTGTTTCTATTTTTGAAATGTCTAAGGCTGGATTTGTTTTTCTAAAAGGAGTTTTTTAGTATTCTTTATGACCAAAAATAATAAATCTCGAATCAGAAGACGGTCATGCACAGACTACAACCACAAAATTAAGAAATCATTTCTAATAGTAACAAATTAAGAGAGGCTGGTACGATGCTGTGATAAGAAGAAAACCTCCCTAGATATCAGGAACCCTGAGTTCTTATCCCTTTTATACTACTGATTCTTTGACCTTAGATATGTCACTTAAACTTGCAGGATTCAGTTTTTCATCTGCAAAATGAAAGCATTAGGATTTATGATTTTAACGACCCTTCCTAGTTCAGAAGTTCCATGACTCTATGACTCCTTGTTATATAAAAACAGCTTATATTTATAGCACTTTCATCCCCTATGAAATAAGTAGTATAACTATTATTATTATCCCCATATTAGATAAAAGGAAACTGGATCACCACATGTAAGTAATATACCAGTCATTTTCAAGGGATTCAAAACACTTGAGAATTGTGACCACGGGCCTAGAATTTTCAAGAGCCTTTTTTTTTTTCCCCCTTCTGGTAACCACTTAGCTAAGTTGCTGTCCTATCTGCATGTCTCTTTCCATTTCTAGTGAGAAAGGTCTGGGTTATATAATCTCTTAGGTGCTTTCTACCTGTAGAATTCTACCAATTCAGTTAGCTCCAACTAAATCCTGTGTATAAATGTTACTGACAAACTAGCACCTCCATTTTGAAGACAGGAAATACTCAAGAACATAGTTAACCTTCCCAATGTCTCAGTTTCTTAACAACAAAAAATAAGTAGGTTTTATTAGAAGATTTTTAAGTTCTATGACAATCTTTTTTTTTTTAAGGCAATTGGGGTTAAGTGACTTGCCCAGGGTCACACAGCTAATAAATGTCAAGTGTTTGGTCTGAGGCCGGATCTGAACTCAGGTCCTCCTGACTTCAAGGCCGGTGCTCTATCCACTGCGCCACCTAGCTGCCCCCAATTCTATGACAATCTTAGAGGAGACTGATTCTCAGGATTACATAAGACATCAGGCACCCCATACATTAGCACTTTATGCTGAGGTTGGGTTCAAAGTCAGCTAATAAAGTGAAAATCATGTATAGTTCAAAGTAACCTTGAAAATCTATTAAATTTGCTAATTTTGAATTTCTTCAATCAGAAAGCTATTCCTGCTCCACTGGACGTGTGAGCAATATGTAGAGGGCAAAGGCCGTTTATTCCCCAAAAACAGTGTTTAGTATGAATGTCTTCTAGCCATAAGTCTTATTAATGCATTTACTATTTTAGTGAGAAATACCTTTTCTTTGTTATTTGGATAAAACCTAGTTAAAGGAGAAAATTCTGCCCCCCCATAATTCAATTGTCATGTGATCAGAAGGAAAATAGAATCTGCATTTTTTAAAATGCCTACTATGTACCAGGTACTTTACAAATATTATCTCGTTTGAACACCACAGCAAGCCTGAGAGGAATGTGCCATTATATTCCCCATTTTACAATTGAGGAAATTGATGTAGACAAAGATTAAGTGATTTTCCCAAGACCACACAGCTAGTGATAGCTTGAGGCTGGATTTGAACTCAGGACTTCTGACTCCAGGCCCAGCCCTCTGTCCACTGTACCATTTAACTGCCTTTTCATAGAGGAGGATGAAGAGCTAAACTAGAGATTAAACTGAAGGAATGACTTTCTTTCCAGTGCTATTATTTAAAACAAATGGCAGGATCTTAACCTTCATGTATTTGCCCTAAAAATGAAGCATCCACTCCACTCTGTCCCTATGAGGAAGATTTCATTCTCCAGTGTTCAGGCTAGATACGTTCACACATCCCAAAGGGCCCAAGTCAAGGTTATGGAGGATGCCCACATTGTCCTTGTTCCAGTAGTAGGTACACTGTAGCCTCTCTCCAGGGATGTGGCCAGTGAGGTGAGTATTCCAAGAGATCAAGTCTGGGTAACAATATTCTTAAGGAAAAGGAATTTAGAGGGGCAAGAGTCAGAGATAGTCCCAGTAAAATTTGTGCATGGCCTGAATGCAGGAACAAAAGAGGGAAAGAAGGAGAAAATCAAGAAAGGATAAAATGTCTGCTGCTGGGCCATTGTTCAGGGGGGGTCATCATTCAAAGTCAAAGTGCATAAATCAAATTCTTATAAGCTAAAAGTATATATTATACGACACACATATTCTAAAACTCTATGTTTCCATTTCCATGACCGGTTAAAAGTAACTGGATAACTTTTCTTTTTTTTTTTTCCCCAGTTCTACAGGACATGCTCTAGGCAATGGAACATCTAGGGAAACAGATTCACTGACCTCTTTCAAGGGTGGAATTTTTCATCCCAGTACATATTTCACTTTACTGATGGTCAGTGAGTTCTTTCTTGAAGCACTATTTGTTTTTAAGTAAATTGAGAATTAAGGTGACTTAAAGAACAAATCTCCACCCCATTTCTTGTTGCCCCATGATATATTTATCATGTCTTCCCTGCCTGTCTTCTAGAATTATGGAGTGCTGTTGAGCCGTGCGAACAATTCCAAGCATTGCTCACCTGTGGTTGGCAGTCCTATGCATTAAACAAACAGCCCACGAGGGCACTTTAAACCGTAACAGAGAGGCAGGGGATACCTTATAAATACCATATATGGTAGGGACTCAGGAAATTACTTATGTAAGCATTTACCAAAAGTTTATAACCCATTTCCTCAATTTAAAAAACATTAGGAGAGGTGTGTTTTTTACTACAGAATCTGTGAGATTGTACTTTACTAGTTTAAAATTTAATAGCAATTCAATAGTAACATACGACATCGAAACTGAGTATGAATATGCACTTCCTCTGTGATGTACTACAGTGTTATTGTTGTTCTTAATATTACCAAAAACAAATTTACTTGGACTTTCTACATTTCTTTAGTTATGGCTCCATGCCTCAGTAGAAGTTCCTTGATACTTTCTTAGCTATTGTATCTTTTGATGAAATTTGATTTATCAGGTTTTTTTTTTCATTTTCCTACTATTAAAACAATCTTTGCCTACCAGTGTTCTGACACACATCTGAACACAGGAAAGAGTTTCTGACTGCTTCAGTTGCCTGAGGCTCAAAAATATGGATTAATTTCTTAAGCATTGCTTTCTGCTTTTTCTGTGGCCTTTCTATGTTTCAGCAAACACACACACACACACACACACACACACACACACACACACACACACCAGGATCCTCCTTTTTCCAACAGTATTTGCTATCCTGATCATAGAATAATACATGTAAATGTCTGTTACAGCTCCATAATACTTATGTACCCCATGTGCACAGCGACAGTATTTCACAGGTGACCATTTTATTGGGCCAGATTATAGAATCTTAGATTTAGAGCCAAAAGGGACAATGGAGGCCAGCAAGTATAACCACGTCAGTTTACAGGTAAGGAAACAAAGAAAGAGAGGTTAACTGTCCTGCCCAGGATTACATATTTAGAAAGATACAAGACTTGAACTCATGTCTTCCTATCCTAAGCCAGCACTCTACCCACTGTACCATCTACCTTGAATGTGATCAGAAATTTGCTAAGTTTTTGTCTTTATGTTTTTAGTATCATACCACCATCTGCCTCAATAGGCATTCTCACTAAGAACATATCACATGTTAGAATGTTGGCCTGATATAGCTTCAAATATGAAACACAGTAATTGTAGATTTTAAATAAAAGAAGAAATACAAAGGGTAATGGAAAGATGCACGATGAACATAAGTAGGTAGCAGCATTCTACCAACGATGATTTCCTTGTGTGAAGTGTAAAACTTTATCAAGAATAGGCATGACAGGAAGAGGAGATAAGCTGATATTAGAACAAAAAAAAAACAATAGATAAATAGCTTGAGTGATCTAATTTCCTCAGATATTAAAAAGAAAACAACTAGATGACTATTCTTTGGATGAGTACTGGAAGGCATTTTTGAGGCTATCTAGCCCAACCCTAATTTTACTAAAAGGCTGCAACAAAGAGTGGATTCTCTATGGAAGATTTATGGCAAGACATGGCCAAGAAGATATGGGAGAGGCTGTGATGTGGAGCATCAGAGGGAATGAAATCAAAGATCCAATCATCAAGACATCAACATTTGGGCATGATACTGTTTTTGGCAACTCTATAGAGCACAGGAAAGAGGTCACCTCTATAATATCATTGAGGGGTAACAAGAAGTAGAAAGGCAGTTGTTATATAGAGGGGGTAATTTCTGAGAGCAACCCTTAATGCCTCTAAGGTCATTGAGCAGATGAACAGAGGACAATTTAATTGATGTGGAGCAAGCATTGGGCCCAACAGTGGAAAGCTGAGGGCAAGAGAAGAGACCAAGTTGTTAAGAGGAATTGAATAACTGTGGAGGCCTACACAGTGTTGGTCTTGGATATCTATTCATTTTTAATGTCAGTACTTTGAAGCTAAGGTTCATATGAGTTGTTATTCAGTCCAAGTCATGCTTTATCTCTATACTGAGTCTTCAGGTCCTATCTTGTAATTTTTATCTGAATTGTATCAGCTGAGTTTTTACCCATTTCCCATCCTTGGAGAATGGTCAGTGACATGGGACATTTGTAATTCAGTCAACTTAATGCCTGTAATCAAAATTATTTTTCAGTGCATAGCTATTTTTCTCCTTTTGAGATCTCATTTTAAGGATACCGTCTATGTTCAGGGGTGGCCAATACAGTACTCAGACCAATATGACATACTACCTCCTGATTACCTCTTTTTCACTTGTAGTACTGTACAAAAGGGTTTCCAGTGATTTAGGATGTGAAGAACCCTGGGGTTGAACTCTGTCTTTTTGTTTCATAATTTAGGCTATAATTAATTAATTGAGTGGAAGATACTAATGACTCTCGTTGCTGCCAATCAGAATTAAATGTTGTCATGTGGTCAGAGGTTACAATACTTCTCATAGGAATTTACATATTTCATGAGGATATGAGTCAGTCTCAAATGAAAATTTCAGATATCAAGGAAGCTAGATAATAGATAATAGATGATATACATACTTGATGAATGAATAGATAGGCAATAGCTAGATACGCAGGTAATGATGGCAATGATGGCGATGATGATGAAGATAGAGGCATACAGAATAAACAAATACATGATATTTAAACTAAACAGTTTATTCTAATGAATTATACAAGGAATTCACTTGGAAAACCATATAAATGTTAGCTATTACTATTCTTTTGGTTGAGTTTATATAGGTAATTTAACTCAAAGAACAAAAAGCCAAGCCGTTGCTTATTTGTTTGTGTATAAGTAATTTCCATACATCAAGCACCTTAATAGGGAAGTATCAAGCTTCTTGGCTGAGCTAATAACTAATTCTAATACAAGAGTTTTAAAAGCAAGTACATTGACAAAGAGCATTGTTTCCCATTCTCAAGGTAAGATCAGGTTAGGGTCAAGGAAAATATACAAAATCTCTTCAGACAAGTATCAAAGAAGACCTGAACGAGGCATTGTTTCTGGGCCTACCAGATGCATTCCATTCTTTTCTATTTAACCCTTTTCCAAGTTTGCCCTTTGACAGGGCACAGCTGGAGTGAGTCTGGCAATAGCTGACAGCCCTGAAAAGTACATAGGTGCATTCCCACAATGTCTGTATTAAGTGGCATTGTCAGATGCTCTGAACATTTTTTGTTCAAATTAGTGGGATGTTAAAGTTAAAACATGAACAATTATGAAAAGCAAAGTTTACTTGTAATAAGACTATTCTGAAAATGTTGGATGCATAATGCAAATATTAGAGACATGTATAGTGTCAGTGTGGATAAAATATTGGGATTAGAAACAGGAGCACCTGAGTTCAAATCCCCACATATACAATTTATTTGTGTTCTCCTGTGTAAGTTATTTACAGTTATTTAAGTTATTTCCCCTGGGTGAAAGAGTAAACTCCCTAAGATTTTCTATTATGAAATATAGGGGCTGTGATCTGTATTAGTGGACAGAGACGTAAAAGAGAATTACTGGAAAAATCACATTTGGTGAACTCAGATCTAGCAAGCATTTTCTTGGTATGAACCAAGTTACCTTTACCTTGTTTTTACATAGCAACAATAAGACAGTGAATGCAGTATCACAGTGATTCAGTCACATCACACTCAAATCACATCCCTAGAAATGTAACAAGTACACTCAGTGAAAGCATGATATGCAATAAAATGTTGGCCATTGAGAGCCCTTTGGGAAATGAATCATTGTGGATAGTTGAATTTTTTGGACAGCTGAGAGCTGACCAGTTTAAATACCAGAGAATTTTTGTTTTTATTTTAAGCATTTTAGATGGAAACTTTTCTTAATGCATTATAGACACTTGCTTCCTACAATTCTTACTTTGTAAAATGTATGAACTCTCTCTCTCTCTCTCTCTCTTTCTCTCTCTCTCTCTCTCTCTCTGTCTCTGTCTCTGTCTCTCTCTCTCTCTCTTTCTCTCACACACACACACACACACACACACACACACACACACACACACGATAACTGAACTTTGTTACTCTCAACTTCATTCATTGCAACCCTGGAGTCTGTCTTGACATTAAACATTATGGAATGATTTGTTGCTTCTCTTATAGTCTGAGTTGGAGATAAGAGGAGGACGAATCACTAGACCATCAACAGTTGTGAGATTTCCTCTGCTCCACCAACAGCTGTAGTGCCTAACTCTAGGAGCTCTCTCATTAGCAAGTATTTATGGTGCCACGCTTATTTGTCAGAAAGTGTCACTTCTGTTTGCAGAGTAGTCCATCAGCACCCTTTTCTTATGCTGTTTTTAATTATAGTTGTACTGCCATGTCTGTCTTCCTGTAGAACTGAAGACGTAATCAGGATGGCAAGCAGAGCACAATCCTTGGCATATTCCACCAAAGTAAAAAGGAAGGAGCATGGAATCCTGGGTGGGTTTGAAGACTGTTATCAGACAGCTAGTCTAGCTAGATTTGGAGAGGCTCATCCCTAGGATGACCACAGAGAGATTACATTTTTGGCCACTTCAATTCTTGAAGATCAAATACCAAGTTATAATGGAGTTTCAGTCTGTATTTGTAGAGAACACACCTATAATGATGAAATTTGGTACCATTACAGCATTAAAGTAATGAGATATATGACCCCAGACATAATTTTCTCCAATGAGACCCTGATTATTAGTGTCAAATGAGGTTTAAAATTGAAGCAAGTTCTCATTGCTGTAAGAATATAAATAGTAAAGGCCCTTAAAGAAAGATGATATCCCCATGAATTAGAAATTCTTTATCAGAGTTCCAGGAATTTAGATTTTTTTTTTATAATTGCATTTTAATATAATTAGTTTCCTTTTAAAAACTTTGTATTTTATCTTGTGTATTCAAAAACATATTCTTAGAAGGGGTCCATAGGCTTCACCAGATGACCTAAGGAAGATATGACATCAAAAACATTAAGAACCACTGCCAAAGATGGTGAAGCCTTCCAAATACTCTTGTTGCCTTTTACTGATTGTCTCAAAGCCAGAGCACCACAGGGCCTCCCCTATAGGATTTATGGCTACCAAAGGAGTTTGTCTGAGATTCTGTTCAATAAGCATTTATTATGTACTATGTCCTAGGCACTGTACTGAGAGCTGGGGATACAAAGAAATGTAAAAGATAGTCCCTGCTTCCAAGAGACTATGTGTAAGATCGCTCTCACAATTTAATGAGAGAGGGAACATGCAAATAAATATATACAAACAAGCTAAATACAGGATAAATGAAAAATAGTCAAGAGAGGGAAGGCAGTAGAATTACAAAGGAGAAGGAAAGACTTCTTATAGATGTTGAGATTTTAACTAGGACTTGAAGGAAGCTAGGGGAGTCTGGAGGTGGGAAGCACAGCACTCCAGGCATAGGGGACAGACAGTGAAAATCCCAAATTGGGAGATGAAGTATCTAATGCAAGGAAAAAGGAAAGGGAATTATGTCACAGAATCAAGGAGTACTTGGGAGCAGTCATGTGAATTAGAAAGGCAGGGGGAGGCAAGTTATGAAGGGTTTTAAATTAAAGTCTTCCTTAAAGCAAGTAAGAAGATGAAGAATATACATTGCTTAAATTAGGGCATATTGATTAGATTGTGGCATATTGTATGAGAAGCTCATTTGAGTTATTCAATACAGACACACACATACACACACACACACACACACACACACACACATACCTTGTGAAGGTAATCATAGACTGAGAGTGAGCTGAGTGCATACTTAAGTAGGATAATGGATTTATTTACATTTGGGATATTTCACAGCTTTTTCAAAAATTTAATCTGTACTTAGTACACAAAAATATCTTAAATATACTTAGTTTTTAAGTATTTCCCAGATACATATAAAATTTTTAACATTTCTTTTTCAAAATTTTGTGTTTCAAATTTTCTCCCTCCCTCTCATGCCTTCTAGTGGTATTGATTAGTCAAAGGGTATGAAGTGTTTTTTTTGTTTTGTTTTGTTTTGTTTTTGCATTTTGGGCATAGTTCAAAATTGTTCACCAGAATGGTTGGATTAGTTCATAGTGGCACCAAGAGTACATTAGTGTTTCAATTTTTTTTTTACATCTCCTCCACCATTTAGCATTTTCCTTTTCTTTCATGTTAGCCAATTTCATAGGTATGAGGTAGTTCTCTCAATTGTTTTAATTTGTATTTTTCTAATTAATACTGCTTTAGAGTACATTTTTCATATCACTACTGATAGCTTTGATTTCTTCTGAAAACTACCTGTTCATATCCTTTGACCATTTATCAATTGTGGAATGACCTATTTTTTTTTCTAAATTTGTCTCAGTTTCCTATATATTTGAGAAATGAAACATTTATCAGAGAAATCTGTTGTAAATTTTTTTCCAGTTACTTGTTTTCCTTTTAATTTTGGTTGCATTGGTTTTGTTCCTAAAAACTTTTTTAATTTCATCTTATCAAAATTATCCTTTTTTTATTTCCTATGATCCTCACTGTCTCTTGTTTGGTCATAAACTCTTCCCTTATCTATAGATCTAACATGTAAATTTTCCCATACTCCCCCAATTTACTTATGTTAGAACCTTTTATGTTTAAATCATTTATTCATTTTGATTTTATCTTGGAATAAGGTGTAAGATGTTGGTCTGTACTTAATTTCTGCCAAACTTTTTCAGTTTTCCCACCAATCTTTGTCCATTCATTGGTTCTTACCACAAGCTTGGATCTTTGGGTTTATCAAACTCTAAATTATTATGGTAATTTACTACTGTGTACTGTATAGCTAATCTATTCTATTGATCCACCATTCTATTTCTCAGCCAGTTCAAGTTTGTTTTCAAGATTGCCTCTTCTAATATACATTGAAATTAAGAACTGCTAGGCCACCTTCCTTCATGTTTTTTTTTCCATTGATTCTCTTGATATTCCTGACATTTTGTTCTTCCAGGTGAATTTTATTATTATTATTTTCTTTATCTATAAAATAATGCTTTTAGTAGTTGAATATGGTACTGAATAAACAAATTAACTTAGATAGAATTATCATTTTTATTATATTGACAGTCTAACCATGAGCAATGAATATTTCTCCAATTGTTTAGATCTGTGTTTATTTGTGTGAAGAATGTTTTGTAATTGTGTTCATATAAAAACTGAGCTTATCTTGGCAGGTAGACTCCTAAGTATTTTATATTGTGTACAATGTTTTTAAGTGAAATTTCTTTTTCTTTTTTAAAACTCTCTTCCTGGGTGTTATCGGTTGTATATAGAAATGGTGATGATTGATGTGGATATACTTTATATCATAACTTTTCAAAAGTTGTTAATTGTTTCGACAAGATTTTTAGTTGATTCTCTACAGTTCTCTGAATATAACATTATATCACAATTTCTTCTTCTTCTCTTATTGCTATAGCTAGCATTTCTAGTACAATTGAATAATTGTGGTGACAATGAACAGCCTTGCTTCACCCCTGATTTTATTGGGAACGCCTCTGATAATGATTACTGATCCCTTTACTGATAATACTTGTTCTTGATTTTATCATTTTAAGAAAGGTTCCATTGATTTCTATACTTTCTAGCACCTTTATAAGAAAGATTGTTGTATTTTCTTAAAAAGGTTTTTTTTTAAATCTATTGATACAATCAAATGATTTTTGTTGTTTTTTTTGTTATTGACCTGGTCAATTATGCTGATAGTTTTCCCAATGTTGAAATAGCCCTGCATTCCTGGTATGAATCTCACCTAGTCGTACAGTATGGAAGGAAGAAAGGCTGGGAAGGAGGGAGGTTGGGAGGGAAGGAGGGAGAGACATAGGGAGGAAAGGAAGGAGGAATTGCTTACTACTGTGCTAAGACCTTTGTGAATTTAATATAACCCTGGAAGTTAGGTGCTATTATTATCCCCTTTTTACAGTCAAGGAGATGGGGGTTAAATGACTTGCTTAGGACCACACAGCTAGTAAACATATGAGGCCAATTTAAACTCAGCACTTTATACACTATACCACCTCATTGTCTCTGCTGGAGGGAAATTTGGCAAAAGAAGAAACATACTTCTTATAAATTAGTTTTCAAGTCCAGATTATGAGTGGTAGAGTTCAGCAATCTTGAATCCTTCTCTGATAATATAATTATCATTTCAAAAGGCCCCAAACATGGAGGAAAAGAAAATTTTCATCAGTTTGTTATAGTGAAAAGTATATTAAATCTAGAGTCAGAAAACCCTGGTTTGAATATTACTTCTGCTATGTACTAGTAATATCCCTTGGGGAAGTCTCAAGGTACCACTTTCATAATATGCAAAATGAGAAAGTTTACCTAGATGTAACTGAAATTTTATTGAATTCTTACATACTTTGATACTCCTTTCTGTGACAAATTTAACAAACCAGTTTGTTAGGCAATCAATAATCATCCACTTATCAAACAACTACTATGTGCCAGACATTGAAGTTACATAAAACAAACAGAAAAAAAAAACCCTGCTGTCCTCAAGGAACTTACAAGCAGAGGAGCTGACATGTACACATATATAACAGTGCTTTGCAACAAG
The DNA here is from genome assembly GCF_003287225.1 of Phascolarctos cinereus. Taxonomy (NCBI): domain Eukaryota; kingdom Metazoa; phylum Chordata; class Mammalia; order Diprotodontia; family Phascolarctidae; genus Phascolarctos; species Phascolarctos cinereus. The sequence continues at coordinate 401,993,267 of NW_027555847.1, forward strand.
CTTAAACAGTCTATGATGGATACTCCCATGTGGGAGATTCCAAGGATATGCTTCCGGGAGAAGGCATACTGCTTGGACCTACCATGTGGATGATAGAAGCATTTCCATTGACTGTATAGGCCAAAGAAGGCTGTGTTTTTACAACTACCAAGCTGATGGAACCTGATCCCCTAAGCTCATTATTATTGAAGAAGATACTAAAAAATGATACATCTATTCTTGCCTCCCAGCAAGCAACTATATTTTACTGGTGCATATTTACTCTCTTTCTGGTTGTGTCCAGAGTCGAAAGTCTTATTCACTCATAGCATGAGCTCCATAGCGAAGCTGGGTAGGGAAAAGCCACCATTCCCTCCCATTAGACCTGAAGCCCTGAGAAACAGGCTTAGAGTTTTAGTATTATTTTGTCCTCTTTAATTCTGGACATGGGACCTTAAGCCATAAAGATTTCGAAGCTCAGGATTACAAGACAAATGTTGTAATCAACCCAGAAGGAAATCCCTGAGAAGACAATTTCCCAGGATATAAGCTCAGAGTAGGACTTTGGACTTGGAATTTAGTAACCCTCACACTGTATAGGAACTGAACTAATCTGTGAACCTAATTCCCCTCCTCAGAGACCAAGGGAGAAACTATATATATTTGTTCTTATTATACCTTTAAAATAAATATCCATTCATAAAAGCTATACTGAGTGTTAAATAATTAAATGGAGCAGGAGTGATTGGACCCCCACAAATTGCTGAAACACAGTCAGTGGGGGGGGGTGAGCTAATGGCAGAGATGAGACCCTCTAACTTCTGTAAGATTGTTAAAGAACCCAGGAGGAGGGATTAAATATAGCACACCTGGCTCTCAATGAATAGAGACTAATCACTATTACATATATAAATACATACAGAATAAATATAAGATAAATATACGGTCGTTTAGAGAAGGAGTCTCCTAGATGTTTGGGGGGGCAGGGAATATGGATCAAGAAAAGTTTCATTTAACCAAATTAAAACCAGGCCAAGGAATCTAGGTCTTCTCAATTTTAGCAATAATTAGCGATTTCAATATTGATTTCAAAGCCATAGGTCAGTTGCATTTGGAATACTCAGAAGCTTCCTTTAGCCCTCATGCATGTACCAAGGGAGCACATGGACTATTTCATCACTTAGCCTTTCTCTAATTATATGACTGGCTCACTAGTTTTACTAATAATGTATTTATCTGATCTTACCCTTGCCATATGTTCTCCAAATTAACCTTTATATAACCCTTTTACCTTTATAGTATAAAGAATTTCATTTTTTCTTTCTAATAAATCTTGTAAGAAAGCGTACATGCCATTGTCTTCTCGCCCCTATTTTCCTAATGATAAAACTGAGACTCAGGTTAAGCCCAAAATCACACAGATAGTGTGTATTGGATCTAGAACTTGAATCTAGAACTTCTGATTCCAAGTACAAACCTCCTTCCTTCCAACATACCATGCTGCCTTCCTTGTTCAAACACATTTCATGTCCAAGAAGAGAAACAAGAGCATCTTACTCTAAACTTCTAGCCTAGGAAAATGGCCCTTTAAATCATGCAGTCCTACTTACAGTACATACCAACCAACATTCTGATAAATTCTCAAGTTTAAAATGGTTGCTTTGCTATATTTTGACTTTTAGAGGCCACTAGATTGGATCATGTTGCTAACCTACCAACTGCAAAAACAGCCCATTATTATTTCATGTGGTGCATTGTCTAAATTTATGGGTTTGCCTTGTCCAAAAAGAAAGTGCTAAAACAAAGCAAATTTAGTTTTGACTGATTTTGAAATATGTTGGACTGCTTAAAGAGAAGACAGTGAAAGCCATCTGATGTTTTTTAAAGCCTTCATTAATTCAAAGAGCACATTACATGCCAGTCATAACAGATTTTTACAAAGCCAAATGTTGGATGAGTTTCTTGTTCCATACTGGAAATTCACTCTATACAGGAATAGCAAAATTAGAGCTATGGGAGTAGAGATATACTTGCCCATTGGGAGCAAGATTTCAAATTCTTCAAGTTTCTGTCATTCTGTCTCTGTTGACTGCCATATATTCTCTTTATTTGGATGTCAATTGGAGTTACATCTCAGCATTTGGACTTATTGTGGTTATAAAATTGAAGCCATCTTAACAAGGCAAATTCAGTGTGCAAAATGGCTGCTTTCTTAACATTAACATATATACTTCAACGTTCAAAAGAGCCTTAATATCATTATTATAGGTTCTTCCTACATTAACACAGTTTGAAACCCCTACTTGACTTAGCTTGGTAGATGGTTTCATAAGTTGCTGTTGTCAAAGTTTGTCATTACCTGGTTGCTGATTCAGGCAAACAGCTGCTCTCAACCCATCCAAGCTGGTTTACAGATTTACACTGGAAACAAGAGCACAAAATTGAGTAACATGGAGTTGAGAAAGGTAAGGAAAAATGCAGTAAGAGGATCTTGTTTCCCTTAATGAATTCAGATTATCTGAACCAGATGATGAAAGAATTGGAAGATGTGTTTGAAAAGCCTCTGTTAGTAATGTTTGAGGAAACATGGAAAATGGGAAAGCTACCAATAATTTAGAGAAGAATGTACCTGTTTTCAAAAGAAGGAAAAGAATAGTCAACAGATTAGAAGCAATTTTCATTCTTTTGAAAATTCTAGAAAATAGCATCAAAGAAATGGTTAGTGAATATCTAGAAAGGGAAGAACAAGTAAGTCATGGCAGTCTAACCTCATTACTTTTCATTTTTTTAAACAGGATTACTAAACTAGTAGATGAAGGAGAATGTTGCAGAAATAATTTACCTCAACTGTAGCAAAGCTTTTGGTAAAGTATATCATAGCATTCTTGTGGAAAAGACTGAAAGATATACTTTGGATAGCAATGCAATTAGATAGATTCAGATCTAGATCTTATGGAATAGTCAATTACAAAGAGGAGTTGTTAATGGTTTAGTGTCAAAGTGGCAGGAGATCTCCAATATTACTGGGATCTATCCTTAGGCCTATCCTGTTTTACATTTTTATCAACATCTTGAATAAAGGCATAGGTGGTAAGCTCATTAAATTTTAGATGATACAAAGCTGAAAGAGATAGTTTACTGAATGGAAAGTTTCAGGAACCAAAAGGATCTTGACAGGGAAGATAATCGGTCTACATCTAATAAGATGAGATTAGTGCCCAAAAGACCACCCTTAGTACCAAAAATCAACTTCAGAAATATAAGATGAGATAACCATGGTTATATAGCAGGAGTTCTGAAAGGGATCTGTAATTTTTTGGGGACTACAATCTCATTATGAGTCAGCAGGGTGATGGCAGCCATGGCAGCCAAAACAAAAATACCATCTTGGCTTGCATTAAGAGTAGCATGGCTACCAAGCGTAGGGTGGTGATAGCATCTTTACTCTCTGCCCTGATAAAATCTCACCTGAAGTTTGTATTTGGTTCTGTATACCACAGTTTAAGAAGGGCATTGATAAGCTAGAGAGTATCTCTTGGAGGGCAAAGAAGATTGAGGCATGGCCTTGAGTTCATGATTTATAAGAATTGTTTGAGGGAGATGGGTATGTTTAGCCTAAAAAAAAAAGACTTAGGGGGAACATGTTATCTGTTTTCAAAATGTGAAGGTTTATCATGTGGGTAGGGTGGGGAGGGGAGGTTAGATTTTTTTTGCTGTTTTGCCCCTGAGGGAAGAACCAGCAACAATGGGTAACAGTTGCAAAGAGCCAAATGTAGGCTTGATGTAATAAAAAAAAATCTAACAATTAGAGTTATTGGGAATAAAAGAATCATTTGCTTTGAGAGGTAATGTTTCCCCTCCTTGGAGGTCTTCAAGCATTAGTTGGACAGCAACTTATCAGTTATGTTATAATGGGGATCCATTTGTGCAAAGATTAGACTTATATAAGCCACTGACTTCCCTTCCTACTCTCAGATTCTCTGATTCTGTGAGATATCTTTCCAGCTTTGTAGAACCTTCCAGACCTTGAACTCTACCAACACATTCTATGAAAAGCTAGAATCACTTCTATGCCATGATCAAGCCCATGAATTTCACTCCTGTTGAGGAATATGAAGAGCTGATTGATAAATTTACCTCTTGGTGTCCTCACAGTCTAAATATAAGGACACATAGTCACTAATCAGAAAGCTCAGATTCAGTATTATCACTGTACAATTGGGTGACACTGTGGTCTCTTCTGTAAGATCATTCTAATTCAATGAAAATAAAATCATTAGAGTACAGGATAATTGAAGGCTATTTTTGAAATGTTGACAAAAATGAAAAAAAAAGATCTGGAGCATTTTCTGTTAGTTACATAAAAAGTGGTGGTCCCATTATTAGATAGTGGTGGTACTATTTTCCTACGGTTATAATTCATATTCCGGTAAGTCTTCAGAGAGGCCTTAGTCTGGGGCCATTATTTCAGCATTTGCACAAATGTATAAAGCATTACTGGAGAATTCAGGCTGTGGATGAGAGATAGCCTACCTTCTAAGTATAGGCAAACAGGAGAGGATTCATCATCCTTCTTTCTCTTCCCTGATTCTCTCTGCAATTGTTTCTCCTGAGAAGTTCAAGAGGAGAAACAATTAGCAAGAGAAAGAGTCTTAATTTTACCAACATGAAAACTTTGCAGAAGATATGGAGGAGTGGCATAATTCTCTCAGCACTGCTCTCGTGAGAACTTAAGTGTCTTCCTAAGTAAATAAAGGGGCATGTGACTCTGTGTAGCTTTTTGCTTGAATGACGAATAGGAGTAGCTTGTAGATGTTCCATCAATAGTTAATGATACTCCGAGGTAGTAAAGGCTTTTTTTTCCCCATCTCTTTGCAGGGTGGTGAGTAGACTGTGGGAAGTTTAAAATTGTGATTTCACTGGTCTGAAAAGCTTTCAGTGAGGAAATACAAAGCAGATTGGCAACAGTTCTGCAATTTATAGTCTTAGAGACTTGTCTGGGGTGCTGATAGTTACATGAATTGTCCATGGAACCTGGTTAGCACGCATCAAAGGATGTACTTAAACCCAGGCTTTTCTGACTTTTAGAGCATCTTTCTAGCTACTATAACATGTTTCCTAAATGGCTGAAGAAATAGGGCATCCCAGTGGGGTAAAATATTGCCCTGACCTTAACATGTAAGCTCTTTCCTAAGTTTATATCTATATACATAACATTTTGACCTAACATATCATAGAATCTGAAGCAAAAGTATTTTATTAGGTTTTTTAAAGCTGTAATTATCTATCAAATTGCTTTACTGTTCCATGACACTGCATGTTGATACAATGTAAAAGAGAGAGGCAAAAGATTTATGACACCACCTACTCCCTTTTTTGCTAGCTATAGAATAATACCTTAGCATATATGCTCCTGTACAGTTTTAAATATCTCATTCAACATAAAATACTATATAAATCATCTTTCTAGAATCACTCAAGTTTTCCCTTTGACAGCTTTTGACAGGGATAACTTTTTTTTAAACTTTTATTTATTTATTTGTTTGTTTGTTTGTTTTTATGGCTGTGATCCACATCATAGTGCAAAGAAAAGCAGGCTGTTCTTTGCCTCCTGAATCGGCCGCAGGACATTGTTTCTTGAACCAAGTACAGTATGCTGTATGAAAGGAACTATTACTAATTGATGCATATTATTGGTTAATACGTGAAATCCCCCATGGAACTGAAAACGCATTTGTGAAACATAAGAGTTCTGACCATGACAATGAAAACAAACAGTTACTACTTAGATTTTTTTTCTTCTTTCTGGGACCAGTTAGTGCTGTTGTTGGTGTTGAACATAGTATTTATGTCTGCATGTTAATACTGACAAGAATCCCTATTTACCCTTTTGACATCAAGCATAATCCTGCCATTCAGATGTTGAGACTTTTATGAATAACCATTCCTGCTCCTTTAACTGCATGTAATTTGGCAGTCCTCATTCCCATAAATGCCATGGCCATGTTTTATGGGATTTTAAAAAGGTATAGAGAAAGTATTTTGGATGGAGGTCAGCCTACTGTATGAAAGTTGGACGGGAACCTAAGCTAAGCAGCTGATGCCAAGAGAAAATCAAGAAATGATTCATGGTGTGTTTACACCATGCAGGGGTTGGCAAACTGTGGGAGACAGCCTTCTGCCAGCAGACTGGAACTAAATTCTTAGACATCACCATGTTGCCAAAAAATTTCATCATGGGGTTTCCTAAAGAAACCTTGAATTAGATTCTAGTGTCTTACATCTGAAAGACTAGTTTGTGTCAGGCCCCATGGGGTCTCCTCAGATACCTTTTTCTAATTGAGGCAGCATTTTTTCCCCTGCTGACAAGGGGTAACATTGACTCATGGGTGTCATAAGTGACTGAAAGATTTAAGGCAAGGCAAAAGTACCTGTTAATGTCTTCTGAATATGAATGTATTCTTTCTGTCTGCTTGCTATCTCTCTTCTTTCTAAAACAGGCTTCTCTCTGCAACTTCTTGCTTTCTTACCCTTTCACCCCCATTCTATGGTACAGGGAAGTCAGAGAACTTGGGTTCAAACCCTTCCTCTGATGTCTACTACCTGTGTAACCTTGGGAATGTCCCTTAACCTTCCAAGGCCTCAGTTTTCTCATCTGTGCAATGACAGGGTTTATCTCGATGGCCTCTGAGGTCCCTTTCATCTCTAGATCTATGATACAATTGAGTTATTTCTCCTTCCCCTATGACTTTATGGAAAATTAAGTTGAAGCCTAACTACTATGTTACATGACTTCAGGCAGATCATAGCTCCAACAGGGGTTTTAAATAAACTGGAACGTGACTATATTACTTTACACTGTGCCTGTACCATAAATTGAATGCCAAGTTGGTGAACTGGCAAGAGTAATGCATTTGACATCAGAAGATGAGGGTTAAATTGTATCTCTACCATAAACTCCCTATAACCTTTTGAGCAAGTTATTTCACATCAATGGGATTCAGTTTCATCACCTGGAAAATGAAACAGTTACCCTGGAGAATATCTAAAATCCCTTCTAGCTCTGAACTTCATGATTTTATGATCCATATAAAGGTGTGGCCAAAAGCCCCCAAAGACAGCATTTCTACACTTTTCAACAATGAAATTCAAAAGAAAAGAAATTCCTACCAATTTCATTTCCATAGATTCCAATTTTGCCTACTTCCTACAATCGTTTATAAAGGTGCTGACACCTACTTCCCAGTGTTGGTGCAAAGATAAAATGAGATATTTGTAAAGTACTTTGCAAATCCTAAAGTGTTACATAAATGCTAGTTATTCTTATAATTGATGTTGTTATTATAAAGGAATAGATAAATAACATATTTGCAAGTGAGGCTCATGTTAAAATTTTTACATTCTCCCTCACCACAAAGCAAACTGAGGAGAATGCTAGCCAGGCTGGACATGTACTAGCTATCAGTGGAAGGTCGTTAGAGGCCCAACATTTGTTGTAGATTAGCTACACATGGATAATTGAGTTGGCTATAACCATGACTTTTGTTTATGGGATTCCTTATCTGTTTCAGTTTAGCTTATGAGGAGAGACAGATTCATAATCAACAAATATTTATTAGACAAACGAGCTATTTACTGTCCTGAATATACAATGTTTTAAATCCTTATTTTGTGCCTTTGTGCAGGCTTTCTTCCATCCCTTCTTTGTCTCTGCCTTTTACAATTCCTATCTCCTTTTGGACCTAAGTATAAATTCAAGTTTTTGACCTTCCTTTCCTTCTACAGCTTCTAATGCTCCTCCACAAAAATTATTTTAGTTTGCACATACTATGTTTTTATTATATGTGAGCAGGCTGTTTCCCCTGACAGAATGAAGCTTCTTTGAGAATAGCAACTGGTTCATTTCATTCAGTCTTCATCACCTAGTGCGGTGCCTAGTATGGGATAAGCACTTAATAAATGCTTGCTACACAGCTGGTTGTCACTATGGCCAACATACTGCTCCTTCCTCAAATATTCCTAAAGCGCTTTGTCTGGATCTTTCCTTTGCCCTGATTCAGTTTCACCTTGCATGATAGCACTTCATCTGGCCTACCTTCTCAGTGCAGTGCCCAGAGGTTTTCAAACTGTATTTCCAGGAGGGGGTCTGTTCTCACAAGTGCTAGGATACTTTGTGTGTCCACATTCCTAAAACTATGCCCAAGTGCTGAGTTTCCCTTTAGTGACCAATAGCCTGAATTAGTTCAAAGAAAAGACATTGATTAAGATTACATAGCTACAAAACACTCCCCTCATAAATGTGGGACCTACTATCCTATTGTAACACAGGAGCTCCTCAGCTCCCTCCAGGTTCACTGAATCCAGGCATACTTAAAGGATAGTGGAGCCCCAGATTGGGGTTAAAATTACTTTATTATCCTTCTCGCAGTGGCCAATGAGACAGGGGAAAAAGGGGTGGGAGCATTAACCTTACAGTATCAGCCCCTGGGACATCTGCCTCATTACTCTTCTTGCAGGAGCCAGCAAGTATAGAAGCATCTCCCTAAGTCTCAATGGTGAGAGGTTGGTAAGCACAGCTTTCCACCTTCATATTCCACAAATCCTCTTTCACTGACCAGTGCCCATTTGATTTATAGAAAAAAAGACAAAGAAGGCAACGTGCCCACAATGAGCTCCTGGTGCAAGCTCCGGGGGGGGGGGCGGTGTTTATTAGCTAAACTCAGATGTTTACATTAACTTGGTTCTATAATGATGCGTCAGCATAGAGCAGGTGTGGAGAGATTGTTTATGGCCATGGATCCTGGCAACTTATATCAAATTAGATCCTTGCTACCTTATACATACCTGCAAACATAAACAGTGTCCATGGGAAGAATTTGGACAACTTGGTATATACCTGTAATGAGGTACAGACATAGGGATCACATGTGACACAGGCAACTCACAGCCCAGTACTGCAGGGTCTTAATGTTCCTACTCTGCTCATGATATCCTCACGCTTCTGCCCTCTTGGTTCAGTTCCTCTGTTGGACAGGTGGCTCAGATAGGCTCTTGGGTTATTCTTTTCAGCAGCTAAACTCACAACTTCCAAAAGCAATTCCCATTTGAATTGATAGTTGGATCTTTTTTTTTCTTCTAAGAGGGATCCCGTTCCTTGAAGCTGCTTCCTGCTTTAAACCACAACTTAGACTCTGTCAATGTCTCTTGGGAGAGTATGTATCTCTGATTCCTGATGGATGCAATGTCTCCTAATGGGCAAATAATTCTGCTACAAAACTCCCTGACAATGGGGAAGCAGACAGGAAAAGAAGAGAAAACTTCTGTCTTTGACCAACCACCCTGCCCCAGCTGTAATAAAGGGATCAAACTCCACAAAACTGTTTCCTGCCTTGAATGATTAAATTCTTTAAACTCCTTAACTATTCAGGAGTCTTCAGAGTTTGGCCATCTTAGCTTTGTAAGGGCCTCAAGGGATGTGGAATATTTCTAAACATGCAATGCCAAGCTTCCCTTCCAATTCGATCAGAGAATTTCACACTTTGTAAAGGGGTGATAGAGCTTAGACTCTTCCTTGCATTTGACGAACCTTATAACGCCTCATTACCTCTATCATCTGCCCCCTTATTTTAAATGATTATATCAATTGAGCTGGGGTGGGGATGGGGGAATCAAATCCTTTCCACTATGTATTTATATGATTATATTTAATGTTCCCCCAGTAAACTGTAACTTCCTTGAGGGAAGGATCGTTTTCCTCTTTGTAGCCTTAATGCTTATCAAAACACATAACACTTAATAAATTTTTGTTGAATTTGACTCTTCCCTCTCTCTCGTCTTTCATATCTAATCAGTTGCCAAATACCATCAATCTTGCCTCTAAATTGAAAACACAGGCTCTTCTCCTTAGGATCACCCTAATATAATCCTCATTACAGCCCTCCTAAGAATATACTTAAAGATTGAGGACAGTTATCTTTACCTCTGCTGTCCCTCCCATGCCCATGATAATTTGTCCTTTAACTGCTGCCTGAACAAGAATAAGAGTGTTTCTCTAGTCCTTTCAAGTTTATAAAGTTCTTTGAAAACACATCTGATTTTCAAAACAACCATAGGAAGTAGTTCTTTCAGTTTTTTCCTAGCCTCTGTCTCTAACCTCTTTCTTACAGGTGAAAAACTGTTTCACAAAAGTGAAGTTACTTACCCATGGTCACATATATTGTAATCATCAGAGATGGAACTTGAACCTCAATCTCCCCTGTCTGCAGATACAATGCTTACTCTACTCCACAGATCTATAGCTCTGGTCACATAACTTTTCTGCTCAAAAATCTTCAGTAACTGATTTCACACTGAATAAAACCCAAATTCCATTGCCTAGTATTCAAATCCTCTACAATGTGGCAGTGCCTGGCACACAGTAGGTGCTTAATAAATGTTTATTGAATTGAATTGGTACCATGGCTTTCAAGACATCTCCTGCTGCTCCCTATTATGTATTCTAAGCTCCAGAAAAATCGGTTGCTTATTCTCTATCCCTCAACTCCTTACGTACTTCGCCATCTCCATTTATTTATTCAAACTGTTCTTCATACCCAGAATAATTTTTCTCTCCCTCTATTCTTGAGTCTTACCCATCCCTGAAGACCAGGTGATATGCTACTTCTTCCCTGAATTTTTGTCTGTTCCTTATATCCAGTGGGGACCTTTTCTCACTCATTTTTCACAGACTGTTGTGTTTACACCTAATTTATAATATGTAAGGGGAAGGTCTGCACAAGAGTCATGCATGATGGGCAGTCATGGAAATATAGTAACCTGTAGCATTGGTTGGAGGAAATATCCACATTGATGAAAACACAGATCCATCTGAGTTGAGTAAGTTGTCTGCGTATGTCCAGTCCTCCTAGTATACTGCAATCTCCCTGAGGATAGGGGCTCTGACTAAACTTTGTCTTCCATATTGCACTTTTACACAGACATCTTCACACAGTATGTATTTAGTAAATGTTTGATTAATTGGAAATTAACTAATTTCCTAATTAATAAATCAGGAAATCACAAGAAGAAAAGTTCATTATAGGCTAGAGAGTCAATATGGATAAGCAAAGGTGGAACGGACAGGAATTCTAAGGGAGAAAGGAAGATGGGAGGTAAGAAAGTGTGCCTTATGTGTTTAGGGGATAAATAGTAAGTAGACCATTATATTTATGTAAGGGAGTAATGAGATATAATCATAACCCTTGTGACAGAAATGGCAGTGACATAAAGTGCCTAGAGGAATCAATCTATTAATTAATTAACTAACCAGTCCACAAATATTTATTAATCACTGACTATGTGCTTGGTATTGTACTAAGTTCTGGGGATTTAGAAAGAAAAAGTAAAAATAGCCCCTGCCTTCAGGGAACTTATTCTAACCAGTAAAAACCATCTGTATATTATAACATATAAGATAAACACAGAGTAGATGTAAGTCAACCTCAGAAAGGATGTCATTAGATGCCAGGGGGACCAGAAAAGTCCTCTTGGGCTAAGTGGTACTAGCTCAGCTTGGTAGTGGACTTGGAGTCAGGAAGACCTGAGTTAAAACTTTACTTCAAACATTGTGCAGTTTTATGACTCTTGGAGCTTGTCTTAACCTCTCAGACTCAGTTTTCTCATCGGTAAAATATGAATAATAATAGCAACTACCTCTCAGTGTTGTGAGGATGAAATTAGATATACATATGTATATATATATATATGTATATATATGTGTATATATATATATACATATATATATACACATATGTATATGTGTGTATACATATATATTATTTTTCAAACCTTAAAGTGCTATAAAAGCCTGAGTAATGTAGATTACATTCTAGCAGGAACATGTACACATATGTGTAAATATGAAATACATAAAAATTAAATATATGACATTTTGTGTAAATAAATAAAATGGGTAAATAATGGGTAATAAAATATTAAAAAATGTAAGCAAATAAATAATAAAAGGTAAATATGAGGTAATGAGTGATGTCTTGGGGAGAAGGGGGAGAAAAGCTCCTGGACAAATCAGAAGAGGCTTCATGTAAGAGGTATCACTTGAGCTTGCCTCTGAAGAAGGCTAGAGACCAAAGGAGGGGATATCCTTTATAAAGGCATACATACAGAGATAGAATGCCATATATGTAAAATACAAAGTATACCAGTTTCCTGGATTGTGAGGTGGCATGAAAGAAAGTAGCATGTAACAAGTCTGAAAAGGCAGGCTGTAGCCAAACTGCAAAGGGCTTTGAATGCCAAGAGTTCATATTTGATCCTAGAAGCAATAGGGAGCCACTGTAGCTTGTGAACAGGGGATTAACATGATCAGACCAGTTGTATTATCACTTTGACATCTATATGAAGTCTAGATTGGAGAAAGGATAGACAGGAGACAGGAATGAAATTTATATTGACTCAGCCCCTTCCTCTCCCCATTCCTGTTACTAAAAAGCTGATTAAAATATTTCTCCTAGAGAAACCAGTATGCCTGCTGGCACGAAGTTGCAAATCTGAAAATATACTGTTCATAGGGCATCAGATGGTAATTTTATTAAGAGAAAAAAATCAGTAAATATTTATCTTATAAAAGACAAATCACAATAAATCAATTGTTTCATGATTCTCAAATATCCCGCAGCAATTCAGTTTCTAAATTATGAAATTCATACTTAGATCTTCCAGGCTGGTCCCACAACACCTAAGCACCACGACTCAAAATCTATTGCTCATTCCACTGTACCCATTGCCTTTCAGGATGGGTAGCAGAAAAAGACAGTGCCAATCATTTTATGCATTTAGAATGGCATCACTGTTAGGTAGAGTATTTGCTCATACAATTACACTCTATTATTGTTGTTGTAAGCTAAAAGGAATAGAAGTGGAGAAAAAACCAACATTTTGAATATGCAGCTGCCTTACAAAATGAGAGAAGCCTCTCATCACCACTGACAACAGGGTTTTTTTTTTCCCCCTCTAGAAACAGGCCATACATATATCAGCAGTCACAAAGTCTAAATCTTCCACATGCTTTTGGACATGCAAACTATTGTGCTTGGGAGCAAGAGGTGCATTCAACTATTTAAAGAATACTTTATCCTTTCTATATGCTTCTGAGCTTGGAAGGAGTTTTATTTGAATTAGCTCTTTCAAAGTGCACCCTCGAGGGCAGATGTCATAAAGTGAATGCTAAGTTTTATTGACTATTCTGATTGTCAACTTGTCTGAACTATTCTTCCATGCAAGCAAAAGCCTAAATTTAGCAACATTAGCTCTTCAGTGAGAAATACATTTGCCAGTACTGGCTCATCCCTGGCCTTCATAGAGAATATCTATTCATGAGCCAAAAATATTGGGAGTTTTAAGGCACCCCCTGGCCAAAGTGATCTTTCCTCTGGATTTTTCATCTTAATACATTTAACTATAACATCAATAAAAGTCATTTACCCAGAATGCTGCAGGATATCTAGCACTAAGAAGCTGGAAAATATCAAATACAAAATAAACTGGTCCTATTACAATATCCAAAAATTTTCTTAAATCACCTGGGAGGAAGAGCATGCCTACTTCGACAGATACTGACATAGCTTTCCCTTCTTGTATTGCCTGTTTCTTAAGTCAGAGACTTTTATCAGCGTACATCTCATTCTAAAATGTGAATCTCAAGTTATAGGATCAATGACCTAGAGTTTATGGCACCTCAGAGGTCATCTCATCCAGCTCCCTCCTTTTATAAATGAGGAAGTCAAGTCTCAGAGACATGAAATGACTTTTCATTATGACACAGGTCAAAAGTTATAGAATCAGGATTACAGTTCAGGTCCTGGAATTGGGTTAACTTTATCACAATTGAAATTGTTATCCTTGCTATGTAAGACCAGCAGCAGAGAAAGAACTCAAATTGTAAAAGGGAAGGATTCTGTCAAATGTAACAAAAACTTCCTTAAATCACCCCTCACTACTACCTCCATTTAACTACAGCAGCTCCTATTGGAAAACCACTGTGACCTTAACTGATTTGAATTTATAGAGAAGTCTCTCAAAGCATGATTGAAATCTGGTATGCAACAAGACCACATTAATACCCCAATACGGATCCCAAGAATCCTCCATAGAGCAACTGATCAATAATCTAGAGACATTTTAATACTTTAAGGGACCATAGATATGACTTTATAGAGTCATTTATTATTGCTCTATCTGGCCAGCTTCTTACAGCCATGTACACATTCACAATGCTCTTTACACTACTCACATTCAAAACAGTTGCCACTGCTTATATAGTTGCAATTTCTTTATAGATTTTTTTTAATTTGTAAAGAGTGGACTGTGACTAATAGTTTGCTGTGGCTTCTAAGTCTATCATGATAACTCTTATCATTTCTGGAATTAATGACTCAATGTCCCATGCCTGCATGAAGGATGTGGTTACGGAAAACTTATGAGAAGATGGTCTTCTCTATTCCAAATTCATGAGAGAAGATATGTGATTCCACATTCTTTTTAAGAAAAGATTATGCAGGGGAGAGAAGTATTCTGAGAAGCCAACATGTCTACATGTGGGATTTGAGCAGTTTATTATAGTTGATTTCTGGACAAAAAGCACCAATAGATGAATTAATGTTGGTCAACAGTATATAAAACTTAACATTCTGCTCCCTCTCCATTTTTTAACCATTTTGTTATTTTCACTGTAGCAATAAAAGGAAGTTACACAGAATTGAGGATTTTTGGAGGGATCTGATCACTTTAATTTGCTTCAAAAATATTTGTTAATTATCTGATATGTGCAAGGCACATAGAGGATACAATCATAGGGGATACAAACACCAAAACAACACAGTCTCTTTCCATTGAAAGCTTATTTTATAATGGGTGAGATGCCCTATATACAGATAATCAAATACAAGGTAATTTCAGGCAGCTAGGTAGTGCACTGGATATAGCACTGATCCTTAAGTCTGAAAGATCTGATTTCAAATCCATTCTCAGACAACTACTAACTTTATGACTATGAGCTTAACCTCTGTTTCAGCTTCCCCAATTATAAAATAAGTATAAAATACTACCTACATCACAAGGTTGTTGTGAGGATCAAATGAGATACTATTTGTAAAACACTTAGCATAGTGTCTAATACATAGTAGGCACTATAAAAATGCTTATTCCCTTCCCTCCTTTCCTTGAAGAAGACCAAAAATAAGCTGACACACTGAAAGGCAGAGGACAACAAATAGCAGTAGCACTAAAGCCAATTGTGGAGACAGTATCCCAGAGAAGCATTCAAGCAAAATATGACTGGAGGAAAAAAAAAATAAAAACAAACAAAAAAAAACCCAGCAACAACAAACAACCGAGAGGAACAAGCAGTTAGGTGACTGGTGGATGGGGATGAGGAGGGAGGTCAGAAGCCAATATTGAGAAATAAAAAGGAGGTGAAAAGGTAGAAGCAATGAGTGATCCCTTTTAGAAGTTTAGCAGTGAAAAGAAGAGATGTGGGACACTAATAGTTTGAGGGTATGTAGTCAAAATAATTGAACACTTGATGACCAGCCTTTTGATAAGTGTATTTAACTAGATTGGTTTTCAAAATAAAATCACAAAATTATAGAATCTCAGATTTTGGCAGGACTTCAGAGACAATCTAGTGTAATGTTCATTTGTACCACATTCTCTTTACAATACCAAAAAGTACTCAGTCAGCCCTGCTATTTCCTACAGAAGCTCATTACATTTTTGGTGAATTCTTTGAAACTGTAGAGAAATTTTTATATCATCATCATTGTAGTTATGTCCCCCATTTCAACATCTACTCATTGTTCTGCTTTCTGGTGCCAAGTGGAACAAAACTAATTTTTCTTCCATTTGACACTTTCAAATATTTCAGAATAGATATAAAATCTCTATCATTGAATTAGTTTCTCTGTGTCATGCTAAACGTAGCTAGTCTCTTTAATTAACCCCTTTATGGCATGCTATCTAAACACCTCACCATTTTTATTGCCCTCTCAAAAACTCCAGTTCATTAATATCTTTCCTAGAATGTCCTATTGAGAACTGAATAAAATAAATCTGGTATAATCAGAGTAGAGTATAAAGAGGTTTTCACCTTGATAATCATGAACATTGCTTCTCTTAATGGATCTGAGATCTCATGAATATTTTTGGACTACACTACAGCACGGTTGACTCCAGTTTGCTTTCCCTTTAAATCCTGAGATAGTTTTTACAAAAACTGTAATCTACCTAAGCCTCTCCTCTTACGACCACGTGAAATTGAATTTTGAAATCAAATTTTTAGTTATTGCCATTAAATTTCCTCTTATTAGATAGATCTAACATAGCCTGATAGGCTATAAAAACCTTTACATATTCTGACTCTCTCATTCAATATGTTTGTTAGGTTGAAGGTATACTTATGAAGATTCAATGTAGGAAAGGTTCTAAAAATATACAATGCCTTTCAAATCATGTCTGTGTGTTTTTGGTTTCACTGTATTACTATATTACTATATAACTATAAAAGAGTATTATGTTTTTCTCAAGATGAAGGTCTCAGTTAAACTCTATATCACTGTTATTATTATGAGTAACAATAGAATCTGGCAAGTTATCTGTGATCAGTAATACTCTTTTACTCCAAACTGAGGTTGTCATTAGTTTATTCTAGCTCAGAGATATTTTCCCCCAGAATGAATGACATAAATTTTTCTTAACTTAGCCATCTTTAAAAAAATGGTCTATTTCAAATTAATTCTTTCCTAGCTTACATCAATACTTGTCATCTTAGGCCATTAAAAAGGCTACTTTGGATGAACTGGTCAAAATATGCTTTTTCTGACTAAAATTAATCAAATGAGCTATACTCCCATCACAGAAATGGCAAATGCTTTTTACCTCAATCATCCCAGGCTACTATATTTCAAACTTCTGAAAATTGCCTTAAAATTCTAATGAGCTATGATTCGTGATATTAGAGGGAGCAGCCACATGAACAAGATTGCCCATCCACTGAAAAGTTAAAGAAGTATGGCAGTATTCTGAATAGTCAGAATTCATACAGGGCTGTGCTTCATCTTTTATGGTAGTAACGCATTTTCCCACAAAAACCACTTATAATTTGAAACACACTTCAACAAAATCTGAATTTTCTGACTGGTCTTCTCTATTTGTCTGTCTAAAGTTCACAAAAGTTCTAACATATCTAAGTGACTAAAACTCTTGTGCTGGCCAGACATGCTGTCCTCAGCATTATAACAGTAGAGTTATAGCTAGCTCCTTATACATAAATTGGTTTAAAAAAATTCCCATAGAATACAATAGAATAGGGAAATGTTGAAAGAGATGAGGCAGAATGGGATCATAGATAAAGCACTAGAATTTGTCAGGAGGCTTGGGTTTAAATGCCACTTTACTAGCCATGGGATCATAAGCAAATCCATTAATCTTTTAGAGATTCAGTTTTCTCATCTATGAAATGGAAAAAATAGCTATACTACCTACTCCATATTGTTGTAATGAGGAAATTGGTTCTTGAATCTTAAATTTCTATAAAATTGCAAGCTACTATATTTATCATGGTGTTCTCCTGCCTCCTGTTTTAATAGCAGAATATGAGTGGCTTTCCTTGATTAGTGTGAAGTTACTGTTAAGAGTCAGCTTCTTCATGCAGCAAACATGTTTGTCCAGAGTTGTCTGGTATGTTTGCTCATTCTGGATTACTGCCAAGATGGTCAAGCAACATTAGGTGGCATTCTTAAATACTGGAGTTAGCCAAACAGAGAATGTCATAGATAATGAAATTAGCCAATTAGTTTCCAGGTAGTTTCTTGGTGATATTGACTTTGTTGGTATGCTAAAATTGGAGGAAAAGATGGAGGAGATAATATACAAAACAAATCTCTAAAGGGAACATACTATTATAAGACAGAGCAGAAAATCACTTTAGAGATCATATGGTGAATTTAAAACAAACATATAAAGGCATAAAGAGCTAGGGTGGGGGTGGAGAGACGAGATTTCCTTTTAAACTTAAGCACTGCCTTAATTATGGAAAGATAGTGACCTGATCTATGATTTTGCATAACGACTAACACATTAACTGCACGTGTCACAATGCCATGAGCATCCAAACAAAACTGCCTACTTGAAGAAAATACTTACCTCATGATTTTTTGATGTGGGACACAAATAAATGAAGATGAAATAATGTGGGCTCACTGCCTGATTTTTATTAGGCTTACCCTAATTTCTTTTCAGTTAAGGGAATCTGAGTTATGGCTTAGTTTTAGGGCTGCCTTTAATCTTTAATCTAATTAGTGCTGTGTGAACTTTGCAAACTACACTTGATAAGCTGATTTAATTAAAAGAATTGAAGGCCTTCATTGTTAAAGGGAAATCTAGATTCAGCTTCTATTGAGGTCAACAGCCTAAGTTTGTGATTTCCTTCTGGCCCCTTCCAGATGTTTCTCTCAAAGTGCACAGTTTCCCCAATGTTGCTGTGGCTGCTATGCATAAAAGAAACTCTGGTTAGAGAACCAGTAAGCTAAAATCTGGAGTTCTTCCCCCCTCCCCATTTAATAGTATTTTTCAATCACACGTAAAGATAGTTTTCAACATTCACTTTTATAAGGTTTTGAGTTCTGATTTTTTCTCCCATCCTTTCTCCCTACCCTCCTCCCCAAGAGAGAAATCAATCTGATATGTTATACATGTACAATCATATTGATCATATATTCACATTAGTTGTATTGTAAAAAAAGAATCAGAACAAAAGGGAAAAACTATGAGAAAGAAAAAAAAACAAAAAAAACCAAAAACAAACCCCCCAAAAAAAGCAGAAATAGTATGCTTCGATCTACGTTCAGACTCCATACTTCTTTTTCTTGATGTGGATGGCATTTTCCATCATGAGTCTTTTGGAATTGTCTTGGATCTTCGTATTGCTGAGAAGAGCTAAGTCATTACATAATGTTACTGTTACTGTGCGTAACACTCTCCTAGTTCTGCTCACTTCACTTAGCATCATTTCATGTAAGTCCTTCCAGGAAAACCTGGAGCTCTATGTGTTGAAACAAACACTAAAAAGCAGCAAAATAGCAAAGGTAGGATGGGAAAATAAAGTTCACTATCTCAGATTTTAGTGTTAAAATGAGATCTTAAAAATTCAAACTGTCTCAATTTTTTTTTGTATCTAGTTTCTAGATGCAATGCAAATATGTGAAAGTAATTAAAACAATATAAACATTTATTAAGCACCTACACTTTACCCCAGTCCTTAACTTTTTTGGGGGGAGGAGCCCTTGTGCACTTGGGTGAAACTTACAAATCCCTTCTCAGAATAATGTTTTAAAATGCATAAAATAAAAATATAGGATTACAAAGGAAATCAATTATATTGAAATACAGTTATCAAATAAAAAACACTTTATAGAACTCAGGAACCCCTGAATGTGTCAAGCTGGTGCTTAAGGTAGACATTAGAGATATAGTGATAAAAATGAAACATGCCCAGGCTCCCAAGTTAAAATGCTGCTAGATAATTGAAAGTATCTATCCTAGCCACTAGAAACATGGATGCCTCAGAGAAAACTGGAAAGAAATGAAAAGGCTGCTTAGCTATCAACAAGATGATGACTAGGGAATATACCATCAACCTTCCCATGTAGATCTCTGGTGTGGTCTTTAAAAAATATGTTCCTCACTCTCAGAAGGAAATCTATAAATTTGCCATGAAACAGATGGAAACTCCAGATGTACACATTGACACCAGACTTAACAAAGCTGTCTAGACCAAAAGAGTAAGGAATGCCCCATCTCTTAATTAGGAATATTTGTCTGAAATGCTGGTAGGATGAAGATTCACTAAGTGAGCTGCATTTGTTGGGCACATGTTAACACTTTCAAAAGCTTACAGACACTGAGGTTGAAAATTAATTGCACTTGATTATTGTAATAAAATTATACAGTAGCTAAAAGCCTGTTTTGACAATGTTTAGAAAGAGGAGACTCTTTTGGGTCTTCCAGTCTATGATGTGAAGCTATAAAGCTAAAATAGGTGCTTCAGGAGGGAAAATCCCATTGTATTCTAAGGTGGACTAATTTTAAATAGCAAATGCATATATTTATATATGTAGTTATTTTTTCCAGGTTATACAAAGTCATATTCCTTTAGGCTAAGTGTTATCTGATCTTACAGAAGGAATACATAATAGGGCATGTTGTTTGGAGAAGTCTGGTTAGAGTGTAAAAAGATAATGAATTAGTTAATTTAGGTTAAATCATCTTAGCTCACTTACTAGAGATATATATTTCCTTGGAATTTTAGAAGGTTAGAGTCATATAGGACCCTAGAAACCACCTAGGCAAAAATAAGGGAGTGGAGGCAAAAAGTGAAATGATTTACTCAAGTTAACTAAATAGGCAATGGCAGACCCAGTACTAGAACTCTTGACTGAGACCCATAGTGGCATAGTCTCAGAGACCCTTTCAATGAGGAAATTAAAAAACCCAACTACCTCCGTGAACATTTCCCAGTAAAGTTGCCTTACAAGCTTGTGTGTCTAGTCTCGACTATATTCCAAGAAAAGGAAAATACGAAGACAACGAAAAATTCAAATGGCAATGCATATCAGGCATGGGGGTGCGGAGGAAGGGAGTGGGGTGGCAGCAGTAATATCAGACAACTAGATTTAAACTGGACTTCAAGGAAGGAATTTATCCACAAAATACTCAAGTAGGGTCTTGAAACTCTAACAATGTGAGAAAGAAAAAAAAATGGGGGATGCAGACAGTCAGCTAAGGGGAGAATGATGGTTGACTCCCCACAATGGAGACCCCAGGAGGGATAAGGAGGAAAGTTTGGGAGAGGAAAGTTCCAGGTTGAGAAGGCCTCAGGGAAAGATGGTTATTCCAGGGTGAGGAGGCCCCAGGTGCTGAGAGAGCTTCCAAGGTAACACTGCAGCTGAGGCATAGTATTGGATTTCAGAAAGTCAAAAGCACAGCCAGGAGGCCCCAGGAGGAAGTATTAGAACACTCATCCTCATTTCAAGCTGAAACCTGCCTCTTGGCAGCTCCTACCAATTGCTTCTAATTCTAGAGCCAGGCAAAATAAGTCCAATCCCTCTTCTGAACTATAATACTTGTAAAATTTAAAAAGAGCTATCAAAATCCCCCCTGAAGCTTCCCTTCTTCAGGTCATATATCATCCAGTACTCATAGAGAAGGGTCTCCAGTCTTCATCATCCTTGTCACCTTCCCTTGACATTATCCAACCTGTCATTATCTGTACTAAAATGTGGCACCCATAATTGAACAAAAGTCTATGAATGTGGTATGACTCTAACGCAGAGTACCATGCAATGATTTTAAATTTAAATTTGCATTAAGCCATAAATTTGCATTAATTGTTTTGGGCTGTCACATTAAAATGCTGGTCTATGTTTAGCTTGTACATCAATAAAATTCTTGTCTTTTCAGCCAAAGTGTGGTCTATGCATGTATTTACCACACCTTTGCACTATTACGTTCTTCTTTCATTGCTTATGCAAATATAAGCATTAGATACGTCATCAACATTATTATTGATAAGTTTAGACTATCTACCTGTAGAACTATTATTCCAAATCAAGATTTTGCTGCAGATTGCTATTAGTTAACCAGAAAATTGTTGCAAAATATTTTTAATTATTCAAATTTTAATTCAGTTTCATTTAAAAACATTTCACAGTATTCTTGGTTGTAGGAGAAGGGGGAGGGAGATCAGTAGGCACTTTTTTAGTCACTTCTGAATATGTGCCATGATACTGTGATTTTATGTACACCTTTCTGTCAAACCAATTCAAATTGGAGGGAGAGTCAATTTTCCATTTTGCCATTAAGATGGTGTGTTTTGGAAAAGCACCTTTTTTTCAAACAGCTTGATTTCATTTCCAACTAAAATAATTGTTGAACACCCCTATAATGGATGTGATTTCTGTGGCTCTGAGAATGTTGGACTAAAGTCTCCAAATTGTATTCACTTCCCCTGACTGAGTGTTGTAGCCTCAGGGCGCTTACTCAGAGAGGCTGTTGTTCTACATTAAGTTTGACAATTGAATTCAGGCAAATTAAATAGGAAACAAAAACATTATGATGGTTTTCTCAGAGGAAAATTCCAGATGAATTGTATATAATGGACAATTATATGCCATTTAAACATGGTACTTAGCTCTTTTCTTCCAAATATAGGACCAGGCTGTAACATAAGTCATTGCTACATGCCTTAATACTGCCAAGCTTTCCTCTTTATCATGAGAAATTGCTCACTGTTCCTCGTTCCTAACTTAGTGCTCTTCAGTTAACCCCATCATAGAATATACAAGAAAGCCCTTTCAGTTTTGTTCATGTGCTTAACAAATGGTCTTTGTGACAGCTCTGTTTAGGGTAGCCTAATAAAGTTTGCCACTCAGTTTAAACAATAAGTAAAAGGCTCTGGTGTAAAAGCAGGATAATAATACTATAAAATTCCTCTTGTGATGACTAGATAGTCATTGGCTTAACATCTTTAGAAGTTATTGTCTCCAAATCTTTATCTCTACCATAAGTAAAGGAAAAGTATGTAGGGTCTAGTTGGTTATGCTCTAAAGTGCCATCATGACCCCATTTGGGGGTTTTCTTCACAAAGGCACTGGAGGTATTTGCCATTTCCTTCTCCAGCTCATTTTACAGATGAGTTAACAGGGGCACATAGCTATTATGTATCTGAGGCAAGATTTGAACTGAGGAAGAGGAATCTTCCTGACTCCAGGGTACTCTAGTTACTGTGCCACCTACCTGGGCTAATGGCTTAAGGTAAACACAAATGATAAGAAACCAGGATTCAGGAAAGAGAAGCACAGGTATGGGAATGGTAGCAAGCAACTATCATTTTATAGCGACCATCACCATTAGCATTTATTTAGTGCTTACTGTATACCCAGGACATTCAGATCTGCCGATCTCCTGAACCAAAGTATTTAGCACAATATTAAATGCTCTAAGGAGTGTTTTCAAAATAGAAACAAAGATCCAGTAAGTCCACTAAAAGAGAAAGTTGTATCCAACAAAAGTCTTAGAACTGTTCCTTTATGCTATACTTTTTTTTGGTTTTTATTTGTTTATTTGTTTGTTTTTAGGCAATTGGGTTTAAATGACTTGCCCAGGGTCACACAACTAGTGAGTGTCAACTGTTTGGTCTGAGGCCAGATTTGAACTCAGGTTCTCCTGACTTCAGGGCCAGTGCTCTATCCACTGTGCCACCTAGCTGCCCCTATGCTATACTTTTTTGAAAGAAATAGCCAAGCAATTAGGAACATTAATTTTAAAACAGGGATATATAGGGATGTATTCTCCGAGAGCCTTCCTATCTCTGACTTCCCCTTAGTTCTTGGCCACTCAGCTTATCTTTTGGCTTCCTGAATCCTACCGCAAGCACTCTCTCACTCTAGGAATCAAGTAGAAGGTCAGTTTCTTGAAGACAGGTGTTTTATTTTGTTTTGTATCCTTAATGTCTAGCACATTAATAAATGTTCAGTAATAAATGTTCATTGAATTGAATTGTAGGGAAAACTACACTAATAAAGAAATAGCTTTCTTAAACTTAGAGCCTCTCTTATTTTGTCCCGATGACAAGCCAATGAACAGAATGGAGTCTGTCACAAATTTCCCCCCTACATTCCCCGTTCCCTGTCATAATTTGCCAAACAATTGAGTCACCAATGCCTGAAATACTAGCAGTACTCCTAAACAAATGAGAGAGGAGAAAACAATTGGGACAAATCAACAAAAACCGTATTCATGTCACATGGGATAACATATGAAACACATTACATATGTATCAGCATAATGATTCCAAAAAGTTTTATTAACAGGGGCCTATTAACTAGAAGGATCCATTGATCATGTGTATAGATACCCACAGAAAGACATTGCTAGACAAATATGTAAATGTTCATTTAATCCAACAAACTTTTTTTTAAAGCATTTACTATATCTAAGGCACTAGGCCCACTTGCTGGAAGTGCAAAGGCAATAATGAAACAATTTCTGTGCTTAAAGAGCTTACTTGGGGTGGGGGAGCTATACAGCAGATCAAGGCATTTGAAGAAGGAGAGATCAGTTAAAAAATGGAGGGGTTAGTGAAGATTTCACAGAGGAATTGACAGCTGAGCTGAGCCTTACAAGACAGTGAATATTATGAAAGGCAAAAATAAGTAGGGGGAGCATTCCAGGTGTGGAACAAAGCAGGTGCAAATGCAAATGTAGGAGGTCTAATACTGAACACAGAAAATAACAGGTTGTTCAGTTTGACAGGACTGTGGAATGCATGAAGGGGAATAATATGAGCTAAGACTGAAAAAGGAGACTGGAGTCAGATTGTGGAAGGCCTTAAATGCCAAGCTGAGAAGTTTCTATTTTATGTGTTTTACACACTAGGGCTAAAGAATATGGAGCCAGGGAATGATACGGAAGATAATTCTGGCAGTTATATGGAGGATGAATTGGCATGGTAAGACTAGTTAGAGGTTTTTACGGTAGTTCATTTGATAGGTGATGAAGACTTGAATTACAGTGATAGCTTCACTGAAAAATCTAAATGTCATCCATCAAAAATCCCCACTTATCTCCAATTCCAAATTTTAAATGGCCTCAGCATCATTCTCCATTCTCTCCTTTGTTCCAGTCTCAGGAGATAAGGTAGTCCTTCTCTGTCCCAATGTCATTTCCCCTCTACGTGCCCATGATGCCGCTCTCTGATGTTTCCTCAAGGGGCTTGTCCCCTCAATCATCCCCTCTCCTTGATTTTAAACATCTTGTTTATCACAGGCTCTGTCCTTATTGTATATAAATATGTTCAAATCTCTTCTATCCTTAAAACCAAATTCCTTCAATGGGCAATCTTGGAGTAATGACAAATCATTTCACTCACCTCCCCACAGCCAACCAATTGCCAAATCGAGTCAGTTCTACCTCCATAGAATCTCACTCATCTATCCCCATCTGTCCATTCATACTTTAACCACACTTATACCTTCTGGACTATTCCAAGTATCTCCTAATTGGTTTCCCTACATCAAGCTTCTCTCCTGTTCAATCTAGCCTCCACCCAGCTGCCAAATTAATATTTCTAAAGCCAATGAATGAGCATATCACTGTTCTGGTCATAAGGCTTCAGTAGCGCTCAACTGTCTATAGCTCCTTTGTATGATATTTAAAACTCTTCACAGTCTGACTACAGCCTGTTTTTCCAGGCTGGTTATATATTACTTTGTCTCACACATTTGACGTTCCTATCTGAATTACAGTTATCCCTTCCAAATCAAGACTTCCCCCTTCACGATTTTTATATATCATGGGTGGGCATAAAAAAATTAAATGGGAATTTTAGAGGAAGTTTTGTGGAAACCACAGACAACATATGAAGACCAGTAGATGACATGGAAAAAGGTTAGAAACTCAGAAATGCATGAAACATATGTATAGTATTGTGTAATATCACCATATTTCATTTTTTAATATCATAACAATTCAGAATTTTTCTCTGGTATAAAAGGAGGGCCAAAAAAATTGTGGGTTTTCCAGATTGTGGGCATGCCAGGTCCCTAACCCCTACAATGGGGAAGGAATAACTGTACTTGCTATATCCCAAATGATAAAATTCAATCTCCCTCCTCTATTATTTGAACCTACTGACCCCCACCATTGGCAAGTTTTTCCTTAGCTCCCTTTACTCAAATGTTTAGTTTCCTTCAAGAGCTAGATGGGGGGGAAAAGGAGAGCAGCTAGGTGGCACAGTGAATAGAGCACCAGCCCTGAAGTCAAGAGGACCTGAGTTCAAATCTGGCCTCAGATCAGACACCTGACACTTACTAGCTGTGTGACCCTGGGCAACTCACTTAACCCCAATTGCCTAAAAATAAATAAAAATTAAAAAAAAAGATCTAGATCAGGGCTTCTTAAACTCTTTCCATTCTGGAACCCTTTTCCCTTGAGAAATTTTTTATGCAACCCTGGATATATAGTTATATAAAATAGGTATACAAATCAAATATTTATTTATAATAAATCATAAAGAAATTTATTTTAAAACAATTATTTGGTATACATATAATTTTACCATTTATTAAAGATGAAAGCAAATTTGCATACTGAGATGGATGTGCTTGCTTATTTTTACCTAAAGAATTAAATCTTGGCAGAATATTTGATACTGCAGGACATAGAGCATCTTCAATGTTCTTTCAGAGTTGATTGGCATTTTAATTTTATAACAGTCCATGCTGTGTTCAGAACCAAGACTGTAGTGAAGTAGCAGGTTGCAACACAGGCAAGTGCTGCCAGAACACCTCGGATTCATTATGCATTTGATTTGTAATTAATTTTTGGTTGGTACATTCAGAAACCTTTTACGGTTGCCAAACATTCATTGAGACCATGACCCACAGTTTAAGAAGTGCTGAAGGAAGTGTTACTTTCTTTGAGCTTCTCCTGATTCTTCTACTTGTTGTCTTTTCATTATTTTGCATTTTTAATATCTTATTTTACTTATCTTTGATAAGCTGTATGTCTCCTCCAGTAAGTTCCCTGAGGAAAAGATATGAATTATTTTGACTTTGTATCCCTAGCATCGAGCATAGTGTCTACCATATAGTAAGCTCTGAATAAATTCTTGTTAATTGCTTTATTGTCTAGAAGAGGATGGATATAGAGATGTTAAGAAAGCAGCATCAATAGAAAGGAGTGACAGGAAAAAAAAATACCTTCAGAGTTATACAACTATTTGACTTAAAGTATATGGCTGCTCTCAAAACAGATTGAGAACTTGGTAGGAGGGATAAGTTTAAAAGGAAAACGTTACGTTCTTTTGAATTTAAGATACCAGTGGAAAAACCAGTAAGGCAGTTGGTAATTGGAAACTAGGATTCAGGAAATAAATAAGGCTAGATAAATAGATTTAGAAGTCATCTTCATACAGTTAAAAATTGAGCCTGTAGAAACATAAAATTACTGAAGGGTCAGAGTATAGATTGAAAAGAGTTTGGAACCCAAACATAGATTTGGATAGCAGCTGTATTTAGAGGGCATGATAGATTATGAACTTAGAAAGGATGCTGGAAAATATTAGTTTGATATGGAGGAGTAAAACTGGGAGAGAACAATTGAATTCAAGTCAAAGGAAGAAAGAATATTACAGCAACATAGATGGTCAAAAAATTCATGTTGTTTCCCTCAATGACAGGAGTATCTATTGACAATATTACCTATTGACTCCACGACAACTTAATCTAAACTTTTGGATTTCAAATTGAAGTCCTGGGATAGATTTTTATCAGTCAACTGGATGAGCTGAAGGACTGTTAACTATATGAAAAACTGGGAGATGCCTGGCAAAGTGTCACACTCCTACTGGAGGAGGCTGAGGCCGATGGATTGCTTGAGGTCAAGGCTTCTTAGCTGCATAGGTGAAGATGATCAGGTGTCCAAACTAAGTCTGGAACAAATATGATAAATCCTTCGGGGCAGAGAACCACTAGGCAAACGTGGAGTTGAGGAGGGGGAAGAAAACTGGCCTAGGTCAAAAATGGAGCAGGTCAAAGTTTTCATACTAATCATTAGTGAGATGGGCCTGTAAATGATTGCTAAACTTCTAGCCTGGGTGAAATAGGAAAACAAAGGCTTTCAAAAAATGAAATTATTCTGGATGGCCTCATTAACAATTGGGCAAAGGGGCCATATGAAGGAATGCATTTAAAATGCTATAACCTATTTTTAATTCCAATATATGTCTGGTTCAGCCTTACTTGCCCTAAAACTAACAGTGAAATCATGCTGCCCAGAGCCAATATTTGTCTGGTTCATGTCTCCATACCCCACTCTTCATGGAAGAGAGCTGGCAACTGAGCTTTTTTTTGAAAGAAGACTTATCAATTTTTTTTTCTTAACTCTCTTCTTTCAAAGTTTTTTATGAGCATGATCAAGAAAAGATTCATCTGATTTATCCAAAATTACGCATGACTCTTAATAGTCCAATCTAGAAGTCTATTATCTGTCTGTATCTTTTTTACCTCTCCAATGTTGGTCATTATTCTATTCCTAGATGCTCTTTTCTTTAGGTTTTCATGACACTGTTCTTTCTGGTTCCCCTACTATCTGATGACTCCTTAGTCTCCTTTGCTGAATCAACCTCCAGATCTAGCACACTTATGATGAGTGTCCCCCAAGGCTATGCTCTGGGCCCTCTTTCCCTTTCCTTCTAAGTCATCTTACTTGGTGATTTCATCAGCTCCTATGGGTTTAATTATCATTTCTATACAGATGATTGCCAGATGTGCTTATCTAGTCCTAATCGCTTTCTTAATCTTGTCTCACATCACCAACTATTTCTAGGACAATTCAAACTAGATATTGGGTAGAAATCTCAAATGCAACATTTTGAACAATATAGAACTCATTACTTTTCCCTACAATCCCTGTGCCCCACCCTAACATCTGAATTTCCCTATTACTAGTAGAGAACCACCATCTATTCTGTTGCCCAGGCATAGAAACTCATTGTCAACTTTGACTTATCATTCGCACCATACAAAATATGATACCAAAATTAGTCATTTCTAGATTCACAAGATCTCTTTTACTATATTGCTTCCTCTCTATTTCCACATCTACCACCCTAGTTCAGTCTCTTATCATCTCATTCATGCACAACTGCAATAACTTTTTTATCTCCTTGCCTCAAGTCATTTTTTGTTTTGTTTTTGGCTAGGCAATGGGGTTAAGTGACTTGCCCAAGGTCATATAGCTAGTAAGCGTCAAGTGTCTGAGGCCAGATTTGAACTCAGAGCTCTAAGGCTGGAGCTCTATCCACTGTACCACCTAGCTGCCCTCTCCTTTTCTCAACTCTTTCCCAACTCGAGTCCATCCTTCATTCAGCAGCATAGTTATCCAACACAAATAAATAAATAAAGGTCTGACTATGTCACATCCAATCCTCTATTTAATAGACTCCAGTAGCTCCATATTTCCTAAAGGATAAAATAGAAAATTTTGTTTTGGGCTTTAAAGCCCTTCCTAGCTTTCCAGTGTAAGAAAATCTTACATTTTATAATCCTCCATGTCTTCTACAATTCATCAATACTGGCCTCCTTGTTATTCCTCTCACATACACTACTACCTATTCTACAATTTACTGACTCCTCCATGGCCAGACTTTTCTTCCTCCTCACCTCTGCTTCTTGGCTTCTCTGGATTCCTTCAAGACTCAGTGTACATCCTATCTTCTACAAAATGTCTTTTTGGGAAGTCAGATCTAGGACCTTTGTCATGGGGTGGGGAGGGAAAAGGGGGATGGTAAGGATTAAAGCATACATGTTAAGAAAAAAAAAACTGCTTGACATAATGTTAATTATAGATGTAGCGCTAAAATGAAGGGAAAAAAAACCTTTTGGTTTGGCTAATCTAAAATTAAGATTACATAACTGGAATAGTTTGCAAGAACTGCTTTCTATTTATGCTTTATTACCCTGAAGTCATTAAAGCTGATTTACAGCAGTAAAAGTAAGTGTTGGATTAGCTCATATAAGTTTTTGATTGCAACATTAAACTAAATTCATGAATGATCAGCCCCAATGGTTTATTGTTCATGCAGCATGGTCATCTATTGGTTTCCTCACCTAAAGGGGAACCATGACTTTATTTGGATAGATGCTTTCTCTGGGTGTACAGAGAGTAAACCCTCTGTGCCTCCTAAGCCTCTGAAATTCTTGCTCATATCCTTCTATAAAACTTTTTCACAGAGGAGACATCCAATAAACTATAGGTCTTCCTCACATTCTTTTTATATATCAATGGGCACCAATATAACACTGAGGGTCTACATCTATTCTCTTTCATTATATGGCCATCTTACTCCCTTTTCTATTCATATATGCCCTTGATAATACTATTCACATCACTTTTGTCACACAAGTTATTATTACTGCAGCCTACTTATTCCCATCACAATTTTTTCCCAGTGTCCTTTGAGTTGCTGGGAATTTTGATTCTTTTGGTATTATGATGTTACATGACTCATAGCTATATATCATCACAAGAAGAGTATTGGTATTAAAGAAATAGGTTTTTAGAACAACAAATAGTTTAGGACCCCAAAAAAATTCCTAAATTTCCCAAATGTGAACAAAATTAATATCCTACTATTTAATAATGAACATAACTCTATGCCTATCTGTAGAACCCAAGGTCTCTCTTTGTCTCTCTGCCTCTGTCTCTCTGTTTCTGTTTCTCTCTATGTGTATGTCTTTCCTCTCTCTTTCCTCATAGCCAGACCTATGATTTTATTGACATAGGGAATTTCTGGTCACTTCTTTACAAATACAGATAGCACCATCACTGTAGTATGTAGCTATTGAGAGTTGTTTCAGGCACTGGGAAGTTACCCAGGGTCACACAGTCTGTATGTGGCAGAGGCAAGACTTGAACTAAGAGACAGATGGAAGGAAGGGAAATAAAGGAGGGAAGGAAGGAAGGAAGGAAGGAAGGAAGGAAGGAAGGAAGGAAGGAAGGAAGGAAGGAAGGAAGGAAGGAAGGAAGGAAGGAAGGTAATGAGAAAGACTAGTGTTAGTTCTTCAGTAATAACTATTTTATTCTCTTTGTTTTTTGACTGTGGGTGGCTTACCTATTTCCCAAGCTTCACTTTCATCATTTATAAAATAGGAGCAATAATAACTATAGTATCAAACCCCTCAAGAGGTTTGTTGTGATATTCAAGTAAGGTAATAATAACAACTAGAATTTATATTCATTTTAATGTTTGCAAAGAGCCATATATAGGCTTTCCTCATTTCATCCTCACCAACATGTAATTTACTAGCTGGTGTATTTAAAATATTATTAAACTATAAAATACCATACAAATTTCAGCAATTATTTAAAATAAATTGTATTCATATCTTTTGTTTACATTGCTTGAATTCCTCATAGTATTCCTTTCCCTGTCACCTCCAAAAGAGGAAGGGGGAGGAAGGACAAGAGGAAAAAATCTGCAAAACAGATCAATATTTAAAACTGTTTGATAATATATGTAATGTTTCATATCCACAGACCTCCAACCTCTGCAAAAGAAGAGACTGGTTGTTTTCTGATTGCTCTTTCTCTGGAACCATGCATATTCATTGTAATTCTGAAACAGGATTACCCTTAGAACAGGGTAAACAGGACACCTCCCTTTACCACTCTATGCCTTGCCCACACCTCAGGGGACCCAGTATTTTCTGGAGGACTCTGAACATTATGAGGAAAAACATTCATGAGATAAGCCATCACAGCTGAGTGGCACAGGGGATAGAGCACCGGCCCTAAAGTCAGGAAGACCTGAGGTCAAATCTGCCCTTGGACATTTACAAACTGTGTGACCCTGGGCAAGTCACTTAACCCTGTTTGCCTCAGTTCCCTCATCTGTAAATTCAGCTGGAAAAGAAAATGGCAACCTATTCCAGTATGTTTACCAATGAAACCCCAAATGGGGTCATTAAAAACAGGACATAATTGAAATGATTGAACAGCAATAAACCCTTACAGTATAAACCATCCTCCTAGAATTTCTGACAAATACTGTTGCCAATAGCCAGAAAACAAGATTTAATTTTTAATGGTCAGTGGTAGGGTACACCACATAGAAATGTAATGAGTAGTCAGTAGGTTATTATTTTAGTCTGTACTGTCCATATTAGAACTCTTTCTAGCCACTGCACATGGTGTCAGATTCAGTAGATGTTTTAAGTTTGGTGAACAGTTTTCCCCATCTTTCCTTCTTTCACTATAATTTTTATAAGGAACTGAAGATTGTGGAAGAGGGTGACAGAAGATGTTTGTGTGTATAGCTCTATGCATGCATATATATACACATATATGTATTCATATATAGCATGTATACATATATGTATGTATGAAAGTAATAGAAAACCTAAATGTTAATGTAATAAAAAGAAATAATAGGACACAGTGGATAGAGGCCTAGACCTAGAATTAGGAAGATCTAAATTCAAATCCATGTTCAGACAGTTACTTGTCCTGTGAGCAAGTAACTATCTGCCTCAGTTTTTTTTTACCTATAAAATGGGCATAATAATAGAACCTATTTCCCATGGTTATCATGGGGATAAAATGATATAATATTTATGAAGTGCTTTGTAAACCTTAAAACATGATATGAATGCTATTATTATAAATTTCCACTTTCTAACATATTCCAAAGCTTCAGCTATGCTAGTATAGTTTCTAAGTACCCAGAAGGTACAGTAACAATGAGACATCATAACAGGGCTACCATTAGTAGTAGTGATATGAACAAAGTTTTAAATGTAATATTTTGTCTTCTTTCTCTTTTCAATTTAGCCCCACACTTCTTTATTCATTTATTCAACAATTATTTATTGAGTGTCTGCTATTTATATAGTTGCTGTGTAGAATACAAAGAACTATAAGATACAGTCCATGATATCAAGGAATTTACAGGCTTAATGCAGTGGTAGGACATGCACAGTTGAATTGTGGTTGATAATAAGCTTGCTGAATAGCTGTTCATAAATAATTATAGAGATATAAACCAGTAAGTTTCAATGTAAATGTTCTTCAGCAAAAGTTTTCCTTTTGCCTGGAATTTATTCAAATACCATGTACCTAAACATCAAATGTAGGAGGATTTGTAATACATTTCATTTCTGGGGCAACAAAAATGTTGTTAACACTAATAGAAGGAGACATTATTCCATGGGAGACCAAATGTTAGACCATTGAGCATGAGTGTGAGAAGAGAATAAAGTGATAGTGAAAGATGAAAAGAATGGGGGCATTTCCTTTTCACATTTGGCATTTCATGAATTTTCCAATAAGTAGGGACTTTTGGTTTCCCATTCCATGATTCAATGGTACCAGTAGAGTAAGTGACCATTGCCAAATTCTGCATTCACTACTGATTGCTTGCTATTGCCATGTATTGTGATTTGAATCCAGCTTGAATGCAGAAATGGAATAGAAGCTAGAGAGATACACAAAGCAGAGATTCTGGAAAGATATCGGTCAAAGACACTGACAATGTGAGACGGATGGGTGAAGAGAGGAAAAGATGGAGAAAGTCAAACTTAATGGGCAGCTTGTGAAAATATCAGTGGGGATGGAGAGGCAATATGGCAGAGTAACACAGACACTCATATGAACTCTCTCAAATTCACCTCCAAATAACTATAAAATAACAACCCAAAATGAATTCTGGAGTGGCAGAAACAACACAAGATGATGGGAAACTATTTTCCAGCCCAAGACAGTTTAGAAGGTTGAGAAGAAAAGTCTGTCTCAATGAGTTAAAAGGGGAGAATAATTCAGCACAGGGGGTGTCTGGGCAAGCCAGCAGCAGGCCATGCCCCAGCAAGACTGCAGCAAGGCCTAAGCCCTGGGAAAGGACAGCAAAAGGTCCTTTGGCCCTAGCATAGGCCAGCAGCAAGGCCCTGAGCTTATAGCACAAGAAGCCCCCCTTCACTGCCCCCTTCACTCCAGAAGCACAGCCCAACTTTATCATAAAGTTAAACATCAAGAAATAGACTGGAAAATAAGCAATAAAATGAAATAAAAAAGAACCTGACATAGACAGTATCTATGGTGACAGGAAAGACCAAACCTCAAACTCAGAAGAGAACAATAATGTCAAATGGCTACATGCAAAGCCACAAAGAAAAAAAATTGAATTGATGTCAGCCCCCAAAAAGAACTCCTGTGAGAGCTCGAAAAGGATTTTAAAAATGAAATAAAGGAGATAAAAGGAAATTGGGAAAAGAAATGAGAGTGATGAAAGAGAATCATGAATAAAGAATGAATATCTTGATAAAGGAAACAGGAAAAAATTGTTGTAGAAAAGTTCAGTGAGGAAAACAATCCTTAAAAAGTAGAATTGGCCAAATGGAAAAGGAGCTACAAAAACTCATTGAAAGAAATAATTCCTTTAAAAATAGAATTGTGCAAGTGGGAACTAGTGATTTTATGAAACATTAAGAAACAATAAAACAAAATCAAAAGAATGAAAAAAATATATTAGAAAATGTGAAATATCTCATTGGAAAAACAACCTGGAAAATAGATCTAGCAGAGGTCACTTAAGAATTATTAAACTACAGGGCAGAGCCAAGATGGCAGTGTGAAAGCAGTGACTTGCTTGAGCTCTCCACCCCTCCAAATAAACATAAAAAAATGGCTCTAAACAAATTCTAAAGCAGCAGAACCCACAAAAAGACAGGTTAAAACAAATTTCCAGCCCAAGATAGCCTGGTTGATCGCACCAGGCTGGGAGTGGAGCAGGCACAGGCACGCAGGCCACAGCGAACCTGGAGCAGGCCTCAGAGGACTGAATCACGGGCAGCTGTGGCAGCTTCCAGACTCCTCAATCCATGAATGTCAAAGACAACTTAGAAGGGCAGTGGGAAAAGTCTGTTTTTGCAGTGAGAGAAGAGCTAAGTCAGAGCCAGTTCCAGAGCTCAGAGAGCAGAACACCATGGTGGTGGCTGTGTCCTGAGCTTCTGGCCCACAGACTGAGGGGGAATCAAGTGGATGCTCAGAGTGGGACTGCAGTGATCTCTTTGCTGGTGCTGAGACAGGAATCTCTTGCTTTGCCTGTGTTTGGATCTGGGTCACAGTTCAGGGTGGTGGTCTTGAGGTGAGGAGGAGTGCTGGCGCTGTGGAACCCCTCCTCACAGTTCCAAGAGAGAAAAGACTGCTTGTGACTGGTCACTCAAAGACCAAAGCTCAGGCCAGGAAAAGAATAAATACCACTACCCTTATCATACTACCTTGGAAGAACTGAAAATTTATGGGTCCCTAGAAGTATCTCTGAAAACAGCTATACAAAACCCCAAAGCTTGGGACCATACATTCTCCACATTGGAAGCAGACTTTTATCTTAACAAAGAGTTTAAAATGCAAGTAATTGGCTGGGATCATGAGCAAGCAGTGCAAAAAGAGTCAGACTCTATTATCTTACTTTGGTGACAAAGAAGATCAAAACATACAACCAGAAGAAGACAACAAAGTCAAAGCTCCTACATCCAAAGCCTCCAAGAAAAATATGAATCAGTCCCAGGCCTTGGAAGAGCTCAAAAGGGATTTTGAGAAGCAAGTAAGAGAAGTAGAGGAAAAATTGGGAAGAGAAATGAGAGTGATGCAAGAAAATCATGAAAAACAAGTCAACAGCTTGCTAAAGGAGACCCAAAAAAATACTGAAGAAAATAACACCTTAAAAAATAGCCTAACCCAAATGGCAAAAGAGGTCCAAAAAGCCAATGAGGAGAAGAATGCCCTAAAAAAAAAATTGGCCAAATGGAAAAGGAAGTCCAAAAGCTTACTGAAGAAATACTTCCTTAAAAATTAGAATAGAGCAATTGGAAGACAGTGACTTTATGAGAAATCAAGACACAGTAGAACAAATCCAAAAGAATGAAAAATTAGAAAACAATGTGAAATATCTCATTGGAAAAACAACTGACCTGGAAAATAGATCCAGGAGAGAGAATTTAAAAATTATTGGACTATCTGAAAGCCATGATCAAAAAAAGAGCCTAGACATCATCTTTCAAGAAATTATCAAGGAAAACTGCCCTGATATTTTAGAACCACAGGGCAAAATAGAAATTGAAAGAATCCACAGATCTCCCCTGAAAGAGATCCCCAAAGGAAAACTCCTAGGAATATTGTAGCCAAATTCCAGAGTTCCCAGGTCAAGGAGAAAATATTGCAAGCAGCCAGAAAGAAACAATTCAAGTATGGTAGAAACACAATCAGGATAACACAAGATTTAGCAACTTCTTCATTAAGGACAGCAGGGCATGGAATATAATATTCGGGGAGGGCAAAGGAGATAGGATTACAACCAAGAATCACCTGTCCAGCCAAACTGAGTATAATCCTTCAGGGGAAAAAATGGTCATTCAGTGAAATAGAGGACTTTCAAGCATTCCTGATGAAAAGACCAGAGCTGAATAGAAAATTTGATTTTCAATACAAGACTCAAGTGGAACATGAAGAGGTAAACAGGAAAGAGAAATCATAAGAGACTTATTAAGGCTGAACTGTTTACATTCCTGCATGGAAAGATGATATTTATGACTCATGAGACCTTTGTCAGTATTAGGGTAGTGGGAGGGGAAAATTATATGTATGTATGGATAGATAGATAGATAGATAGATAGATAGATAGATAGATAGGTAGATAGATAGGTAGATAGATAGATAGAGGACACAGGGTGAGTTGAAGATGAAAGAGTGATATCTGAAGAATAAAATTAAGGGGTGAGACAGGATTATTCTAGGAGAAGGAGAAAGGGAGAGGTAGAAAGGAGTACATTATCTTGCACAAAACAAACAAGAAAAGGTTCTTACAGTGGAGGGGAAACAGGGGAAGGTGAGAGGAAATGAGGGAATCTTATTCTCATAGGATTTGGTTTAAGGAGGGAATAACATACACACTCAATTGGGTATGGAAATCTGTCTTACCCTACAGGAAAATAGGGGAGGAAGGGGACAAGAGAGCAGGGGGATGATAGAAAGAAGGGCAGACTGGGAAAGGGGTAATCAGAAGGCAGTACTTCTGAGGAGGGACAGGGTCAAAAGAAAGAATAGAATAAATGGGGGGGCAGGATAGGATTAAGGGAAATAGAGTTAGTTTTTCACAACATGTGTACTATGGAAGTGTTTTGCATAACTGTACTTGTATGGTCTGTATTGATTTGCTTGCCTTTTCAGTAAGGGTGGGTGGGGTGGGAGGAAGGGAGAAAATTTGGGACCCAAAGTTTTAAAAACACATGTTTTTTTTTAAAAAAGTTTACACATGCAACTGGGAAATAGGAAATACAGGAAATGAGGTACAGAAATCTATCCTGCCCTACAGGAAAATAGAAGGGGAGGAGGATAAGACAAGGGAAGGGGGGAGAGATAGAAAGGAGGGCAGAGTAGGGGAAGGGGTATTCAGAATGGACGCCATCTTGGGGTGGGGTGAGGGGCAAAATGGGATGAAAATGTGGAATTCAAAATCTTGTGGAAGTAAATGTTGAAAACTAAAAATCAATAAATTTATATGCAATCAAAAAATATAGAATTATTGAACTACCTAAAAACCATGATCAAAAAAGAACCTGAACATTAGATTTTTAAAAAAATATCAATGAAACCTGCCCTCATATCCTACAACCATGGGGTAAAATAGGCATTGAAAAAATCTACTGTTCACCTGCTGAAAGAGATCGCAAAATGAAAACTCCCAGGAATATTACATCCAAATTTTAGAGCTCCCAGGTCAAGAAGAAATACTGTAAGCATTCAGAAAGAAACAATTTAATTATTGTAGAGTCATAGTCAGTATTACACAAGATTTAGCAGCTTCTACTTTAAAAGATGACAGGGCTTGGAATATGATACTCCAGAAGCCAGAGGATCTAGTATTACAACCAAAAATCACCTACTCAGTGAAATTGAATATGATCCTTCAGGGGGGAAGATGTATATTCAAAGGAATAGAGCATTTTCAAGTGTTCCTGATGAAAAGACCATAGCTGAACAAAAAAATTTGATTTTCAAATAAAGATTCAAGAGAAGCATAAGGAAAATAGGTTAAAACACAACACAAGGGATGTAATAAGGTTAAACTGTTTACATTCTTATATGGGAAGATGACACTTAAATCTTCAGAATTTTATTACTATTGGGGCAGTTAGAAGTATGCATAGATCGCTGGCATGAGATGTGATGGGATGACATCAAAAAAAATTAAGGAGTGAGAAAGAGGGATGCAGTGGGAGAAGAGGGAAAGGAGATGTAGAATGGGATACGTTATCTTATATGAAGAGGAACAAAAGACTTATTACAGTGGAAGGGAAAATAAGGTGGAGGATGGTGGGCAACACTTGAACCTTACTCTCATCTAAATTGCTTCAAAGAGGAAATAACATACATACACAGTTAAATATAGAAATCTATATTACCCTAAAAGGACATAGAAGGGGAGAAGAATAAGAGAAGGGTGGCAGGGGGGTGCTGGCTGATAGAAAGGAAGGCCAGTTGGGGGAGGCAGTGGTCAGAAGTAAAAAAAAAAACACAAAAAACCCAACTGGTGAAGAGCGAAAGGGTCAAAGAAAAGAAAGAAGGATAAATGAGAAAAACAGTATGGAAGGAAATACACAGCTAATAATCATAACTGTGAATGGGATAAACTCACACATAGAGCAGAAGCAGATATTAGAATGTATTAAAATCCAGAATCTTATAATTATTTTTACAAGAAACAAATCTGAAGCAAAACCAAATACTGAATATAAAGGTCAGGGGCTGGAGCAGAATCTATTATGCCAAAGCTAAAATGAAAACAAACACAAACAAAAAAATACACAGTAAAATTATACTAGTGGGGAACCTCAACTTTCCCTTCTCAGAAATAGATAAGCCCCAAGAAAAAAAACTCCCGAAGGCCAGTTGGATTCACTAGCAAATTCTACTAAATATTTTTTTAAAAACCCAATTCATTCTAATACTACACAAGCTATTTGGGAAAATAGGCAAAGAAAGAGTCCTAACAAATTTCTTTAAGACACAAATATGATGCTGATACCTAAACCAGAAAAAGCAAAAAATAGAGGGAAAAACTATAGACCAATTTCCTTAATGAATGTTGATGCAAAAAGTTTATATTAAACATTAGCAAAGAAATTACAGCAATATACCAGAAGGATCATACACTATGACAAGATGGGAGTTATACCAGTAATATAGGACTGGTTCAAAATTAGGAAAACTATTAGTGCAATTGACCATATCAATAACAAAGCAAATAAAAACATATGATTATCTCATTGGATGCAGAAAAAAGATTTTGGCAAAATACAGTACCCATTCCTATTTAAAAAGACTAGAGAACATATGAATAAATGGAGCTTTCCTTCAAACAATAAGTACAATCTAAAATCAATAACAAGCCTTATCTGTAATGGAGCTAAACTAGAAACTTTTCAACACAAGCAGCGGTGAAGCAAGAATGACCATTATCACCACAATTATTCAATATTGTACTAGAAATGCTAGCTATAATAGTAAGAGAAGAAAAAAAAATTGAAGAAATTAGAAAAGGCAATGAGGAAACAAAAATATTACTCTTTTCAGATAATATTATAGTATGCTAGAACATCTTAGAGAATCAACTGAAAAACTAATTAATAATTAATAACTTTAGCAAAGATGAAGGATATAAAATAACTCCCACATGAATCACTGGCATTTTTATATACTACCAACAAAGTTCAGCAGCAAGAGATAGAAAGAGAAATTTTATTTAAAATAACTGTAGAGAATATAAAACACTTTGGAATCTACCTGCCAGTACAAACCCAGGAACTATATGAACAAAAACACGAAACAATTTTCAAACCAAAAAAAGTAAGATATAACAATTGGAAAATATTAAATTGCTCAAAGGTAGGCTGGGCCAATGCAATAAAAATGGCAATTCTACCTCTTATTTTACTTATTCAGTGCAGTGCCAAGCTAGTGAAAATTATTTTGTAGAACTAGAAAAAATAATAACAAAATTCATTTTGAAGAAGGAAGGGTCAAGAATTTAAAGGGAATTAATGAAAAAAGAAAATGTGAAAGAAGGTTGCCTTGCCATACAAGGTCTCAAACTATATTATAAAGTGCTAATCATCAAAACAAGCTGATACTGGCTAAGAAATAGAGTGGTAGGTCAGTAAAGTAGATTAGGTACACAGTACATAGTAGTAAATGACCACAGTAATTTAATGTTTGATAAGCCCAAGCTTTTGATTTTTGGTGTTTTGTTTTGTTTTGTTTACACATTAATAGTACTTTTGTTTTTTCAATTACATGTAAAGATAGTTTTCATCATTCATTTTTATAAAATTTTGACTTCCAAAATTTTCTCCCTCCCTACCTTCCCTCCTCCCCAAGACAGCAAACATTCTGATATAGGTAATACATGTATGATCATGTTAAGCATAGTTCCACAATGGCCATGTTGTGAAAGAAGGGGAAAAGTATGAGGGGGAAAAAAAGTGAAAATAGAGCGCTTCAATCTACATTCAGACTACATAGTTCTTTCACTGGGTGTGGATAGCATTTTCCATCATGAGCCTTTTGGAATTGTCTTGGATCATTGTATTACTGAAAAGAGCTGTCATTCATAATTGATCTTTGCACAATGTTTCTGTTACTGTGTTACTGTGTTCTCCTGGTTCTCCTCACTTCACTCAGCAATAGTTCATCTAAGTCTTTCCAGATTTTTCTGAAATACTAAAACTTAATTACATAATAAGAAAAGAAAAATAAACAAATTTAAATATTAAAACTTAAACATAAAATAATGAAAAAATGTCATGTGCACAGCAGAATATAAGAGAGGATTCAAAATGCATAGCAATAAATTTCCATTACAAGAAAGTCTATATGTTAAATACTGCAAGTTGTGTGGAGAGCTTTCCATCTTTGCTAGGCTCCCTTGTAGGTTTTCTTTTGTTCTCTGCTGTGAACTTTTTTCTTTGTTCCCTTTCCTCTCTTCTTCCTTCCCCCCAGGCTAAAATTAAGTGTGGAGATATGTATGTATGTACATGTATAGATGTGTGTGTATATATATATATATGTGTGTGTATGTGTGTGTGTGTGTATACACATATAAACATATACTTTCCCTAATAGATTCTACTCCTAATCTTTGTTTATATGTTTGTGCCTATCTTATTTCCTATCCTTCCTGACTCCTCTAGTTTACTTTCATCCACTACCTTGCCCTCCTATTACTTAACCTACCCCTTGTCCAATGATCCCTCCCTTATCTTCCCATTCTCATAAATCTAAACACTCTTTCATGTGCCCTTTGACTTGTTCCCACACCCTCCCCTCTAAAGATCCCTCCCTTATCCACTCCCCCCTCCCTTTCCCCTTAGCATTTTCTTTCTTTCTAAATTTAGAAGACTTTTATAGTCTTCTAGATGTATATGTATTTTTCCCTCTTGAACCCATTCCCATTGAAAGTGGGTTTCCAGAACTAACAGCTCTCCTCCTCCATTTAATTCATTTCTATTTGTTCTTCCTTTTATACCTCATTTAGATAAGATAATTACTCTTTTTAGCTGTTCCTGAATGGTTTTACTTTTTGAAGTCATATCATGCACAAGTCTACCCCAATCTTAGGAATTACCCAATTACTAATAACAATCTTAGACATATGTTTTACATTTTACATACATAAAAGGTAAATAGTCTGTCTTTATTTAGGCCCTTGTAATTCATTTTTGGTATGTACCTTATGTTTCTCTTGGCTCTTGTATGTCAAATCTTCTATTAAGTTTAGGTTCTTTTTTTAAACAAAGTCCTAAAAGCTTGACAATTCATTAAATAGCCCCCCCCCCTTTTCCATTCAGAATTATGCTTAGCTCTGCTGGGTATGATATTTTCAGCCCAAACCCCAAAACAGCCAAAACCATTTCATTTGCTCTTCAATATATAATGTTCCAAGACCTGCAGTCTTTCAGTGTCACCACTGCTAGGTCTTGTATGATTCCAAGTGGCACTGCCATATATAAATTGTTTTTTCTTGTTACTCATAATATTTTATCCTTGAACTGGGTGTTTGAGAATTTGACTATAATATTCCTGTTGGTTTTCCTCATAAGATCTCTTTCAGGTGGTGATTGGCATTTTTTTTTTCTATTTCTACTTCCCTTTCTTGTTCTAATGCTTCAGGAAAATTTTCTTTAATTATTTCTTATATTATTGTATTAAGATGTTTTTTTATCATAGTTTTGATCATAGCTTTCAGGTAGTCTGATTATTCTTATGTTTTCTCTTCTTGATCTGTTCTCCAGATCAGTTATTTTTCTTATGAGATGTTTCACATTCTCTTCTCTTGTTTCATTCTTTATATTTTGTTGTATTATTTCTTGATCTCTTATAACTTCTCTGGCTTCCCCTGGCCTAATTCTGATTTCTTTTTTTTTTTCAGGCAATTGGGGTTAAGTGACTTGCCCAGGGTCACACAGCTAGTGAGTGTCAAGTGTTTGGTCTGAGGTCAGATTTGAACTCAGGTCCTCCTGACTTCAGGGCCGGTGCTCTATCAACTGCGCCACTTAGCAGCCTAATTCTGACTTTCAAGGAGTCATTTTCTTCTTTAAGATTTTTGATCTCCTTTTCTAATTGGTTGACTTTCTTTTCATAATTTTGTTTTTCTTGGATTGTTCTTTTTCTTTTTTTCCTTCTCTCATTGGATTTTTAAAATCTTTTTTAAGTTCTTCTACAAATTATTTTGGTCAGGTAACCATTTGACATTACTCTTTGGGGTAGAAGAGGGTTTATTTACTTCAGTATCCTCCTCTGAAGAGAAACTCTGATCTATTATATTTCCATAGTAACTCTCTTTGGTTGGATTCTTTCTCCTTTGCTTGTGCATTTTTTTTTTTGGTAATAGCTTAATTTTTGTAATCACCTCTAGTCCTGGTATATGGGGGATGGTGCCTCTAGCCTCCTCCACAAAAGAGATAAAACAGCACCTCAGGGCAAACTTAGAGAAGTAAAAATAAAAGTAGGGGTAGAATAGGGGTCACCCTTGGGACAATTTGAGAAGATCTGAAAAAAAATCCTGGGAAGAAGTTTGTTCACAGTGAAGAGTAAACATCCTCCTTCATTTCTCCCCTTTGACCTTGAACCCAAAAAAAAGACCTCCAACCTCTGTAAGTGCCCACAGCCAGTGGAGTCCCTGCCCCACTGCTTCTTCAGGTACTCACAGAGCATGTGCTGATTCCTTCTCTTCCTTCCTTCCCTGCCATGTCTCAGCAGCACAGTAGACACAACCTTGTCAGCAGAGGTTCCCTTATCTTCCCTGGCTCAGACACTGAGAAAGTCAGGTAAAGGTTAAATTTCCCCAGAGAAAGAGAATTATGCAGATTTAAAGAACAAAGGTCCCAGGAAGTGGTACACTGTAGGTGGGCTGGGCTTGACCAATAGGAAGTAAGTGGATTGTTCCAAGAAGACCCCAAAATCAAGATAAGGGTCAAGCCAGCTCAGACCAGTTGGGGTCAACCTGAGGACACCTGAAAAGTGCTAGTGCGCCTGCTTAATGAGCTTCATTACTATTATCTGGCACACCCCGAATAAAATTGGAGCCTCATTAACAAGTCATGGGATGTATGACGGGGGGGGGGGGGGGGGGACATACTTGAGCATGTCAAGGGGAAACATGTTAGGAGGGGTGTGGCCTGGGAAGGGATGGACCAATCCCGGCCTGGGAGGATTCGAGCCAAATTCA
This sequence comes from Phascolarctos cinereus, assembly GCF_003287225.1. Taxonomy (NCBI): domain Eukaryota; kingdom Metazoa; phylum Chordata; class Mammalia; order Diprotodontia; family Phascolarctidae; genus Phascolarctos; species Phascolarctos cinereus. The sequence continues at coordinate 402,036,636 of NW_027555847.1, forward strand.
ACTGCATAAAAGCACACTTTCCTTTGCACTTAGGGCCTACCCCTCCTGAAGAGGGGTGGAGCCCGCTTCTGGCCAGAAATGTCTAAATCCTCTGGACTTTCTTTATAATAAATTTTCTTGATACTAAATTTTTGGTGTCAAGCCTATTTCTAACAGACACCCAACTGCCCTCATTGTCCTGGGGGTAAAAGTTGCTGTGGCTGGGATGGGGGCAGCCTTACAACCCAGCTAACCCCAGGGCTTATCACTTGTTGGTTAAGTAGTCCCTACTCTGGAGGTATTTACTTTTCACTGGGAACCAACTTCTTCAAGGGATATTTTTTTCAGATCTTCTCAAATTTCCCAAGGGGACCCCTGTTCTACTCCTATTTTTATTTATTTTTACTTCTCTAAGTTTGCTCAGAAGTGTCATTTTATCTCTTTTGTGAAGGAAAATCTTGAGAGTTTGGAATTTTCTGACCTACTCTGCCATCTTCCCAGAATCCTCTCCCTCCAAACTTTCTCAATCAAGCACCCTTATAAAAAAACAAACAAAAACAAAACACAAAAATGAGCATAGATCTCCAAAGTATGTAGATTTATCTAATTATTTAAAATGATATAATATATTACTGTATTAATATAAACATCACAAAGAAGAAGTTTAAAAGTATAAGATAAAGGAAAATAATTTATAAAAAATATTTTATTTGTTGATGGTAGAGAGACACATAGCTGCCTGGATCAAGATCTGGCCTGGAATCCTGGAAGGTCTGACTTTGAGTCCCATTTCTGACACATGCTAGCTCTAGAGACCTACACAGGTCACTTAAACTTTCAGTACTTTAGGTTCTAAAAACCCTCCCTTCTTTTAAATTTCTCTGTTACTATTGAGGGTACCACAATTCTCCCGTTCACCCAGGCTTACCGTGTTGGTGTCAATGCCTTACTCCGACTCACCTCATTATTATTTCACCCTCAGCAACATCTCCTTCTCTTCACTTACACAGATTCTACAGTTCATGCCCTTATTGTTCCTCATCTGGACTATTGCAATAGTGCTCTAATTGGTCTCCCTGCTTTAAGCCTATCCCTGCTCCAGTCTTTCCTCCACTAGGATACCAAAGTAATTGTCCCTAAGGCATAGATCTGACTATGTCTCCTTCCCATTCCATAAACTCCAGTGTCTCCTTATTACCTCCAGAATCAAATATAAAGTTCTTTATAATTTAAAGCTCTACAAAATGATGCCTTGCCTACCTTTCTTAGTCTTCTCACACTTTATTCTCCTCCACAAATTCTTTGATTCAGTCAAAAATTGATTCTGCCCTCAAAGTGATCTATCCCCCCATAGAGACTGTGGTTGTAACTATTAGCTTTGTCTGACAGGCTCTCCCTCCTCACCTTTACCTAAGTATGTCCTTGTCTTCAAGCCTCAGATCAAATCCCACCTTTTTCATGAGATCTTTCCTTCTCCCCTTACTACAATTGCCTTCTTTCTGATATCGCCTCCCATCCATTCTGCATATATATATAGTATGTGCCTAGCTATGTATCTGTCTCCATTATTATGTGATCCCCTTAAGGTCAAGGGCAGTGGTTTTGCCTTTCTCTACATTGCCAGAACTCATCACAGTCCAAAAACTGAGTAAGCACAACAATGCTTTCTGACTGACTGAATTACCAAATTCAAAAGCCTGTCATCATTTATAATCCCACTTGATCTTTCTGCAATATTTTTTTTTCACATTTGAATCCTTTCTTGGCTTCCATCACACTTATCTCCAGATTCTCCTATCTGATCACACCTCAAGTCTTATTTTCTGGTTACTCTTCCTCATTCTTCTCCTTTCCTCTTCCTATGAGTTTTCAAACACCTTTAGATCTCTTACTGATCGCAGTCTCCCTTGGCAATTTCATCCATTCTTGTGGCTTCAATGATCATCTCTTTGAAGATGGTTCTATATTTCCCATATTTCTAATTCCTAATAGATATTTACACCTGGCTGTTAAAACTTAATAATCATTATAACTCATATTTAAATGGGACATTAAGTGCTTTTCTTAAGTGTTTTCCTTATAATAATCATATAAGTTAGGTAGAATTAGTATATTTTTCATTTTACAAATCTGGAAACTAGTCAGCATATGCAGAAACAAAAACAAAAACAAACAAACAAACAAAAAAAACCTCATCATCTTTGCCCAAACCTATCTCTACTCCCAACTTCACTATTTATGTCAAAACCATTTTCCTTCATTCAGGCCCATAGCCTTAGAGTCATCTTTGCCTCTTCTCTCTCTTTCATCTCTGCCATCTAATCAGTTGTCAAATCCTATCAATTTTCACTCCACAACACATTTCATCTATTCTTTCCTATTTACTCACACAGCAGCCATCTTAATTTAGGCCCTAATTGCCTCCCACCTGAAGTTATATAATACTTTTCTGATTAGGTCCTCTTCCTCAAATTTCTCCCCTCTCCAATTCATCCTTCACATTTCTTCCTGAAAAACCTTCCTAAGGCACAGGTTTTTACTACCAGTACTCAAAAATCTTTAGTAGCTCTCCATTGAGCATGGGACAAAATGCAAATTCTTATGAATTGGGTTCCACTGAGTTTCTTATTTTTCACCTTCAGGAACCCTGCATCATGCTGCCTTCTCTGACACATTACCCCTCTGTCTCAGGTCACCAACAAATCTTGATTCAATGCAAAGTAGACAGATGAAGGTCTTGTTGGTACCAGAAGTACCCAAAGTATCCACTTATTATACTATTTAAGGAAGAAGATTTGACAAGGAATCCAGGGCTTTACACTTTACTCCCTTTACTTTCCTGTGACCACTCGCATTACCATGAACACAATGTTTTGTTTTATTTTGTTTTGTTTTCCTCAGCTGGAACCTAGGGGAGAGAGATTGCTGTGGAGCTTATAGGATTTTCCTTTTGGCTGATTGCCTTTTTCTTCATACCAGCAAGAGTACATCTCAGTCTGGGAGCAATATAAGACTGATTATTTCATATGCTCTGCTTTTTTATGTAAAAAAAAATGCCTGGGTTTTTTTATCTAGTATACTTTGAAATGATTTTGATAATTGCACAAGACACCTTTCATTGAGAAAATGTGGGTTTAGGATTAAGCCTGTGTCTTCATTGATCTCTCTTGGAGAACTAAACCACATAATATGCATATGGAGTAGACATGGGTGTTTGTTGTTGTTTTATTTTTTTTCTTTAATGTATTAGCATACCAAGCTTACTTTTGCTGCTGAAAGAGTAGTCTGCCTCAGAGCTAGGGAGAGTGAAACCAATTCCAAATACCCAACATTCAAAGCAAAAATAATTCTTGTTTTCTTTTGGGGTTAGGGCTATGTTTACTTTTTTAAGATGGCTATAAGATGTTGTGAATGGTGTATGAGTCTGACAACTCATCACAGACATTCCACTCCTATCTACCATCCACAGACACTCTCAAAATTAAGTCAAAACCAAAGAGAGACCACAGGAACCTGGTAGGCACAGGGTTCTTTTCTGTGCTCAGGACCACCAACAGGACACTTGACAAAGAGTCAATACATGAAAAGGGATGTTTTGTTAAGGGCATTAAGACTGGAGTGACAGCCATAGCAAAACAGTCTGTCTTAGTAAGTAAAACAGGGCAGAGAAGTTAAGGCTAGTGATAGGCAACACTCATCATTTCTGATCCTGAGAATTTTGAGACTTTTTACTACTCAAATCTACTTTGTTTTGTGGTTTTATTTCTGTAATTTTGTATCAAAAACTGGTTAACTTTATGGTTAAAGACATTTCTGTTAAACATTTTTTTTTCTGAAGGCTTTGAAATTAAACCTTGAATTGTACATTTAAAAAAATGTACCATAATGATTTTTTGTTTTTCCTGCTACACAGTATAAGAACATGTTTTAACAAATGCAAGGAAAAATGGTATGCTTTTTCTGGTGACTTATAAGATGAACTGCAAGAATGATTCTTTACAGCATATAACATTTTATTTGATGCAATAGAATTCAATTGGAAACTATGGTCAAACACTATTTTATATGTTCATTCACTGAGAACTATAATGTGCAATGACCTAGGAATACAACAATGAAAATGAAACCACCTCCTTGAAAAATTTTAGCCTTCTGTTTCATTTCTGCCCTGCAGAGAAGAAAGGGAATTCTACTTCTCAATATTTTGTGATTTAAAATGTAGAAATATGCATCCAGATAGTCAGATTATATGCAGAACATTGAACAATTGAAGTTGATAGGTTGATAACAGAGTAATCACCTGTGAATTTAGATTTTGACTTTACATGTCTAAATAGACTATTGACTACATCTACATGAATCTTATATAGAATTATAACAATAAATTATCTTTTAATTGTATTGATACAATTTAAGATAGTATTCCTCGATGCACTACAGTATATATATTATAATTCCTGCCTCATATTATAATTCTGTGACCTTGCACTGTTGTTGCTTATGCCTAGAATTCTCTCCTGCTAAAATTTTTCTTCTTAGAATAACAAGTTTCCTTTGAACCTCAGCTAAGTTGTTATATCTTATACAAGGCTTTTCCTGATTCTCTTAGTTGTTATTGATCACCTAGAATTAATATCTATCTACCTATCATCCATCCATCCATCCATCTGTCTATTTGTCTCTCTGTCTCACTATCCATCTATCAATTTATGAGTATTTATCATTAATCTACAGTTGGCATATATTATACAAATATATTTAATTCACTAATCTGAGTTCATTTTTGAAGGTAGAAAGGAGGAAAACAATGGGAAGGGAGACAATGAATACTCTAGATAAAGAAGTGGTAGCTATCTGGAATGAGTTCTTTCAGGAATCTAGATAAATCACAGTCTAGGTGAAGGCAGGGAAAAACTAAACACATTTGCGAGCAATTGTTCTTTCTCTCTCTCTCTCTCTCTCTCTCTCTCTCTCTCTCTCTCTCTCTCTCTCTCTCTCTCTCCCTCTCTCTCTCTCTTTCCACACATACATACATACTAGATCTATGCTAAAGGATAAAAGCATACATATAGAAAACTATATAAAATAGGTAGGCTAAATAGACCAAAAGGTGAAATCAGATTGATGGTTAATGAGATTTTAAAAGAAATTGAAATTATGTGAGGCTAATCCTGTTTATATCCATTTACCTTGGCAAAAACAGGAGTAAGAAAACCATAGCCCAGTACTGAAAGAATAATGAAGTGAATGAATCCATAGATATAAATTACTCATTATGATTAGGTATAATTTTATGCTAATAATGCAAGGATGGTTTAATATTATTAATAATCATTGTAATTATAGCAAAACTATCCCCCACATATGGCATGGGGGTATCATTGTGTGGCTCCAGGGAAGGCAGAATAAACATATCTAGCCTATTTTCCTCACACACCCTTTTCCAAGGAATAATTTAGTTCCTACCAGGAGAGGAAGCAGGAGGTTGGGGGAAGAAGCTTGGCTATTCTACTCTCTTTAGAGAGTTGGGTATTGGGCTAGAGTTTTATGTAGATGGATAGATAGATAGATAGATAGGTACATATTTGCATATATATAAATGTGTTCCTTTAAATATTATTGTTAGTTAATGGAATATAGTTTTCAGGTTCAAACTAAACTTATCTCTATTCATTTATGAGAAAAGGCTAACCCAAGCTTTATGTTTAAGGTTTGACTTCTTTCCTCCCAAATACCTGTCCCATAATGAACATATATAGCAACTAGCAAAGAAACCATACATCTAAGTTAATAGTGAAACAGAGAACAGAGAAAGCATACATAGCATAGGAAAATATGTAGCAGACAATGTAGAGTAAAGGAAATCTACCATTGGGAGCAAAATAGCCCAGTTCAACCAAGAGAGAGTTCCAGGTCTCACTCAAAGGGAAAATTCATTAAGTTTCAAGTGTGACAAGGTAAAGATGGGTACAATATGGAGAATGCCAGCTCCTCTGATGTCAGCTTCTTCCCAGTGTCTTATTTTCCTTTTAGCAACTTGAAGTGGACTTGGCATTGTCTATCTTCTCTTGAAGCTGGACAACAGAAATACCTGAAGCTCAAAGAGACTTGAAGACAATCAAAGTAGGTTGAAAGACTTGAAGAAACTCTAGAGCTTGAAAGAGAGCAAACTTCTCTTCTTTCCCATGCCCATCAACACCTTTGTGTCCCTCATACAGGTATAGGTTGTGGATTTCCACAAATGAAGAGAGAATCGAATACCAATGGGCTTTGGGACTCCAGTTACATACTATATCAGATGTCAGCTCAACAACCCTAAATTAATCATTTCTACCAGCCCCTCATTGCCCAACTAACAACTACCCACCAGGAGCAGCATGTAACTGATCCTCAAGATCTCTATATCTTTTGCTGGAGATATACCAGAACCCCACTCCACTCTATGCCTGAAATTATTACTTCCCCAAATTCTCTGGTCTTGATCACTAACCTTGCTACTTTCCCTAAGTATTATATGACTTTTCCAACTACTATAAACTGAATATCAACATAAATTATCCTTTATGTGTTGCCTCCTCAAATTTAAATATGAGTTCCTTGAGAAGTAGGGACTATCATTTTCTGTTTAATAGTAAGGCACAGTAAGTGCTTACGTAGTAAGCACTTAATAAATATTTGTTTTATGTTTCCTTTTCTATTCCATATCACCCCCTCAAAATACAATCATATAATTACATCAGTAGAGCTAGATAAATGTTTATTTATGTTTTCAGAAACACTAAAATATATCAATTATCCAACAAGCATTTATTGGATAAATACCATGCACCAGGGTCATTATATACTATGGATACACAACCAAAAATGGAACAGTACTTGCTTTCAAGAAGTTTACATGTTTTTCAGGAAGGAATGACACATCTGAAAAATATATGCAAGGTGAATATAAAATGATTGGGGGGGGAGGGCAAGGGTTACACCTGTAGCTAAGGGCATCAGGGAAGTCCTTATATAGAAAGTAGTATTTGAGCTGAGCTTAGAAAAAGGCTAAGGATTGATTCATAGAGGCAGGGGTAAAGAGGAATAGGAGACAGATTACACATAGGCATTAAGAGGGGAGATTAAATATTCTGTGTGACTGGTAGTATGTAGTCCAGATTGACTGAATTGTAAAGTTCTCCTGGAAAGGTATTTGTGATGGGTTTATGAAGGTGTTTAAAAGACCAGCAGAGTTGTTTACATATTATCCTAGAGATAATAGAGAGACAGGGGAGCTTTTTGAGAAGATGACATGATCAGAGCTGTACTTCAGTGACCATATACACAATAGACTGTAGAGGAGATATCTGAGGCAGGGGGATCATTCAAAAGCCTACTGCAAATAGCTCAGGTGATAGGTGATAAAAACCCGAGCTACTATGATGGGCCTGTGAGTGAAGTGATGTTATAGAGGTGGAATTGACAAGAGCTAGCAAATGATTTGGATGTACAGAAGGAAGAATTGAGTTTAACCTAAACTAGAGTAATGGTGATGCCCTTGTCAGAAACAATAACATCAGGAAGAAAGGTTGGTATAGAGGAATGTTGATGAGTTTTGTTTTGGACATAGTGATTTTTAAGATGCCTAGGATAGTCATTTCCAAATTTTGGATCATTTACCACTATCAGCAAAGAGTTTTTGAACATGTACTATAATATATGTTAATTGATTCATTTCAAAATTTTATATACATATATTATGCTAATATATTATATACATTAAAATACATGTAAAATCAAAAGAAATGTCAAATAACGAATTAAACAATATTTTATTGCATTATTCTCATTTCTCTTCCCAATTTTTCCTCTACTTTTCTTACTTGATTTTCAAAATCCTTTTTGAACTCTTCCATGGCCTGAGACCAATTCATATTTTTTCTTGGAGTTTTTGGATGTAGGAGCTTTGACTTTGTTGTATTCCTCTGAATGTGTGTTTTGTTCTCCCTTGTCACCAAAATAAGTTTATATAGTCAGAGCTCTTTTCCCTCGTTTGCTCATTTTTAACTCTTTGTTAAAGTAGGGCTCTGCTTCCAGGGTGGAAGGTACACTGCCCCCAGCTTCAAGGCTGTTGTTCAGTTGTTTTCAGAGCTACTTCTAGGTACCTGTAAGTTTTCAGTTCTTCCAAAGTGGTATCATCTAAGGAGGGTGTTTACTCCTCTCCTGGCCTGCGTTCTGGTCTATGGGCTACCATAAGCACTCTTTTCTGTCCTGGAACTTTGAGGAGGGTTCCGCCAACCCTCCACTATTGCCACAAGCTCTGCTGTGCTAGTGCTCCTCCTCACCCTGAAACTGCTACCTAGGACTGTGGCCTGGATCCAAGTATGGGCAAAACAATAGAGCTCTGCCTCAGTGCCCTCTGCAATCTCCTTCTGACTAGTTGTTCAACCCCTTCACTGTCTATGGGCTGAGAGCTCCAGAAGCAGCTGTTGCCTCTGCCACTGCTGATTCAGTCACTCCCAAGGCCTGCTCCTGGTTTGCTGGGGCTTGGGCTGTGCTGGCACAGCTTGTGCTAGACTGTGCTCCACTCTCACCTAGGTGCAACAAATCTTTCCTGTAGACCTTCCAGGCTGTCTTTGGAGTCTGTAAGCTGAGAAGTCTGGAAACCACCACCACTGCTCATGATTCAATTGCCCCAAGGCCTGTTTTGGGTTTGCTGGGGCCTGCCCTGCATGCCTCTCTCGCTCTGGTGCAACAGACCTTTCCTGTAGACCTTCCAGGCTGCCTTGGACTGGAAATTTGACTCCATCTTTTTTTGAGGGTTCTGCTGCTCTAGAATTTGTTTAGAGCCATTTTAAAGGTATTTGGAGGGGTTTGGGAAGTACTCAGGGGAATCCCTGTCTACTTTGCCATCTTTGCTCCCCCTATTCCCCCTCTCATTTTTTCAAAGTGATAAATCTCCATGTTCTAGGATGACTCAAAAACTTTTCAGGTAATAAAGTAAGAGCCAACTCAATGCTGAAAAAGTAGAGTAAAATCATGTGTGTCTATTAGAATGAACAAAACAAACAACAAAGATGAACAAAGGTAAGTTTTAATAAGAAATGCATATAATCAAATCAAATCAGGACTTTGCTATCAAGTATAGGGGCATGGAAGACACTGCAAGTTATTTCCTAATGATCATAGCTTTTGAACTTGCAAGGGTCTTAGAGATCACCGGATCCCTTTTACTTTTTTTTTCTTTTTCTTTTTTTTTTTTTTTACAAAAGAGAATACTGAGGATGAGAAAATCTATGTTACTGTTCAAGGTTACACACTATCAGGGCCAAAATCCAAATTCAAGTCTTATTATTCAAAGTCCAATTGTCTTTCTACTACAACACAATGTTTCCAATATGCTGCTTCTTTAAAAAAATGTCAATGATATATTAAGCATTTCCCAAAAAGCTATTAATACAAAATAGAAAACAGCAGCCTAATATGAAATTGTACTGTATTCAAATTAAAAACACCTTGTGCAATTCTAGGTGCTGCCCTACCTAAGTAATTACTGTTTTGTAGATTTTTTGAGACAAGGATTATAATATACTATCCATACTGGGACCCAAGTCTGAAAGATAAAGACTGTTTTTTAAAAAGAAAACTATAAATCTCTAGTGGCATTGATAAAGTATATAAAAGAACACATCATCCATGTAAATAAGGAGTACAAGGGAATATAGAGTAGGAATCATGATGAAGTTCACCAAATTACACAATATAGGGCAAATAGATATCATCTCTTTAGGACAAGAAAATGTAGACTTTACATGGTGGAAAATAAAGACTGGAAGGCCTCATTACCATACTAGGTAGTATGGACAGAAACTATATGTAGCCCATGTAAACTACAAATATCCTCATCCCAAATTCACTCCCACTGATGAGTCAGATCCCTAGAACTTGGCTGGCAATAAGTATCCCTCAGAATCCCAGGATACCCTTCAGGGGTATGTATAGGTCCCTACTGCCATAGGTACAAGCACTTACTATTCTGTTACTCTCAGACAATCTTGAGTAACATTTTTAGAAATGAGTATTTACTAAGGTGGAGCAGAAGTAGTTAGAACAGGACATTTCTCCCAAATGTCTGTAACATACACAAAAATATACAGAATCCTGGGGAACATGGGCTGAATTTTGGAGAGTACATATGGCAAAGAGGTCAACCATACTCCTCATGGCTGGAAGTCCTTTTCTCCCAGTTGCAGGATGTTAAAGAAGTTCCCCTTAAGGATAATGAATCTCTTCTGCTGTTTTGTTCCTGAAGCTAACATTGCTGACAGCTGATGCAGTGATGCCATTTATCACCCCATGGGAAGATGGGAAGTTCAATGTCCTTTCCATCCCTTCAAAGTTAGAATGTTCTCCTCTGATTGAAAGAGGGGAGGGGAAAGGAAGAATCCTGACTAATACCAAAGTCAAGGTGTTTCCTTGCTTCCCTCTCAAGAGATTGAGATAGTACTCTATGCTTACTATAATTTCTCTAATTCTCAATTCTGGATAATTTGCTACTTTTATACAAGACCCAGAGGTTGTATTGGAATCATCTGGCCAACTGGAATGTACTTCTAATGTGGCATCATTTCACTTTTTGAAATGGCTTTCAAAGATTTTTTTTTATACCTAGTCAGAAACAATTATTTGAGAAATTGATTGATTGATTGATTGATGGGAGATTTGTTCTCACCTAGTTAAGGCATCAAGGCTAAAATTTAGTGGAATGGTTTAGACCCACCCTCACTCTAGTGCAAATTATGAAATAATTGGATGTTTATGAAAGAACCATAGGCTAAAAGAAGCCAGGACAGATGTAAACTTCAGAGAAGACAACCATGTTCTTCCTCAGGGAACTCTGAAGAACCCTAGGCTATCTGGATTATAGTGGATAGTGTGCTGGGCCTGGAGTCAATAAGACCTGAGTTCAAACCCAGCCTTAGATGCTTATGATCCTGGGCAAGTCACTTTATCTCTTTTTGATTTTTTTTTTCCAAATGTAAAATGGGAATAATAATGGCACCTACCTCATAACATTATTGCATGGAACAAATGAGGTAACATTTGTAAGAAGTACTTAGCAGGCCCTATATAAATGCTTATTCCCTTCCCTACCCTCTTCTGTTCACAGTAAATGCACATCTTTGTGAAAATATAAATGGATAAATTTAGAAATAGAACATAAAATGGAAACCATTATAGCATGCTGGTATTATATATAATCATAAATATATCAGGGGATTATGACCTGGAAGATGTTGGAAAAATATATGTTTTGCTGTATCAGTGAAGCTGAGGAGTAAAATAGAGCATTGTAGAAGACTGGGGTAGAGGATGAGAAGAGATATGAAAGAAATTTATTTGCCCTATTTAAGGATTCTCAGGACTTTGCTCCTGGTAAACTCATTATCTTATTGCGATTGTCCTCATGAGTTCATCATTCAAAGTTTGGTTTATCTTATAAGACTCCAAACAGAGGCCTGGGAAGCAAATTTCTACAGTGATATTTTAAAATTTTCATTTGTGAATGGAAAATAGCATTGCTCATGGCTCTGGTTTGGAACTTCATACACTCCTGAGAAAAGTGACAAGTCTAAAAAAAAATTAATTAAGTATTCCCATGTTTCCAATGGGAATGTTTCTATGATGGAAGCATAATAAGGACGTCTATTTTTTGCAGTGAACTTTAGTTCAAGAAGACATTCTAAATTGGTAGATCACTCTGGGATTCATACAATCCAAACCGAAAGCAGCAGGATGAGTCAAGTTCCTGTTCTATACCATGGATGTCTATGGTAGTAAAAGTTACTCTAGGGTAAGACCATCCTCCTCTTACCCTTCCTCTGGATCCCTGCCAGAGATGGTCTCAGGAGTTTTATGTCTACTAAAGGAAATGACTTTGGACACATTTGCCAAATTTGGGTTTTTATTCTCATCTATCTACTTTAGCAACATGATGACTTAATACTCTCTTTCTAAAATTATTTCATTATTTAAAGGTCTTTTGAAATTATGCTTAAAATAGTTACTTATGTTAGATATAAATGTCAAACATGGATTGCCATTTATTTTAGGCTAAAATAAAATTATTTTAATTACACAAATATAAATAACATTTTAAAAGCAATTATTTACAGCTATCAACTAATTGTGACTTTTGGAGGGAATATATGGATTTCTATTTTCCAGCAATCATTTCCAGATAGTGTCACTATTTTCTTGCTGCTTTCTTATGGGATTTTTGTATTGTATATTTATTTATTTTGTTTAAGTATTTTGCAATTATATTTTAATCTGGTCCAGGCCTCATTCAGTGTTTTGCTGACCTCCTATGGACTACAGGTGGTGAGTTTGACACTTCTGGTCTACATTATGTAAAATATATTTCCATAGGGTAAAACTCCCTGTCTTCCAAGTAGAATCATAGACGTAGAACTATGTAGAACTTTATAAACCACTGAATTAAGTCCCATCATTTTACATGTGAAGAAAGTGAAGCTAAAAGAAATTAAGTGACTTGTTAAAGACTATAAAGCTAGGAAGTGCCTGGGGCAGGATATGAATTCAAGTCTTACCAACTCCAAGTCTAGAACTCTATCCATTGAACAACCTGCAGAGAACTATTTAGAATTGTTCAGAATTATTATTTGGCAACAAAAGTAAGGCCCTTCTCAAGTGCAAAGTAGTTCATCTGGTTTTCAAAATAAGTTTCCCAAAGCTAAAATGTCCCTTCTATACCTTTTAATAGATTTGCTGGTTTGTTTATTTTGTTTAGGTTCTATTCAGTAATATCCTGACAATTTTGTTTCTAGGATCTTTCAGAACACATTGATTTTTAAAATCCTGAATGGCCCTAAATATAGAAACTGATGTTTTCTGGTTTCATCTGGAAATTTTTATGCAACTTTCAGCTACAAATCTCAGCTCTTCAATTTCAGCATAAAATCAGAGGAGTCTTCAAAGTGTCTGGGAGAGTATCTAAAGACATTCCTTAACAACTATTTCCCTCCACACAAATGGAGGCCACTATCTCACCTAGAGATCACTGGTTACCCTTAAATTCTGACCTTGTTCATTATGAACAAGGTCACAGAGTGAAGAGGTGATTGGATAATTACCTATGGTCAAAATAAACAGTCAATCTAGATAATTCAAACCACAGAATGAACTATTCCTCCAAGTTATATGTTTGGGCTATTGGCACAACTTCAATTAACTGGACAATTGGTGATTATACTCTTTAGTTTTGCTCTGAGACCCAACCTGCTTCTAGAGATTTTGATAAACAAATGTTCACATCCACGTAAGTCACTGAGTTCAGGCTCAGCACTGGGTGGTGCCCCGATGGCAGCTTTAGATGAAGATAATGAAATAGGGCTATGGTAGGAGTTGAAACAATTCTTCTAACATTGTACTTTCTGAAAATATGGTGTATATTTTTTAAGTCATGTTTATGTTGCTCAAGCAATGAATTAATTTTCTTAGTGGGCTCTGAAAGTCACTTTAGACCAATGCAAACCAGGCATTCTCAATTCTAAGCCTAGACTGGAAGGGAAAGCTCTGAGGTCTCCTTTGAAGCAGGGCCAGGTGTGAGACCCTGGCAGCTGGATGAAAACCACAGCTTTTCCCTCCTGATACTTGGGCATTTGGGTTGCTTACTTTCACTTTTGTTTGAAAAGGCAAGAAAAATGAAAAGCAAATGCCCACCTGTTGGCAAAGCAGTTTATGTCTCTGTCAAATAAGGGGGAGCCTTTTTCTATATATTTTACCACAAAGACTTCCCAAGAAAAAGTAGATTTTACTTTTTTTTTTATTCCAGTATCCCAAGAAATCTTAGAATTATAAATGTTGTCCTGAGAAGGAACTTAGAGGCCATCTATTCCAATCCTCTCAGTTTGGAGATGAGGAATATGAGAAAGAGAGAGGTTAGATAATTTGTCCAGTGTCACACAGCTAATAAGGGTTCTGGGATAAAACTTAAATGGAGATCCAGCAATCTAAATTCTCCCCAGGGTCAATTGTTATGTTCACCAAAGATTTCAGTGATTTATCTTATAGGATTGGTGATGAGTTATGCCAAGCGTCTCTTTAAAAGTCATTTAGTTTTCCATTTGGATGGGTAAAAAGAACCAAGGGACAAGTGGGATCACTCAGTAGCCTCCATTAATAAGTATGCTACATCTTAACAATCACTGCAGAGCCTCGGTATGTATCCATAATTTGGTGGCCTGAGCCAATTTTTTTTTTTTGGTGAGGGCGATTGTGGTTAAGTGACTTGCCCAGGGTCACACAGCTAGTGAGTATCATGTGTCTGAGGTTGGATTTGAACTCAGGTCCTCCTGAATTCAGGGCCGGTGCTCTATCCATTGCACCACCTAACTGCCCCAGCCTGAACTATTTTTTAAACAGTCTTCAGTTTGCGCTTTTTTTTTTTCAAGTGGTTAGGTTTTGGGGTTTTAGGTTTAGTTTTTGGTCTGGAAAACTTGTCCTTTCAGAAAACTCTTAGCTGAGCTTCCTTGAAGTTTCAGTTGCCTGAAGTATTCACAGGCTTTGGAAAACTTTGTGAAGAGGCTATAAATCAGGCTGAATACTTTTTGTCGTGGAACTAAATCTCATATGTTGATGTAAGAAGGCTATCAAGTGTGCTCCAAATGTAATTGGCTCAGTTCTTTTATTGCTACACCTTAATGTGGGCTATCTGCCAGGGCAACAGATTCTTTAGAGAACAATCTCTATAACATTCACATCACTAATTGTTTGGGAGACTGTTATTTCTTTCTTAAGCCAGCCTCTTCTAAGTCCTTTGTAGGCAAAACCTTCCATGCAAGCCAAGGATTTGTCCAATTTCCATGAAGTTAAATGTTTTTCCCCAGATGATTAAATCTTAATCCAATTATAAAGCCATCTTGCTCTACTGAATTCATTAGAGAAATGTTTACCAGCAGGAGTGCTTTCTGCCAGGGGTAGCAATAGCTTCCTTAATGGTGTGTGTCTATAAATGGAATAATTTAAATGCATCAAGTTGAGAAGAAACACTATTAATTTAAACACAATTTTTAAAACATAATCCCAAAGCCAAGATTGAATGGGCAAAGTTAGAACATACTTTTCTTGATTTCCAAAAAAAATGAACTTCAAAACAAAGTCATGCAAACTGAATTTAACAGGACTCTTAACATTTCTCAAATAATAAATAGCAAAACTTGTAGAGGGATAGACCATAAAACCTCCTGCAATGTACTGTGGAACTCCCAGTAAAGATAAAATTTATAAAAACTGACAATTCAGTCCCATTTTATTAGCTTGTCAAGTCATTGAGGGTTTGAGATCTTATGAAATGCAAGAGCTTTTCCTGCAAGGTCCTAGAGGATATTATAGTGTTGTAAAAGAATAGCTCAGTTCCCCAGACTGCTGTGGAAGTACACTGTAGGCATTTGTGCAGCAGTCCAAGAGAGTTTTTCTAACTGATGGTGGTTAATAATTTGTGGGCTATTAATGGAGATTGGTGAATAACCCCACCTCTTTCTTCGCCCCTTTAACTCGTGTAAATGGAAAAGACAATGACTCTTAAAGAGTAACTTTGCATAGCACATCACCCATCTTGTAAGGTAAATCACAGAAGTCCATGGTGATCATCAAACTTTGGCTTTGGGTTGGTACAGATCCAGTAGAGAGACAGATAGTAAAGAGAAGGGAAAGAACTTTCCACAGTGGGTGTTAATAGGTGGTTGTTTGGTTTGGAAGTAGCCAATTTTACAGTGGAGTAAGAATTTCTTGGCCTTCTGTAGGTGAGCACTACATATGCTTGTTGTCATGTCCATATGCTATATTGACAAGTCAATACAACTAAAACCTATCAGTAAGATATAAAAAATGCCTTCCAATGATTTACCTGTTTTCTGTTTTGCACCCTACTATCACCTCAAATTTGATATCTTCAAAACTGAGTATTTGAAAAACTTATCTTCAACAAATATGTTCTGCCCTTCCAACTTGCATATGTCTATCTATGACACTAATCTTTTTTTTCTATTCATTCACTCTCAAAATGATGTCATTTTGATTTATTCCTTTTTATCATCCTCAGCTAGTCAGTTAACAAGAACTTTTACTTCTTCCTTTACAATATTCCTTTTTTCCTCTTCATTACCAGTGTTGCAATCTTAGTTCAGACTGCCATTACCTCATTTCTAGATTACTACAGCAGTCTAGCTGGTTTTCCAGACTCCAGGATCTTCTTTCTTTAATGTGTCTTATATATTACCACCAAAACAATCTTTCTGAAGTGCCACTTTCATGTCAGCAGCCTTCTGAAGAATTAAAAAGGCTTTCTTTTTCTTACTGAATCATCTCTACACCTCGGTCTGTCTTTCAGAACCCTAAATAACCTGATTGTACTCTGCCTACATACAAATATGTTAGCATTCATGTGGTGCTTTATGGTTCACAAAGCACCTTGCATATATTCTCTCAATTGGTCAACATAACAACCCTTTGAGGTAAATGCCATTACTATAGCATTAAAAAAAATATGATAACTGAGGCTTAGAGAGGTTAAGTGATTTGTCCAGAGTTACGCAGCTAATAAGTATCTGGGGTAGGATTTTATCTCAGTTCTTCTTCAAGCCTAGCTCTCAACCTACTATGCCACCCAGCAACCTTTTAAATCTTACTATTCTCCTAATAGAAAACTTTCCATATTGTAAGAAGAAGACAGAAATGAGAAGCATGGCATCCTGGAGAGGTTATGGGATTTACAGTCAGGA
The DNA here is from genome assembly GCF_003287225.1 of Phascolarctos cinereus. Lineage (NCBI taxonomy): Eukaryota > Metazoa > Chordata > Mammalia > Diprotodontia > Phascolarctidae > Phascolarctos > Phascolarctos cinereus. The sequence continues at coordinate 402,053,399 of NW_027555847.1, forward strand.
AAAACCTGAGTTCAAATCTCACTTTATGTACTTAAAAGGTATGTGTCCTTGGACAAATTACTTAACTTCTTCTGTGCCCTAATTTCCTCATCAATAAAATGTGTGGGTTGGCCCTGAAGGCCCCTTACAACATTTAATCTTTGATTCCATGATCCATTTAGATAGAATCTTATCTAGGAATTTTTGAAACTTTAGCAACAGATGGCAAGGCATTTTCATGCAGGCATTATAGGGTAGTGAGACTGTGAGATAACACTTTGAGAAGAAGGAGTGGAGCTCATCACTGTAGATCATCTGGTAGCTTTCAATTCAATGTAAGACAACAAAATTGAACTTCAAAGATTTGCAAGTCCCTGTACTAAGGAATGGGAATACAAAGACAGGGGAAAATAACCCCTGAACTCAGAGACTGACATTCTAGTGAGCTTACTTAATGAATAAACAAATAGCTATAAGCATTATCACTTAAGGAAAGGAAGAACATTAAGAGCTAGGGATCAGAAAAGCTGATATAAGAGACAGAGGAGCTTAGACTTCAAAAAATCTAGGGATTCTGAGACACAGAGATGAGAAGCAAGAACATTCCAGGTATAGCAAACAGCCAATATGAAGACATAGAGAGAGGAGATGGAATTAGATATAATAGGCTTTTGGCAATTTATGAATGGAAATAGAAGGGAGCATATTTATTTTTCAGATATATACTGCATATTTACAAAATTAACTACATATTAGAGTAAAAAGCCATACACCAAAATTCAGAAACAAGCATTAAGTTTATTTTTTACTTATTAAAATACAAAAAAAAAGTGTTAAAAATGAGCTCTCAAGAAAAATTAAAAATTAATTGAACCAAATGTTTTAATACTAAAGAACAGGCAAGTCAAAGAACAAATCACAAAAGCAGTCTATGTTTTCATTAAAAAATGACAATAAAAAGTATTTAAAAACTATTTCACCAAATTATATGCCAATAATACTGACAACCTCAATCAAATGAAGTAATATTTACAAAATATATAAAACACATACCTTAACAGAACAAGGCTTATGTAACCCTATTTCAGGAAAAAAAAACTGAACACTAATAAAATCCCAATAGGACAAAAAGATTATAAAAAAAATAAGGACCATAAGGATTTATAAGTTAATTTTATCAAACATCTAAAGAAAAATTAATTCCATTATTACACAGACTATTTGAAAAAATAAGAAAAGACAGGGTCCTACCAAATTCCTTCTGTATTGCAGATATTGTTTTGATGCTTAAATTCAGGAGAAGAAAAACATAGAATAAATATTGTAGACCAATATCAATGTTGTATATGGATGCAAAAATTGTAAATAAAATATTATCAAGGAGTTAATATACCAACATATTACAAAGATTATGCTTTAGATCTAGTTTGGATTTACACCAGAAATGTAGGTTGACGATATTAGTAAAAGTATTAAAATAATTTACTATTTTCATAACCAAAATAATAAAATTTACATATTTATTAATATGTGCAGAAAAAGCTTTTGATAAGATTAAAATGCATTTTTGTCTTAAGAAAAAAAGCATTAGAAAGCTTAGGAATAAACTAATTTCTTATTATGATAACTAATATCTACCTAAAACTAGAATCAGTATTATCTGACAGTCTTCTAGAGTGGGGTGAGAGTTGGGGATGGAGGTATTCTGAAAGCTGTCTTCAAGTTATTAAAGTCAGTTAAAGAGGTATGAGATTTGTTCTGTTTGATCCCAGAGTACATACCTAGCAGTAATAGTTGTAATTCCCTAAGGGGCAATTATGAAGAAAAACACTCAAATGGTATTTAAAGCTTTCAGAGCATGAATAGAATGGGCTATCTTTGGAGGCTATGATTTCATTGAGGGTCTTTAAACAGATTCTGAATTAGCACTTATCAGGTGTGCTGTGGTGGGAATTCTGGCCATTGGGATGTCACCGTGTGATTCTGTGTCCACCTCATTACCTGAGAAAAGTTGTAGGAAAATGGGCAATTTAATCAATACCTTTAATTTGATTGTTTTTTTTCCTTTATCCTAAAATTACCTATGAATTTTAACAGAGATTAGAGATTTGTGTTTTAGAAGTAATGGATTTCATTTTTACCTTTCAGAATAATAATAATAAAAAATACTAGGTAGCAAGCTTCTAGGGAGGTAAGGTATCTTAGCAACCTTTGCAGCACAAGGTAACATGAAAGCACCTCTTTATCTGCCTGTCTCTTTTGCCTATTAAATACCTTGACTGGTGTACTTCTCCAGGGAGTTGCAGTGTTTGACGACCATTGCCTTGGGCTGATTGTAGTCATTTAAATACAGGGGCTGCTTTCACCAGTCTTGTTCTCCCTGACTGCTTCTTTAGTCTGTTGTGGATCCTTGAGACAGATTGCCATAGTAATTCCTAACCTGACTTTATAGTGACCCCATTCCTGCCTTCTGAGTACCAGTGTTTATCTTCTACTTTCCCTAATGACATGGATCAGTGGCAGTAATTAAGGGATGAATCTTTCTTCTTGCTAATCCTTTATTAACTTCATTGTAAATAGATAAATGCTTAACCCTGCACAGATGACTGCGTTCTCTCTTTCTCTGAAACAACAAATGCTGTTTTGTTTCTTAATGCTGCTGCCACTGAGGCTACCTTTAAAGTCCTCTCATCTGATTCAAGCCTAAGCACAGGGGAAAGAAGCATGCTGGCATAGGCATTCTCTATGGATCCTGTCAAATCTGGTTATGCAAAGCATCTTCAATACAAAAATGTAAAAAGGAAATAGGGCATTCAGATTATCTTCTATAATAAGCAGCATGAAATAGAGGAAAGTGCTGGATTTAGTCATAAGACTTGGGTTTAAATTCTGGAGCTATCACTGTACTAGCTAGTCATGTTGTCTCTGGGCCTCAAGTTTCTCATCTCTAAAATGGGAAAATTAGGCTAGATTGTCTCTAAGGTCTCTACCAACTTTAATTTCTTATGACTGATTGAGCGGTATAGGGAGCAAATGTCTTATGTGTATTGTGAATGGATTTCAGAAATGCATTTGCAAGTAAAAGCCAAGAAAGAAGACAATACTAAAAGTCATGGTCTTAAGTGTCTATACACAAAAGTTCAGCATTTTTAACAACAAAAAATGAGAAATTTGAGGTGCTAACACAAGGATTTAACTTTATAGGTATCACAGATAGGAAGAAACTAATGAACAGTATATGGCCCTAGGTGGGTATACCTTATTCAAAAGAAACAGGATAGGTAAAACTGAGTGGTAGGGTAGCATATTAATAAGGTGTACTAATAAGGTGACATCTATGAATCACATGGGAGCAGCATAGCACAGAATATTTAGTAGAGATCAGTAGAGGGAAAGATAGAGCAATTTACGTGTTAAGTACACTACAAACTATCTGAATATAAAGAGAAAATAAGTGAGTTTAGGAAGGAGATTATGAACCTGACACAGAAGTGTGGAAAGGTAGTGATAGGGAACTTCAACTATCCAGACTTTTCTGGACCACTCTATCAAAAACAAAGCCATTGCTAACTTCTTGGTTTGTTTTTATAGCAGTTCCATCCTTGGAAACATAGAGAAAGAAACAAAGAAAATTTTATACTGGACCTGAGTCTCATTAACAGAAGAGGAATTTGTGGCCAGGGTAGAAACAATCTCTCCTAAAGTTTGTGATAAAACAGAAGAAAGAAACAGTAATTATCTGTCATGCACCCAAGATTTTGTGAAAGCAAAGGTTGAGGGAAAGGATTATCTGATACCATGGTCTAAAATTATATTAGGGAAGTTAACTCCAAAGAGATGAGAAACTCTTAATATTGAAATTTGAAGGCACAAAGGGAAACAATTCTAATTAGGAGGGAAAAAAAACCAGAAACTGTTTGAAGAAACTGTGTGGATGCACAGGTAACTCAATAACCTTCTTAAAATTTTAAAGATAAGTACAGAGCAAGAAACAATGGGTACATGTAAAGTTTTGTCACAGTCCTTTAAAAATACTTTCAAGAATATTGAAGCTCAGAACAAGTTAAGACTGACTGGTAAGGGAAGATAAGGACAACTAAATTATTTTGTTTTTAAGCTATGTTATAGAAAATAGAAAGGTTAAAGGATGAAAAAGATCACCATTTTGTGTGAATGGGACAATGAGACAATTGTAAGTGAGGTACGGAGAAGGAACATAAGTTTTCAAAGGATCATGAGTCAGCTAGTTCATTACTCACAGGTATGCAAGCAAGCCGATCTCTATCCCTGTAGTCCCATAGATGCACAAATGAATGATGGTTCTGGTGTATAATGGGATATGTACTTTAATCAAAAGCCTACATGCCTGGGTCTCTGCCTGTACATCTAATGATTTTTGCTGGACAGCTTCACCGGAATATAGTGGGAAGAGGACCACAGGGGAATATTTAATCATCAGGTAATCTAGACTGTGATCCCTCCCTTACTGATTACAAAGGCATTTTAATTAACAAAGTTTGATAACCTTATATACCTAGATTAGGTGAAGTTTATTAAAATGGTGAGAATTAGGAGAACTTTGTATTCCCTTCCTAATTGAAGTTGACTAAACCAATATTGGATATATAGAAACTTCCTGATACATAGGATGACTAAGCAGAGATCAAACAGTCACTTCTGTCTGATAGGACCCTATCAAGAGGCCACTCCTCACAATAACTGACAACAGAGAAGAAGCAGAGCTGCTTAATTCTAGACTTCTGTTTTCTCTACCAAGAAGAATGATCTTTGCACAGAAAAGGAAAGAACAAAAGGAGTAAACAGGAAGTTGATAACCAAGATAAGTAAGGATAGAGAGAGAGAAAAACATTAGTTGCCCTTCAAGTCACTTTGTCTAGATCAACTTCATGATGGCGGATGTGATTGCTGAGCCATCCAGTGATATTTGAAAGATTATAGGAAACAAAAAGGGAAAGATAGTACCACAAGGCTAATGTTAAGAAGGGGAGGAATAAAAGAACAAAATCTAGAAATTGTAGGCCATTGAGCTTGCCTTAAACAGCTGGTAAAATTCTCAAATGGATCATCAATTAAGTGAACATGTAGAAAAGGAACAAGTGCTGCAAAGAGGCAGAACATCTTCAGCAAGAAAAGTTTATGTCATGCAAGCTTTACTTTCTGTCTGCCTTTTTTTTTTCAGTAGCATTAATTGAACTAGTAGATTAGGGGGATGCTTATATGTAATTTAAATAGAATTTAATAAAATATTTGCTATACCATTACCATGGAGAAGATCTGAGATATGCACTAGATGATAATATAATTAAATGGATTCAGAGGTGGATAAATAATGGAAATCAAAGGGTGGATGTTAATTATTAATTGTCTGACTGGCAGGAACTCTCCTGTGAAGTATCCCAGGCATCTGAGCATCACTGTGTTATTTAACATTTTTATCAATAGATTTGTTAAGCCATAGAGAGAAAGTTCATTAAATTCGCTGATGAGAAAAGCTGGGATAGCTGGCCAGCACAGTAAGGGTGGATAACACCAGATGACTAGAGATTTAAAACATTTTGAAATTCATGAGCATTGGAAGAAATCTAGTAAGATGGAACTTAATGAAATGAATGACTAAAAAATCAATTATTAAGCACTTTCTATGTGCAAAGCACTGCTCTTTGAACTGGGGATACAAATGAAAAGTCAAAACATCCCCTACTCTCAAAGAAATTATATTCCATTTCAGAGAGGCAACATATATAGGAGGGTTCAGTTGCAGAGTAGATGGCTAGGGTAGTGACAAAGTAGGTTAAAGCCCGCTGATTTTGCATCTTTCTTGTGCTAAAATTATATTTAATGATTAACTATCCATTCAAGAGATATGAATATGGCTGTATGCAAAGGGGGAAAATAGAGTTAAGGGGCACAGCCTACTGTCATGGATAAGGAAGGAAGAAGTAAGCAATAGGAAAGGAGTGGAGAAGGGACTCCAGCTCCTCACAAAAGGGAAGGAATTGGGGGAGGGGGGAGAGTTGTAATTACCAACCAACCAGGAAGAGGAAAGGGGAAAGGAATACTGTCCAGAAAACTGTCCGGGAGAGGGATTCTTCTCATAGTACCTGCTTATGTTGAACCCCCACAATAGGACCTAGGCCCTGGAGAGGAGGTTTGGGGTTAGGGAGAAGACAGTCCAAATACATGATTCTTACTTGACTTAAAGGCTGGGATCTGGGCTCTGTGAATAGGCAGCCTAGAGCAGGAGAAAATTCAAAAGGAATAAATTAGAAAATTTTTCATTTGGGTCCAAAAATTTAATTTCACAATTAGAATGGTAGGTATAGTTAGATAGCATTTTTTTTTTGAGAGAAAAAAGACTTGGGGTATAAAATCAATATAACGAAGTGATAGCTCCACTGTATTTTGTCCTGGTCAGATCACATTAGTAGTATTTTATTCAGTTCTAGGCATCACAATTTAAGAAGGGTATTGAAAAGTAAAGAGCATCAAGTGGAAGGCAGCCAGATAGATATACAGTAAGGGTAAGCTGGGTATAGCATATTGCCAGCAATGACTTTTGAGCAAGAAGTGATACATAATACAACACCAATGATATGTATAACTAGAAAAGGATGTGAGGTGAGTCATGCAATGAGAGTAAGAAATAAAACAGATGGAAATAAAACAGATGTTGCAACAGGCTCCATCAAATATTAAAGAAACAAACAAACAAACAAAGGGAGACTTGAAATGTATTCAGATGTATTCAGTGTGTACACTTTGATAAATTTCTACAAAAAGATGGGCAAGAAAGATCATACGAAGATCTGGAAGATCTCAATCAGTCCCAATAGACATGTCATTATAGGATATGACCTGTGAATGTTGGAAATAATTCTTAGCTAGTGCTTGGTATGCACAGTATCCTTAGGCACAAAAATTTCAACTCTATTTGCCACTTCATTTAAAAAAATAAATACTTAGATTTAGACAAAAGATAGAATTATTATTATTTTTTATTTTTAATTGAATTTGTCCTAGATCTATAATTTTATTATTTAAGAAGAAATATTCACATCATATTGATCCCCCTACTCTAGATTTTTCATAAATGTATGTGTGGGGGAAAAAAGTCATGAAGATAGGCACACCCCAAGTCCAAATAAGCCCCCTAAGGCTCCAAGTAATAATTGTGCTTTCATTTAACCACAGATTCCTTGGAATTCTTAAACTAACCTCTTCTTACACTCCCTCTCTGAATGACCTCTACTCAAAATGAAGTGTGATGAGATGTAACATGAATTCATGTGGCTGTTATGCCCTGAGTTCTAAACTAAGATTTCAGACACATATATTATTTTTTTCAATGGCTTAGAAGTTGGAATTTATGAGATAATGTATCTGCATCTAGTCCAATTCAATTTTATCCCATGCAAATAATAGCTAAATCCCCACCTTCAGAGCTACATCACCATCCCTACTTTTGAAAGGTAATTCCAAAGCAAATTTAGAATGCTATAGATTTTAATAGTGGACTGAGAATATTTTTCACAATAATGGGCGTGGGCTTTTCTAGCCACTTGAGTATACTGAATTGTAGAGACCACAGACACATGTTCTCAGTCTTCCTCAGAAACTGTCATTTGGGATTTCTACACATTAAATTTTCTTAAAATTGCCTAATAATAGTAATATTGAACTAACTCAGTAATCATACATTAACTCATACCGTCCCCCACTTTTCTACCTGGGGAAAACGAATACTGTTTTCTTCTGATCCCTAAAACTTTAGCTTCATGGTCTATCACCATAGGAATTAGTCCAACTGGGTTTGTGACAGCACCTTGAGTCTGGACGATGGCTTCATTCATTTAGTGAAACTCAACAGAGACAGAAGTGCTTGTTTCTAGAAGGTAATGATGGCCACTGGTAAGCCCTTCTACTGCTTCCATCCAAATAGATCAATTGTCACCTTTATGTAGGAACTTTCCTGATGCCTTCAGCATGTTTCAAGTTAGCCACTATAATGTCACTTATGTGAGCATATAGATATTTAAGAATGAGAATTCAGGCAAGCAGCTCAAAGCCCTTTTATTTTTATTGAGTGCTTATTATGTACTAAGGTCTGTGTTGAAAGCTACGGATATTAAGAAAGGTAAAAAAAATAGTCTCTGCCTTCAAGGATGATACATTCTAATGGGACAGAGGAAGAGCTTCAAGTCATCTCATTTGTGTAGGTCCAATTGTGTTCTCCTTAATTGTCAAGCCACAAGTAGTCAGAGTGTGTTTGATTAATTCTAATGCAGGATTTGATCCATTTTGCTTGAGGTTTAAAATGGAAGACAGATGTGATTTGAGAGTCACATTACTGACACTTCATATGGATTTTTCCATTGTGTGAGGTGTAGAAATTTTATTACACATTAAATAATATTATTGTGTGACCTATAGGAAGAAAATGTCACTGCCTCTTTGGAGAGAATGGACACAATAAGGAGAGGAAAGAAGGCTTTCTCTTAAATGAGTGGCCAAGTTTCCCTCCCAGGGAATTTGATGCAGAACCTTTGTGGGGTGACAGCCAAAGTCTTACATCATTAAGTTGCTCCAGATTGTTACAAAGGTGTTGTTTTACTAGTGCAATTGAGGCTTTCTACTGCTCTGTGCCCTAGTTTTATAAATAAATAGCATATTAGCTCTGTATTTCTTTTCTTTTTGGCAAGGTTCACTTGACATCTTTATTTGCTAGCCATTGTCATTGCAAGTCTCACTTAGCAAGCTGACTTTACAGCAGGTTCTGTCATGCTGGGTTTCTTAGACTATTTTTTGCTTGGTTGGGTTTTTGGTGGGTTTCTTTTTAATTTGTGCTGAATTTGATGACCACATTTTCCCATCCCTATTGGCCTTCACTCTTCCCAATGTAGCATATTCTGAAAGCATAAATATTTCCCTTGTGGCCCACTTTTAGACTAATTAAGATATTGACTTATAATCTCCTTAACCACCCAAGTGGCCTAGACAACAGAAGGGAGAATTGGGGTGGTCTAGCTTGAAAGAATCCTACACAGTTGAGTTACTATGATTAGGCCGGATTTCCTCCACCCTTCCTCCTCCATTCTTCTATTCTCTTATATCCCCTTGCTCCATGAAATAACTCCATAGTGAAATTGTCACATGTTCCATATAAGTAGAGCTGCAAAAACTTAATTTCTCTTAAGTAACTTTTAGAGCTATGTATTTTTCACTCACAAAATTCTACTTTTATAGTAATAGGGAAATGATTTCATTAAAAGAGTTAAAGGATCAGTGAGTAGGGCAAAGATTGAGTGAGAACTTTTTTTTTTCTATTTTTCTGCAAAGGCTAATGTTTCCCATTTTAAAGGGGAAATTGCAAAAAAAAGAGTATGTTTTCAAAATGTTATTAATTTAGATTTATTATATACACAGCTGGACCATGTGCCTCCCACCTACACATAGGATTAAGGGAAAATGGTTTATACTTTTAAAGCCTGGGAAGTGAAATGGCCCTTCATATGAACTACCACAATGGAGAGAAATTACTCCTAGAGAAACAACTGGACATTGACTGATATATTTATTTTATAGATTCAAGTCATTTACATGTGTTGATTAAAATAAGATACATAAGATAAATTATAATTTATCCAAAATGGCTAGGAAATAGCATGTTTTGATACTTTTATATTCTGGTTAGTTGAGAATTGTGCTAAATCAAACAAGTAGAGTATAAGTAAATACAGTTAATGCAAACTATACATGATATAATTTAATAGCATAATGTTAATGTACCACAGGAAAAAAAACAGTACTACTGAACTGATCTTTTGCTTCTATCTTCTCCATTTAAGAGAAACATCTTATGACTGGGAAGGGTAGACTAAATGGATTTCACTGAGCCACCAAGTCAGGCTACACATGGCTAAAGGGGGAATTAGAGTCAAAGTTTTATAAAGTGAGAGTCTAAAAAAAACCACAATTTATTTTTGGACTGCCTCTGTGATACCACTAGTCTAGGAAATTCCTGATGAGAAGACTTCTTTACCTATACAGTTCGGTACCTGTTCTGCATTGTATTGGCTTAGAATGTTACCTGGTTTCCATTGAGAAATTAAACTACTCATTCAGGGTCACACAACTAGTTCATCAGAAGCAGGAGGACTTGAATCCATTTTTTTCTTGACTTTGAGGCCAGCTCCCTATGCATTTCATCACACTATTATCTTGAGAGTAAACTACTATTTAAAAACTCTAAATGAGTTCAAGTCTCCTAGTCCAGTGAAATAACAATATAAATGTGACAAGAATTCAGAGAGGGCTGCAATCAGAGATATTTGTGTTGTAACCAAGAAAAAAAGAGGTGTAAAAAGCCTGTAGATGGGCAAATATCCTAACTTTCCAAAAGGACAAGAAGGGAGTTCTTACATCATTGACCAGCAAGTGTGAAGTTTCCTCCACTCCCCTCTTATTTCCAAAACTAGTTATTAAACTGATGATTTGTGAGACTATAGAAATAAGTGCAAAAATTGCTAGAAGCCATTATATGTTTACTAAAGGGGGAAAATCATTTCATTTAGGGAATAGCGTAGTTAATTTATGTTTAATTTATAGTAAAAAATTTGACAAAGCTTTTCATGATGACCTTGTGGACAAGAGAGAAAAATATAGCCTAAATAATAGTACAGTTATGGTTGAATGGCCACAGCAGAATAACATTTATTACTGAATAAATAGAAACTTGAGGAGGAATGCACATGGTGGGATGCTAAGAGACTCCATCCTTATTCTGTTCTGCTCCAATTAAATATTTTTAGCAATGAACTTTGATGAAGATATGCAATGTTTATCAAATTTAAAGATTATAGAAAAGGGAGAGGGATAGCTAAAATATTGGATGAGAGAATATTTCAAGATTTTAATGGATCCATGACAACAGAAATATGGGTCCTCCCTGAAATTTGGCAAAAAACAAATGTATTCTAGAAAATCCTTGTCCATATCTTTCCATAAATCTCCGGGCTTTTTTGTCCCTCATTTTTAAAGAGGACTGATGATATCAAGATGCTTGGGTAAAATAATGGGTGATGGATGATGTCTTGACTTGTATATGAATCAGATTTAAGTGAGACAGAGTTGTAGAAAGTCATCAACTTCAAACTCTTCCAGAGTCATCTAGGTCCAATGGTAGGACAAAAGTCAAGATGATTGTCAATGACCCAGGATTCAGTGGATGACCTTGGCATCTTCGATGTCTGATCAAACTCTAAGTGCTCAAGGATTTCTGAAGTGGCAATTTGCCAGGCACTGTGCTAGGCACAAGGTACAGAAAGAACATAGGCAACTAGTCTTTGTCCTGAAGAAGTTTATATTCTCTTAAGAGAAATAACATATTGCATATATATGAATGTATGTACATATACGCATGTGTATGTGCACATATATGTGTGACACACTTGTACGTTCATACACAGAGTATAAAATGTGTACAAGAGTAAAAATACATGATAATTGGGGGAACTGGTAGCTAAAATAATCAGAAAAGGCCATGGAAATGGCATTTGAGCTCTATTGTGATGGTAACTAGGGATTTTAAGAGGTGATAATGAGATAGGAGTGAATTCTAGTCATAAGTGAGATCCTGTGCAAATGTATGAAGATAGGAGATTGTCATGTGTGAAGAATAGCTTGCAAGATAGTCAGCCTTGAATGTAGTGTTGTGAAGGGTCATAATACACAATCAGACGGGAATGGTAGGTTTGAGTTGAGTATAAAGTGCTTTAAATGCCCCCCCCAAAAAAAAGGAGTTTGTATTCTATCCTAGAGTTATTAGAAAGCCACAGGAATTTACCAATCAGAAAAGTGACGTGGTGAGTCCTATTTTTTATTATCCTTTTTAATAGTATTTTATTTTCCCCAATTACATGTAAAGACAAATTTTAACATTCATTTTCAAAACATGTTGAGTTTTTAATTGTCTCCCTCCCTTCCCCAAATCATTTATGCTAGGTAGAATTAGTGTCTATGTGGCAAATGTCCACAGAATGGATTGGAAAGGCAAGGAGAATGAGTAAGAAGTTATTGCAATATTTCAGGTGGTTATAAGGGCTTGAACTAGGGGGGTAGCCATGTGTGAGAAGAAAGTGGAAAGAAAACATGTCATAGTTGAAGAAATGACTTTAAGACAATTGATTAGGTTATGAAGCATAGGAGAAAGTAAAGAGTTGAAGGATGACCCTAAGGTTGTGAACCTCTAAGGGGAAGGTAGTGGTACCCTTAGCAAAAATAGGGAAGAGTGATAGGTATTTGGGAAAATATAATAAGTTCTATTCTAAATGTGCTGAATTTCACAATTGCCAGGGGACTTTAAGCTAGACTACTTAAGGGCCAATTGAAAGAACTGGGTATATTTAGCCTAGAAAAAAAGATGATTAGGGGGCAGCTAGGATAGAGCACCAGCCCTAGATTCAGGAGGACCAGAGTTCAAATCCGGCCTCAGACACATAACACTTAATAGCTGTGTGACCCTGGACAAGTCACTTAATAACCCCATTGCCTAGCCCCCCCAAAAAAAGAAAGAGAAAAAGAGATGATTTAAGGTGACATAATAAGCATTTAAAATAGCTGAAGGACTGTCACATGTGTGATATATACACACAAAGATATGTGTGTAGTCAAGTACATACGTGTACACATACAGTTACCTGTCTTATGCTAATATTCCACATAATCCTTCAAATACTTGAAGAGAGCTCTAGAGACAGAGGGACTGTGACATAGTGGAAAGAAAGCCTTGAAACCAGAAAGGCCAGATCTTTCTGGTTTCAAGGCTTTCTTTCTACTATGTCAATGAAATATTTCACATTGTCTTCTATTGTTTTTTTTCATTCTTTTGGTTTTGTTTTATCATTTCTTGATTTCTCAAAGAGTCATTAGCTTCTATTTCCTCCATTCTAATTTTTAAGGAATTCCTTTCTTCAGTGAGCTTTTGGACCTTCTTTTCCTTTTGGCCAATTCTGATTTTGAAGCCATTCTTCTCCTCATTGGCTTTTTAGATCTCTTTTGCCATTTGGTTTAGTCTATTTTTAAGGTGTCATTTTCTTCAGTATTTTTTGGGGTCTCCTTTAGCAAAGTATGGAGTAATTTTTCATGATTTTCTTGAATCACTCTCATTTCTCTTCCCAAATTTTCCTCTACTTTTCTTACTAGATTCTCAAAATCCTTTTTGAGCTCTTCCATGGCCTGAGATCAATTCATATTTTTCTTGGAGGCTTTGGATGTAGGAGCTTTGACTTCATTGTCTTCTTCTGAGTGCATGTTTTGATCTTCCTTTTTATCAAAGTAAGTTCCTATAGCCTTGAGGTTTTTTTCCAGCTGTTTATTTTTTCATTTTCTCAGCCAATTATTTGACTTTTTAACTCTTTGTTAAAGTAGGGCTCTGCTTCCAGTGTGGAGAGTATATTGTCCCAAGCCTTAGGGGTTTTTTGCTGGTGTTTTCAGAGCTACTTCTAGGGAATTGTAAACTTATCTGTAAGTTTTCAGTTCTTCTAAGGTAGCATAATCTAAGGAGAGGTGTTTACTCCTTTCCTGGCCTGTGCTCTGCTCTTTGAGTGACCACAAGCACTCTTTTCTGCCTTGGAACTGTTCCCTCTGCACTGCTGCTACAAGCTCTGCAATGCCAGTGCTCCTCCTCATAATAGGACTATGACCCAGATCCACATATGGGCAAAGCAACAGAATCCTGCCTCAAGGCCAGCAAAGAGACCTCTGTAATCTCCTTCTGATCAATTGTTAGATCCCTGTACAGTCAGTAGGCTGAAAACTCAGGAAGCAGCCAATGCTACTGCTGCTGCTGCCACAGCCCTGGGGCTGGGCTGGGACTGGGTTGGGACTGGGCTGTGCTCCTCTCTCTCTCAAATCCAACAGACCTTTCCTACTGACCTTCTAAGTTGTCTTTGGCATTTGTGGGTTGAGAAGTCTGGAAATCACCACAGCTGTCTGTGATTCAGTCCCCTGAGGCCTGCTCCAGGTTTGCTAGGGCCCTGTCTTTGCTAGTATGTACTGTGCCTGGTGTAACAGACCTTTCCTGTTGACCTTCCAGGTTGTCTAGGGCTGGAAATCTGTTTCACTGTGTCTTTTTGTGGGTTCTGTTGCTCTAGAATTTGCTTAGAGTCATTTTTACAGGTATTTGGAGGGGTTTGGGGGAGAACTCAAGTGAGCCCCTGTCTTTGCTGGTCATCTTAGCTCTGCCTCTAAGAATATAAATTGTTAATAATAATAATGAAAAAGAGGAGTTGGAGAATTTCAGTTTGTGTGTTATATGTCTTTTACATGAAAAATAAGAAGATAGAATGTAAAGGAAAATATCCAAGTTTATTAGCTGTTTGGATTCCAGATAACTGTAAGGGTTTACTGTATTCTCTCTTCACATTATTTGAAAGCCATGAATACAGCCTTCCCAAATCTTTTCTTTATGAAGCTGGCGGGCAAGGCAGAGAGGAGGATAGATGTCAAATGTTTAATATGGTAAGTATTAGGCTTTTGAGTAATTGGTTAACCTAAGTTTTCCAGTGAGTCTTTCAATTTCACTGCATAAGGAAAGAATGTCTTTTGAAAGTATTGGAGGTAGCCACCAAGTGAACATGTCTGGACAATTATGGGGAAAGCTGTCACGGTGGCATAGAAAGAAAGCTTTATAGCAGCATCCGAGCATTACTGTCAATAGCCACGCCAGAGCCAATGCAGGAAATCCATTCCTCAATCAAATGAAGTCATTGGCTTAGCATCTGAGAAAATAATGAATTATATTATATTTGGGTTATTTCAACAGTTGAAGCTTCCAACAGTTGTATTGATCCAGTTATTGATTTTCACAGATATTTGTGGGAAGCTTGGATTGGATCCTTCTTTAGATATTCAATTATACTTCTGATTTTCATTCATGACATTTTTTTTTCTTTTGACCTACATAAAGCTTTTAAGTTTCTTCTTGCCACAAACATAGGCCAATTAAATCAAGTAACAACTACTGTGTCTGTTTCTTTTGAGTGAGTTGGGATGAATTTCCTGAAATATTATTAATCTTGGACTAGCTTGCTAGGCCTTTGGTGCCAAAGCTTATTTATTTTTTAACATGTCTGTGCAGTATTGATACTTTGTCTAAGTTGTGAGGATTTCTTAGGTCCTATTTTGTTTGTGATTTTACATGGTATCTATAATCTAAATATAAAAAGATCTCACAAAATTGGACTTCTCTAATTTGGAATTTGAAATCCTTTCAACAGGGAATAATGTAAAGTTTAAGAAAATTCTTTCTTTACAATGAAAATCATATTGATGTTATAAATAAGATGGCAAGGGCAAGGGGCCACTATTAACCTATTTATCAGACTTTTTAAAAATTCCTGCTGTTTAGAACTTTGGCATGTTGTATGATCATTGAAAATGAGGGCAAAGGGGATGGACATGGCATTGTTGTTAGTTTTTACAGTATTTGGTTGAAATAAACTGAATTTATTTCTAAATAGTTTTATATTTGTCAAGTGACTCACATCAGCCTTCCCTCTCATTAGTTTGATTTAGCATGGGAAATTTCTCTATGTATATGTATAGTGGCTTTCTAAAGAGGTGGAAAAGGGGAGTGTGAATCCCAACAGAATCCTCAGCCATTTTGAGGTTAAAAAGATCTGCTTAAATTTATGCTATGCCAATAATTAAATTGCCATAAGGCTTGCTTCCCTCTTGGTAAAAGGAGCCCATGTTTCCTTTTAAATCAGACTCAGATCCCAGGTGGTTACTATTATTATCATTGGTTGGGTAACGGGTAGTTTGTTGTTTTTTTGTGTTACCACTTTTTTTTAGATTGATCTCCCTATCTTTCCCTGGTTAGAAGTTCAGTGGCCACTCATAGCCTTGACCCCACCAACTACTGACCACTTCAGGACCTTTGACCTGTGCCATTTCTGACCTGGATCAGTGTGTCACTCTCCAGCAAACTGGTAGACCCCCCTCCTAGAAGCTTAGCCCACTATAGCTTAGAACTCCTGAGCTCAAGTAATCCACTGTCTCCTCAGGAATTATAGCAGTTTGCTACCATACTTGGCAAAATGGCTTTTTTTTTTTGTGGTGAAAGTGCTTTATCATTTGCATGTTACATGAAGCAGTAGAATACAACTTCCTCAACTGTGTATAGGTTCTATTTTCAAAATGCAAATTGTTCATAGTCAAATAAACTCAAGTTCTCAAAAAGTATCTGAATGTCTTCTTCCTATTCACTATTTCAGAGGATTTCATGCTTTCATCCATGAGGAAAGAGAAGGTAGACCTAGTAAAAATGAATTACCTGTTTGGAAATCTACCTGTATCCCTCATATTCTCTGTTGCTTAGCATCTAGTGAAATTTCACAGAACTGATCCACCCGTGAGCTCTTAGGTGCTGATCTCTATGTATATAGTGATCTAGCAGGCCAAGGTGTCACAAAGTGAATAACACATAATTAATTCCTTTAAGAAAAGTTAGCACCGGAAAAAATAAGTCATTAAAGTCAGATGAATGGCACAACATGATACACATAAGGGAAACAGATTCTGCCATTAGTTCAATCACTGTGTGACCTTCAAAAAGTAACATCATGTTTATGACTTAGTTTTGCCACTTAAGAAATAGTTGTTCAGTTGTTTCATTCATGTCCAACTCTTTGTGATCCCATTTCCTTCTCCAGCTGATTTTACAGATGAGGAAACTGAGGCAAGCAGGGTTAAGTGATTTGCCCAGGGTCACACAGCTAGTGAGGCTGAGGCCAGATTTGAACCCAGAAAGATGAAGCTTCCTGACTCCAGGCCCTGCACTCTATCCACCCAGCTGTCAATAATTGATTCCTTCTCTCTATGGGGTTGTGTTTTTATGTGACTCATTTAAGAAAATATATAACAAATACATAGTTAACTTTAAAGTGCTATACATAGGTAAGATGTTATTGTTACTAGGAAATGCCAGAGAGGCATGCTTAGTTAAAAGTTTCACAGAAGTAACACTCACCCATGGAATGGGATATAAGGTGGAGATTTGCTAAGGGCATATCCAGAAGTCCCTGTTCCTCCTGATCCTAAAAACAGATTTATCTTACAAAATCTATTAACCTTGCTCAAAACAAATGCACTTAATGCAAGTGAAAAGAAAGGTAGAGATAAAAAAGAACACCAGTGTTGGGGTTTGTCTGTTCCTGAGATAGATCAGCTCTGTGGCAAACAAAGAGAAATGAGAAATCAGCCTTTTAGCTGTTCAGTGACAGCTTTTCCAATTAGTGCCTAGTCTCTGCTCCCTCTAGCTCAGTGTCGTCACAGCCTAGAAAAAACTTGTGTGAGGAATCTGTCTCCTCATAGTACATTTTATTTTCTTTTGGTAACTTTTTGGATCAGTGACACACTTGCTTGAGCACTGTGGTCCTCCTTGAAGTGACTCTTCCTAAAGCTATCATGATCCCATTTCTTCACATGTGCATTGGGTGGAAAAACAGCTCGTTGGTTGGTATAGAACCCATCATTTCAATACCTTTCCAGAAGGTTTTTATATAAATGGAACAGGATAAATAAAAGGTACAACAGAATACATGTTACATTAAGAATATATGCTCCTGTGAAGGAAACAAGATAGCACAAAATAACACAAGAAGAATATCTGGATGAAGATCAACAAATGGAGAAATAGAAGCAACACTGTCATGTGAATATACTATAGGACAGGAGAAAGAAAGAAATTAGAGCTTTGAGAAAGCACAAGTCTGATGGAGGAATCTCCTTTGTGTGTGTATCTCTCTCGGTGACTCTCTCTCTCTCTCTCTCTCTCTAACATAATAGGCTGGTTGATATTTTTTTGGTTTACATTAATGGTAACTTATTTAATACTCAAAATGATGGAGAACTCTAATTCTAAACCACGTAATTGACAAGCATGAGATTTGCTTACTGAAGTAGAAGTGGGAGAGAGTTCCATATTAGAATTAGTAAGAGGAGAGGAAAGGTAGGCTTAATCTAACATGTATCCTAGATTTGAGGAGAACAGAAAGAGGAGCTGGGATGCCATGTCTTAAAATTCTAAAGTAGAAGTTAGGCAAAGAGGAGTGAAAAACTCTTAAGAAAATAAATCTGAATACACAAACAGAAAAAAGCAATATAATGAAGATATGGAGAAATTGACTAAAAGAATTTATATGAATATACAAGGTACCCAGATAGAGGCTAGAAAAGAAATGCTGCAATAGTTTGAGACTATGGCTGGGTCTAGGAAAATAATTTTCATTTTTGCTTTTTTTTTTTTTTAGCAAGAGCACCTGAGTACATTTGCATGCAGAATTATTAATTTGTTTATGCTTGTTCTGCTTTTCATAACTTCAGGTTCAATAAATCTCTAATTGAAGGACAATTATGGTATACCAGCAAAAGCCTGAATTATTAAACATTTAAAGAAATTACTTTCAATTTCATATAATTAACAGAACTGGAATAACCGAGTATCATTTTCTCTCATGCTGTATAACCAATCACTTGCTTATTCTTGCTGTTTGTAGCTCTACAATGTCTCACACCTGACTGCTTTCGACTCATACTACCACCACTTTTTTTTAAGGTCCTGATCAACCTCTCACTTTAACTATTGCAAATCCTCCAAACTTGTCTCCCCACTTCAGGCTCTCCCCACTCTGGTCTATCTTCCACAAAACTGCCAAAGTGATTTTCCAAAATGAAGATCTGAAAAGTAACTCCCCTCCTCAGTCAACTACCCTGGCTCTCTATTACCTCTAAGAGCAAATATAAATGCCTCTGTTTAGTATATAAAGCCATTCATAGCCTAACTCTAACTGACCTTCCCAGCCTCATTATATACGATTTCTTTTCTTTATCCTATAATCCAGTCATGATTGGCCTTTTTTCACACATATATGGTATACACACACACACACACACACACACACACACATACACACGTGTGTGTATGTATGTATATATACACACATACATGCATAGTTGCATTGTACACGTACATATATTCACATATGTATATATACAGATACACACACACTATATGTGTATATATGCATATAAATGCCTATATAATATGTATGTATCTTTCATTCTTACTAGTTTTATCCCCCAAGTGCCTAGCAGGGTTCCCAGAAAGATATAGGCACTTAATGCATGCTTCTTTATTGATTACCTGAGAGAAATCCTCATATATTTTATTTGTTGAATAGATAAGAATCATTTTCCATCAAACTAGGAAGCTACCTCTGTTATCAGATCTGTTTTTGTCACCATAGTGCTTTGATGGAGGCCTCTTAAGAACAGAGAACCTCTCTAGGAGAGAAACAGGGAAGCTATGTGGGTTTTAGCTTTCCTGGGCTGGTTTCACTAGCACAGTGGCTCATAGGGCACAGGAGCCTAAGGCATTTGCTTCAAGTATGTATTGGGAGAGGATCAGTGCAGAAGGAAGAAGACAGCCACCTGGGATGCATTAAGGCTGGCTCTGACTCTCTGTGAAGTAAGCCAAGGCAGGGAGCCTGAGAACAGAAGACAGGGAATACCAGTGGAGGCACTTGGCCCAAAGAGAAGGCAAGACTCCAGGGAACCATAAGGCACTAGGGAATGGAGGCCTCAGAATTTGAAGCTACATTTCTAGTTTGAACCCAGAGGAGAATGATTTATGTTCATGGCCTGGGAAGTATCCCACTAGATGATGCAATATAATTAGAAAATGTGTACCTGAGGCCAGCTCTAGGGCAGATCTTTCACAAATGGCAACTGTAAGAACATAAACTCCCAGCCCTATCTAAGTAAGGAACCCAGGAGCTAATTAAAGGGGTCTTTCAATGTGTTGAGCCTAGAGGAACAACTAACGTGTGGGGACAGTTCTGTTGGAGGTTTGCCCTATAGTAGGAACATGCCTAGAAGATACTGAATCAGGAACTGGCAAGGTTTAATCCTATAGTAAGGTGAAATGGAGGAGTTAGCCTCCTGCCCCCTTGGGGCAATACTGGCTAAGCTTCTCCCCACGAACCATATGGAAGCCTTCTTGGTCAGTTTTGAGTATGCGACTAGTGGTATCCCAGTGTACTATTAAGCAACAGGTAGTCAGAATCATTCTTTACCTTACCCAGAGTAGTCTGGGCCAGGGGTGGGGAACCTATGGCCTCAAGGCCACATGTGGCCTTATAAGTCCTTGGGTGTGGCCTTTTGACTGAGTCCTAAGTTTTACAAAACAAATTCTTTTATAAAGGGGATTTGTTCTGTGAAATTTTGATTCAGTCAAAGGGCCTCACTTGAGGGCCTAGAGGACCTCAAGGCCACAGGCTCCCCACCCCTGGTCTAAGCCCTCTTCTGAGACCTACATCACTAAAATACCCACAATTGTACAAAAGTGAGAAGAGTATTACATAAAGTATACATCAAAAAGGAAACATTATCAAGGTCAGGGGAAACTGAAGATGCATTAATTCTGGTCATCCTGTCTCTTCTATGAACAGCTCAATGTGGGAGAACCTGTAATCTCCACCAGCAGGGAGTCCACTGAATTTGGGACGGTTCTAATTGTTCGGAACGTTCTGCCTTTTGGATCTATTACCCATTCGTTACTCCTAGTTCTTCCCTATGGGGACAAACAAAATGAAGTCAATCCTTCTCCCACAATACAGGCTTTCAACAATGCAAAATAAGAAGTATAAATTTCAAGTCACTGGAATCAGAATGAATTCGATTTCAGCATTCCTTGATTACTGCTTCACCATGCTATCCTCCAAAATGTCACTTGGGCAGTGGTTCTTATTTGTAACCCCAATACAACTTAGAGATTCTAGTCTGGATGAGGATAGTCAGAAACTGGGATTGGCTTCTCTCTTGAGAAAATGTAGGAAACGGCCAGAAGCACAGCAGCACCTGGATAGTAAATTGACCTGAGGGAACTAGCTCAGGAGCACAAGCACAGCAGCAGAGGAATGAAATTCCATAAGTTATGGCTATCATGAGGCTCCTCAAATCATGAGGCCTGCAGTGAATGCCCCAGCTTACCCTTCAGAAATGAGAGCTGTTTTAGATTTACCATCTAAGTGGAGGAAGATGAGAAAAAGTAAGAGTATAGTTTTAGTGTTTTTGGTCAGGTTACTAGAGCACTTTTTCCTTTTGGAGAAAGGAGAGTTATTTTTGAATGGTAAGCTTTGGTCACCCTCTTGGGATTATAAGCAAATGGAAATCTTCCTAATATGCCCCCAAATGCCCATTTCTCTCCACCAATGATGAAATAGATTTTTCCTTTGCTAGCATTTCAGCAGATTTTTTTTTCTATTTATCTATATATGAGCTTTAAAGGATTTTCATTTTTTGTTTAGACATTTAATTAGAACTGAGTAGAAATAAAAGAATTGAGTTCCTTTTGGAAACAAAACATTTTTCACCTCATGAACCAAAACAAATTATTTTTCCTTACCATTCCCTTACTTTCTTTTCTTCCTTTTTACTTTTTAAAAATAACCTTGGGGCTAAATTTTAGTCTGATTTTTTTAATCTGAAGAAATTCTTTTCACCTTTTAAAATATAGCACACATAGCTCTTAACTCTAGACCTTGCTCTTTTGATATTAACACCATTACATTATTTTAAAGATATAGAAATTACTATGCTACGTGCAGAAGGTAGCGCAGTTCATAAGAGTGCTGGGCCTGGAGTCAGGAAGACCACTGGTGAGTTCAAATCTGGCCTCAGATACTTACTAGTTGTGTCATCCTGAGCAAGTCACTTAATCATGTTTACCACAGTTTCTCATCTGTAAAATGAGCTACAGAAGGAAATGGCAAAACACTTTAGTATCTTTGCTAAGAAAACCTCAAATGATGTCATTAAGAGTAAGACATGATTAAAATGACTGAACAGCAACAACAAATGTTATACATATCAATATAGTGAGAACACTGGACAGGACGCCTGAGTTTCAATACTAAATCTGTTCAATACTAGCTATATGAACAAAGGTAAATGGCCATTTAATGTCTCTGGTACTCAGTTTCACTATCTGGTGATTGAATTGTGATTAAAGATGTGCAGCCCTTTGACTGAATCCAAACATCATAGAACAAATTTGTGAAGTTTGGATTCAGTCAAAGGGCAACACTTGACGATGTAGAGGGCCACATATGGTGGCCTTGAAGCTACAGGTTCCCCACCCCAGGGGCAATCAATTGAACAATAAATTGAATCCTAATTTGCAGTGTTTCCTTGTTTCTAAGGTGTAAAAGTTCACACTAAAAAAATGTAACAATCTACTATTGCAAAGTAGTAGAAGCTGTCTCCAGTACAGGAGTTGTAGGTGGGGCCAGAATTCTCTTAGTTAGTGTTCAATGTTGGGATGAAATGAGGCACTTGTGAGTCACTGAACATTTAACAAAGGAGGAGGTTTACTTTGCCCACATACAGCAAAGAAGGATATATGATGGCATTTAGTTTCTCTGGACACAGTCCCCTTTATTGCCATCCAGAAATGCATCTGCTCAGTCACCAGTATATTGTACAACTGGCATGGTCTCAGGCATCCACCAAGTCTGAGAGGTCCCAAGCCCAGGAAGCAATATCAGAGGAGCTGAGGGCCAATCAGGTTTCATGAGAGGAGGAAGCTTCATCAAGGAAACCTTTAGGGAAACTCAAGGAAGTTTTGTAGGGGTTGTATATCAAAAGGAAGCTGTATCAAGGTAAGGGGACCTATATTAGGAAACTGTTATCTCACCACAAGACACCTGAGTGTAATCCAATCCAGCCCCAGATACATATGTATCAGTTTCCATGCTGTATTCCCCAAGGAGAACATAACATCCTTAAGCATGGGAACTGTATCATTCATGTTTTTGTATACTGAAGGGGAGTGTGTCACTATATTGTTGATTGGGGGGGAGGGGAGAATATTCTCTTGTTCTTGTTACATCATTGAAATAGATATGCTTTTGAAAAAACTGATTGTTGTAATTTGGTTAAATGGAACTGGAGTGCTACTCACTAGAATCTAGTATTGGGAAGATTATATTGGAATTGGGAGCTTGAGTTGATAGCATTAGAGATATATTTATGTTTCAGGGGTACCCCTAGAATCCTGAGGCAGGAGTATAGCCAGCTTCTCTTTATCAGAGAGTAAGGTCAGATTTTATTGTTGTTTGGTCATTTCAGTCATGTCTGATTTTTCAAGATCCTTTTTGGAATTTTCTTGGCAAAGGTACTGGAGTGATCTGCCATTTTACAATTCATTTTACAGATGAGAAGCTGTGGCAAACAGTGTTAAGTGACTTGTCCAGGGTCACACAGGTAGTAAGTATTTAAGTTAGATTTGAACTCAGGAAGATCAGTCTTCCTGACTCCAGGCCAAGCACTCTATCCACTGTACCACCTAGCTATCCTGAGGTCACTCCAATAACAAAAGTAACTTTGTTTCTTCCATTTAGAAAAGGTCTTTTCAGATTATTCATACTAGATATTAAGGCTTTAAGACCAATTCTGCTTTTTTAGTTGTCGTCATCCCCTCCACCTTTTCTAAATATTCATCTCCATATACCCCCTCTATGCCAATCAATAAACAAACATTTCCTAAAGGCCTCCAAAGTGCATGGAACTGTGCTACTCCTAACCATTTCTTCCTATTGTATATTTTCTCACACCTTGGCTTCAGATCTATCCCTACTGCTTTTGCTTTCTCCTTTACTATCATTGTCTTTCAAGCAGTCAAGATGGGAATTCCTCAAGATTCTGTCCTTAGCCCTTTCTTCTTCTCCCTCTACACTTTTTCTTTGACAAACTCATTCATTACTATTACTTCAGCTCCCACTTATATGTAAACAACCTGCAAATATATATGTCAATACTGATCTTCTTTGCTTCAGTCCCATTACCTCCATTTGCCTATGATTACTTCTCCTACTGGAAGTCCTACTGAAACCTCACATTCAGAATATCCAAAACTATGTTATCTTTCCCCCTTTTCTGCTCTTCCTTCCAAGTTCATTGTCTCTTTCAGTGTTAACATCCTTCCCTTAGTCTCCCATGTTAAAACTATTATGTTATAAAAGCTATTTCTTCTCCTGTGCCTCTCATATCTGTTTAACCAGATTCTATTAATTTCATCTCTACAACATTTCTTATATTCATCTCTCTCTCTCTTTCTTCCTATCACCACTCAAACACTGACCATAACCATTCTCCTAAACTACTGTATTAACCTCCTAACAGATCTTTATGCTTCCATTCTCTTCCCTCTTTAGTTCATAAATCATATCATTAACTGACTAACTTTTATTTGCAAATCTAGTCATGACACTGTTTTTAAAAATCTACAATAGTGATTTGAAAATAGTGGCTCCCTATCACCTATTAGTAGAGTACAAACTCCTCTGGATGGCATTCAATGTTTCTCATAATCTAGCACAACCCTATCTTTCTAGCCTTAGTCACATGATTCCATTCATTAACCATGTTCTATGGACAAGGCATTCTTCCTGGCCCTCAGCATACAAAAACATAAATGATATAGTTCCCATCCTTAAGGACATTATATTCTCCTTGGGGGATACAACATGAAAATATGCATATGAATCTGGGACTGAATTGGATTACACTCAGGTGTGTTGTGGTTAAGACAGCAGTTTCCTGGTGTAGCTCCCCTTACCTTGATATAGCTATCTCTCCATACACAAACCCCAAAGAACTTCCTTGAGGTCCATCTTCTCTAAAGGTTTCCTTGGTGAAGCTTCCTCCTCTCATAAAACCTGATTGCTCCCATTGGGAGTATAGGATAAGAGTTAAGACAATTTCTACATAGCATTGTTCCCAGCAATTTCACATCCAAATGGCATCACTGATGGATAAGTCCCTGCTACTGCTAGCAATGGGTTGAGTCTCAAAGGCTGCTTTTCCCTTTTCTAGGCTTCAAAGTTGGAGCACATGACTGAAAACCCTTCCTCGACTCAAATCCCAGGCCTTTCAAAGATCACACGAGCGTAGTTATCTCCTACATCCTTTATTTAAAGTGAAAGGGTAAATATCAAGGAAAAGAACTGAGGTCTATATTCACAGGCTGCATGTTGCCCTCTGCTGGGGAGGAACCAAAGCCTCTCCCTTCATAACATTTTCTCTCTTCTCTTGCCAGAATGCTAACAAGCAAAAAGGGAACAAATTAAAGAGAAGGAATAGGTTCTGGTTGACTAATGCCTTTAGAATTCACCCCAGTTCAAGCTATTCAGCCAAACAAGGAGTCACCTCTTCACTACGTGAT
Organism: Phascolarctos cinereus; assembly: GCF_003287225.1. Lineage (NCBI taxonomy): Eukaryota > Metazoa > Chordata > Mammalia > Diprotodontia > Phascolarctidae > Phascolarctos > Phascolarctos cinereus. Next base: position 402,078,684 of record NW_027555847.1, read on the forward strand.
TAGTAGACCAGAACCAGTTGCAGAATGTCTACACATGCTCCAAAGTTGGCGTGAGGATTACATAAGCCCTCTTTCCCACTGAGGCTGCATATGGGCATCTTATAAAAACAGAGAGAGAAATGTTTGTTGACTAGTGTTTCAAGTATTCAAGTTATACTACCTTACAGAATTATGTTAGAAGGGGCAGCTAGAGTCAGGTGACAATTCTTTGTGATAAATTAGTGTGACTTTGAAGGTGTAGTATTATTAAATAGTTTTCTTTGTGTGCCTATGTTTGTGTCTATCATACTTTAGGAAGTACAAGGACAAAGCAGAATGCATTGGAAGGAAGGCAACTGATGAGGATGATGAACAGACTACAGAAATTGCCATACAACGATACCCTGAAAGACCTGGGGTAATTAGCCTGAAGAAGAAAAGGCTTGTTGAAGAAAAATTAACTTTCTTCAAACATTTGAAGTGCTGCCATGTTAAAGAGGAATTGGGAATGTTTGGTCCCAGGAGACAGAATTAGAATCAGTGAGTTTATCCCAGGATCAGAGCTTTAGAGTTGGAAAGGAGCTTAGACAACAACAACTAGTCTAAAATTTTCAGGAATTTGTAGGAAGACAAATTGTAGCTTAGCACAAGAAAGAAAGTTGTTGTTGTTGTTGTTGTTGTTGTTTTTGAAGATGAGAACTGTCCAAGAGCGGAATGGATTGTCTAAACATGTTGTAGGTTAGCCCTCTCTGGTGGTCTTCAAGCACAAGCACAAGAATGACCAGTTGCCAGGGATTCTACCAGATCTGGTGTTATACCAGATCACCTCTGAAATCTATTCCAACTTAGTGAGTCTATAATTGTGTTTAATCTGTACTCTATCTGTATGTGTATATGTGCTTGTACATGCCTTTGAGGAAGACACTTATGCTAGCATAAGCTTCTTGTGATCTTGGGCATAGAGAATATAGAAAGTTTGTGTGACAATAGCTTTGTATCAGAAGGTCTGTTAGAGCTGCATCTTTGCAAATAATTTTTGAGTGGCCTATGTTTGAAATCACAGGATGCTGATGTGATCGTTCTAATTAAGTAAGGGAACAGATTCACTAATATTGACATATTCTGTCAATCATAATTCATTAAAATTCAGCTTTGCTGGACTGGCCATGGATCAAAATCTCCTAATCTGGATTTAAAAAGCAAGTATTACTATCCCAGTGAAATCCAGGAATGAACACATGTTCTTCAAATCTACTTGAATAATGCAAAATGGCCATTCTAATTTTGGGAAGAACATTAAGAAAAAGATAGTTCTAAAACAGAGGAAAAGTGTAGCATGAGAGAAATGATATTTTGGAAAGCGATGGAATGGCAAAACAAACCGCCAACAAAACAGTATGATAAATATACTGAAAATCAGATCATCTGAAATCCCAGAAAGTCCTTACCTGTCACTTGAGGTATTTGCCAATGGATCATAAGGAAAGTTCTCTCTTATCTGTGAGTTACCAAATTGTTATGCATACTTTTGGAAGTCATCATCCCTCCACCTTCATAAATGTAGAAAAACACTTTTAATGATCTATAATAAGGACACATGCAATTACATTTCCAATGATGCCAGTGGCCAAAAAGTATTTGATAAGTGGGATGTTTCCAGAATTCCATTTCCCATAGAATTCTATGTCTAGTATAAGGGGAGCTGCATACAGGGCTTCTTAAACTTTTTCCACTCAAGACCCCTTCCTTTAGGCAACAATGATTGGCATTGCATGGCCTGAGGACATGCACAGCACAAATTGTGCATGCTTTGTGTTCAGAACCAAGGCTGCAGTGAAGCTGTGCAATGTAACAAGGGCAAGCACTGCCAGAAACACCTCGGATTCATTACACATTTGATTTTTAATTAAATTTTTAATTTAAAATTTAAATTTAAAAAAAATTAATTTTAATTTAATTAATTTAAATTATATTTAATTAAATTTTGGTCATTGCATGTTCAGAAACCTTTCACTGCTGCCGAATTTTTGTGACCCCGGGATTGCAACCCACAGTTTAAGAAGCACTGCCAGATTAGAAGGTGTGGTCTCTGATTTGAGGTGAGAAGACTTCTGAGTCAGAGAAGGAAGAACTGCACAGAGGAGAGGCTCTAATGGCAGTGTAAGCCCAGTCCAAAGCCCATTGGCATGGGACTTTCTCTTCACTGTGGTGATAAATGCCCTATCCTGCAAGAGGAATGGGGCAGAGTTGGCAGAATGGAAAAACTCCAGTCTTCCTCAAGTCTTCTTCAGGACTCTTCAAACTTTGAGCTGCTTCAGGAATTTCTGGCTTCCAGCTTTGAGAGGGAAGACGGAAGAGGTCAAACCTACTTCAGACTGCTGAAGGAAAAGACTCAAAGAAGACATGAGGGGAACTGGAAGTCTCCATCATGTCCCCATTGCTAGTTTGCTACACTAAAAACTTCAGGGAACTTCCCCTTGGATGAGACCTAAACATTTTCTTGGTTGAGCTGAGTAACCTCACTCCCAGTGGGAGAGCTTTGTCACTCCTCTATGTATATTTTCTCTGATTTCTGCTACTGATTTAGATAAATGGTTTTTGTTTACTTGTTTTATAATTACTGTGTTTTCATTGTGGAACTGGTATTTGGTAGGAATGGAGTCAAGGCTCAGATGTAAAGCTTGTAGACTTCCTTTCCTCTCTCCCCACCAATATTGAAACAGCAATCAGAAGTCAGCTTGAGCCTGAAAATAATATTTCCTAGACTAACAGCATTTAAGGGAGTAGATAAATATAATGTTAGCGCAGTAACCCCTCTCTTTAAGAAGACCAGAGTGCCGTCCAGTCCCAACTTTTTGCTTCCCCTTCTTAAAAGAAACTGAGGTCTCCTTTGGAGAAAGGAGTAGGGGAAAAGAAGCTAGAGATGGCCCCTTCTGCTTCCCTTCAAGCCTCACTATGCTCCCATGCCACATATGGAGGACAGCCTTCCCAATCCATGGGGTTGTGATTCAGCAGCATTCAGGACACCAATAGATCCAGCTTATTTCTAAGATTCTCAGAAACGGGAGAGGAGACCCAGGCTAAAGGGTAAAAGAAGAACAACAGAATATTTTGAACACAGATTGAATCATTGCATAATTTAAAATGTCTATCTTCAATCTGACCACAACAAAAACTTTGCCATTCACTTCTTGTACCAAAGCATGTTTCTTAGTGGAAATTGTTTTCTTTATTTTCCTCACTATTTATTCCAACAGAAGACTCAAATCCCTAGGATGTGCATGGATAAATTTTTACTCCTTTCCTTTCTGTTTTAAACCCAGTTAAAAATTTGTTTGTTTTGTTTGTTTGTTTTCTAAATGCACGTCCTTTTTCTGGTCCCCTAGATGCAACCTGAGCTCAGATGACTTTACAGATTTTTTCAGCTGAGCAGGAACAGGGGGTCAAGCTAAATCAAGAACAGTTATCATTAGATATAATTCATATCTAACCAAGTAGTTCATATAAATCCATAATTAAGTAGGATATGGGGTATATATGCCAGGACTCTTGGAATGTAGTCCATATTTTAAAATCCAGACAGAATGAAAATTTACCTCATCCATAAATAACACTGATTCTCACTCTGGGGGGAATTTCTTTCCTAAACAAGAACTGCTAAATGCAGGTGAAAATAGAAAGTTAATCTTATTTCTTCTGATTCTGTCCTTGGTGGAGGTAAACAGTTATAATTTTGTCTATGAGAGTCTGCCCTATCTTTTAAGACCTCTGTTTGACTTTTAGCTCTTTTCTTCAAGTTGGCAAATTCCAGTTGCTTTACTTTTACATTAAAAAGTCTTACTGTCCAACACTCAAGTCACTTTGGGGTTTTCCACGGAAAATTTTTCAAATCCTTATTTTCTCCTTATAGAGGTCAGAACTAAATACACTATCATGCCATTCCTACTTTCAATGAATCTGTATTCAGTTCTAACAGTAATGAATGATTCTTGTTATTTAAATAACAGTGGCACGGTTTTCTTTGAAATAGCCATGGTATCCATGGAAACTTGTTGCCCAACTCACTTTTTTCTACTTTGTTCTTTTTTCTCATTTGTTATACTCTATCTGTCCTATTGGACTTTAACATAGTTAACCATAGAAGTCATGCTAGATTTAAAGTCTCTCTTACTCTAACAACACCCTTGCTCAATAGGTATTTTATTTAATCATCTGCTAACTTAATAAGAATGCGCTCTATTTTGCCATAAAGGTCAATGATGGAAATTTTGTAAAGATTTTTTTTTAGTCAACCCAGTTTGACCCTCATGTATAGAATTAATCTAATGATTGGTATCCCTTTCTCTTTTATAGGGCTATGTGCCAGGATGAGTCACAAGTTATTGATTTTATACATGTGTAAGGTTGGCATCTTTCCTCTTTTCCTTCAGAACTCTTATATATCAAGGCTGTAACTGGGTGACTACAAAAATTTGTCAGTTAATTCCCGGTTTATACAGATGACAATATATAAGAATGACATTAAAGTCAAAGAATAAAAGGGAACTTACACTTTCCACAGATAGTCCAAATCTTTCCAAAGGACTATATTTTGGGAAAGTAGTTCAAATGCTGGTGATAGTCGTGAAATGGTGTATTTTATTTGTTGTAAATTACAAGTTAAACAATTAAGCCGTTTCACACTCTGACATGAACTTTTATGTCACAAGAGAAGATTAATGGGTGATAGACCATACCAAAAGGAGACCTTGCTGCCTGAGTAAATATTACCTCAAGTTCATAAAATCGCCAAACTACTTCTTCAGCTGCCCCCTTTCACTGAAAATGTATTTGTTTTCTTTTCTTTTTTCTTTTTGAAGTTCCTTTTTTAAAAAAAAAACCTTAAGAACTAGTCATTTTATTCAGTATCCCTATAATTTTGGTTTATCTGATGTCTGCTTTATTACAAGGCATATTCTGCATCAGCAAAAGCTTTAATATCTGAACACCCCAGCTAACCTAAACCCACTAAATCACTAGCACACTGCAAAATACATGCCACCATCACCCTTATGCAAGCACTCACAATACCACTAAACCATATTAAAAGCTCTAAAGAAATTAGACTGGAAAATCTTGATGAATGATACAAAGTAGGGATTCTAGAAAATGTGGACCACAACACAGCAAAAATAGCAGTGGGCAGCTGTAGCTCTGACGAGATGTACACAACCCCATGGAATTAGATGTTGACAGGCATCTTGGTGGAGGCAGCTTCTCTGTCTACCTAATTTGGGCTAATAAAAAAGTAAAGAAAAAAAAGAAAAATTAAAAAACAGCTACTGGGTGTATAGCCCCAATTTATACTGCAAGCTATTCTCTGTGTGTGTGTGTGTGTGTGTGTGTGTATGTGTGTGTGTGTTTGTGTGTGTTTAATCATACAAAGAGACATGATTTGTATATCTAGAATGATCTTTATTTCAACCCTCTGTGTGTGATCTTCTGCTATGGTCTCCTATCTTTGAGAATCTCCAAGGCAAGACTGAAGATTAGCTTTCAATTTATTGCCTATCAATAGGACACTCTCCATTTGTTTGTTTTCCTAAGAAGAGTCTGCTCTGTTTAAGACTATCAGTTGTGCAGTTGCAGTGGCTTTAAGTACACATGGGAACAGGTCCCATTATCTGTAGATCATTGGCATGTTGGATTACAGTGAATACAAGGGGCCATGATATTTTAGTCAGGTACGTAATTCACAGGAACCCACTGAACTTGAACCAACTCTAACTTAGTACACTTGAACCATAACACTAAGGACTTTGGCCTCGAGCCTTAAACAGAAAAGGAGCCTTAGCCAAGTTGAGAGGGAGGTGTGGAAAGAAGTATAACTTAAGTGAGAGAAGGTGACATGAAACTGGCTCTCACTCTTTCATGGATTACTCCTCTGCTCTTAGGTCTCTCCCAGAGTTATGTGGAGACTTGCAGCTGAATTTCTCCATAGTGCCTCAACTACCTGTTATTACAGACATCAGACCAGAATGTGACAACACAGGGTGAAAGAAGAAGGTGAACTCTCACAAATGGAAGTAAACAAGGCATGGTGAAAGGTTAGAAGTCTGCCTGAAAAATCCTGTAAGGATGGGATGGAAAGGGCCAAGTTAAGGACAAAAGAGAGATATATACGCCCTGAAAGTACTAAAGGGCAGCACAAAACAATTTGTTATTTTCAGAAAATGAAGGGGGAAAAAAAAACTTGAAAGGATCTAAGGGTAAAGAAAGTTGGGGTGGGAGGGAGAGAAATAACAAGTGCCCCAGCCCTCTTCCCCCCTTGTGCATTCCAACAGCAGAAACTTTGCCTGGTATTATGACTACTTTTTGTTTCATGCTGACTGTTCTTGGCACTGCCTTGTGCATCCAAAGATATGTTGCCTGCCCTAAGGGCTCGTAGTGTAAGTTACATAGACAATGAGCTAGGGAAAAAAAATGTCCTTGAGAGGAATGGCATCTAGAGAGGGGGAGGAATTCCACCAGAGGCAAGGAAATCCCCACCAATTCCAAGACTAGAGCTGAATATCTCTCATGTCTATCTATTAAGGCAGTCATGGCCGTGAACACTTTAGCTGAGACTGCACAATGGTTTTCATTATAATCTCCTATTTTCAGACACATTCTCTGAAAAAATAAACCTTACTGGCTAGGATTGTTGAAGCTGAAAGGGATTTTTTTTTGGAAGGCATTTTTCCCTTGTATCACAAAACTTAATAGTCTGCTTTTCTTACAACATTTTGGTATTCTCTTAAATGATTTTAATTCTATGTGTGTCTTCACATAAAAATTATATTTGTTTTTTTCTTTACGTTTTCCTTTCTTCATTTATTGTAAACCTAAAAATGTCCTTTTTTTTGGCTCTTCTTTCTCATTTTCTCTTTCATACTTTCCCCAATTCAATTGTACTTATTAAAGACTTCCAGTTTCTCCAATTTCTGAAATATTGTCACTTCTATCATACTGGATCAATTACATTAATGGGAAACATTAATTAAATAATCAAATTAAACACTCTATTTGTAGTTTCGTTCTCCTTTGGGTGCTTTTCTATAAAGCACTGATACCCTAAGGTACAAAAATACAAGCATTATATATTAGGATAAATGAACCAAGCTACTTATGTAATTAATGAGGGAAAATGAAACAGTAAATAATGTTTCCTATCATAAAGGGTAATGCCCCAAATGTAAATGTTTAACTGAAGAAATATACAAACTCAATCTTTATAATCTCCAGTCCATAAAGGTCTCCCGTAGATAGTACCATAAAAAGGATATTCATCATTTAAATAATAATTTTATATTGAGGTCAACATTTCTCATATTCCTTGAACTTTTCTATATACTTTCTAAGTTACACTAGGCAATTCACTTAACCTCTGAGTCTTAATTTTCTCATTTGTAAAATGAGAGAGTTAGACTTGATCTCTCAGATCCTATTAGCTGTAAATCAAGAACCCTATGAAATAGAGCCTTACTACAGTTTTTGTCATGATCATTAGAAAGATGAACAGATTATTCCTTTTTTATCCTATGATCCATTTACTCAAGTTGTTTTTTTTCATTTCAAGTGTTGATGCTATTCTCCTCTGCCTTATTACATATTCATCATTTTGCAAATTGCCTCTTTGTTTTTCTTGTATCCCTCTAAGAATCTCAAATAAATTCTCCATGATAGAGCTTTCCTAAGCACCACAAATCCTTGTTTATCCTAAATGTTTAGAGGAAGAAGTATTATGGCTATTTGAATATTCTAGTAATATTCTAGTTAATATGTCATTTACCAAATTACTTTAAAAATCATTAGAATACATGAATACACATAACCTGTCTTCCTTTCACTACAATAAATTAGAAGGCACAATGAGATTTTACAGTGTCTCAGGGTGATCCTTATGAACTTTAATTATAAAAGTCTAGCTAATTCTGCCACCTCTTCTATGAAACATTTCATGATCTCCTCACCCAAAAGAAATCTCTCCCTTCCTTAGATTTCCCTTTGTAACAGTCCTATGCATTCATACTTTTCTGATTTGTATTATCATTATTTATCTCTTCTCTCTTTGAATGCTGCAACTGTGTCTTTTTCATTTGAAGATCCCTTACAACACTTGACTCATAGCCCTATACATTTAATAAATATATGTTGAATTGACTTGTTGAATTCCCTGGTATGATAGAAAAAGTTATCACTTACACTTCATCAGTGCTTGGATTTAACATGTGACTAAGGTAGTGAGTTGTGGGCAGAGGAAAGGTATATGCAGCTGTATGATAGTAAATGTTTAACAACTGGCTTGCTGAAAAAAAAACATATACCACACATATTTTTAAGTTTAATCTGCATTATTTTTTTCTCCATCACTTTGTGAGGTCTAGACAATCAACAAAACAATAAATCAGGCCCTAATTCATAGCAATTGCAGATTTGTCAGACAGACCAAGCTGGCTCCAGCAGACTTCTTTTATATATGAGTCAGAGAGCCCTTCAGGAACTACGTTTTCTGGGAGGAAGACTAGAGATATCAGTGATTAAGAAAATGACTTAATTTTGACCTTGCTTCTACTTCAAGCACTTGGGAAATTATAGTATTATACCATCTTCAGTATGGCTGACAGGAATCACTGGAATAATCAAGCTTCTAATCATTGCTGAGTTGAAAAATTAAAATGACCGACTTTCAATATTAATATTCATTCCTTCTTCTTCTCGTCCCCTTAGATTTCTTTCCACAAAGTTCTGGCCAGGCAGTTCCACAAAGGAAGATGACCCTACGTGCTACGTTCATTGTCAGGAGCAAAACCTGAATATTGTTAAGGCAATTATAACTATGGTTATAAAGGCAGGTTTTGTGTAGAGCAAATATACACCAAGTTCAGTAAAGTTCCTCGTGGGAAAAATCTTTGGACTACATGAACAAATCTTATACTTAGAAGTTAATATATCTATATTTCTAGCTACATCTATTCTAGCTATTATAACATATTATATATATATATATATATACACACACACACACACACACACACACACACAGTAATCCTGTGAACCTCAACCATGTAATTATTAAGTCACTTTTAATATTTTAATAAGTCATTTTAACTTCCACAACTTACACTTATCTGGGCAGGTTGAATCCTTGGTAAATATCCAACTACTCTCCCCTCAGAATTGTAGGGATGACGTGTAAGGTTGGGGTTTTTCAATATTATTAATCATAAGTCCCAAGTAAGGGTTTTCCCAATTGATTATCAATTAGCCAGATTTGATTCATTTTTACAAAAGTATATTTTATAAAATAGTGTAGTAAGGAGAGTTATTTTAAAAAATCCCACCAAATGGAACACCCTCTCCTCTTGTACACTCAAGTTATATAGGCTCAAATTTAGAGAGCTCATGTGGCCAAGCACCATACTAAAGGCTTCGGAGTATTTGAAAGTATTTTCTCTCTCCATGGACTCCTCATAAAGGCCCCCTGAAGTATAGTTATCTACTGGGCTCTGAGGGTTTGTGCCTTGGTAGAACTTATAGCAGCACTTCTTTCATAATTAAAACAGGCATGCTTTCTAAATCTGCCTTCCTTTGGTTTGTCTAGTTTGAAAGATCTCAGCTTCTAGATGGATGCATTATTTGTTAATGATGCAGTATCTCTGAAGATGGTGGAAAGCACTTGGATAAGGATTAGACTGAACTCAACTGATTGACAGGTAATTAAGATACAAGCTAAGTAAAAAGTTAGTGAGAGAGAGAGAGAGCATCTAGCTGTCTTCAATGGGTTCCAGTCACTGGGTTCAGTTCAAGTTCATCCCAGGGTAAAGAAACAGATGTGGCCACTAAGACACAAATAAATCATGGAAATCATGGAAAATGAGAGAGCTGCTGAAAGAGGTGGGCAAATGCCTCCATTTTCAAAAAGCAATAAAGCTTGGTGATACATATCTATAAACCCTGCTGCCAGAGAAGCTTAGTCTGGGGGATCTCTTGGGTTCAGGAGTTCTGAGTTGTAGTAGGCAAAGCATAGCAGATATCCACACTAAGTTTAGCATTACGATGTGCCCCTAGAAACATGCACCCACATGGTTGCCCAAGGAAAAGAAAATCAGCCCAGGTCAGAAAACAGTGAAGCCAAAAATTCACTTTCTGATAAGAGTAGGGCTAAGTTGATGAGTAGCTTCTGCACTTCCATACTAGGCAAGATTGGAAGACTCAGACTTTAAAAATACAATTAAAGAAGAAGAGATAGAGTCTTAAATGGTTTTCTACTTAGCTTGCCTTTGATTTCTGGAACAATTCTAGAATATGTTATAAAAAGGATCATTTGTTAGCATTTAGGGAAAAATAGAATCAGCAAAATCAATAAATAAGCATTTCTTAAGTTACTGTTATGTGCAAGTGTCTCAGGTAGGTATTAAGAAACAAACTTTAAAAAGAGATAGCCTTTCCCCCAAGTAACATGTATTCTAATTGGTAGGCAAAACATGTTCACGGATAAGTACATACAGGATAAGTATTTTAAAAAACACACACACACATTGAGTGGTGGAGGAATTAACCACTCGGGGAATCAGGAAAGTTTTCTTGAAGGAAGTGGCACTTGAGCTGAACCTTTAAGACAGTTAGAGGACCCCACTGGTGGAGGTGAGAAAAGAAGGACCACCTTTGCAAAGGACAATGACCATCTTGGGCCAGGACAAGGAATATCTTGTACAAGGAACAGACCCAATATGACTGAAGTGAAAAATGTAGGAAATTGTTCACTATATAATTTATCTGAAAAGATAGACTGGAGTAAGACTGTGAAAGGGCTGAAAAGCAACATAGAGTTCTTATTTTATCCCAAAATATATTGTGGATCCACAGAAGCTTCCTGAGGAAAACTGTGACATTGCATGGTTATGAATTTAGCACAGTGGATAGAGCACCTAATTTGGATTAAAAAAGGCTTGAGTTTCAATCTCAACTCAGACAAGATAGCTAGGTGATCCTTCCCAAAACACTTAAGTTTTCTCGACCTCAGTTTCCTCATCTGTAAAATTTCAATAATAATACTAATATCTTTATTTCAGGATTTTTGTGAGGATTGGATGAGATCATAGACATAAAATCTTTTGCAACCTTTAAAATGTCATATAAATGGAGTAGTGGTGGAGGTGGTAATAGTAGTGGTTAATAAATTAACAATTGCGGATTCCCATTCAGTTATGGATATGGGTACAAAGAGTCTTTGGTACCTTCAACTCAAAGATTCTGAAAGTCTGTGAAAAATAATGAAAAGGCATAATGAAACTAGATTAATAGTATAGATTGTAAGCACATGGGTAATGAGGGTTTGAGAACATGGATTTAAATTGAGGATGCCCTAGAAAACTAATCTATTCTCTATTAACATGGAAAATATCAAGATCATAACTTAAATGCTATTTCTAGTTTAGAACCTGATCAAGGACTTAGATAGATGGAAAAGATCATTTGCTAAACAGCCAGCTCTGAGAAGATGTCATTTTTTCCCCAAAGAACTTGAGTTTCCTTTAGTCCTTGACCTTTACCAAAGTAACGAATGGGAAATAACAACCTATTTCTGATGATACCTATATTTAGCTAATTTTCTAGTTAATAATCATGTATTGTTATATTTATGTCTTATTTATAGATAAAAATGGAACTTGATATTTTTCCCAGTTGGATCCATAAGTTGTTTCCTAAGATCATAAATTTGGAGCTGGAAGGGACCTCAGGATTAGGTTTATCCAACCCCTTCCCTTTATAGATAAAGATACTGAGGACAAATACATTGTTCTTTTTTCAAGATCACATAGATAGGACATAATTTGTAGATCTAGAATTCAAACCCAGGTCCTTTGGTTGCAATTATGGTGCTTCTATAGTAACATAAAATGATTTTCCAACCACCAAACTAAAAAAATGCTTTTTGATGTCACTTGTTTTTCCACACTTAGAATTCCACATTGCTCTTTAATTTCCTCAAAGGCTTTAGCTTACATGCAAATTGTTGGCACTCTCCATGAGTGTCCTATAGTCTTTCATCATTGTCTTTAAGCAGAATTTCCACTGCCAAATCTTTTCATCCCTCCTCAAACTTCCCATGTCTCTCCTTCCCTGTACTTTCTTGACTGAGGACTTTGTCTCATATTTTAACAAAAAATTGAGGCCATTAGCTGTGAACTCTCTTTTCTCCCCTCTTCCTCATCTTCTATCACTCAGATGATTTCTGCTACTTTTTCCTACTTTATCCATGTTTAATAAATGAAGTGGTATTATTCCTTACAAGGGCCAACCCATAAACTTGGTCAAATGATTTCAATTCATCCTGTCTCCTCCAAGGAGAAAATTGTGAAGAATAATCATGAAATAATTTAAGGCAGGAGAAATGGCTAACAGGTAAACAACGCTTTTTTTTCCCATTTTCTTTTTTTTTTAAAAAGGCACCAGCTTGCTTTCTCCCATATACCAAGGATGAATAATAGCAGTTAACAATAGTAACAATAATTAGCTGACATTCATAAAATATTTTAAGGGTCATCTATGTGGAACAATGAATAGAGCACTGGGTCTAGAGTCAGGGAGACCTGAGTTCAAATGTGGTGTCACAGGCTTACTAGCTGTGTGACCCTAGGCAAATCAATTCACCTCTACCAGCCTCAGTTTCCTCAATGGTAAAATAAGAATGACAATAGCACCTACCTCACAGAGTTTTTCAGAACAAGTGAGATAATACTTGTAAGGTGCTTAGCATGATGTCTAACACATAAGTGGTACTTAATAATGCTTCTCCTTTTATCCCAACCATTCCCCTTCAGGGGACAGATGAATGTGAAGCACACCATTAATCATAAAGGGATAGTGATAAGTAAAGTATCTGTGATTTCTATACTACAGAATATAGTGTAGTGTAGGGCAGTGGTGACAAACTCAAATAGAAACTTATGGGGCACATATTAACTTAGAAAACCCCAAATTAACATTGAGTTGTATTGTATTTTCATTTAGTTGTTAGATACTTCTCAATTACATTTTAATCTGGTTCAGGCTCCACACTGGGGTTTTGCCTCTAGACCTATGGGCAGCAAGTTTAATACCTACGCACATGAAATTCCCAGTTAAAAAGCTCCCTCTACCAATGTAAGCTGGCAACATCTCTGCTGCCTAGAATTGCTGGAGGACTAAGAAGCTAGGTTAACTTGCCCAGGATCACAAAGCTACTATGAGTAAACAGCTGGACTTGAGCTTGGGTCTTCCTGATACCAAGTCCAGTTCTTTACCCAAGACATCATATTGTCTCTTAAAATACTCTATGTCAGTTGTTACTTTTGTGAAATTTAAAAAAAAATATTTAGGATGCTGGGTGTCCAGAAAAATTATGTCTTTTTTGTTTTTGCTTCATAAAGTAACTGTTTGATTACTTGGTATGACACCAAAAAAGTAAATTAACTTAGGTACTATTGATACTTTGTTATATTGGCTTTTTGTATTCATGATCAACTAATATTTCTCCAATTATTTAGATGTCTTTATTTGTGTAAACAGTGATTTATAATTGTGTTCATATAATTCCTAGTTATGTGTTGGAAAGTACACTCACAAATACTTTATACTCTACATAGTTATTTTAAATGACATTTCTTTTTTTCTGTCTCTTCCTGCTGAGGATTTGTTGTTAATATATAGAAATGCTGATGATTGATGTGGGATTATTTTGTATCTTAAATCTTTTTGAAATTATTAACTGTTTCTATTAAAAGTTTTTTTGAATTTACTTTCCAATGTTACCTAAACAAACATTAATTATATATCATGTACAAAATGCAATATTTTTTATTCACTTATGCTTATTAGCTCAGGTTCTTTTCCCCCTTTATTATTGCTACAACTAACATTTCTAGCACTGTATTGAATAGTAGTAATGGTAAGGAACAACCTTATGTTATCCTAATTTTATTAGAAAGGCTTCTAGTTCATTGCCATTACAGATATTCTAGCTCTTGGTGTAGGTAGATTTCACTTGTATTCTTATCATTTGAAGGAATAGTTTATTTATTCGTATGTTTTCTAATGAATTTAAAAGGAATAGGTATTGTATCTTGTCAAGAGGTTTTTCTACATTTATATTGTTTTTCTTGTTTTTTTTTAAAATACATTTAATTATGTTTGTAATTTTCCTACTCTTGAGCAACCCATGCCTTCCTGGTGTAAATCCAGCTTACTCATAATGAATAATATTTTCATATGTTTCTGCAATCTTGTTACAATTTTTAAAATTGCATCAATATTATTTACAGACATTGGTTTGCGATTTTCTTTCTCAAATTTGATTCTCCCTGGTTTAGGTATCAAGACCATATTTTTTATTAGAGAAAAGATTCAGAAGGTCATTTTTTTTCTGATGTTTTCAGTTCATGTATTATTAGAATTAATTTTTCTTTAAAGTTGATAAAATTTGCTTATAATTCCATCTGGTCCCAGCTGGAAGAGGGGACTAGCAGGTTTCAGAGGGAGTTCATTATTGGCTTGTTTTATTTATATAATGTTAGGTATTCAAGTGTTTTATTTCTTATTAAATTAATCTGGATATTCTATATTTTTTTGTAAATATTCATCTACTTATTTTAGATTGTGAGTTTTATTGGTGTTTAATTGGGCAAAATAATTCCTAATAATTTCCCTTATTTCTTTTTCATTGGTTATAAATTTCTGTGTCATTTTTGCTACTGAGAATTTGCTTTTTTTCCCTCCTTTTTTATTTGTCTAATGGTTTATCAATTTTAAGGTTTTTTAATAGCACCTTGTTTTATTTATTAATTCTATGGGGGAGAGTTGTTTTCAAATTTGTTAATCTCTTCTTTAATTTTCTGGATTTCCATTATGGTATTTAATAAGGGACTTTAAAGTTGTGGTTTTATAGTTTTTTTTTTACTTGCACACCCAATTTGTTGATCTGTACTTTGTCTTTTATTGATGAAAGTTTTTAGAGATATAAATTTTCTTTTCAAGACTGTGTAAGCCACATTACAAAAAGATTGGTATGCTATCTCATTTTCATTGTATTTACTTAATTTATTGGATGTTTCTATGATTTGCTCTTTGACCCATGATTTAAGATTAAGTTACTTAGTCTACAATTACTTTTTCATCATTTCATCATCAGTCTTTTACTTAATATAATTTATGCTATATTCTTTAAAAGATTCATTTAATATTTCTCCTTTTCTGCATTTAGGAAGATTTTATGCCTTAATACATGGTCAATTATGATGACTGTGCCATACACATCTTACTAAAATGTATACCTTTTTTTAATACTTCTATTTAATAATCTCCAGAGATCTTTCACATTTAACTTTTCAAAACTCTATTCAGGCACTATACTTAATTATCATCATCATCATCATTATTGCTGTTATCATTCCCATTATTATTATTATTTTGGTTAGATCTATGTAGGTTTGAAAGTGTTAAATTGTGATCCTCTATTGTTCCAATTTTACTATTTCTCTTTTTAATTTATTTAGGTTTTTTTTTCCTTTAAGCATTTTAGATGCTATGCAATTTGGTGAATATATGCTTAGTATTGATTTTAATTCATTGTCTATGATACCTTTCAACAAAACATAATTTCCATGTTTGTCTCTTTAAATTAAAGCTGTTTTTTCTTGTTACTTCACCTCAGATTATGATTGCAAACTCTACCTTTTTTGGGTTTTTTTGCCCCCAGTGGAAGCATAACAGATTTTGCACCAACCACTTATTTTACCACTATATCTATACTTCCGTTTTAAATATAGGCACACTCTGTTTTATTGTTCTTTGCTTTGCTGTGCTTCACTGATATTTGGCTTTTATTTTGAAATGGAAGGTTTGTGGCAATCCTGCATCAAGCAAGTCTATTGGTATCCACATAAGATGGCAAACTTAACTGATAAATTTCACGTGTATTCTGACTGCTCCTCCAACCAACTATTTCCCCTTCCACCCTTCTCTTCAGATTTCCCTATTGCCTGAGACACAACAATATTGAAATTAGGCCAATTAATAACCCTATAATGGCCTGTAAGTGTTCAAGTGAGAGTCAATGAATGCAGCAAACTCCATTATTGTCTTATTTTAATGGCCATAGTCATTCCAACCTTCAGCAATCACTGCCCTGATCACTCAGTAGCTATTAAAACTGAGGCAAGACCCTGTACCAACAAAAAGATCATAACTTACTGAAGACTCAGATAACGGTTAATATTTTTTAGCAATAAAGTATTTTTAGTTAAGGTATGCACATTTTTAGACATATTATTGCACACATAATAAACTGCAGCATAGTATAAGCATAACACTTATGATTTACTGGGAAACCAAAAAAACTGAATGACTTGCTTTATTGCAACATTTGTTTTATTGTGGTGGTCTGGAACTGAACCTTCAATACCACTGAGGTATGCCTGGATTTTTTTTTTTTTGTAAAACACATATTGAAGTCAGCTATCTAATCTGTTCTTCTATCTTCTTACATTTCATGGGTAACTTCATCCATTTACATTCACAGTCATGATTGTTAATTGAGTATTTCCCTCCATCCTATTCTCTTATCTATTCTTTCATTTTTTTCTAACTCTTTGAGAATTTGTTTTTCTTAAGATTAGGCTCTACTTTATTCTCTTCTGCCCTTCCTTTCTACCTTTTCCTTCCAGTTTCCCTCCTGAGTGAAATGCATTACCATGACCAATTTTCTGAGGGTATGTACATTCTCCCCTCCTTTGGCTAGGTCAGGTACCTGTAAAGTTGAGATATTGGCCTGCTTCTCTCACCCCTTTCTCCCTGCCTACAGAATTCTACTTAGGGACCACAATTATGTGACATAATTTCCCCCATTCTTCTCCCTCTTTCCTGCCTAGTGTATTTATAACTCTCTATTCTTCAAGATCATTAAAAAAAAACACAGAACTTCTTTCTTTCTAATTAGACTCTCTTTTGACCACAGATGATGATACAGTTCTAAGGGGAAACAGCATCTTCTCATATTAAAATATAAATAGTTGATACTAATTTAGACATTTATGATTGGTCACTGGTGTTTACCTTTTTATGTTTCTCCTGATTTCTATTTTTATACTTAAATGTTCCTATGCAGATATGGACTTTTCATCAGGAACTCAGAAGTCCCCCATTTCCTTAAAGGCTGATTTTTTTCCCCTGTAAGCTTATATATTCCATTTTTCTGGGTACATTGTTCTTGGTTATAAACATATATCTTTTGCCTTCTAGAATATTATAGCCAAAACTCTTTGCTTTTTTATATGGTGGCCACAAATATTTTGCGATTCTGACTATGGCTAGTCAGTCCATTTTTTTCTTGATGTTTGCAGTATTTTTTCTTTGACCTGGATGCTCTGGATTTTATTAGTTATTATTATTCATGTATTGTGTGTGTGTATGTGTGTGTGTGCATACACATATATATATATATACATATATTTGTAGTTGTATGATTATATATATACATGTATATGTATATATATATATATATATATATATTTATTATTAATTATAACGTTCTTGGGAGCTTTCATATAGTGATTTCTTTCAGGGAGTAACTGGTAGATACTTTTGGTCTTATTTTTCCCTGGTTCATTAGTTTTTAGAGATCTATGCAGTATTCTTAGGCAATTTCTTGCCATATGATATATAGGCTCTTTTTTTTTCATGAGAGGAGAGAGAGAATGTGTCTTTCAGCTATTTCAATGATTCTGAAATTCTCTCTTCCTGATCTGTTTTCAAGGTCAGTAGTGTTTGCTATGAGAAGCCTTACATTTTTAAGGCTTTCGACTTTCTTTTAATATTCTCTTTAATCTTGTGGAGTTATTATCTTCTATTTGATCTATTCTAATGTCAAGGATTGTTCTTCCCCCTTCGGCATGGTTTTTACCCCTTATTTCAAGATGTTAATTCTCTTCCTAAATTTTTTTTTTAAATAGCTTTCATTTCATTTCTATTTTTGTTCCTCTCTCATATAGTTTTAAAAATTACTTTTAATCTTTTTAAAACTTTTTCTTCATTTCTTCTAGGAATTCTCATTTAACTTGTACCCCAGCTATGATGTCCTTTCTTGTCAATGTTTTGGAGTCATTATCTTCTTCTGGTTCTGTATATTGAGCGTCTTTGTCATCATAATATTCTTTTGATTTTGGATTTTCTTTTGTTTATTGTTTTTTGTTTGTTTGCCCATTCTTTTAGTCTACTTCCACACTTCAGACCCCACATTAGAGCCAGGCTCTGTGCACTTCAAGGAAGAATGTCTGGACTGGACTTTTGTCCTCTTAGTTCCTTTTGCTACATTTTGCAGGTATTGAGTGACATGGTAATCCATGATCTCCAAGACACCTCAGGCTGGGGATCTGCAAGTGGTCTGATCCAGGGCAAAATCTGATCACTGCCTTCTTTGTCTTAACTTTACAAGTTCTTCATCTGCATTTGAGTCTACACAGCATTCTGTGGACTTGCCCCTATTTGGAAGTTCCAGTAGATTGCAGCTGTACTCAGCTACTGTCACCTAGCTGAAGAGTGCTGCAGATTCAAAATGACAGTACTGCAAACTTCCCTTTGACCTGAAATTCTTGATCTAATCATTTCTCTTCAGGCTTCAGAATGGACTAGAATCTGGAAATGAGACCTGTTTCCTTTCCTCCTAGCTCAAGCTACACAGATGCTACTAGTTACTTTTTTTTTTAAGTACTCAACCTAGGTTCCAGAACAACTCCTCAGTATGGAATGCTACTCTTTGTTTCAAGTCCTCGACTCTGTGAACCTTTTGTCTGTGTTTTAGAACTCAGATTCTAGAACTCTAGAACTAGTTAACAATAGACCAGCCAGATGACATTTGATCCCACACTGTGCACAAGGTCGGACCCCTCTATGCCAGATTTAGGAACTCTACCTGTTCTGGTGCTTGGCTTAAGTCCTTTTTTCAAGTCACTGTGTATTGGAATATTCCACTCTTTGAAAAGAGGAAGCTGGCCCAGATTAACAGAACACTTAAAAAAACCCATCTTAGAAAAATAAATTAAACAAGCCATAAATGAGCTCCCTAAGAAAAGTCTCTAGGACCAGATGGATTCACAAGTGAATTCTACAAATATTTAAAGAATAATTAATTCCAATGCCATATAAACAAATTGGAAAAATAAGCAAAGAAGGAATCCTACTTAATTTCTTCTCAGCACAAATTTAGTTCTGATACCTAAACTAGGAAGAGCAAGAACAGAGAAAAAATTATATGCCAATTTTACTAATTAATATTAATACAAAAAATTAAATAAAATACTAGCAAGGAGATTACAGTAGCATATTACAAAGATTATACCAGGCAGGATTTATACCAGGAATGCAGGGCTGGTTCAATATTAGGAAAACTACCAGCATAATTGATCAAATCAATAACAAAACTAACCAAAATTATATGATTATTTCAATAGATACAGAAAAAATATTTTAACAAAATATAATACTCAATCCTATTTAAAAAAAACAGTAGAAAGCATAGGAATAAATGGAACTTTTCTTCAGCAAAAATTGTCTGTAGTGGGGATGAGTTAGAAATCTTTTCAGTAAGATCAGGGATGAAGCAAGGATGCATATTATCTATCACTCATTATCCAATATTCTACTAGAAGTGCTACCTATAGCAATAAAAGAAGAAACTGAAGGAATTAGAAGAGGCAGTGAGGAAACAAACTATCACTTTTTTCAGACAATGTGATGGTATACTTAAAAGAAAACCATAATCAACTAAAAAAAATAGTGGAAACCATTAACAACTTCAACAAAGGTGCAAGATATAAAATAAGCCCTCATAAAATACCAGCATTTCTATATATTACCAACAAAATCCAGCAACAGGAGATGGAAAGAGAAATTCCATTTAAAATGGAATTCAGGGCTTAGATTCTTAAAATCTAGCCACTGCTCAGACTCTTATCATCTAGCCACTAGATTACTAATGTTCAGACTCCTTTAGAGCCTGCCAAATATGATGGATGTCCTAATAAACCTTGTCTTTGGCTGAAAGAAGGCTTGGGTCAAATTCTTTTGGGGAGGATCTGTGTATTATGATATTGGGGTCCAAGCACCTCTAAACCTCAACATTTTGGTGGCCCATACAGAGAAACTGCTCAACCCCAGGTTCTCCAGTTTTCACTGTTAATGAGATGTTGATTCTGTGTAAAGTAATCTGGAAATTCATTTAACAAAATTGAAGTCATCTGATTGGTAATGAGTTTGTTTCAAGTTTCAAAGGGGTGAACTTTTATATCAGTTATGTCAATCAACTTTTCATAATTTGGTTACTGCTAAAATAATTTGGCTATAGTTGGTTATTGTTTTAATGTATAAACTTGCCAAAAAGCTCGTTTGGGTTATGTATGGCTTGCTGAGAATTTGCAAGTGTATAGAAATCTCTAATGATTGGCTTTTTATACTAGGACAAATTTAAGTTTGAGATGTCAATCCTGGAAAAAGTTTTTCCTAAGCTGTGATTAGTAAAACTTGATGTTTGAGGTAAAAGCTCATAGGATTTTATTTTGAGTTGTCTGATGGGTCATAATCCATCAATAATCAATAATCCATCATCTGAGAAAAATGCCACAAGCCACTCAGAGAATGTGATACTGGTGGGAAGTAAGCACTGGGAAAAGCTGAGAGGACAAGTTTAGCCTCAGTCTAAGATGGTATCCTCCTGGCTCAGTTTCTCCATTATGTTTCTTTGAAAAGGAATGTTACCCACCTGGCTATTCCTGAGTCTGGCTATGAGGTGGATTTGATACAGCATGGTTGAAAAACTGAGTTATCTGAATCCAAACAGAGCTAACAATATTTTATCCTGTCATTTGGGCCCTGAAGTCTTTTCTGTCAGATTTGTGTCTTCCAGACTACAGCCTATTCACCTAAAGTTGGTAGCAAACAGCGGGTACCAGCCAGTATCTCCCCATTGTTCCCTGGATGCAGCCTGTGCTTAGTTCCAGTCAACCTGCTCTTTGGGACCCCCTCGAGGAAGGGACAGCTCTATGACCCTTACCAGCAGGAAGCAGTTTCAGAAACCGAGACCTTTGCCCCTTAATCCAAAAGAATTTGGGTCCCATTTATTTGAGGGGGGAATGATGGGATTGGGATCTGAACCCCAGAAAGGAAAACCCTGGGCTTTCTCACATGGCCAAATCTCTGGTGTTTGCCTGAGGCTATAATCCTGTCAACTGTCCTTTCTTTGTGGCTGTACCCAATCACCCAATTCTGTTACCCTTAACCTAGTTTAGCCCTCCCTATAGCCCCAGGCCATTTCCTACACTTAATCCCATCTAGGCTCTATTGTCCAAGTCCCAGGAGTTCTGGTCACCCCAGATTACTGGCCACTCCCATCCAGAACTCCTTAGACCCCTCCTCCAGTCACCCCTAACTATTTGGCCACTCCTAGATCTCTCCCACAGTCTTTCTGTATATAAGGTCCATCTTGTCTCCATTGAGATGCTTAGATTCTTAAAATCTAGCCACTGCTTAGATTCTTAGAATCTAGCCAATACCTCACAGACTCTCAGATTCCAGCTAATATGGTGGATCTTTAATAAACTTTTTTTTTGGCTGAAAGAAGGCTTGGGTCTAATTCTTTCGGACAGGATCCACATGTTGTGATTCTGGGGTCCCAGCACCCCTAAACCTCATCACTACAACTTGTATTTTTAAAGAGTTGATAAGCTCCAAGATTTTAATTGTATTTAATTGTATTACCAGGGACACAATTCTCTTCATATATATATATACTATATATATAGATATATATCTATATATATCTATATATATAGATATATATATATATATATATATATCTATATCTACAGATCTATATCTCTATCTGTATTTGTCAGAAGTAGACTAACCAATAGTACTACTGAAGCCAAATGAAAATTACAAATGTCACCTGTGAATGTTTGAATGAGGTTAGATAGAATATTTAGTAATTCTGGTACCTGAGACAAATACTATAAAAATGTGTCTAGTGTGACAAGTGTTAGAAAAATCTGAAACAAAAATCTACTACAGTGAGGGAGTGAAGGAAAGCCTTTCTGACAAGAGAAGCAGGCACAATGCACCTTAGTAGCAAGTGGTAGAATCAACTTTTAAACCATTAGTAAGATCCATACTCCACCCACCAGGGTTATAATTGGTCTAGTTCATCAGAGTTACACTCTTCCTGGACAGCCCATCACATGTTTGACCATGTTCTGTTAACTACACCCACTTCATGGGTCCCATGTTCAAAAATGACAGCTATCTCTGCCCTTGGGGTGTGTCAGTTAACATTTAATAAGCTTATTAAGCAAGTGCAGTGTAGAAAAGCCTTTTACTGGTCAAAGCCCTCTCCTTGAACTGGAAGAGTTGAAACTGGTTTAGCCTCCAGGGCTCTTTCTTAAGGAACTAGTTGTTTGCTGTACTTTCTGATTGGTTGAGGAACTATCCACAAGATCTTAGAATTTCTTATCCTACTGTGGAAGCCTAACCCCCTAAAATCTTCCTTACAAGTACCCTTAAATTAACTTTTTAAGGCTAAGTTCAGTTGGGTAGAGAAAGAGGA
Source organism: Phascolarctos cinereus (assembly GCF_003287225.1). Classification (NCBI taxonomy): domain Eukaryota; kingdom Metazoa; phylum Chordata; class Mammalia; order Diprotodontia; family Phascolarctidae; genus Phascolarctos; species Phascolarctos cinereus. Next base: position 402,101,314 of record NW_027555847.1, read on the forward strand.
CTGATCTCAGATTGATCTCAGTATTAGGTTAAATATTAGGTTAAGATCCTGGGGTACCACCCTGTGGGAGAATAGAGTAAACAGAGACCCCAAGTCACCTTTTCTTATCATGGGAAGAAAGTATGAGGCCTCTGCTTGAGAGATTATTAGCAGGGGAGAGATTGGGCATGATATACAGATAAGTTTCCTCCTATTTATGTGGCTTTCTATTTTAATTAATTATTCTTTCTAATTGTGTGGTAAGGCGAGTTGTTTCTACCTACTGAAGGAGTCCAAATGCTATTTTTAGCCCCCAGATTTCATTACCCTTTTGATGTGGTTTAGTGGTTCAGGGGTGCTGGGACCTCAATATTACAACACATGGGTCCTGTCTGCAAGAATTCGACCCAGGCCTTCTTTCAGCCAAAGACAAGGTTTATTAGAACATCCATCATACTGGGCAGACTCTTAAGGAGTCTGAACAATAGTAAGCTATTGGCTAGATTATAAGAATCTAAGCAGTGGCTAGATTAAAAGAATCTGGCAGTGGCTAGATTTTAGGAATCTGAGCATTTTAAGGGAGACAAGGAGGATCTTACATAAGGAAAGCCTGTGGGAGGGATCTAGGAATGGCCAAGTACTTTGGGGTGACCAGAGGCCTAAGGAGATCTGGATGGGAGTGGCCAGTCAGCTGAGATGAACAGAAATCCTGGGACATGGACAATGGAGTCTTGCTAGGATTATGGGTGGGAAATGGCCAGGGGCCATAGGGAGGTAAAACAATGGAGGGGAGATTGGGTGTAGCCACAATTAAAGGCTAGTTGATGGGATTATAGCCTCAGGCTAACACCAGAGATTTGGCCCTCTGGGAAAGTCCAGGGTTTTTCCTTTCTGGGGCCCAGATCCCAACCCCATCACTTTGGGCAAAATCTTAATTTTCACACTCTACTTAAGGCTTTGTATAGATAACTTTGTGTGATTTCTCATGTGCATAGTATAGCAGAGTAGATAGATAAAACCAGTAAGATTCAAATTTCATAAGCCAATTTCAATGGGGAGCAAAACCTCTACCCCTTTATCAGAAGGTTAAATTAGTAACATCCATGGTAGGGTACATGCCATTCTAGCAGGTATCATTGTACTAATGTACTTCTATGAGCATGTTGATTTTTTCATTTTATTCAAATTTGTGTTCCAGAGCAATGAGCTGAAGAATCTACTTCCTCAGTGGACTTCCAGAGATGCTATTGCCTTCCTCGGCCTTTCAAAGGTAGAAAAGTTGAACTCCAAGCAATTTTCTTGCTGTATATATGTTCAGAACTAGCAATGGTCATATAAAACAATCAAAATCATCTGTTGTGAATACAAATAACCCAGTGATAGTTTTGATGAGGTCTAGAGATTTAGCAGTGCTTGACCCTGAGATCATGACACACAGGTCATGGCTGAATCTTTGCCCCTTGCCACTGAAAAATTTGTGTCACATTTATTTGAGGGGAGAATGATGGGGTATGGGCCCAAGCTCAGGCTTTTGCCCCTTGTCCCCAAAAAGAATTTGGCTCCCATTTGTCTATGGGCCCCAGAGTAACCTTAAACTTTTCTTGACCTCACTCTGGTCTCAAATGGTTACCTGAGGCTATATTCCACTCAATGGCTTTTCCTTGTCAGCTCTTCTTAGGCAACCTTTGAAAGCCCTAGCCTCACCTTTTGATCATATTCAGATGCCTTTCAAACTTCTTCCTTCCTGTTCCCTTCATTATCTATTCCCATTGTCCATTCTATCTCTCTTTCCAATTGGACTTCTACCTAAGTCACCTAGACCCTTTTCCCAGCCCTTCCTCTGCTCACCCAAAGTTACTTTAGTGTATATAAGATCTACCCTGGCCCCCATTTATATGCTGAGACTTTCTCTGAACTAATGTTCAGATTCCTTAAGAGTCTGGCCTGTATAGTTTATCTCAAATAATCTTTTTCTGCATGTGTCGTGATCTCGGCGATCCAGCACCCCTAAACCTCAAGGTCTCATCAGGTTGAGGAACAGGTTTGTCTTAGTTTTTAGAACTTTCAGCACTTCGCTAACATATCTGCTTTAATCATTCTGTTGAAGTTAAATTGTATTCCCAACATGATGAAAACCCAGAACTGGGGTTTGGTGTGTACTGTGTTTTAACACCCAGTTATTTAGTGAGTTGGAACAGGGGAAAATATCCCATGAGGTCAGAGATAAATCTATTAAAAAGTGAACTATTAACTGAAGTCAGAGAGGAGGACTGTCTAGACCAGACCTCCCTGGCCTTCATTAAATTCTCTAACACACACACATACACACACACACTTCTAAACATGAAAACTATCTAATGCCAGCATAAGGACTTATGAAACTCAGTAGCTGCAAGCACAAATTCCAAAATTAGTATTTCAATAACATAAATTTCTAAATCGAAAAAAATATTTCTGTTTTTTTGACCTTTTAACATTCTGTGGGCCTCAGTTTCCTCACCTTCAAAATGAAGAAACTGAATTAATATCTACTACAGACTCTTCCAACTGATTCTATGAGCTCTGGGCACTGTATTAAACACTGGGTGAGAGTTGGATGGAGAGCAGAAGGTGTAGTAATAGTGATGCAAAAGAGAAAAGAAAAAAAGGACATCAATGAAGCATTTAAAAACAATAAAGCAAAAGGAAATATATAAAAGTAGAATGTCAAGCAGAGTAATGTTAATACTAACACATTAAATTTAATACATATTTTAAAAACAATTTGTATTAATAATTCATGGTTTTATATATTTACAATCTTCTTTTTCTGACCTTCTTTGAATAACAAAATATTCATGTTTGTTATTGATTTCCTATGTCGTAATGAAATATTTTAAAATGATAAATATTCACAGAAGGGTAAAGTACTATATTTATGTCTAAATTCCATTGCCTTACCATTTGACCACTACATAGTTGTCATTTTTTTAGAATAAGAATACAATTTCCATATGAATAATTGATGTTGATGATATAATATAAAAATAACAAGACTTCTAGTGAGGAAATGTGCAATCTAGGTCTTTTCCTTCTTTCACTGTGTACCTATAAGCAAGCCATTCAATTTTATTGACCTCAGTTTCTTCATCTATAAAGGAGTTTGAGTAAATCAGGGGTGGGGAACCCGTCACCTCAAGGCCACTTGTGGTCTTCTAGGTCCTTGGGTATGGCATTTTGACTAGCCCTAGTTTTACAGAACAAATACTTTTATTAAGGGGATTTGTTCTGTGAAGTTTAGATTCAGTAAAAAGGCCACACTTGAGAACCCAGAAGGCCATATGTGGCCTTGAGAATGAGGTTCCCCACCCCTGGACTAGATGGATGATAAATAAGAACTCTATCAATTCTAACATTCTGTGATTCCTATTTCTTTCTTGGAATTAGTCCTCATTGAATGGCATGCACTTGTTCTAATAATGTTGGAAGTATTTGAAACATTTCTAGAAATCCTTTTAGGGAACTGCCTTGGGAACTAGCACACAAGCCAACTAAGAAAATAAGTCACTTTATTATAGTCTCAGTTTGTATATCATATAATATCACAATAATAACTTGAGACATATGCAAGAGTTTCTAAGACATGGTAAAAATTTATCTTGTTTTGCAAGCAAACTTTTGTTCAGTTAACAAAATAATTCAATTAACAAGTCAATCAACCCACAAGACACATCTTTATCATTTACGCTTAAAGAAATTATATTTCCCTGAGTTCAGAGACACTGTTTTAATGTCTAGTTGATCTAAATAGTAGGTAAGGATTTTTTTCCCCTTTTGGAATTTAAACTAAAAGTTATTGTTAGATAAGGAGTCAATAGTACTTACATTTGATGCACATAACTGACGCTCTCTTTCAACAGCCAGCCAAAGGTGCTAATTTTGATTTAGTGTATCCAAAGACAGTTCCTTTCATATTTTTTCTTAGAGATTTGATTCATGTTTCAAAGCTAATAATGGATGTGCAGTAAATATTTATTTGTCCAACTTCTTGTCACCTTTCCTTTCAATATTTGGAAGTTCCTGTCTATTTGGGATTCTGACATTTGTCCATTTTAAATTTGTTTTCCCCTGAGATCTAATGAGTGTAGACAGCATATAGTTCTGCCTACACTGCCACTGACTAATGCTGCAAAGTGAATGTTCCCTGACTACTGTCTTGAATTTGATGCTATTGTGAAAAGTAGGAACTTGAGAGGAGGTTGAGGAAGAAGAGGAAAGGACAGTAAAAACTGTCTACCTAATATTTTTAGAACAGAGACTGGCTACAAAAAGGGAATAGTAGAGTTCTCTCTCCATTGCTTTACCTCCATCACCCACAGTACCTACAAGTATGTCTGGTAAACAATTATTAGAGAAGAATGGTCTTGACCACATTGCTGTGGGTTGCCTCTGGTAAAAGGAGGTAGGATATATCCAAAAGAACAATCTCAGAAGGAGATCATGGCAGTGAGATCGAAAGGGAATATCAGGAGAGGGCTGGGACACATTGGATATGAAATCCTAAGATAGAAGCCTTATCACAACTTAGAACACTTGTGATATCCTTTTCCCTTAGCAAGAGAACTCTTGTCTAAAAAAGTAAGAGGGTTGCAAGAGCCCATGTGAGTGCTCAGCAAAGGCATGACCTTGTAGAAAAAAAGATATAATAGGAATTTATGGAAAAAAAACCTTTCAATAAAATATGCACTATTTGAAACTTCTTGAGGAAAGCAAGGCATTGTAGGAAATAAGAAGTAGAAGTGAGCAAGAATGGAGTAGTGAATCCTAAATGGATAGTCTCCCTAAACAACTGTTTAGTTCCTGAAACAAGCAATAACATTACTTTTCAACCTAAAAGGGAATCATTAGGAAAACTTAGACAGAAGTGTGTCAATAAACCAGGTAAACAATACTTGGGATTCACACCTCTAAAGAATATGCTAATTTTGCTTTTGTGGGAGTTTATGATGCTTTCTTCTTGCTCAGCTTGAAGAACAAAGTGTTGATTACAAGTTGACATTTCACATATGTAGAATGAAAAATAAAATTGGCATACAAGCCTTCTTATAGAACTTCTATGAACAGAAAGATCTGGGCTAACACTATTTTACATTAGTGTTTTCTCCCTGGTGATCTGTGAAGCCTGGATATCATTTAATGGTTATAACTGAAGCTTTCTAGCTTAGTAGAACCTACCAGAGCTTGCACCCTTTTAGTGTAGCCTTCAAGGAATAAAATCAACTCCAAGCCACAATGAAGAATCAGAATCAAACTTTAGTAGAAGAGATGTAGCTAGGTAAGATTAGAGCAAATAATGAATCCCCCTGAAGTGGTTGCATTATTCAAATTTGCATTGCTTATTGGGCTGGAACCAATTACCATAGTTTACATAATTATAAATTGAAATAGTGTGAATTCAAATGCATGCAACCACTAGAGTGTATTCATTATTCACACTAATCAAGACAAGGCTTGGCTGTTTTTATTATCCTCAGGTATCAGCAAGACCAGCAAAGGGAATTATCACACTCCACTAATCACAGGAGGCAAAACTTCTTTAGTTCCATGAGATCCAGCTCAAGTACCCCCTTCTACATGATGCCTTTTGTGACCTCCCAATTGCTAATGTCCTCTTATCCACACCACCTCATATTTCATTTGTATTATTTTCTATATGTTTGCACTAAATGTGTGCGTGTGTTTGTGTGTGTATGTGTTGTCTTCCCTGACAGAATGTAAGTTACCTGAAAGCAGAAACTACAATTTTGTCTTATTATTCTCATTATCTAGTACAGGTTCTGGCATATAATAAATGCATTTTGATTAAATCCCTCTTTAGGCTGGATTTTCTCTACAGTGTCAAAGAAATGTCTTCACCCAGGAAGCTCCATCAATCTAAAAGAAGGGAGGTGGGACTGAGGGAGGCAGTGGTCAAAAGCAAAACACTAGTGAGGAGGGAAAGGGAGAAAGGAGAAAGAAATGCATAAATGGGGGGAGGGAAATGGGATGGAGAAAAATACACAGATAGTAATCATAATTGTGAATGTGAATGTGAATGGGATCAACTCTCCCATAAAACAGAAGCAGATTGCAGAATAGATTAAAAGCCATAATCCTACAATATGTTGTTTATAGGAAACACATTTGAAACAGAGCCACACACACAGGTAAAAGGTTGGAGTAGAATATGTCATGCTTCAGCTGAAGTAAAATAAGCAGGGGTAACAATCCTGATCTCCCACAAAGCAAAAACAAAAATAGATCTTATCAAAAGAGATAAGGAAGGAAACCTACATCCTGCTAAAAGGCAACATAGACAATGAAGTAATATCATTACTAAACATATATGTACCAAATGGTATAGTATACAGATTCTTAGAGGAGAAGTTCAGGGAGTTACAGGAAGAAATAGATAGAAAAACTATACTAGTTGGAGACCTCAGCGTCCCCCTCTCTGAACTAGATAAATCTAAACACAAAATAAACAAGAGAGAAGTTAAGGAGGTGAATATTAGAAAAGTTAGGTATGGTAGACCTCTGGAGAAAATTGAATAGGGATAGAAAAGAATATATATATATATTTTTTCTCAGTGGTACGTGACACATACAAAAAAATTAACTGTGTTGTAGGGCATAAAAATCTCATAATCCAATGCAGAGAGGCAGAAATATTAAATGCATCCTTTTCAGATCATGATCCAATAAAAATTATATGTAATAAAGGACCATGGAAAGATAGACTAAAAAATACTTGAAAACTAAATAATCTAATCCTAAAAAAAAATGAATGGGTCAAACAACAAATCATAGAAACAATCAATAATTTCATTCAAGAGCATGACAATAATGAGACAACATACCAAAACTTATAGGATGCAGCAAAAGCAGTTCTTAGGGAAAGTTTTATATCTCTAAATACTTACATGAGTAAAATAGGAAAAGAGGAGATTAATGAATTGGGCATACAACTAAAAAAAACTAGAAAAAGAACAAATTAAAAAATCCTCAATTAAACACCAAATTAGAAATACTGAAAACCAAAGGAGAAATTAAGAAAATTGAAATTTAGAACACTATTGAACTAATAAATAAAACTAAGAGCTGGTTTTATGGAAAGAAAAAAAAACAAGAAAAACAGATAAACCTTTGGTTAATTTAATTTATAAAAAAAAGAAAACCAAATTACCAGTATCAAAAACAAAAAAGGTAAATCTACCACTAAGGAAGAAGAAATTAAATCAATAATTAGGAACTATTTTGCCCAATTATATGCCAATAAATTTGACAATCTCAGTGAAATGGATGAATATTTACAAAAAAATATAAATTGCCCAGATTAACAGAAGAGGAAGTAAAATACCTAAATAACCCCATCTCAGCAAAAAGAAATTAAACAAGCCATTGATGAATTCCCTAGAAAAAAAATCTCCGGGGCCAGATGGATTTACAAATGAATTCTATGAAACGTTTAAAGAACAATTAATTCAAATACTATATGGACTATTTGGGAAAACAGGTGAAGAAGGAGTCTTACCAAATTCTTTTTATGATACACATATGGTACTGATACCTAAACCAGGAAGAGTCAAAACAGAGAAAAAAATTATAGGGTAATTTCCCTAATGAATATATATGCAAAAATTTTAAATAAAATATTAGCAAATAGATTACAGCAACTTATCACAAGAATAATACACTCCAACCAGGTAGGATTTATACCAGGAATGCAGGACTGGTTCAATATTAGGAAAACTATCAGCATAATTGATCATATCAACAATAAAACTAACAGAAATCACATGATCACCTCAATAGATGCAGAAAAAAGCTTTTGACAAAAAAAACAACACCCATCCCTATTCAAAACATTAGAGAGCATAGGTATAAATGGAATCTCCCTTAAAATAATAAGCATCATCTACCTAAAACCTTCAGCAAGCATCATATGTAATGGGGACAAGCTAGAAGCGTTTCCAATAAGGTCAAGGGTGAAACAAGGATATTCATTATCACCACTGTTGTTCAATATCATACTGGAAATGTTAGCTTTAGCAATAAGAGAAGAAAAAGAAATTGAAGGTACTAGAATAGGCAAAGAGGAAACAAAGCTGTCTCTTTTTTTGGGGGGGGTTAGGCAGTAGGGTTAAGTGACTTGCCCAGGGTCACACAGCTAGTAAGTGTTATGTATCTGAGGCCGTATTTGAACTCAGGTACTCCTGAATCCAGGGCCAGTGCTCTATCCACTCTGCCACCTAGCTGCCCCACAAAGCTATATCTCTTTGCAGAATCCTATAGAATCAAGTAAAAAAACTACTTGAAATAATAAACAACTTTAGCAAAGTTGCAGGCTATAAAATAAACCCACATAAATCATCAGCATTTCTTTATTACTAACAAAGCCCAACAGCAAGAAATAGAAAGAGAAATTCCATTTAAAGTTACTGTAGACATTATAAAATATTTAGGAGTCTACCAACCAAAACAAACCCAGGAACTATACGAACACAGTTGTGAAATACTTTTCACACAAATAAAGTCAGATCTAAATAATTGGAAAAACGTCAGTTGCTGAAGGGTAGGCCAAGCTAACATAATAAAAATGACAATTCTACCTAAGCTAATTTATTTATTCAGTGCCATACCTATCAAACTACCAAAAAATTATTTTATAGAGTTATAAAAAATAATAACAAGATTCATTTGTAATAACAAAAGGTCCAGAATATCAAGGGAACTAATGAAAAGAAATGCAGGGGAAGGTGGCCTAGCCATTCCAGATCTGAAATTGTATTATAAAGCAGCAATCATCAAAACTGCTTGGTACTGGCTAAGAAATAGAGTGGTGGATCAGTGGAATAGGTTAAGTATGCAAGACACAGTAGTCAATGACTATAGTAATCTATTATTTGATAAACCCGAAGACCCCAGCTTCTGGGGATAAGAACTCACTATTTGACAAAAAGTGCTGGGAAAACTGAAAAAGAGTATGGCAGAAACTAGGCATAGACCCAGATCTCATACCATATACCAAAATAAAGTCAAAATGTGTTCATGATTTAGATATAAAGGCTGATACTGTAAACAAACTAGGAGAGCAAGGAATAGTTTACCTATCAGAAGTATGGAGAACAGAAGAATTCATGACCAAACAGGAGATAATGAACATTACGAAATGCAAAATGGATAACTTTGATTACATTAAGTTGAAAAGATTTTGCAGAAATAAAGCCAATGCAACCAAGATTAGAATGAAAGTAGAAAATTGGGAAAGAATTTTTATAACCACAGTCTCTGATAAGGGCCTCACTTCTAAAATATATAGAGAATTAAGTCAAATTTATAAGAATACAAGTCATTCCCCAATTGATAAATGGACAAAAGATATAAACAGGCAGTTCTCAGACAAAGAAATTAAAGCCATCTATAGTCATATGAAAAAATGCTCTAAATCACTATTGATTAGAGAAATGCAAATCAAAACAACTCTGAGGTACCACTTCACATCTACCAGATTGGCCAACAAGACCAAACAGAAAAATGATCAGTGTTAGAGAAGATGTGGGAAAATTGGAACGCTACTACATTGTTGGTGGAGTTGTGAAATGATCCAACCATTTTGGAGAGCAATTTGGAACTATGCCCAAAGGGCTATAAAAATGTGCATATCCTTTGACCCAGCAATAGCATTTCTAGGGCTGTATCCCAAAGAGATCATTCAAATGGGAAGAGGAACCACATGTACAAAAATATTTATAGTAGCTCTTTTTGTGGTGGCAAAGAATTGGGAATTGAGAGGATGCCCATCAATTGAGAAATGGCTGAACAAGTTGTGATATATGAATGTAATGGAACACTGTTGTGCTATAAGTAATGTTGAGCAGGCAGACTTCAGAAAAACCTGGAAAGACTTGTATGAACTGATGTTGAGTGAAGTGAACAGAACCAGAAGAATATTGTACACAGTTATAGCCACGTTGTTTGATGACTAATATTTATAGACTTAGCCCTTCTCAGCAATGCAAGGATCTAAGATATCTCCAAAGGCCTCAAGGTAGAAAATGCTATCCATATCAAAAGAAAGAACTATGGAGTTTGAATGCAGATTGAAGCATACTATTTGCAATTTATTTTTCTGTGGTGTTTTGTTTCCTCTTTCTGGTGGTTCCTCCTATTGGTTCTAATTCTTCCTTACAACATCACTAATGTGAAAAGATCTTTAATAGGCATGTATATGTATAGCCTATATCAGATTGCACACCATCTTGGGGAGTGAGGTGGGGAAGGAGGGGGAGAAAAATTTAAAACTCAAAAGATTATTGAAGTGATTGTTGATAAATCAAAATAAATCAATAAAAAAAAAACCTGCCCCCAGACACTTTCTAGCTGTGTGACCCTGGGCAAGTCACTTAACCCATTTGCCTCAGTTCCTCAATTGCTTTTCTGTCTGAAAAAAAAATGAGCCGGAGGAGGAAATGGTAAACTACTCCAGCATCTTTGCCAGAAAAATCCCAAAAATGGTCACAAAGAGTCAGGCACAACTGAAAAGACTGAATAACAACAAAGACAAATAACTTAGTTAAAAACCAAGGAATTAGGCAAGAGTCAGGAAGTATACAAATCCTGAAGGCAAAGCCACAACAGTGGGTCAAAGGTAGATGTACATTTAGGAATATAGGCATTAAGCAGAATTTGTAGTTAAGAGTAGAATATTAGACCAAGGCAAAGTATGTTGTCCAGAAACCATTATCAGATAAGTAGAAACTTAAAAACTGATATAGCTCCTATTTCAAGGAGCCTTTTATTTTATATCATGCACTATGCTCCTATGGAATTTGTAATCTATGTATTGAGTAAAGATTTCCAAGTGGGCTCTCTCCATTCAGTAACTCTATGCTAAAAATGTATTTCATGGGTTAAGCAGCATTGTTGAAACTAAATTTAAGATGACTTTTAAACTGTTTGGAAAAGATCTTTCAGGGTTCTGCTAAGTTACAGGTTTCTGTGACAGTCTGAAGCAATGTCACTTTTTTAAGGAGAGAGGTGGGAAGGAATATTATCTTAATGTCTGTGATGTAAGATGCTAATCTAAACTTTTCTGTCAAATAGCTTTGCATTTTCCTATCAATTTTTGTCAAATAGGGAATTATCCCCAGTATTTTTTTTTTTTGGCATAGTGAACATAGTCCTATTGTGTCCATTTGCTTCTGGTCTTCATGTTTTAGTCTGCTTCACTTTTCCATTTTATTTTAGGTAGCATCCTCATTTTTATAAATTTATCATAATCCAACTATGAACAAGGAGCTTTTCCTGGCTCCCTATTGACTATCATATAGTAAAAACTCCTCTCTCTCTCTGTAATTCAAAGAAGTGTTCTCCATTTCCAACCTATCTTGCCAAACTGATTTTTCTATTACTTCCCCTTAAACATTCTGATTTTCAATACATATTTGTTTTCTGTTAAAATACAATATTATTAATTTCATTTTATAATATTCTTTGGTGATTACCATGTACAATGCCTTCTAATTATTTTCTATTACTTCAAAATAAAATATTCAAGGTATATAGGGATGAAGCTTTGTGATAACATTTTAAATCCTCTCATTCCTTACACCTGAGTCATATTTTCAAACACATTTTTGCTGTCCAAACCTATTTTCACCTTTACACTTAAGTCACCAAGTATAAAAGTATAGGTACGTTTAATTTATAGGATCTTATTGTGATCATTTTAGAATTTCTCCATCTTTTTATTTAAATATTGGTCCATAATCTGCAATTATTTTCTTGATGGTCTTTTTGTGAATACAGACCATGAATATTGTAATTTGAAATGACCAAATGTCTCATTAAATGATAGTTTGGGTTGCTTTGTGGCACAAAACCAGCAAACTCTACCAACTTCTTCACTTGTCCTCCAAGACAATCTATGAGTCATTCTTTCAATTACTGAAATTTCCTTGATTCTTTTTAAATTTGTTTTTTCATTTAATAAGAATTTTTCTCTCTCTCCTAACCACCCGCCAGCAGAATAAAAAGAAAAACAAGACCCTTGTAAGTAGTATGTAGAGTCAAGTGGAACAAATTCCCACTGTGGTCATGTCCAAAAATGTGTTTCTCATTCTGAAACTTGGATACAAGACCTTCAGGAGGTTTGTAGAATACTTTTTCATTGGTCCTCTAAAATCATGGTTGGTCATCATATTGATTAGAGTCCTTAAGTCTTTCAAAATTGATCAGTTTTTAGAAATGTTATTAAATAAACTTCTACCTACTTATTATTTTGAGCTTTTTTTCTTGCAAGGAAATCAAGATATAATATATTTCAGTCTTTCTAGTAATATATCCACTTGTTGACAATTAGGCAAGGATTGCTACTGAACCAAAAGCCAAATTAAAGTTCATAGACTATCTGAAGCATAAAAGTGTATGTAAGCCTGTATAAGACGATGTGATCATTAGCACCCTTGCCTTCTTTTCTGACACTGCCACAATCTGTACAGAAGAACAAGAAAACCATCCAAGACTGAGGGACATTTTGTATCCTTGTTCCATGAGTTGCCATGGATAAAGAATTCCTCACCAAGTGACCAGATTTCTGGTGCCGAGCCTCTCCATGCTTAGACAGGCTGGTACTAAGAAAACACACAAAGGCTGTTTTTGGGCCCATTGGAGACTTTACAGCATGGTAGAACTTGCCAGAATGTGCACTCCATTGGCATACCCTGTGAGAACCCATGGGCCGCCTCCACACCACAATGAAGCATTGGAGTAGGATTTGGTAGGGAGCAGTTGTGTTTAAACACTTTTTAAACGAGACTCTTTTATGCATGTATTTCATTGTTTTCAACTGATTCAATAAACTCCAAGTCTATCACAGTTGGTTTGGTCAGGGAACCTCATAGAAATGATGTGAAAATAACCATAAATCCATTCCTATTCCCACTGCTCCCATTACATAGATGAGACCTTAATTTGTAGTGCTTGAATACAGAGCTCTAGGAGTCTGAATAAATCCCACACATTGCAGCCTTCTTGCTGGCTGAGCTGGCAGCAGTCTCTGCAGTGCTTGCAGGCACTTGCCTTCACTGCTCTGCAAAGAACCAGAGGCTTCCCCTCCCGAAGGCCTTCACATCAGAGAGAATGCTGAGCTTTGCTTTGACTTTGTCAGGGTTTTCCCTAAGTAGGCAACAACCTTGGTTCATGGCTGAAACACCAGGTCCATAAATTCAAATTGTAGAAGGTTTTTTGCATGTACAAAGGCATTCTTCAGGAAGCCGGCATGCTGATTTTTATTCTTTTCAACAAGAATTTGCTACAAAGGATTTTTTGGCAGCTAACATATCCATAAAAACCTTGAAATCCGAATTGGGCTTCTCACCCTGGCTTTCCTTAATCCTGATGTGTTTCCTTCCAGCATTTGAAGTACTTGTATAAGCAAGCTGTATCCACATACCTTCTGTGGAGTCTTACATTTTGCCTCTTGTTCCAAAGTTTTCTCTATAAAAATCTGTTCATTTTTTTCAAACAGGAAATGTGGCTAGGGGAGACAAGCTTTTTGAATTTACTTAGATATTACATTCTGTAATATATATGTCAGTGATAATGCTTGAGAGAGACAGCATGTCACAGTGGTTAGCGAGCTGGCTCCAGAGCCAAGAAGATCTGGGTTCTGACATCTACTGGCTAAGTGACCCTGGGAAAGTCACTTAATCTCCCAACCCAGGTAGCTTTTTAAGGCTATAATTTGCAGAGCATGTGTAAATCTACATCAGTAGAAAGAGTTTCCTCACCAGGGATTCTCTATATCGAAGAAATTACAAATCCAGTCCTTAGCACTAATGCTTCCCCCTTTAAAGTGCAATTTTGAGGCATTAAGCCACTATATAAAATTTGTCAATAGAAGGACAGTTAGCTAGATTATCAAAGTATACTCAAACCTTGTTGATTAGAGAGAAATAGGCATTTATCAATATGAGCTCTGGGGTCTCTTCTAGTGCCAACATTTTATGATCCTGCTTATTAAGACTGACATCATCATAAAGTAAGCTGTAGTATCATACTAGAAAGGAAGCTGGGCAAACAGGAAGACAATATAAGGGCAAGTTGACTTATAAGTTGACTTATAAACTATACTGACGCAAAGGTTTGTTGCTGTCAGAGTTGGACTCTTGCCCAGTTTCTCTGTGCCTCAGATTTTTCCTGGTAGCATAAGTTCACAAAATCCCTACACTTTCTACATAAAAAGGAAGAGTTTCCATATAAAATGTCTAACTCAATTATAATATTTTGACCTGCCTGTAGGTGAATATGAATTTAATAGGGGAATACTTTGAATCCATTTTGTTACTGAAATTTCCTTTGGAAAATCTTGGGTGGTAACCCTTCAAAGAGTGCTAAGAAGGACTGAAATTGGAAGGACAAATTAATTCCATTTTCAGAACCAATTATTAAAAAACAAAAATTCCTTTTCCTTCTAACAACACCCCTATAGCTATACAACATATTGCAAAATCCATTTAGGTCATTATTTGTGTGTATGGATCCCATTTTCCATACTCACAGAAGCAAATATATTCTTAGTGATTGTGGGCTAAGGTGGATGCACTGAGCCATTCCATCTGGTTCAAGGGCTCATGGGGGTCAGACAAAACCTCTATCTTTTTGTTATTTTGTTTGTTTGTTTGTTTTAAATCTTTTTGATCTGTATTTTTTATTAATTAATTAATTAATTTTTAGTTGTCAACATTCACTTCCATAAGCTTTTGTGTTTTAAATTTTCTTTGTAACCCTAACCCTGACTCTGCCCTCTTTCACTTATTTTCAATCTCTCACTTTCTACTGGGTCATTTCCAACTACCTATAACATGCTCACGTCTCCTTTCACTTGATCTTTGCATCCCAACTAATTATTGTCCTATATCTCTTCTGCTCTTTGTAGCTAAACTGCTCAAAAAGACTTCTACTCTCTCTCTTCTCACTCTCCTCTTAACTCCTTACAATCTGGCTTTCCAACCTTATCATTACACCAAAACTGCTCTTTCCAGGTTACTATTAATCTCTTACTCGCCAAATTCAATAGCCTTTTCTCAATCATCATTTTCCTAGACCTTTGAACTGTTGATCACTGTCTCCTCCTAGATACTCTCTTATCTCTAGGTTTTGAGGACATCACTCTCTCCTGGTTCTCCTTTTACTTATCCAATTACTCATTTTCTGTCTCCATTTGCTGGATTCTCTTTGAGATCAAGCCTCTAACCTTAAGTGTCCCTCTGGGTTCTGTACTGGGCCCTTCCTCTATAATACTCCATTTGGTGATCTCATTAGCTCCCTTGTATTTAATTACCATTTTATATTGATGATACTCAAATTTAACTATCATGCCCTAATTTCCCAGTTTGCATGCAATCTCCTATCTTCAGCTGCCTTTCAGATATCTTTAACTAGATGTATAGTAGATATTTTAAACTTAATATGGCCAAAACTGAACTCATTGTCTCTTCCCCCTTCTGTTTTCTCTATTACTGTATAACACCATCCTCCCCATCTCTTGTGCTCACAACCTGGGAGCCATCCTGGATTCTTCACTATCCCTTATGCTTCGTATCCAATGTGTTGCCAAGGCCTGTCAATCTCACCTTTGCAATATCTCTCAACTATATTCCCTTCTCTCCTCTGACACCACCACTCTAATCTAGGGCCTCATCACCTCATGCTTTGATTATTGCATTAACCTGATGGTGTGTTTGCCTGCCACAATTCTCTTTGCTAGCCAATCCATCCTACATTAAGCCACTAAAGTGATTTTTTTCTAAAGAGCAGGTCTTATCATGTCACTTCCCTCCTTCCCCACACACATACTCAATAAACTCCAGTTGTTTTCTATTGTCTCCAGAATTAAATACATAATGCTCTATTCAGCATCAAAGTCCTTCATAACCCCCCCACTCCCCCACACACACATTTTCCAGTCTTCATATACCTTACTTCCTGACAAGTATTCTTTGATCCATCACACTGGCCTCCTAACTGTTCCACAAAAAAGAAACTCCATCTCTCAGCTCTGGGCATTTTCTTTGGTTACCTTCCATATGTAGAACACTCTCCCTTTTCTGCTCCTACTACTGACTTTTAAATCCCAACTAAAACCATTCCTTCTACATGAAGCCTTCCCCAAATCTTCTTAATTCTACTGCTTAATTCCTGTGCTCTGTTGATCATTTCTTATTTGTCTTGTATATAGGTTGTGCATATTCATTTGTATGTTGTCTCCCCAATTAGATTGTAAGCTTCTTGAAGGCAAGGATTGTCCTTTGACTCTTTTCGTATCCCTAGCACATGGCACAGTGCCTGGCATATAATAGGTGTTCAATAAATATGTATTGATTGGTGATTTTGACAACAAATATATTCTGACATAATTATTGACATACATAATCATTACTAGCTAGATAATAATTAGGTATCAATAGCAAAAAGTTCATGCCAGTGCTGATAATTAGTACTGATTTTTGAGACACAATCCAAGAATTTCAAGGATCAGGTGGGAAAATGATGAGTATGATTCCCAGTTCCAACAGAAACATGAAGAAAAAACTCCTACTTCTAGCTCTGTGAAGGGTAAAGGTATTTTTAATGGAATTCTGCCAAAAAGCTACTAGTTTTTGCCCCTTCCTTTTCAGTTTTTGTGATACTTTCTAGAGAATTATAGAAGTTTTAGGGCAATCTTAATGTCTAGGATTTATTGAACGTTAAAAGAGCAAACTGAAAGAGATCTGGAGTATTTATCTCTAGTCTCAGAGATTTGTTGTTGTTGTTGTTTTTGTTGTTGTTGTTTATCCTTCATTCTCAAAAAGAACCAATGATACTTACAAGGCAGCTATGGAACAGGAGATAGAGACAGTCTGAAAGCTGGGAAAACCCAGATTCAATTTCTGCCACTGTCGTACTGGCTGTGTGATCCTGAACAAGTTACTGTTAATGTCTCAACTCTTTAATCAACTCTGAAAGACTTTAAATTGCAGATAAAGTGATGACCTGCTTGGGGGGAGGGGTATCAAATCTGGGAGATTTATATTTCAATGAAATCACTACTCTACTTCCTATCCCAATGTCAAACTCAGTGGAAGATGCTGACCATAATGTGAGGTGAGGGGAAGATGGTGCATACCTAAAAGTAGACAGCCTAGGAGGTAATTGTTTTCCTCTCATTGGAAGTCTTCTAGCAGAGATTTGATCACTATTTGTCATATGTTATAATGAGGATTTTTTTTTTTCCAGGAAGGGTAGGAGTAGATGGCAACTGAGGTCCTTTCCAACTAGAAATTCTATGATTGTCTCTCTGAGGTTGGGAAGACCAGCTCAGGCCACTTTTCACTTGTATTTTCAACTCTTAAGATATTCTGGGCACTCAAATATCTCCTAAATCTCTGATAAATGATTTGTGTCACCATAAGATAAATTTATCCAGATAAATTGAGCATAATCTTACCAGAAAAATATTTTTCAAAGCATTTGTAATTTACAAATATTACTTTTGAAAAATACAGAGTTAAACAAGGTCTTTGATATACAAATGGAACAGAAAAAAGGGGGGCTCAGAATAGTGCTTTGGGCTATACATATGCTTATGAGATAAAAGGTGCATGATGGGGCAAAAAGGGAGATTGACAAGGAACACTGAAACAGAAGGGAGAGAACCTAGAGAGCAGAGTCATGGAAACCAAGGAAACAGAGTATCTAGTAAGAGGAGTTGGTCAACTATGTCAAATGTTTCAGAGAAAAATGAATATTGAGAAAATATCATAGATTTAGCAGGTAAAGGATTTTTGTTAGCCCTCAGAAAACAGTTTCAGTGAAGTACAGGGACTAGAAGCCAGATAAGCTGAAAAGTGAGTGGGTAGCAAGAAATAGGGACACAAACTTGGCAATGAAAGAGAAAAGAGACAGGAATTCATACTTCATACTTCAAGGGTATGACAGGATCAAATATATTTTTCTTTGTTTTCTTTTGTTTTGTTTTCATTTTTTAAGGGATGGAGTAG
Organism: Phascolarctos cinereus; assembly: GCF_003287225.1. Taxonomy (NCBI): domain Eukaryota; kingdom Metazoa; phylum Chordata; class Mammalia; order Diprotodontia; family Phascolarctidae; genus Phascolarctos; species Phascolarctos cinereus. The sequence goes on from NW_027555847.1 coordinate 402,119,355, forward strand.
ATCTTAGCCTGTTTGTAGAAAATAGGAATAAAGGAAGATGTTAAAGATGAGCAAAATGGAAGACATTGTTTATGACAAGTTCCTGGAGGGAATGGATGGTAATGACATTAAAGGTATAAATGGATAGTTGAGTTTTGGCAAGGAGAAACAACTCTTCCATAATGATAGAAGAAAAGAAGGAAACGATGGATGAAAATTTGAAGGTTTTTGAGGTATGGAGTAGAAATAAAAGTAGTTAGTAGCAGGATCAAGAATAGACCTGGGTTGCTTACCTTAGTCCAGTTCTTTTTCTTCTATAGCATGTTAACTCTGCAGTAGACGAAATAGAATGTGAACTCCTTAAGATTGTCCAGCACTATTCTTTTTTTCTTTTTTCTATTTTTATCCCCATTGCCCCAGAAAGCAAATAGTATATTTTATTTTGTTTTCCATTGAATTTAGCTCTGGGTACCATATTATAGACAGGTTATTGACATACTAGAGCATCCCAAAGAGCATTGAATTGGATGGTACAGGAGCTAAAAATCAGGCAATATAATAATTAGTTGAAGAAAATGTCAAATTTTATGGGATTGTGTTGGGAAAGCACCATAATTTCTGCTCTCAAATAGTCAAAGAACCATCATATAGAAAAGGATTAAGATTTCTTTTGCTTGGTGAAAGTGGGAAGAACTAGGATAATTACATAAAAGTCAAAGAGAAAAGCAATTTTGACTCAAGATAAGTAAGGATATCTCAACAATTAGAGATGTTTAAAAATAGAAATTGACTGATTTATGATTTAGTAAGTTCAATATCATTGGAAATGTTAAAGCAAGGCCTGGATAATCATTTGTCAAAGATACTATATTCATTGGGAAAGGGGCTAAACTATAAAATATCTAGCTTCCTCCCTAATTTTAGAATTCTAATGTTTAAATAAAATTTTCTCTCTTTTGAGTTATTCCTTCACTTAACAAACCCAGTCCATTCAAATTAACAATTAGTATTTTTTATTATATTATACATAATAACTTAGAAATCATCACCAAGGAGCCAAAGCTTTCAATACACTAATTTTTATTGACCTCTATAGTTACTAAAAATATGATTTCAAAAATCTACAGTTACTACAAATATAGTTTTAAAAAATTCAGTTAAATCATTAAAAACTCTACCCTTAAGATGTCAAAATCCCCACTAAGCACTGCTTCTTAATGTTTAAAGAGCTTTTCTTGCTCCTAAGGGTCTTTCCCTCCCATCAATAAATATGGGCAACCCCAAAAGATAATTAAGAGTATACCACTCTAATCCTGGAAAAGTAGGCTTGCATTTTAAGATAGAAGGGTGGGACAGGGGAAATCAATGGGAGAAGTGGGTCAGGTAGAGAGAGAATAAGAAGAATAGGTCTAGACATGTTATCCGAATAACAAAACCTTTGCCATGAGTTTCCTCATATTTTAAGGGGGGGAGCAAAAGTTCATGCATCATTTGAACCAGATATTTAAAGTACTCGATACAAGCTAGAAAGAACAGACAATAGCAAGGCCAGACAGGAAAGAATGAAAAAAGGAGAGAGGAAAGGAGGGAAGGGAAGAAAGGAGAGAGGGAATAAAAGAAAGAGAGGGAGGAAGGGACTAAAAGAAGAAAAAGAGGGGGAAAATGAATAATAAAAGGAAAGAGGGAGGGAAGGAGTGAAGGAAAAAAGGGAAGGAAGAAAGGAAGGAAAGAATGGAGGAAAACAGGTGTGAAGGAAGAAAAGAAGGAAGGAAAGAAGGAAGGAAGGAAGGAAGGAAGGAAGGAAGGAAGGAAGGAAGGAAGGAAGGAAGGAAGGAAGGAAGGAGGGAGGGAAGAAAGAAAGAAAGATAAGTAGGTGCTCTTATTCTCATTTTATAGTTGAGGAAACTGAGTCAGGCAGAGGTTAAGTGAGTTGCTCAGGATTACACAGTAAGTGTCTAAAGCTGAATTTTACCTCAAGTGTTTCTGTCTCCAAGCCCAGCCTTTTTTATCTACTGTACCACCTAGCTAGCCTAGATTCACCATCAAATCTCCAAAGTAATTACTAGGAATTTGAAAAGGCATATATCACTAGAAATAACCTAAAGAACTTTGAAGCCATTGCAAGTCAATACATTAAAAGCAAAGTGACGCTCTGTGGCATACTCCCTCTATTTTCATAGATGCCATTCTACTCTTCTCCCTTTTTACTTTTACTTCTACTGTTCTCATCCCTAAAATTATCAGTCTTTCGAGCCTTGATATGAAGCCCACACTGCTGTTTGAGCTTACTTCTATAATTTCAGCTCTTTGAAAGAGGTAAATTGCAGTATTTGAAGAGAGAAGAAACAGTCTGCCTTTTGATTGGAATCTCCACCAAATCCTGAGCATGAAAGTTTTTTTTTTTGTTTCCCATCTGAGAAATGTCAACTGCTATCATTATTCAGCAGCATCAAACTGAAGGTCTATAGAACCATTGTGCTGATCACATTGTTGTATGCCTATGAAACATGGACAGTATACCAGAGCCATGCCAGGAAACTGAATCGCTTCCACTTGAATTGTCTTAGGAAGATTCTAAAGATCACCTGGCAGGATAAGGTAGTGGACACTGGTGTCCTTTCTCAAACTAAACTGCCAAGTATTCAAACTCTATTGCCAAGAACACAGCTGTGATGGTCTGGCCATGTTGTTCAAATGCCAAATGTACACTTGCCTAACAGACTATTTGATAGAGAACTCACAAAGGGCAAGTGCTCATATGGTGGTCAGAAGAAGTGATACAAGGATCTTCTCAAGGTCTCTCTTAAGAATTTTGAAATTGTGGCAGCTAGGTGGCACATTAGATAGAGCACTGACCCTGAAGTCAGGAGTACCTGAGTTCAAATCTGACCTCTGACCAAACACTTGACACTTACTAGCTGTGTGACCCTGGGCAAGTCACTTGACCCCAATTGCTTTAAAAAAAAAAGAATTTTGGAATTGATTGTGTGACATGAAAGACATTGGCAGAGGACCACCCAGCATGGTGTGCCCTCATCAGAGAAGGTGCTGTGCTCTATGAACAAAGAAGAATTGAAGTAGCTCAAAAGAAACATGAGATGCACAGATTTAGAGAGTCCACCCCAAATGTTCACATGGACTATTTGTGCCCGAGCTCATATTGGTCTCGTCATCCACAGTTGGGTGCATCATAACTTGACGTTAACATGGTAATGTCATTTTTGTACTCTTGGACAACAAAGGACAACAACCACCAAGCATCATTAAGGTTAGAACACAGGCTTAGACCTATTCCAGACCACTCAATGGTCCTTTCTTGTTGCCTTCTCTTGGTTGAATTCTTTTGCTTTCCAATGTCCTGACCTAAATTAGGGATTTCCTGGAGAAAAGATTTAGATCTTAGAAGATCTTAGAGATCATCTCAGCTTTTTCTCTAATTTTACAAGCAAGCAAACTGAAGCCTAGAAAAGTTAAGAGCTTTGCCCAAGATCACACAGATAGTAAGCAGCAGAAACAGTTGCCCATATACCAAATCCAGTGTCTTTCTACTATGTCATTGTTATCCCTCTACCTGTTCTCACTATTTTTATCTGTTTTCTACTGAAAGAAATTCCATTCTTCAAAGGACATTTTCTCTCCATTAAACTGGCATAGTTTCAGTTTCTTTTCCTCCATTAGGGAGACCAACTTGCGTTTCGTAAATCTCTAATTAGTACTGGAAGAAACAAAAAAAATATGGCATGATTTCTTTAGGTCATTTTAGCATTCTCCTCTTCTGGCACACTTGCTACTCCTGAGTTCTCCAGTTCCATGTGGCTCTTGTTAGGTCATTCAGCTACCTGCTACTCCAACATTTCTAAGACCAAGTTAATATCCCAGAGTTCCTTGTCAGGAAGGGTTCTTGAACAGAACTTTTATTTTAATAAATGGTCTCTCCAACCTGATGGGATTTTCCTCAATTTTCTGAGGATTTCCAGACATTTTTCTTCCTCTCTTGTGTTACCTGTCCAGGTATGCTTGATATTCATTTTCCTACTGTGTTAACCAAAAGAACTACCTTATTAGAGTCCTGATTAGAATGACAGTGTGGGAAATGACTACAACAAAATAAGACTTACGTTTACAAAGTTAAAGGTACAAATGATTGTACCTCTGACTTTGATATTGAAGATATCATGAAAGCAGGTAGAAATTAACAGCCTTGCCATTTGATTATGTTGGTGCTCAATCAACAGTCCCAATCTGAGGCATCCTGCCGATACCACTGATATCAATTATTTGTGTAGACTGCCTGAATCCTGCCCCAGGACTATGCTAACCAACTGCTCCCTTATGGGGAGAGGATTTTATATCTCTTCAAGGCTAGATGGAAAAGAACTGTGCAGCTGGGTTTCTTCATGGCCGGCAATATGATATAGAGTTTCCCACAGGGGGGAAGAAGACAGTCAGACCTCATGACTTGGACTATGAATTTACAGTTGTCTCATAAAATGATAGCCAACCCAGGTTTCAACAATATCCCTAAGTAGGAACAACAAAGCAGGATTTAGGTAGAAGAGGTATTTGCCTGCCTTATCTCTGAATGTTGGGAGAGGAAGTAGAACCCAAGGGGTTTGGTTCCTGGGAAATAGAAAACTAAGCAGAAAATAAAAACATTCAACTTTAGTTTACATGTATTTACCTCTTTAAATGTAATTCTCTTTCCTCTCCAGTAGAATGTAAACCTCTTGAAAACAGAAGCTGTTTATCATTTTGTTTTTATATCACCAGCACCTAACCTAGCACAATGTTTTCCTGAAATATGGTAGGGATTTAATAAATACTAATTGCATTGAATTCATTAAACAAACTAAGGAAAATATCCATTCAAAATGAAGTCAGAATTTTTCATAGAAAATAATTCTATGATAAAAAATTAAGTGTTTATAATTATCCACCCAGATATTGAAAATGAATATATAAGTGTTTCCCTGACCAGTTTACCCAGAAGGGTCACAAATGAGACCCCTTAGTTAAGTGATTGACCAGATTTTTGGACTGAAGATAGAAAAAAATCCTTCTCCAACAAAGCAATCTTCCTAATGTGTCAACCATGCCAGTCTCTAGTTAAAAAAAAAAATTAAAAAAAGCTTAGTGACTCACAGTTGCCTCTGAGACAAAATTCAAACTCCTCTGGCTCTTATTTAAAACCCTGCATGCTACCTACTACAGTATGTTGTGTTTTGCCAGTGTAGGTTATGTGTGTCCACATGAGTTTGTTTAGATATGGCTCACAGGGAGGCAAGAACTGGCATCTCTAGAATCTTCTTCCCCACCCTTCTCCAAGGGAAAATTTGATTCATGCCAGGAGGGCAAGCATGTTGGGGCAAGAGGTTGACTACTCTGTTCTCCTCAGACAGAGAAGGTGCCAGCTCCATTTTGAATATTGTTAGTCTAGAAGAAATAATTTTGGGGTCCTAACTATACTACTGATCATTCTCTCATAATGGGTAAAGAGTAGCCAAAGTTATACATCCAAGGCTTGATTCCATTCCCACCAAATGCCAATTCAACAAATGAATAAAGGTAGTGAATAATGAATAAACTTATTTACCCAAGTTGATAGCAAAACAGATTTAAAAAAATACACAGGATCATATATGTATTTGTTATATAGTTCTAATTATATACAAGATATTTCCATTATTATGTACTCTATAATATGCTCTGTGTGTATACCAAAGAACATACAGAATAAATAAGCTGAGAGCAGGATAATTCAGTTCAATAAAGAGAGAAAATCCCAGATCTTACTCAAGATGAAATTCACCGAATTTAGTGCAGTTAGCTGAAAATAGGGACCGAATCTTCTACATGTTGACTTCTTCCTCAAATTTTTCTCTCCCTTCAGGGACCTGAAGACAGTCTGGAACTATTTCTTCTCTCTCATCTGAAAGCCAAAAGATCAGGATCTCTGTTCTTTCTAGCTCTCACCAAGAATTCACACAGGCATAGAGCAGCAAACAATCAATCCCTACCAATAAGGATACTCCTATGCAGATGGCCCTTTGAGTCAAGGGTTGCACTACTTTTCTACTCTAATTTCATAAGATTTTGCTTACTCATTCTAGCCAAACTGGACTATTAATTGCTCTTCAAACTCCATTTTTTTCTGCCTACCTCCATGAGTTCATAAAGTCATACATAAATCCTGAAACACACTTGCTTTTTCATCTCCACCTCTTATGATCCTTCTCTGAATTGAAAACTAAGCCCATGTGCTTTACAATCCAAATTAATTAGAGCAGTAACTAGAAATTCCTCCACCTTGGAAGGAAGGGAGCTGTGGTAGAATACAGTCTAACTTATGGACTATGTGTGCTATAATCCATTGGGCCAGGGGAGTATAGCCCATTTCCCAGAGACCTTCCTGCCCCTCTCCCACCACCACCACCACCACCAAGAGAGATGTTATTGTAATAGGACCTGGAATAGAAAAGGGATCAAGGTCCTTGTGAAGGCTGGCAGAAGACAGGGAAGGACCAAGACACACTCTGTATGTTGGTTGGTATCAATATGGAGATCTTCAGACCACCATAGGAAGAAAGTGTACTTCTTGGATGACAATGTTATGGAACAAAGCATTAGTGAAACATTCTGATAATAATTCATGTTTGTATAATACATTAGGGTTTGCAAAGGACTTTTTTTTATAACATCCCAATAAGATGGATAATAAGAGAATTAATATCATTTATTTTATAGATGAAACTGAGATTTGTAGAGTTTCAATGATTTTTCCATAGTGACACAGTTTGTTAATATAGTAGCTGGATTTGGATCTAGATTTACCAATCCTAAATCCAATATTCTACCAGATATTCCAAGCTGCCTCTGCATGAAACTTAACATTATCACCCTTTACCAACTCATAAGATTAGAAGTCAAGAAACATGCTGGAAAAAATTAGCAAAGAAAAAAAATGCCTTGAACATAGAAAGTTACTATGGTGGCAGAGAAAGTCAAAATATAAATCAGAAGAAGACAACAAAGTCAACATTTCTACATCCAAAGCCTCAGAAAAAATGTAAATTTTGTCTTAGGCCCAAAAATGATTCCTGGAAGAGCTCAAAAAGGGTTTTAAAAATCAAATGAAAGAGGTAGAGGAAAAATTGGGAAAAGAAATGAGAATGATGCAAGAAAATCATGAAAAAATAGTCAGCAGTTTGATAAAGGAGGCACAAAAAATACTGAGGAAAACAACACTAAAAAAAAATAAGCCTAATGGTAAAAGAAGCAAAGAAAAAAAATTCACTGAAGAGAAGATCTTAAAAAGCATAATTGGTTCAATGGAAAAAGGTTTACAAAAATTCACCAAGGAGAATAACTCTTTAAAAAGTAGAATTGGCAATGCAAAAGGAGGTGCAAAAGCTCACTGAAGAAAATGATTCCTTAAAAATCAGAATTAGGCAAGTGGAAACTAATGACTCCATTAGACATCAAGAAACAATTAAACAAAATCAAAAGAATGGTAAAAATAGAAGACAATTTGAAATACACCATTGGGAAAACAACAGAGAGAATTTTAAAATTATTGGACTACCTGAAAGCCATGATGAATAAAAGAGTGTAGATAGACATCTTATTTCAAGAAATTATCAAGGAAAACTGCCCTGATATTCTAGAAATAGAGGGTGAAATAGAAATTGAAGAATTCACTGATCACCTGAAAGAGATCATAAAATGAAAACTCCCATGAATATTTTATAGCCAAATTCCAGAGCTCTCAGTTCAAACAAAAAATACTTTCAGCAGTATACAAGTCAGGATAATACAAGATTTAGCTGCTTCTATGTTAAAGAATCAGAGGGCTTGGAATATACTATAGTAAAGGGGTTAGTATTGCAGCCAAGAATCACATACCAAGTGAAACTGAGTATAATCCCTCCATGAGAAAAAAATGAATATTTAATGAAATAGAGGGTTTTGTAAGCTTTCTTGATGAAAAGAACAGAGCTAAATAGAAAATTGATTTTCAAATACAAGACTCTAGAGAAGCATAAAAAGGTAAATAGGAAAGAGAAATCTTAAGGAATTCAATAAGGTTAAACTGTTTACATTCCTATATAGGGAAATGATACATGTAACTTCTAAGAAGTGTATCATTATTAGGGCATTTAGAAAGCATATGTATACATAGAAGGTAAGGGTGTAAGTTGAATATGATAGGATGACATAAAAAATAAAATTAAGGGATACAAAAGAGGAATTCACTGGGAGAAGAGAAAAGAAAGAGGTAGAATGACATAAATTATTTCACATAAAAGGCATGAAAGAGATTTTACAGTGGAGGGAAAGATGGAGGATGTGAGGGAGAACAGTTGAACTTACTCACATTGGAATCGTCTCAAAGAGGGAATAACATACACATTCAGTCCAGTATAGAAATCTATTTTACCCTAGAGGAAAATAGGAAGGGAAAGGGATAAGAATAAGGGGGAAGCTTATAAAAGGGAGGGTGTACTGGGTGAGGTGGAAGTCCAAAGCAAAACAATTTTTTTAAGAATGGAAAGGATAAAAGGAGAAAGAGCAGGATAAACAATGGGGAAAATAGGATGGAGGGAAATGCACACAAATAATCATAACTATGAAAAAAATGATGGTAAGTTTGTCTGACAAAGGCCTCATTTATCAAATATATAGAGAACTGAGTCAAATTTATTAAAATATGAGCCATTCTCCAATTGATAAATGGTCAGAGGATAAGAACGGACAGTTTCAGATGAAGTAATAAAAGCTGTCTATAGTCATATGAAAAAATGCTCTCAATCATTACTGATTAGAGAAGTGAAAATTAAAACAACTCTGAGTACCATCCCACACATATCAGATTAGCTAACATGACAGAAAAGAAAAATGACAACTATTGGAGGGGATGTGGAAAAATTGACACACTAATGCATTGTGGGTGGAGTTGTGAATTGATTCATCCATTCTGGAGAGCAATTTGGAACTATGCTCAAAGGGCTATAAAATTTTGCCTGCCTTTTGACTCAGCAATACCACTAGTAGGTCTCTATCCCAAAGAGATAAAAGCGGAGGTGGGTGGGAGGGGGAGACATACATGTGCAAACTATTTAGAAATTATTTGTTGTAGCATAGAATTGGAAGTTGAAAGGATACCCATAAATTAAGGAATGGCTGAGTTCCAATGGCTGAACATGTTGTGGTATATGATTGTGATGGAATACTATTACATTGAGAAAGAATGAGCAGGAAGCTCTCAGAAAAACCTGGGAAAACTCATATGAACTAAGGCAAAGTGAAATGAGAACAACTTGTAGAACGTTGTACATAGCAATAGCAAGATTGTAAAATGATCAACTGTGAACAACATAGCTGTTCTCAGCAAAACAATGATCCAAGACAATTCCTAAGGATTTATGGTGAAAAGTAAGATACTAAGAAATGAAAATTACATAAATTATTCTTCATTATGGAGTGTTTATAGCCTGAAGTAGAAAATGATGCCATAAATACACGTAATAAAGTAGTTATCAAAAGAAAAAATTCAATATACATCAAAAGTAAAATATTTGCATAATGGCAAGGTCAAATATCTAACTAGATTAGCTGGTGGTGACAATGAATTCAAGACTGTAGATTAAATGTGCAGCCATAATTCCTCTTCTAATTTTCAGTACTATATTTCCTAGTGCCTGATCGATACTTTCCCTTTGGATATCCCAGTGTCATCAGAGAATTCCTGATCACCGTCAAGTGCTAATGACAACCATACTGATTTTATGTATTTATTTAAAAAAAATAACTTGTAAGAAGGACTTAAAAAGGTAAATGGGACAGAAGGATACAATATGTTGTTAATAAGGGAGGGGCTGTTTAAAACCCTACAAGGAAATATGAGATTTACAACCCTTGAGAACTGTATTGTTATTGCACCTTATTAAAGGAGTATACATAAAGAGGGTGGATATTAGTTGACTTTGATGTAATGATAAAAAAAAATCTAATCAAGTGGGTTAAATGGATCCAAATAAGTGGATCATTCTGATCTTAGAAAAGGTACTGAGAAAGGAGGAGGCAGACAAGGGTAAATTACATTACAGGAAAAGACACAAAATCCTATTAAAGCAGAGGGAAAGAAGAGGGGGGAGCATTGTTTGAACCTTACTCTCATCAGATTAGGCTCAAGAAGGGCATAATGTAATCAGTTAGATATAGAAATCTAACTTGCCCTATAGGCAGTAGGAGGGAAAAGGGGAAAGAAAAGGGGGGGAAAGAAGGGAGGGAAGAAGCAGAGTAAGACTAAAGGGGAAGAAAAGGGAAAGGGATAATAAAAGGGGGAAGGGACTGAAGGAGGCGTGGTCAAAAGCAAAACACTAGTGAAGGGGAGAAAGGAAAAAGGAGAAAGAAAAGCATAAATGGGGGAAAAAGGATGGAGAAAAAGACACAGATAGTAATCATAACTGTGAATGTGAATGGGATGAACTCTCCCATAAAACAGAAAAAGATTGCAGAATGGATTAAAAACCATAATCCTACAATATGCTGTTTACAGGAAAGACATTTGAAAAAGAATGACACATACAAGGTAAAGGTAAAAGGCTGGAGCAGAATATATTATGTCAGCTGAAGTAAAAAAAGCAGGGGTAGCAATCCTGATCTCAGACAAAGCAAAAGCAAAAATAGATCTAATCAAAAGAGATAAGGAAGGAAACTACATCCTGCTAAAAGGCACCATAGACAATGAAGTAATATCATTACTAAATATATATGCACCAAATGGTATAGCATCCAAATTCTTACAGGAGAAGTTCAGGGAGTTACAGGAAGAAATAGACAGCAAAACTATACTAGTGGGGGACCTGAACCTCCCCCTCTCAGCACTAGATAAGTCTAACCACAAAATAAACAAGAAAGAAGTTAAGGAGGTGAATAGAACATTAGAAAAGTTAGGTATGATAGACCTCTGGAGAAAACTGAATGGGGATAGAAAGGAATATACTTTTTTCTCGCAGTACATGGCACATACACAAAAATTGACCATGTACTAGGGCATAAAAACCTCACAATCCAATGCAGAAAGGCAGAAATATTAAATGCATCCTTTTCAGATCATGATGCAATAAAAATTATATGTAATAAAGGGCCATGGAAAGATAGACTAAAAAATAATTGGAAACTAAATAATCTAATCCTAAAAAATGATTGGGTCAAACAACAAATCATAGAAACAATCAATAATTTCATTCAAGAGAATGACAATAATGAGACAACATACCAAAACCTATGGGATGCAGCAAAAGCAGTTCTTAGGGGAAGTTTTATATCTCTAAATGCTTACATAAATAAAATAGAAAAAGAGGAGATTAATGAATTGGGCATACAACTAAAAAAACTAGAAAAAGAACAAATTAAAAATCCTCAACTAAACACCAAATTAGAAATATTGAAAACCAAAGGAAAAATTAATAAAATTGAAATTAAGAAAACTATTGAACTAATAAATAAAACTAAGAGCTGGTTTTATGAAAAAACAATAAAATAGATAAGCCTTTGGTTAATTTAATTAAAAAAAGAAAGAAGAAAACCAAATTACTAGTATCAAGAATGAAAAGGGTGAAGCTACCACCAAGGAAGAGGAAATTAAAACAATAATTAGGAATTATTTTGCCCAACTATATGCCAACAAATTTGACAATCTTAGTGAAATGGATACATATTTACAAAAATATAAATTGCCCAGATTAACGAAGAGGAAGTAAAATACTTAAATAACCCCATCTCAGAAAAAGAAATTGAACAAGCCATTGATGAACTCCCTAGGAAAAAATCTCCAGGGCCAGATGGATTTACATGCAATTCTATCAAACATTTAAAGAACAATTAATTCCAATACTATATAGACTATTTGGGAAAATAGGTGAAGAAGGAGTCTTACCAAATTCTTTTTATGATACAAATATGGTGTTGATACCTAAACCAGGAAGAGTCAAAATAGAGAAAGAAAATTATAGACCAATTTCTCTAATGAATATAGATGCAAAAATTTTAAACAAAATTAGCAAGTAGATTGCAGCAACTTATCACAAGAATAATACACTATGACCAGGTAGGATTTATACCAGGAATGCAGGGTTGGTTCAATATTAGGAAAACTATCAGCATCATTGAGCATATCAACAACAAAACCAACAGAAACCACATGATCATCTCAATAGATGCAGAAAAAGCTTTTGATAAAATACAACACCCATTCCTATTAAAAACACTAGAAAGCATAGGTATAAATGGAGTCTTCCTTAAAATAATAAATAGCATATATCTAAAACCTTCAGCAAGCATTATATGTAATGGGGACAGGCTAGAAGCATTTCCAATAAGATGGGGTGAAACAAGGATGTCCATTATCACCACTGTTATTCAATATTGTACTGGAAACCTTAGCTTTAGCAATAAGAGAAGAAAAAGAAATTGAAGGCATTAGAATAGGCAAAGAAGAAACAAAGCTATCACTCTTTGCAGATGACATGATGATATACTTAGAGAATCCTAGAGAATCAAGTAAAAAACTACTTGAAATAATAAACAACTTTAGCAAAGTTGCAGGCTATAAAATAAACCCACATAAATCATCAGCATTTCTATATATTACCAACAAAGCCCAACAGCAAGAGATAGAAAGAGAAATCCCATTTAAACTTACTGTAGACATTATAAAATATTTAGGAGTCTACCTCCGAAACAAACCCAGGAACTCTATGAACACAATTACAAAACACTTTTCACACAAATAAAATCAGATCTAAATAATTGGAAAAACATCAGTTGCTCATGGGTAGGCTAGCTAATATAATAAAAATGACAATCCTACCTAAGCTAATTTACTTATTCAGTGCCATACCAATCAAACTACCAAAAATTATTTTATAGAGTTAGAAAAAATAATAACAAGATTCATTTGGAAAAACAAAAGGTCCAGAATATCAAAGGAACTAATGAAAAGAAATGCAGGGGAAGGTGGCCTAGCAATTCCAGATCTTAAATTGTATTATAAAGCAGCAATCATCAAAACTGCTTGGTACTGGCTAAGAAATAGGGAGGTGGATCAGTGGAATAGGTTAAATATGCAAGACACAGTAGTCAATGACTATAGTAATCTATTATTTGATAAACCCAAAGACCCCAGCTTCTGGGATAAGAACCCACTCTTTGAAAAAAACTGCTGGGAAAACTGGAAAAGAGTATGGCAGAAACTAGGCATAGACCCAAATCTCACACCATATACCAAAATAAAGTCAAAATGGGTTCATGACTTAGATATAAAGGCTGATACCATAAGTAAACTGGGAGAACAAGGAATAGTTTACCTATCAGATCTATGGAGAACAGAAGAATTCATGACCAAACAGGAGATAGAGAACATTATGAAAAGCAAAATGGATAATTTTGATTACATTAAATTGAAAAGTTTTTGCACAAACAAAGCCAATGCAACTAAGATTAGAAGGAAGGTAGAAAATTGGGAAAGAATTTTTACAACCAGTCTCTCTGATAAAGGCCTCATTTCTAAAATATATAGAGAATTAAGACAAATTTATAAGAACACAAGCCATTCCCCAATTGATAAATGGTCAAAGGATATGAACAGACAGTTCTCAGATGAAGAAATTAAAGCCATCTATAGTCATATGAAAAAATGCTCTAAATCATTATTGATTAGAGAAATGCAAATCAAAACAACTCTGAGGTACCACATCACACCTATCAGATTGGCCAACATGACAAAACAGGAAAATGATAAATGTTGGAGAGATGTGGGAAAATTGGAACCTAATACATTGTTGGTGGAGTTGTGAAATGATCCAACCATTTTGGAGAACAATTTGGAACTATGCCCAAAGGGCTACAAAAATGTGCATACCCTTTGATCCAGCAATAGCACTTCTAGGGTTATATCCCAAAGAGATCAAACAAATGGGAAAAGGACCCACATGTACAAAAATATTCATAGCAGCTCTTTTTGTGGTGGCAAAGAATTGGAAATTGAGAGGATGCCCATCAATTGGGGAATGGCTGAGCAAGTTGTGGTATATGAATGTAATGGAATACTATTGTGCTATAAGAAATGATGAACAGGCTGACTTCAGAAAAACCTGGAAAGACTTATATGGTCTGATGCTGAGTGAAGTGAGCAGAACCAAGAGGACTTTGTACACAATAACAGCCACGTTATGCAATGACTAAGAATTGTTAAACTGAACCCTTCTCAGCATTACAAGGATCTAAGACATCTCCAGAGGCCTCGGATGGAAAATGCTGTCCACATCCAAAGAAAGAACTATGGAAGTCGAATGCTCTATCACTTATTTTTACCTTCCTTTGAGTTTTGTTTCATGTTTCTGATGGTTCCTCGTATTGGTCTTAATTTTTACTTACAACTTCACTAATGTGAAAATATGTTTAATGGGTATGTAAATGTGAAGCCTATGTCAGATTGTGTGCCATCTTGGGGAGGGTTGGGGGGAGAAAAAGGTAGAAAAATTTTCAACTCAAAAGCATATGAAAAAAAAATAAAAAAATTAAAAAATTAAAAAATAACTTGTTTATTTTTACATGCTTATACAGGATATCCCAAAAGTCTTAGTGCAGTTTTAAAAGCTGACTTAAAGCTTAAAACTGTTCTGAGGCCTTTTGGATATGCTATATGTGGACCTACTGTCTCATCTAAAAAAATGTAAGCTCTATGGGTATCTCCCTCAGGTCCATCTTTGTAGGACTATTTCTTATTTTCCTTCCTATCTGTAGCACCTAGTATAGTGCCTGTTTAATAAATGCTTTTAATTGATTGAGTACAAAATGGCCTCCATCTTTTGAATGCTGTTAATGGTACCATCATCCTACTAGTCATCCAAAAAGCAAAAAGGCATCAAAATTGATTACTTTCTCATTCCCCATATCTAATACACCCTGCTGATTATTACTTCAAAATATCCTTGTATATGACCTATCATTTCTGTTCTTAGTGCCATTACCATAGTTCAATTCCATAATATCTTAGTCTTGGAGTATTGCAGTAGCCTTCTTCTAGTTCTAAATCTATGATCCTCATGCTATTTTCAAAACATTCTGTATACACTAGCACTAGATAACCTTCCTAATAATTGTTTTGATCACAGAAATCAGAATTAGAAGAGACTTTGGAGGACACTAGGCTCAATCCTTTGTCCAATGCACTAGGGAAAATGCCATTAGCTAATATCTGCTTTTACAATTCAAGTGACTATGTTGTCTTCCAAAAAGATTGTTTAATTGTTGGACAGCAGCAACTTTATTTTTTTTCTTGTTTTTATCATGCACTTTCCTGTTTAAAAAAAAAACGATTTTCAGTAATCCTCAATATTGTCTACAGAATAAATTCCTAACTCTGCCATTCAAGTCTCTCCATAATTAATCCTCAATCTGACTTCCCATCATTAAATTCCATTATTCCTCTACATGAAGCCTATACTTCAGCCAAACTGCTTTTCTATCTCTACCCTTTTGCCCATATTGTTTCCCCAACACTTCTCATACCCAAATTCCACCCATTTCCCAAGGCCCAGTTCAAAGCCTACCTCCTTTACAGAGCTTTTAAAGACCATCTCAAATAAAAGTGATCTCCACATCTTTTTGAACTATAGCAGATATTATTTATATTACTCATATAGAACTTAACACATGCTCCCTTGAACTACATTGGCATATACATCTTAGCTCCTCAACTATATAATAAGATCTTAGAGACAGGTTCTTATCATATTTCTTGGTGTCAGACTAAGTGCCTAGGACAGGTGGCTCAAATACTGAAGATGTCCAATAAAGATTTATGAATTAATGTGGAAGAAAAAAAAATCCAGCTCAATATCATTTAAGTATTATTTATTTAATGAAGAAAAAGAGAAAAACATATTCTTAACAGGTTAACAATTTAACCAAAAAAACAAAGTTAGTAAGATCTGACAAAGAACAAGTGATTTCATTAAATATGTGTGTGTAGGGGGGGAATCACAAGACTGAATTGTAGTAATTACCCTTTACACTTATAATATACAAACTAGTAGAAAATTTTACTAAAATGCCTAAGATCTAAATTCAAAGGGATTTTCCTTGGCAAAGTTTTTTTTTTCAAAAATATGTTTTTATTCTGATAAATAGTCCAATTCCAGAGCTCCCAAGTCAAGGAAAACATGTTGCAAGGTGCTAGAAAGAAACAATTCAAATATCATTGAGCTAAAGTCAGGATCAAACAAGATTTAGCAGCTTCCACATTAAAGGACCAGAGGGCTTGGGATGTGATATTCTGGAAAGCAAAGGAGCTAGGATTACAAAAAAAAAATTGCCTACCCAGCCAAACTGACTAGGGGAGAAAATAAATATTTAATGAAATAGATGACTTTTGTGCATTTGTGATGAAAAGACCAGAGCTGAAAATATATATACAAATATATGCATGTGTATACACACACACACACACACACACACACACACATATACACAGATTCAAACACAAGACTCAAAAGAAGTATAAAAGGTAAACAACAAAGAGTAATCATAAGAAACTCAAGAAATTTAAGCTATTTACATACTTGTATAGGAAGATGATTCAAGTAACTACTAAGAATTTTACCATTATTAGGGTAATTTGAAGATGTCTTAATAGACAAAGTGCATGAGCATGAGTTGATAATGTTGGGATAATCTCAAAAAAAATGAAGGAGAAAGAGGAATGCACTGGGAAAAGAGGGAAAGGACAGGTAGAGTGGGGAAATTTTTCTCCCATAAAAGAAGTGTGCAAGGAAAAGGTTTTATAGTGGAGGAAAAAAGGGCTGGCAGGCAATGCTTGAACTTCTATCTCATTAGAAGAGGAAAATATGTGTGTATACATTTGTTTACATATATGTATATATGTATGTATGTATATACATACATACATATATATATATATATATATATATGTATACACACATGTATGTGTGTATACATACACACATACTTATTTGGGTATAGAAATCTATCTTACCCAATAGGAAAATAAGAGGTAAGGGATGATAAAAAGAAGGGGTGATTAAGGGAGGCAGTGGTTAAAGTAAAAGATCTTTTGAAGAGGGACAGGTTAAAATGAGAGAGAGAGAAGAATCAGCAGAAGAAGATATGGTGGAAGAAATACGCAGTTAGTAATAATAACCATGAATGTGAATGGGGTGAGCTTATCCACAAAAGCAGAATGGATTAGAAAGCACAATCTGAAAATATGTTGTTTACAGGAGAAACTCTTGAAACAGAAAGACATCAGGGTTAAAATATAAGGTTGGAACAGAACCTAATATGCTTCAGCTGAAGTAAAAAAGGCAGGGCTAGCAATCATGTTTTCAGACAAAGCAAAAACAAAAATAGATTTAATTAAGAGATAATCAGGGAGCCTACATTTTGCTAAAAGATACCATAGACAATGAAGTAATAGCAAAAACACAAATATATATATATATAATTAGATCAAGTTTATAGCAAGTTCCTCTGATAAAGAGATCATTTTTCAAGTATCTTGGGAACGGAGTCAAATTTATAAAAAATAAGAGCCATTCCCCAACTGATAAATGGTCAAAGAATATGAACACGCAATATTCAGAAGAAATCAGTTATCTATAGGCATATGAAAAAATACTCTAAATCACTATTGATTAGAGAAATACAAATTAAACCAACTCTAATGTATTACCTCACACTTATCAGAAATGACAAATACTGGAGGAGATGAGGGAAAAGAGGTGGTCCTACCATTCTGGAGAACAATTTGGAACTATGCCCAATGGGTTGTAAAACTGTGCATACCCTTTGATCCATTAATACCACTACTAGGTCTGTAACACAAAGACATAAAAGAAAAAGGACATATATGTACAAAAATATTTATGTCAGTTATTTTTGTGGTGGCAAAGAATTGGAAATTAAGAGGAATCTTATCAGTTGGGAAACTGGGGAACAAGTTGTAGCATAAGATTGTAATGGAGTGGATTGTAATGGAGCAATGCTATGAGGGGAGGAGCAGTTTCAGAAGAAAAAAATGCAAGACCTATATTAACTGATGCAAAGTGAAGTGAGAAGAACTGGAAGATCATGTGTTTTATATAAATGCCAGAATTATCATCATAATAAGATGAGAGTGGAAGCTCAAAGAATGTTTGTTTGACTGATATAAATTTGTTAATGAAAATCTTAAGGCAGAACTAGCTGGGTAAATCAAGGTGGGTGAGCCCTAGCTTAAACTTACGTATAGGGGCTGTTTTTAACTATGTCAACCCACTTCCAGAAATAATAATGACCTTGTATTAAACCAGATGGACTTTATCACTGACCCTCCACTACAATTCAGGAAGATAAATGATTTATCTGATACAATAAGAAGAGATGATTTACAGAAATCAGTTTTGGGGGGAGAGGTTGCCTTTGACAATTCATTTATCTAGGGCACGGCACTTCAGTATTCTGAGAAAGCAGTTGCTTTAGTGTTCTGACATAGCTGTTACTTATTTGCATATGACAGGCTATTGAACTTTGGAACAAAGTCTGCTTTAGTATTTTGTACTTCTAGTGTTCATTTATCTATGCAAAGTTGGGAAATTATAAGGTTGATAAACAGGAAAATATGAACAGTTTTGTGAATATAAGACAAATATACTTTACCTAATTATGAGTTAGTGATGGAAGACAACCATTAGATAAGGTGAAGTATCTCACAGAGAGCTCTCCGCTTCTGGACCAAGAAGGCAGAAAGGTAAAGGAACAGCCTTCAGAGCTGTGTGCCAGATGTGTTTGGCTAAAGAGAGGCTAACGGGCTCTCTACTGCCACCTATTGCTGCTGCTGAAAAGGAATTAAGAGAATCTATTTTCCTCTTTACTGCCATCTGCTACTAAGGATCAGCCAGAAGAGGAGGAGAACAAGGAGGAGGAGGCAGAAGACACATCTTTGCATTGCCACCTATTGTTACCAAGAGGTAAAGAAGAAAAGAATCTCACCAAAGGAGCAGAGTTGGAGAGGCTTTTGCCAAACTTAGGATAAAGGTCTCTGTCTTATCTTAGAAGAGCATAATACCGTTTCATCTGAAGCCAAGCCTAAAACTGGAAGTGGTGGATAATGTAGCTGCTGTCAAAGGGGCAAGACCAGCTGAACATTGCAACAACTTAGAAGCAAAGTATCAGGGAAACAGCCAAGCAGATCAATCCATCCAAGTGAAATGCTGTGGCTAATCAGGTGTTGGTACAGCACAGTATCAGTTCCACTTGTCAATGGAAGCATTTGATAACACAGATGTTTTGCCCATTAAACAACATTTTATTCAGGGTTCCTGGAACAGAAATTGAAAATCAAAGTCTCTTGGCTTTATATAGAACTATGGAGCCATAGTTGTGATTTACCCTAGAAATATATATTCCCTACATGTGTATCTTTCTATTCTTGGACTTAAGTGTGTACTTATTTTCCCCTCAGATAACAAGCACATTTTGAGGACAGTGTGAATGAGGTTTACAGACGGAATGATGTAAAAATATTATTTTTTGCTTTGCATTTTCAGCAAATGTTTTGCTTAAGGTTAATTGAGAGTTTGTTGCTGATTTGTTAATAGGAAACACATTGGTTGGGGCTCATGAGCTATAGGAGGAATAGTCACGAACAAGGCTTTCCCCACAGGGATGGGGAACCTTTGGCCTCAAGGACACATGTGGCCTTCTAGGTCCTTGGGTGTGGCCTTTTGACTGAATCCAAGTTTTACAGAACATTATTATTAAGGGAATTTATTCTGTGAAGTTTGGATGTAGTCAAAGGGTGCCACTCGAGGACCTAGAAGGCCACATGTGGCCTCAGGGCTGAAGGTTCCCCACCCCTGCCCTAGGACTTTAAGATTAGTGATTGTAGCCCCCATCCTTCTGGAAAAACCCCAACAAGACAGGATGGGGGAGGGGTACACATGAAGACATCTGGTATAAATAAATTTGCTCTTTTGTCCAATATGTGGAGTTTTTCTGTCATTCTTCTGACACCAAATGAGAGGAAATGTGCCAATATGCCTTCAATCAAGAGCTTAATCTAAGCCTCAAGGATAAAAAAAACCCCACACATCTTTTGGTAGCAGTTGGTGGTGCAGAGCAAAGAGCGCTGAACCTGGAGTCAAGAAGACCTGAGTTTAAATCTTACCTCTGACTCTTTGAGATGTGTGACTCTGGGCAAGTGCTTAGCAAGATGTCAGGCACATAGTAGGTGGTGCTCAGCAAGATGCCAGGCACATAGTAGGTGCTATATAAATGCTTATTCCTTAGCCTCCTCTTTCCCTTCCCTTGTCTGCATCTCTACACCCTCAGGATTAGAATAGTTCTTTTCTCTCTGTTTCCAATAACTGACAAAATTTGCCCACAATAGTCAGGGAAAATTCTTCCAAAGGAATAGAGAGGCCTTGACCCAAATGTCCAACAGAGCAGAGTAAGCATCTGACACTAGAACAAATGCAGAAATACTATTTGGAAGGAGAAAGGTGACATCATTGTGCCAGAGTACTTAATAAGTATAACTATGAATATGAATATAAAGCTAGAAATATAAATTTATATTATAGTCAGCTGGGATACTAATTGGATTCCTACTCTGTGCCACTCAGTTTCTGAAACAGAAACATTTCATATTGACCTGGCTAGATGGACTGCAGCTGGATCTAACTTCTAAGGGAAAAAAAAGTTCTGAACCCATCTAATGTGCCTCAAGGAAAATGTAGTCTATGTACTATCCCCAAATCTTTGGAAATGTTTGCAAACTTCATAGCTTACAATTTTGTGAAGGCAAAGGCCTCTACCTAGTTAATACATTTTCATATTCCTTGCATAATGGACCAAGGAATCATTGAGGTCTTGAATTTCCTAATAGTCATTAGTGAGGGTCCCCCAGATAGACTTTACAACATTAAAATCCTTTGTGGTAGTAGTGAAGTTGTTTTTCTGATAACTTTTCTAATTCCAGGGCTTGTGGCACATTTCTGCTATAGTGGTGTTTGAGGCTAATGGATTACTTGAGCTTGGGAATTCTGAGCTATAGTAGGGCTAAAGTTGATTGAATGTCCACATTAAATCTGGCACCAATATGGTAAGCCTGTGGGAGCAGAGTTAGAGGGGAGGACTGATCTGGCTAAGGAGGGGTGAACCAGCCCTGGTCAGAAATGGAGAAAGCTAAAGTTTCCAAACTGATCAGTAGTAGGATTAGGTTTAAGAGTGTCAGCTATACTTACAGCCTGAAAGAGATAGGGACTCTCAGCCTCAAATAAAATAAAATAAAATATACTCTATCAAAGGACTTGCCTATCTCACAAATAACAGACACAACCCACTGTGACTTTGTAGTTCCTGCTCAGCTGCAAAAAAATATTCCTAACCACTGATGTCCCTGATTCTCTGGTCCAACTATTAACTATTTATTAAAGTTTCCATCATACGTTAGGAAAAAGGAGAAAATCCTTAACTACCCTATACGTAGTTGGTATATTCAAAAGCTATGTACAGTCTATTTACCTAAGGTAAGTACATTTCAGGCATCGTGGCACATTCTTGCTCTATTGCCCATAAAAATATTCCCATCAACCATTAACTCAGACCTTAGGACCTTTGTAAGCTATATACTTCTGATCAATGCCAGAATTAAAAACCTTACATACACATCTATAAGAAAATACTCTAAGATTGCCTGGTGGCACAGTGGCCCTAGAGTCAGAGTCAAATCTGACCTTAGACACTTGACACTTACTAGCTGTGTGATCCTGGGCAAGTCACTTGACCATATTGACTAGCCGAAAAAAACCAAAAACCAAAAACTATAAGATGCAGTTCATTTGGGAGTTAACACTGCTCTAGGTTTCAGGGAATGGAAACTCAACTCCCCATTCTATTCCTAACTACTAGGTTTATTGACAATAAACAAACCACAGATACAGAAAGGGTACAAGCCACCCAAAATATTGCCCATTTCACAAAACACCCCAAATATCAGTCTGTCCTGATCTCTGAAAGGTGAAGTAGGATACATGCTAGTTCTAGGAAATTGAGCAGAGTGGCCCCACCAGTTAGTGCTAGCACCATTTTACAATCATTACAGTAAGGACTATGTGAACTTTTTTCAGTTGCACCAGTAGCAATAGATTGCTATTTGGTTTCAAGTAGAAACCAAACATCTTTTAAATATGCCATCTATCTATAAGACAATTAAGGATTTACATAGTGATTTGTCGAATCCTTTTGGTATCAGGTGCTCAGGTTCTTGCATTTCAGATTCTCGCATCATTCTAGCTTTTTTGGTTTAGTGACCACCCCCTGCTCCCTCTGTGGGAAGCATCTAATCATTCCACTTATCCTTTAACTGGTGATACATGAGGGTATAGCTGCTGAATGTGTTTCCAAGTACATTGCATTGGTTATTGTGTAACAGGAGTAGTTGGTGGGAACTTTCATTTGCTGAACTGAGACCTCTTCTATGGACTATACATCTACTTCTTTTTTAGAACACAGAATAGAGTGCTGGGCTTGGATTCATAAAGACCTGAGTTCAAATGTCACTTTAGACACTTACTAGCTCTGGAACCCTGGGCAAGTCACTTAATCTCGATTTGCCTTATTTTTCTCAACTGTAAAGTAAGAATCAGAATAGCACCTACCCCACAGGGTTGTTATGAGGAACAAACAAGATGTTATCTATAAAGTTTTTAGTATAGGGAAGGCACATAGTAGGGACTTAATGAAAAACAAACAAACAAACAAACAAAAACCAATTTGTTCTCTTCCCTGTTGCCTTTTTACTTTATGGGATGACATGGAGAACTCCTAATAGACTCCCAGTGCCTGGGAACTATCTCAAAGATGATTGGCAACTGGCAATCAGGAGGAACACAGTCTAACTGAAATTTCTCCTCCCTTCCTCCTACTTCTAAAGGAATTCAGGAGAAGTGACTCTTCTTTTGAGAGGACCCATTTTCCCCTCCCTTCACCTTCCAGGGGCAATTGTGACTTGCAGCACAAGCACATGGCAGTAGGAACATATATTTACCTGGGTGATTCTGAGGCTGGCCATGAAGTTCCCAGCTCCCTCTTTCCATTTTTCTGTTTCCTTCCTCATCACAGATCAGCAACCAACAATCCTGAGAAGGAGACATTTCCAGTCTAGGTGGTGACTTCATGAGTCAAGAGCCCTAGAGTCCTAAATTCAGGCATGAGCTAACAAGAGGGAGATGGATTTCCTTAACTGAACACTTCTCAGAGGAAAATATTAGCATTCACAGGATAATTCTATAGCTTGAAGAGAATAAAAAAAGCCTTGCCCTAGTTGGACAAGAAATTTGAGTCTTGTGAGTGATTCAGATGATGCACATTTGAAGAAAATGTGAAATATCAGTTCAGCAGTCCCATAAAACTCTCTTTACCCTCTGGGGGAAGTGTAATGAATGTAATGGACTGTTTGAAAGTTTTTCATGTTTTCTGTATTTGTTCATGCATGTCTTTGCATATTTAGCATTTTATAAATTTTCTATACTATGGAATAAACAACCTAATACTCATAGAATGCATTGAATAACTTAAGGAGGCAGCCTCGTTACTTACATTTCAGGGGAAACCAGTCCAAGAGACATCTGGGATATGTGTTTTAGAGATTTCCCAGGAGTTACTTGCAGTAACTTGGAGTTTTAATGATATCCCTGGACTTATGTTTTCCCAAAGTAGAGTACTTTGGGAACCCTTTGGTGTTGTTTTCCCATTACTGAATCCCAACCATGTGAATCCAAA
Organism: Phascolarctos cinereus; assembly: GCF_003287225.1. NCBI lineage: Eukaryota > Metazoa > Chordata > Mammalia > Diprotodontia > Phascolarctidae > Phascolarctos > Phascolarctos cinereus. The sequence goes on from NW_027555847.1 coordinate 402,143,184, forward strand.
GCTACTTCTTAGGCCCTACTTCACTTAAAAAAGAAACCACACTGACATAGAAGCTCCCAACAACATGAAAAACAAAGGCGTTGAAAAATACGTTTCAGTCATTATTAGGATCATCACCTTTATGCATGATGGGAACAGTTCCAACCAGGAGCAAGAGTTCAAAGCTGTGGTTTAGTACAATTGACACTACCCATTCCAATTGGTCCATGATCCTCAGTTTCTGCAACTGTCTAAGTAAGCTGGTGGTGATATCCTGGTAGATGATGTGCATCTAGTTGACTACCTCACCAAAGAGGCCCAAATGGTACCAATGGATGGGGATCCCACCTCTAATGGACAAAATTGAGCCCCTAAATAGAAATGAGGCTCATGAGCAATTACATTGCTATCTTCCAAACCAGAATATATGCTAAAATGTTATTAACAATATATAAAAGTGAGATTATTCAGGTACGAATCTCATTGCCTCCATATATTAGGAGCTAGTCTTCCCTTACAGAGAACTCTTTGTGAGGCTACATACACCTCAGAATATCATTGGCAGTAGTCATCTCTCATCATGCCCACCATTTCCTTCCATATAGTGTAGAGATGCAGCTGCAGATCACCACATCTGTGCCAGCATTTGCATGTTTGAACCCTGTTTCCCACTCCTGGATCTCTGATAGCCTTTTGTGGGAAATGTGGTATCCTCACTCAAATAAGGCAGTCTTAGTCTTGTTGTACTCCACTTTGGCAACATGTTCATGTTGGCCTCAATCAAAGGGAGCCCTGGTTCTCCTACATTATCTGGGAATGCCTTCTCTCCTCTTTTATCATCCTTTCTTTGGACTGGGATCAGACTGTCCAGGCTGCAGTGGCACTGAGGGCTCGGTGGGCAAGGTAATCTAAACCTTCTGCCATTTCACTGTGTTTCATATTCCAGCTTAGCCTTCCCAACTGGATTCCCACAAGTCAGTGCTCTTAATCTTGGGTATGACCCTTTTCAAAGTTGCATACTAAACCTTAGCATGATGCAAATGCTATTTCTATAGCCTATTATCAGATGCTTTGATTGATACATGGGGATGAGGGCAAAGTGTTTCCCCTTCAATCATGAAAATGGAGGATCTCCTATATCCTAAAGAAACACTTGATCTCTCTCTCATAGCTTAGATTAATGATTTTTCCCAGGGAAATGATCCCCTGGGTCTGGGCCACATCTTGCCAATTTGGGAAAGTGACCCAATCCTGTGCCTTATCAGGATCATATTCCTTTTAAGGGTCCCAATGTCACAGCATGACAATCTAATCTTACTGCTCTATTATTCCTCAAAGTAGGTGAGGATTCCAGAAGTACCTTTCATAGAAGGACTAGGCATGGCAACTGTCACCAAGATTTGTTTGATCCATTGAAGTATTCTAAATTGCTATTCATCTTAACAAGGTACTCATTTTGTTCTGAATCATTATGTTCATTACCTCTAGACCCCTTCCTTATTCAATTCCTTATCCTTTGTCTTTTACCAAGAATTCAATTAATAGGCCAAAGCAAAAAAGAAGCAGCCTGTAAAATTGTTAAACTGCCGCCATGGGGGTGGGTGCATAAACCTACCAGGGAGATTGAGACCAAAAGGCAAAGTAGAAAGCTATCTAGAGTATCTCATTCTATTCAATTCAACAAACAAATTTCTACTGGGTGAAGACATCTTTCTAGATTCTTGGAACATAAAACAAAAATAAAAATATCCGTACCCTCAAGAATCTTACAAGTGGGGGCACAGGAGAAACATGATACAGCATATAGTCAAGCAAATAAATACAAAGTAAAACCAAGTAATTTCAAGGAGAAAGTGCAAATAGCTCTTGAGATCAGGAAAGGCCTGGTCTAGGGCAGGGCTTCTTAAATTTTTTCTTGTGACCCCTTTTCATGTTTCAGTAGCATTCATTGGCATTGTGTGGCCTGAGGGCATGTTCAGTATGAAGTGGTCATGTTTTGTTTTCAGAACCAAGGCTACAGTGAAGTTGCAGATGCAACACAGGTAAGCACTGCCAGAACCCCTTGGATTCATTACGAATTTGATTTTGAATTAATTTTTGGGCATTGTGCATTCAGAAACCTTTTACTGTCATCAACTTTTTTGCAACCCCATATGGGGTCTTGACCCACAGTTTAAGAAACGCTTATGGGAGTTGGCATCTGAACTGTGCTTTGGAGAGGCATAAGATACCACTTATTCAAAGCAACTTTTATGAAGCTAGCTGCCTCTGCGTTGACAAGGAATATGGAACAACCAAAAAATGCAGACTAACATCCCCAAATCACTTTGCCTTTTCTGGGAAGTGGAGAAATATGGAAGGTTGCCCTCATCAGAGTCTATCCAATATGGCACACCGTGAAGGAATGCCCAAACCCAATTCAAAGTACTTTAAGGAAGAAATTTGGCTAGGCAAAGTCACAAGTTGCAACAGGTTCAATGAACGACATCCTCCTAGTCCCAAAAGGAGAAGAAGGTGTTGCTTCAGTCATACTGCCACAAAATTGTGAAGGTTTCTTCTTCCCACCTCACCATGTCCCCTCCCCAGTGAACTCCCAGAAAGGTACAAGTGGGAGCTGCTGCTTCACCTGGCACACACTAATACCTCATTGTTGGTCAGCAGCATCAACTGCTGTTTATACCTCCTGATTTATAGCCATTTGTTACATTTGATCATGATACCAGACTTTGCCATAGGCCAGGACTTCTTAACTTTCTTGCTTACTGGGTCCTTTGGCAATCTGGTGAAGTTATTGCCCACATTAACACTTGAAGGAAATATTAAAGTTCAGTTAGAGGTTAAAATGTTAATGCATTCATTTTTCTCCATCCAAGTTCATAGACCACCTGAAATCTACTCACAGACCAACAGACCTGTGGACTATAGATTAAGAATCGTAGTTTAAATATGTGTTATCTAAGAACTTACTTTTAACATAAGAGACACACTACTTTTGTGACATTGATTGGGTTCTGCCAAGTTTAGATGTAGAAATTATAGACTGAACTTGCATAGTTTTGCTAGGTCTAATTTCCTTAATCTTATTTTTTATCATGGATAGATGAATGAATGAATGAATGAAAAATTATTTCTTAAGAGTTTATAATATACTAAGTATTGGGGATACATATAGAACAATTGGGACAGTCCCTGCTCTCTTGAGAAGCTTGCATTCTGATAGTCGGAGGCAAGATATAAAATAAAGTTCAGATACAGGGTGATTGACAAAGCCCAGTGGGTTTTAATCTACATCAATAGTCAGTACTTAGAAGTAACTCCTGTGACCAGGTATCCTTTTTTCTGTGTCTCATCCATTTATGGGGTGGCCCCAGTCACTAGATACCAAGCACAATGCCAGTTGTTGGAATCATAAGACTGTATGATCATAGGTCTAGAACTAGAGGCTCAAAGGTCATGTACTCAACCCCCTCATTTTGCAGGTTATGGAAATTGAGGAGGCCCAGAGAGGTTAAGTTATTTGCTCAAGGTCACACAATAAAGTAGCAGAAGCAGATTTGAACCTAGGTCATTTTACTCCAGAGCCAGTGGGCTTTTCATTGCACCATTTGAAATCCTGGTGCTATCAATTGTCATCTTACCATGATGTGAATCTAGATGTCCATGCTCTGCAGAAGATGAAAGGCATTCAAAAATCATTAGGCAAGAATACTGTACTTATCATCCCCCTCCTTAACAAAGAACAGATATACAGCTCCACATTCTACTGTTAACTACTAGGTTTATTAATAACATAAACAAGTGTAAAGTAAGTAAGGTCCCAGTCTAAAGTAAGCAGACTCTAGTATCTTTAGGACAGACCAATTATGTGTAAGCTTGATAAGGATTCCCATAGGGATTGGTAGAATCCCATCTGGGACTGCATTTATGGACTCATCGGTCATTCCATTTCTGTTTACATGCACCTTCCCTCCCTCCACCTTCTGTGGAAGGAAGCATAGGCTGGACAGAGTACATCATTTCTTTTTTTCCACTTTTGTAGCTGGGGCTCCCATCCTTCTTGAAAAACTCTTAATAGGTGGCAGCTAGGTGGCACAGTAAATAGAGCACTGGCCCTGAAGTCAGAAGGACCTGAGTTCAAATCCGGCCTTAGACCAAACATTTAACACTTACTAGCTGTGTGACCCTGGGCAAGTGACTTAACCCCAACTGCCAAAAAAAAAATTAAAAAATCAAAAGATAATGTAATTACCTTAAAAAAAAAAGAAAAACTCTTAATAATGAAAGGGAACAAATATTTATTTGTAATGCATTCCTGCACAGATTGGTATGTATTTCATTAAAATAGATATTTTGTCCCTATCATTGCTAAGCTTTTTGTTTGTTCGTTTTAACACCTGGAAGCTTTTTCTTGAAATCCCAAGTGAGGAGGACACACTGCCTATAAAGACAAGCATTTCCAGTTTTAGACAGCTCTAATTTTAAAGTCTTTTTTTCTTAAATCAAGCTGAAATCTGCCTGACACTTTCACCCATTGTTCAATGTTCTGTCTTCTGTGCTGAACAATACAAGTATAATCCATATTGAAGTAACCTTCAAGTGGTCCTCAAGGCATTGATTCATCCTTATCCCATAGGGTCAATTATTGTACACCATGATTTTTTTTTTTCAGTTCTCAATTGGGCCTTCATTCTGTGTGGCAAAATTGATTTCTTTCTCCATTGTCCTGGTCAACGCTTCACATCTGTTAACAATGGCTCATTCACAGCCCAAGGGTTCAACAAATAATCCTTTTACTAAAAATATATTCCAGTATCTCCAGGTAGAAAACAATTCCCAAGGTTGTTGAAGAGGCAGATAGAGGGCACAATAGATAGAGTGCCAAGTCAAGAGTCAAAACGACCCAAGTTCACATCCAACTTCAGACACTAGCTTTGTGACCCTGGGCAAGTTATTTAACATTTGTTTACCTTATCCCACTGGAGAAATAATAGTAAATCTCTCCAGTATCTTTGCCCAAATGATGTCACTAAGGTTCAGTTGTGACTGACATGACTGAACACCAACAACAAAGGTTGTTAAAAGTCAAGAAGGTTCTGGGGGTCTCAGGAGCTCTTCACTGAAGTGGTAAAAACTGCTTTTATATTCTTATTGACCAAAGGTCCTCCAGCTTGGTACAGTATTAACCTTTCTACCTGGAGGCAAAGTTAACTCCAAATGCTCACAATGATTTCAGTCAGTATTACAGAAATGTGTGAGATTAACTCGGAGTTCTCTACTTCCACCAGTATTCTGGACCACACACCCCTAAACCCATCCCTGCTCCAAACTTCTCTGGTAGTTTATGGAAATAATTTTCTGAGGATCATAGAGTGTAGATCCAGCCAATGAGGAGACATTTCTATACCTCAATGAATCTGTGATCTCCTTGAGGTGAGTATTCCCTCCAAAGATGCAGATAGCAATCTATCTCTGCCTGCTCATCCAATGCAGTTCTTGCCCATGTACTGTCATAAATCCCAGAAAAGTTCACCCAATGGTCTAGGGACCTTCTTGATTTTTATCTTTATGAATACCAATGTAACACATGGGCTACCTATCAGTGATGCCTCTTTCTTGCTGTTACAGCCTTTTTTCTAGTTATACATCTTTATGATGACATCTTTCATACAACTTTTCTGGAGAAATTTCTCATTTGTGTTCAGTGTGTTGCAACTTACTCACACTCACCATACAACTCTTCATTATCCCTTGAGTGATTCCCAACTTCAATAATTTTTTAATCATGAGAAAAAAAGGGAATTTACTCCAAACTTTTCTTTCAATCCTTCAGCCTTCCCCTAAGCAGAAGATGTGGCTCAGGCCCATATGTTACTAAAATAATCAAGACCAGACAAAGATAAATAGCTCCTATTCTCCCATTTTCTGTACCTTAATATCTCTCTGTGTTATCTATCTATAGTCTCTACTTCTTTGCTCCAATAGACAAAAATGTGGCCCTTCTTGCCAATGTCAATACCATTACCTATGATTTTGATCCTATTCTGTAACATTTAAATAAGATGAGATCTTAGAGATTAGTCCACCCCAAACTCTATCTTCAGCCTCTCCTTATCTTCTGGCTCCTTTACTATAAACGTGATCAGATCTCCCCATCCTTTCAAAATGTGATTTGACCCTTCCACTTAGTCAAGCTATTGTGTCTATGATAGCCAAACTGCCAAGGTTTGGGGGCACCCAAACCTTCTATACTTGCTTCTTCCACTTCCACCTCTTCTATCTGCTTCTCAACCCCTGGTAATCTGGTTTCTAATCCCACCACTTGACTAAAATATATTTCTTCATGATTATCAGTGACCTCTTAAACATTAAATTCAATGTTTTTTTCCCTCAGTACTCATTGTTCTTACCTTTTTGCCCATTATTGATTTTTTTGTTCATTTGTTTATTTTTCTATTTTGCCAATTATTTCTTCAGTGAGGGCTACAAATTCTGCTTTCATAATTCATATTTCCCTTTCCTATCATTTAGGACAATCCTGCCATGGTTCTATTTTCTCTTGGGAATCTGCAGGGTCCTCTGTCTCATTGTCTTCTTTTTTCTTGTAATATTTATTCATAGCTATCTGGACTTGCTTAGGTGAACCAAATACTATATTTCCTTTTGTTATTAGTATCTTTGCTGTTGGCTTATGAAACAAAGAAAACTGAAAAAATGTCCCTTAGACCTGTATGACTATTTTTTTGCTTCTGAAGGATTGATAGTAGAGTGGAAAATGGTGCTAAGGCTCACATATTTTTTTAAACCATTAATAAAATAGATTTTGATTATAAATACTCAAAATGTGAGCTCATTATTCTTATTGTTAAGCAGAATTATATCAATCATACCATTCTTTCTATAAATGAAATCAGAAGAAGGAAATTAGATCTAAGTGAAAAGATGGTTCACAGATCCTCCTGAGAGAGGTAAAGAATGAAGTTATAAAAATTGGTTCTGTCCTTCACTCAGAGTTATTGTATAGGATATTCAGTCATCATGTTTTGCAGCATTAGTAATAAATGTTTGTTAAAAGACTATCATGAAAGTAGCCATAGCTTATCCATAAATATAAGTTCCTGAGGATGAAGTAATTCAGAAATTCTGCAAAGTACTCATTAAAACCCTCAAAATTAAATCAATATCAAGTCTACTATTTTGAAACATCCATACAAAGGTGGATATAAAGATAAAAATGGAAAGAAATATGAGACACCACTGTTAAGGAAGAAGGAATAAGAGATTCCCCCAAACTTCCAGATTATATAGATGCCTCACATTTTTATATTATGAACACTTTATTCGGAAAAAAATGGGTAAGCACTGGGCATGAAAAATACCAAATAACATCAACATAAAGAATGAAACAAGTTATATTTAACAGATGGTAAAAGATTTGTTATTTATGTGAAAGTTTTCTCTGAATAAGCAGTCTGTGTGTAATCTATCAACTCTTCAGAGTTAAGATAATTAATTTTTAAAAGGGAAATAAAAAATGAAAAATATGTGATATATACTTATAACAACTTGACCCTAAACTACTTAAACAAAAAAATAAAAATCATAACTGGATAATGGACAGCAGAAATGACAGTTACATTGACTCTAATAATTTTATCCAGAAATTTTTGTTGTTATTCAGTCATTTTTTAGTTATGTTCAACTCTCTATGACCCCATTTTGGGGTTTTCTTGGCAAAAATACTAAAGCTTTGCCATTTCCTTCTCCAGCTCATTTTACAGATGAGGAAACTGAGGAAAACACGTCTAAGTGTCTGAAGCTAGATTTGAACTCAGTTAGATGAGTCTTCCTGACTCTGTGCCCTACACTCTATCCACTGTGCCATCTAGCTGCCACATTCCAAAGTTTAAACATTGCAAATTAATTTTCTGAACAAAGAATCTAAAAGAAGACAGAAAACTCCTTCATAAGAAAATGGGGGCAATATCTAAGGTTATGATACAAACTCATTTGTAAAATATAATAAAAAAGAATGATGAATGATTATGAATAACATCATCTCATGAAACAGACAAAATCATTAGAAGTGAAAAACCAAATTAAAGAAAGGTCAATAAGGTACCCAGTTGACATTTTTACATCTTCATTGAGGGTATTGATAGGGAACAAGCAGACTTTCACAAGTGACATTCAGTAAAAGACATTACCATTTCAGAAAAAAAAATTTTTTTGATTCAGTAGAAAAAAATTTTGCATTACATGCCCTTAAAAAAAAAGATATCCCCCATCAATCCATCAAAATCACTCAAAATCCCTCGGAAGATACAACAACAGAAATAAACCTGTTTGACAGCTCTCTGATAATAAACATCAGGCAAGCCACAAAAAAGGAAGATGTTTGCCAAATGTATTTGCCATGGTGATGGAGAAGATAGAGCACAGATTTCAAGTAAAAGAGAAATTCCCTGAGGATGATAAGGTCCTCCAGATTCTCCTCTTTGAAACTGTGCCGACTGCATCATGTTTGCCTCAGGACATTGCAAAGCCTCTTGAAAGAGGTCTTTAGTTACCCAAAACAGTTTGGTCCATCCATTCAAAGAAAAACCAAGTGGATGAAATATGTCCATTGACTAGATGTCAATATACAGTTGGATGGACTCCCTAAAGAGTTTATCCATCAGTGTGCATGCCTAGGACAGACAGTACAATTGAGTAATGAGTTGGTCTAAGAGTCCAACAGGAGGAAGGGAGGAGACTGAATTGCTTTTCAGGAAATTGCAAAGCTCCTTCACTGAAGCTTCTCATGAAAACAAAGGTCCATATTTTCAATATCAACCCACTGCAGTTACTGCTGTATGACAATGAGATGTGGAATACAGCTACCTTTGACAAATTAAAAATGAGTATCACACTAAGAGCAATGGAGTCACAAGGTAGGTATAAAAGGACTAGCATTCTACCTCAAAGCCCTAAAACTAATAAAAAAAATAATTCTTATTCATATAATGCTTTAAAGTTTACAAAAAGCATCATGGTACAGTGCATGATAGCACTCAGAATCAAGATGAACAGGGTTCAAGTCTTGCCTCTGATACATATTGATTATTTTACCACAAGCAAATACCTTTCAGTGACTGTAAGGACCTCCCCAAAACTATAAGCCCCAGAACAACAGCCATCTGTATTAGTAGCACTAGCTTACTGGAAGGTCTCTACAGAGGTGCAATTTTTTTTTTTAGGACTGATAAAATCTTTGACTCAGAAAAACGCTATGAAGTAGAAAGTGTAATATCATCTCCATTTTGCTGATTAGGAAAATGTAGCTCAGAAAGTTTATTTAACTTACCTACTGTGATGCAACTGGTATCAGAGTTAGGATTTGAACCCAAATCTACTAACTCCAAGTTTAGCACCCTCTCTATTACATCACATCCCTCTAGACAACCAAAGATCATCCTACCCAGTCAGTCAACGAATGGTAATTAAGCATTAACTATGTGCCAGGCACCGTACTAAGTTCTGGAGGTACAAAGAAAGGTACAAACTCCTTTGCTGATGTCAAGGAGCAAATACTGTAATGGAGAAGACAAACTAAATGACTAGGTATATACAAGTTCTATATTGTTTCATGCATTGTCAGTTCCTCCCCTAATAGGGAAGTTCTTGGGAGTTGGCATCCCAGCTTTTTGGGACATGGCTTCAGTGAGGAAGTTTCCAGTTTTGGAGCTCCCAAAATTAGTCCCAGTCCTGGTCAGCAACTCATGGGCTAACAAAGGAGTAGCTCTGTGATGTTAGGAAACAAGGTGGAGACCCACAGGCTTTGTATTCACATCCTGAATCACAGCACCATACTCATCAGAATTGTGGAGTGGCTGTTGAGGATTTAAGTCATAGCCCTGGACAATACCCATATATTAGGAGAATTTCCCACCACTAGCTCATACCTGGTTTATGGGGTACCAGAAGGAAAGGATGACCTCATAAATCACTCAAGGTTAGATTTGTTATTGGCACATTGACACTTACCACAGCCAGCAGTTGGTAGTGTAGGCAAGGAGATATAGAAACAAACAATGCAGATCGGTGAGAGACAGTGATGTGGGGGAGAAACCTGGCAGAGCTCTATATGGAAAGGTAGAGTTTGCCATAGCATATACCAAAAAGTGGGGAGCACTCATGTGGCCCTGGGGTCAGAGAGTCTCTCAAGTGAAGGAAAACTATAGAGGGTTTTTAAGGCATTACTATTGGGGAGGGTTAAGTCCTATCAGAGTTAACAGGTTAGAATGTAAGGTCCTAATAACTGGTTCCTGGGTTGGAGGAGCCAGGCATTTCCTGAGGGGACCCTGAGTGTGGGGGCACTCTTTTGTACCCTTTTCCCTAACTGTCTGTTCTAACACATCTGTTGAGTAGTGTATCCAACCCCTATATGTCTTCACCTTGCTAGTCACCAACAGTTTTATCACAGCCTTCCAGAAGAGCATAGTGGGAAGTGGGGTATGTTTTACTGACTCTAGGAATAGGGAGGCCAGTGAATGAGTGAAAGGGAAAATACAAGGGGCTCTGGAGGTCATGAACATTTTGGGGGTACGTGCAGTTCATAGGATGCTAATGTTATAGGATCTCATTAGTGTTGCATACATGACATGTGCGCACGTGCGTGTGTGTGTGTGTGTGTGTGTGTGTCTGTGTATGGTGCGAATGAAGATGATCTTTGAAGGAAGGCACTAGTAATGGGGAGAACAAGGAAAGGCTTCTTGAACTGAGTCTTGAAGGAAACCAGGAAGCCAAAAGGTACATGAGAGGAGAGAAGGGAGAACATTCCAGCTATGGTGGACAGCCAAGAAAAAGGCATGGAGTCAGGAGATATATATTTTGCAAGTGAAGAAACTGAAACTATAGAGAGGGAAAGAGACTTTTCCAAAGTAAGTAAGTAAATGACAAAACTGTGATCTGAATTCAAGTTCTCTGCCTTCAAATTAAATGCTCTTTTCCCTGTTCCAGTAAGGCTATAAATGAGAAATTTAAGGATTATCCATTTACTAATCAGAGATTCCAGTGTTATGTTTGCCACTATAGCTCTCTTTCATCTCAAATGGTAGAATATTAGCACTAAGAGGATTGCCCAAGCAGAGAAGAGAAGGAAGCCAACTCCTTGTGCCATCCATCAAGCTCCAGATTCAGTAGTACTACTTTTCCTGTGCTGCCCTGCTTGCATTAGAGGAGCCCCGGGGGGTTCTCAGCAGAGAGTGGAGAGTTCAAGGGATTCTGATCCAGGTTCACTGTCACAAGCACTAATGGGAAAAAGCAGAGGCTATGCAACACAGTTCCACAGCAGAGTTAAAGAATAAGAAAAGAAAGCTCTGCTGAATAAACTAAATTAGTCAACTAAAAAAAAAAAGAAACAATTTGATAAGAAGCTAAGCATATGAAAAGAGAATGAGAGAAATATGGAAATTCTGTATTTGAGTGCTTAAGGGTTTCTGGGGAAAGGTGAAACAAACAAACAAAAAGCTAAATTATCATGAAAGCTTACTAAAATGGTAGTAAATCAAATAAAAAGAAGACTGGTCTACCCAAGAAAGTAAAATGTAAAACTAAATAAACATTACCTAAAAAAATTATGGCATTTAGATATAGATTGTAAAACAAAATATTTATCCCTTTTGCATTTGGTACTTGAATTCAGGTACAGGATGATGTTTCTCTAGCTCTTAAGATGTCAAGAGGCCCATTGATCTCCTTGGAAAATGCCAGAAGTTCTCCACTAGTTTTTGTCATAGTGTCCTATACACAACATGTGCCTAATGCATGTTTAGTCAGTTTAATTTTGTGACATTGACACCAAATAATGATTCAATACTTATAATACATTTTCATTTTTTCACAAATATATCTATAACATATTATTATATACAAATTGCTATATCTGTATGTGTGGTAGGAAAGGTTTCTGAAATAAAAAACTTGACAACATTTGTGTTTGTGTTTCTGACATAAAATATTTTAAAGAGACTATTAAATTCATTTCATTTGCTAAGTCTCTTTGTATTTTTATAGTATGACCCAGCACTTCCTCCCCAAACCAACTTTCCTATCCATTTCTCTTCTGGTCTTCCTTCAGGCTTTCTGCATTTCTTTTCCAAATACATCATGCCTTTACCAGTCAGCATGGCCAGCTGGAGGGTACAGACAATCAGGAGTGACAGTTCAGCACCCTAGGAACTAAGCACTTCAGGAAAGCCAAGAGCATTGTCCAAGAGTCTTACTGGTCACTGTGAAGCTAAGTAGCAGAAGGGAAAGAATAATGTCACTCAGTCAAAGAGTATTTATTAAGCACTGTGCTAAGCACCAATTTGAGATGTTGTGTAGTTTAGGATAAAGAATTAGAAGGTGTAATTGCTAAGCCACAGTCAGTGATATTTGAAGGACCAGGAGAAATGGGGAAAAATCTGCAGAATTAAAGTAGGAGGCAAAAAAACAAGAAACTCAAATGGAATATACAAATTATAGGCTGGTGAATATAGGTGTTCACAGATTCTCTGCATGTTATATTGATGAGGTCAACACTGATTCCTGGAAAAATGCTTGAAAGTATAGCAAAGGGATGGTTTGTGAATATCTAGAAAGGGAAGCAATAATTATTAAAAGCCAGCATGGCTTTACTGTATGACAGGATCAGGTTGAATCAGGACAGACTAATTCTATTTCTTTTTTGAAAAGAGACTTAGATTGGTAGAAGGGATGAATTATATAGATGTAGTTGACCTAGATTTTAGCAAGGCAGATGTTCTTTCTTGCTATTCTTGTGACGATTTCAAAATATGGAGTTTTATATATGCAATAAAATAATGCAGTTAAGTTGATTCAGAATTATTTGACTGATTGAACCTAGCACTGTAATTTTATGGTCAATGTCAATCTGGAAGGAGTTACCCTGGGGACTACCTCCAGGATCTTTCCTTGACTCTGTGGAGTTTATCATTTTTTTTCAGCAATAACTTGGATAAAGACAAAAGTGTCATGATTATAGAATTTGCAGGTGAAAGTAAGCTAGGAGGGATTGTGACCATATTATATAACAGATTTGGGATATTGCAAATAATAAAATGCTAAAATATCACACTTATGATTAGATGAAATTTATTAAAAGTACACATAAAAGTCCAAAAAACCAAGAGCACAATATGGGAAATGTGTGGCTATGAAATAGTTAATAGGAAAAAAAATGGTGTTAGAGGAGAATAATACATGGAATACAGGAAATAATGTGATCTTATGCTGTATTAAGAAAGGCATAGTGTCTAGGAAATGGGAGGATACCATCGAATTCATATATCCTTAGGCATCACTATTACTAAGTATATACTTAATTATTTCGCTATTTGTTTTGGAGGCAAAATTCAGTATAAGAGGAGTTCAGGCAAAGGGATTTAATTACTGAAGCATCACAAAAGCCTTCATTATTGAGCTGTTGCACAGTCTGAATCCCAAGGTCAATGTCAATAGTGAAAGCTGACTGTAACCTAATCTTGAAGGGCACACAGGATATCAAATGGTTTGAACTTGCTCTTGGACTCTAAAATGCTAAGTTCTAAATCATCAATTATTTATTAACCATCCACAAGCTTATAGAATCACAGGTTTAGTGTTTGACCATCTGGTCCAACCTCCTTATTTGATGGACAACAACACTGAGGCTCAAAGATGTTAAGGGATGAGTGATTCCATATAGATTAACATGGGAAAAAATGACAGAGAAAACAGTTTAACTGCTATTAAACGTCTCAACCAGGAAGAGAACCTACCAGCCGATGTGTCTCTTGGGAAGAAAAAAAATACCCTGTTTTCTCTAGCAATTTACATAATTATAGCATATGGAAAGGCTACAAAAGCTTATTTGTTCTTCAGCCCTATGACAAAGTCCTGTGCAGAAGCTAAGAAATATAGACCATTCTGTTACAGTCCAAGGATGAGGTCCTGTATGATTCCCTGAATACTTCTACTTTTACAGAATATAAAACAAAGCTTGAATGCAGTCTTTTTTCTGAGGCAGGAGAATGAGATTCCAGGCTTATGATTCTAAAGAGAAAGAGAAAATGATTCACTCTTGACATTTTCTGATAAGAAACATGAGAATAGGCAAAAAAAATCACTTTAGAAATCCTCTGGTCCAATGCCCTTATTTTATGAATAAGGAAACTTAAGCCCAGAGAGGGTAAGTGATTTGCCCAGTGTTACCCAGGTAGCAGGTTGACCAATGGACCACCTCCTCCAAGATACCTGTTATGACTCTTCCAATTATTTATGTTCCTTCTGCCCTGAAAATCAATTTGCATTCATTTAGAATATATACATATTTAATTACGCAATTAAGGAAGTATAGTATAGTATTTGGAGAGCTGGCATTGAAGCCAAGAGCACTTGATTTCAAATCCTGCCCGTGACACATAGTAACAGCGAGACCCTGAACAAGTTACTCAGCTTCTTAATGCTCTAGGTAACTCTCTAAGACTATAAGGTACTCACCTGCAATGGTAGAAATTAAAATGTTCAAATTTGAAGTACCTGATTTTTTTTAAGGCAATTGGGGTTAAGTGACTTGCCCAGAGTCATACAGCTAGTAAGTGTCAAGTGTTTGGTCTGAGGTCAGATTTGAACTCAGGTCCTCCTGACTTCAGGACTGGTGCTCTATCCACTGCACCTCCTAGCTGCCCCAAGTTACCTGATTTTTAACAGAAAACTATACACTTAGTAGCTGTAAGACTGTGGGCAAGTCACTAAACCCTGTTTGCCTCAGTTTTCTCAACTGTAACACGTGCTGGAGAAGTAACTGGCAAACCACTCCAGTATCTTTGCCAAGAAAATCCCAAATGGAGTCAGGAAGAATTTGATATGATTGAACGAGTGAATAACAACAAATGGACTAGTAGAGCAATTTTGAGTTTCAAAAATTTCATCTGAAATATCTGGATAAAGATAATCAAGAATTTCAAATTTTCCCAAGGGAAAAAAAATTCTAGTCAGGAGGTCAATAAACATTTGCTTAGTGCCTACTATGTGCCAGGCACTATGGTAAATTCTGGGGATACAAAACAAGGCAAAAATACCCCATCCCTACCCTCTAGGAGCTCACAATCTATAGTCAATGGTCGTAGTTTCTAAAACAAAAACCTCTTGGCCATTCAATTCAATAAACATATATTTATTAAATTTATGTGGTATACAAAACACTGCAAGGCATTTGGTGGAAAGATGAGAAAATGGCATAGTCCCTGCTCTCAAAGTATTCCTAGTCAGAAAGGAAAAATCAGACATATATTAACATTAGCTAACATTTTGCATAATAAAATCTGATACAAAACAGAGTATGTTAAGGTGAAACCCAGAAAATTGGCTATAAAGAAATTTGAGGAGAGATCACGTTCATCTGGGAGCAGGTAGAGAAAGAGAAGATAAGAGAAGGTTTTACAGAGGTGGGCCTTGAAGGAAGAACAAGATTTCAATAAGAGAGAGGGATAGTCCAATTATCAGGGACTCTTTCAATATGAATGAGAGGCAGAAAAGACTGTAGAGATCTTAGTAGTTCAGTTGAAATAGGCAATGTGGTAAAGAGAAGAGTGTTAATAAGACTGAAAGGTAGATTGGAACCAAAGCATGGAAGCTCTCAAGTTCCAGGCTAAGAAGATTATATTTTATGCCAAAGGCAAGAAGAAGGCTCTTTATTCTTATCACAGGAGTAACATTACTTGAAATGATTTTTATGCATAAAGGAAATGATGTTGTTAGCTATGTGAAAGGTAGATTAATGAGAGAAGAGATTTAGCATGGAAAGATCAATGAGGAGGCTATTATCACAATGTCAGAATTAGATAACAACTCCCTTACCTTCATCAGGAACTCAGGTTTGCCACCAAGTCAGCTAGGGGATCACCTCTCTTTCAGGTAAATACACATTCACCATAATTATGTGATAACAATTTGACATTCCTCCATGCTGTTAGAAATCAAAAAGCTACTTCTTGGTCCCCTAAACCCTTTTCGGGAAGGAGTTAACCAAGCCATCTCAGAGGAAAAGATACCTATCAGTTGAGGAGGACTTGAGCTGTTTCCCCAGAGTACATGGAACACTCTGAGGAGTTATTCTCCAGTTCCAGGAAACTGTGCTGGGAGAGTAAGTGAGGTGAAACTAATTCAAGTCTGTGCTTAGGCTTCCTGAAGACTGGACCCCAGAAGAGAACCTCCCCCTCACCACAGGCATTAATTAATCACATGTACAACATTCAACTCTGGCATTTAGGACCATGATGATGAAACTGTTAATTAGCTGGGGCAAACCCCCAACCCTGAGATGTGGTAAGAGGGGCAATTAACCATTCATGAGCAGGTTGAGAGCCACATGAGTTAGGTATGCTCTTAATAGGTATGAAGAGCCCAGCTAGAAAAGAATAGCTCCTTAGTTTTTATTTAGAGGGATAATATTGCCTCATATCTAACATTACATAGCATCACAGTCCCCCAAATCTAGATTAGCAATGGACCCACTCTTCTCCCATTCTCATAATAACTTCAACTTGATTGTTTAATTCAGCAGAGGGCATATGATATCTCTGATGGGTGCTGACATGTCCTCCAAAACAACAGTATGCTGTGAGAGGTAAAGGAAAGGCTTCTGACTCCAAATGGGAGAGAGCTTTTGATCATTCAGCACTCTTCTTTCCAGACTTCAGGCCCCAGATAACTTGGACAAGTGTACAGCTACCAATTAGAAAGTGGTATAGATCTTATCAGAACAGTGCTTCTAGACTTTTTCTGTATACTAATCATGTAGTTCTGTCAAGACCTCCATTCCCTCATTCAGCAGTTCTCAGTTTTTCTGGAGTTGAGCTTTAGCTGTTTAGGCCAATCCAGTGTTGGGAATAGCTTCTTTGCCTTTTATAAAAATAACTAGACTAAGTCAGATGGCAGAAGGAGTTAATGATATTGATGCCATAACAATTGTTTTCTTGTTTCTGCTTACTTCACTATGAATCAGTTCATATACATTTTCCCATGGTTCAATGAATTTTTCATATTATTTTTTATAGTGAAATAATGTTCTATTTTATTGATATACCACAATTTGTTGAGCCATTCTTCAAATTATGGGCATCTGCTTTGTTTCCAATTCTTTGCAACCATACAAACACACACACACAATACTGCTATGAATATTTGTTGTATATGGGACCTTTCTGTTTATCATCAATTTCTTTGAATTGTATACCAGGAATGGAATTTCTGGGTCAAAGAGCATGGATATTTTACTCACTTTCTTAGCATAATTGCGAATTGCTTTCTAGAATGGTTGGGCCAATTAATAGCTATAATAACAATGTATTAATGTGCCTGCATCTCTGCATCCCTTCCATCTCTTGTCATCTGTGGAAAACTACTCTTTCTAGATGAACTAGAGAACTATGCAGTGAACAATAGTTTCAGGGCATAGAAAGGTCAAGTGAAAGCACTTATTGTTTTACCTTTGTAAAGAACTAAGGTAAGCATGCTTGTAGTCAGAGGACAAGGGAACGGTAGAAGGAGGGAGAACAAACTTTAGAGAAAGTGGAGGGATGATGAGAAAGACAAATTTCAGAGCAGAGGAGGAAGGCCACTTCATCCACTGAAAAGGAGGGAAGGAGAGAATGTGTACAGATGGTTGATAAGGGAGGTCAAAGTGGTTAATCTCAGCCTTCTTAGTTAACTAGGAGTCAAATTTGGAATGTAATAATATAAGACCTGGGTTGCTGGGTGTTCCCTCCCCCTATTTAATGAAGATAGAATAAGGTAACTGAACAGAATGTACAATAATGGAATCCTAGCACTGATTTAACCAATATGGTATAGTTTAGGGTTTGGTAGTTTGATTACAATCCAGGGCATTCTGTATATTATAAATTGTAAGGTTTGTGACACTGTAGCTAATTCTACTTAACTTTGAAAAGTATCCAAACTTGTCCCCAGAAATATTTGCAAATACTGAAAGTGGAATTTTTCTCTGTCTCCATCTCTGTCCCTATCTCTCTGCCTCTGTCTCTTTCATAAATGTGCAATTTGTGACCAAAGATCTTTTTTTCTTTTTTCTTTAATTTATTACTGTCTGAAATCCAGTACTGTTCACACACACACACACACACACACACACACACACACACACACACACACTCACCAGAGCCAATATCCCCTATGGACAGATGACACCTGGTATCTTAAGTCTTTCAAGGTTGCTTTTCTTTAGAATATTATAGTCAGTTTATCAATTGTTCTCCTGGTTTTGCCTAATACACTCTGCATCAGTTTTTGCATACGGTTTCTCTGAAACTGTTATTTCATAATAAACCATAGAGCATAATTTATTCATACATGTTCATTTGCCAATTGATAGGTATCCACTTTGTTTTCAGTTCTTTACTATCTCAAAAATTCTTGCTATGAATAATTTGTGCATGTGGATCTTTTCCCTCTTTATTTTAACTCTTTGGTATCATTTTATTACCTAGTAATGATCTCATTGAGTCAAAGGATATATACAGTTTAGTGGCTTTGAGGGTATATAGTTCCACATTGCTTTCCAGAATGGTTAGACCATTTTAAGGTTCTACCAATCATGCACTGGTCATACAAAGAACATTTTGGGGATCTGGGCTTGTTTAGGCCAGACAGAAGAATTGACAGAACAACTGTCATCAAATTCTTAAAAGATTATTACATGGAAAAATTTTTTTTAAATTGACATATTTGGCTCCAGAGGACAGAACAAGGAACAACTGAGGACAGTTCCAGAGAAACAGATTTAGGTTCGATGTCAGAAAAAATTTCCTGCCAATTAGAAGTGTCCAAAAGTGAATGTGATAGTTTCTCCTAAGGTCACTGGAGGTCTTCAAGTGAAACCTGGATAATCATTTCTTGGGGATCATTTGTTGTGGAGGGTTTTCCTGTTCAAGTACAATGTACACTAAATGACTCCTGAGGTCTATTCCCAAGCTGATATTCTGTGTTGTTTCCCAGTCTAGCATATCCTTTAAATAAATCAATAAGCTCATAATGTACTTTTGGTGCAATAATAATTCATGTATCTGGCATTAATAGGCTTCAGTATAACTGAAGCCATTAATTCATACATTCATTCAAAAATGCTTATTATACATCTGCTATGTTCAGTATACAGTTCTAGATACTGAGGAAGATAAAATGTTTTTTTATAAGACACAATCCTCCCCTCCTAGAGGTTATAGTTGAATAGAGGGTAAGAAAAATTCAGAAAACTATAATATACACAAATTGCATGATAAGTATACTAGTGAGATCTGAGAAGGTAGGTCATAACTAAGCCACAGACAGCAGCAGGGAAAAATCAAGCTTTCGCATCATTATCCTGGGGCAATGAAAAAAAAGTGTCACATATAATAACTGAGATGCAATCAATTTCTAACCCTAGGTTCACTCAAAGAAGCATATGAGAATTCTAGTTTTAGGAGATAAGGGCATATAGCTATAAAATATGAAGTAGGAACTGCACATCCTTTTTATACTACATTTAGAATTTTACTTGAAACTTTATCTAATACAACAGAAGTTTCTTGAGGGCAAAATGTTTGGGTTTTTTTCCCCTATAAACCTACAATGTATCAAATAGGGCCTTACATCAGGAAGTGATTAATAAATGTTTGTTGAATGGAATTGAATTTGATTTTTCAATCTGAGTATACATTTTTACATTTATCTATATAAAATTTAATTTTAAAAATAGTTTATTGCTCTAGCTTGGCAAGGTTATTTTGAAATTCTGAAGACTGACATTTATTGGATGAGTGACTGTGGGCAAGTTCTTCATCAGTGATATGAAGACAATAATGCTTATACAATGTACTTTACTGATTTGTGTGTGTGCGTGCATGCATGGGTAAACTCCTTTTAAAAATCTTTAAAGGCCTCAGAAATGTAATTATATATTCTAATGCTTTAGAGAAATGTGTTTACTGAGAGATCATATTGAAAATTGAACAGTGTTCCTATCTTCATGTCATTCATATTTTCTATGTCTCTGTTGCTTCCTTTGTCATACTTTCTTTTTTACTCTGCTTAAAGCGGGGTTGTGGGTATAGACCACCTATCTTCTCAAAGACTCTAACAATGGGTCTATAATCAGAGATGAGCTGGTAAATGTTTAAGAACCAGCTGTCCAACAATACAGTATTATTTTCCATCACTTTCTGAAGTCATATGATCAACAAAACATGACATCAATCCCTGATTTGTAGCATTTGCTGCTTTCTGAAATACAGATGCTCACACTAAAAATTAAATAATCAGCCTGAATAGCAAAGTTCTATGCTTAACACTGTTCACAAAGACAAAATAAACATTTAAAACAAAGAAAGATAAGTAGATTTTATTTATGACCAAAGGGAATAGTTCCAGACTTCCATGAAAGATTCCAAGAAAAGAAAGAAAATATATCTTACACTTCAATAGCATTTTATTGTAACTAATCACAATTGAAAATCTGTAGTTGGTAGTGGTTGATGGTATTAACAGCACAGCATCTATCCCAACATACTTCATTTTACTCTTGGAGTCCCTGTCCTTATTTCTGTGTAACTACCACGGGATAAATAACAAAATAAATATTTGTCATTTCAGAATTGTATATTGCTTTGAATCTCAAGGTAATTAATACTGCAAGTTAAAATAAAATGTTTCCAGTTGTTCAGAGATAAGAAGAATACTCACACAGAGCTGTTATTGATACTTACCCTTCCCTTCCCCAGTCTAGCAGCCCCCTCAGAATGTGATAGTGCCTCTTGAAAAGTCAATATCCCAACTCTTATAAGCTTTAAATTCTCATCCATTAATGGGCCTTCTTATCCTCTTGCTTTGTCTAACAGGCAATTAGAGAATGGTCAGTTCCAGTAAGGACAATTTGAACATTTTGTCCAACTTCTGCCTCTAAATAGGAGTCTGTGATATGAAACAACATTTCTAGGGAATAGGCAGACCTTTAGGACTCTCCATTTGACTTTGCCTGAATCACAATGGCAAGAAAAAACAAGATGAAAATAAAGGGAATTGGAAAGTGGAAGAGGAAAAGGGGAAAAGATACAAGTAAAAATAAAAGGTAAAATGTCACCACCAACCGCTTCAGGTGCCACTAAATTGCACCCATCCTGCAGATGGCTCACCCTTGGTGTCCTACATACAGAACTAGAGTTAAGAAAAGGCTTCAAGCCTTATTCTTGGCCAAATCAACAGCTAAAATAACCTCCCACTGGCCCTCTGTATGCTATCTCTCTTCATCCCCTATCTGTTCTTAAGACTCATGTTTTCTCTGAAGCCTTCTGGGAACCACCTCAAATATATTGCATGATAAACAGCTGCTCTGTGTCCCAGAGCCAGTCATTTCATTTCATTTTGTCTTAATTTCTCAATATTATAATAATACAGATAGTACACTTCCTGCCATGTTTCAGAAAAGAGGTATGTTGGTTCCCTGAAAGAAAGGTATTGCCAAGCTATGATTACAATTTTAATAAAACCTAAAATATTTCTGAGATCTTTACTTTTTTTC
Source organism: Phascolarctos cinereus (assembly GCF_003287225.1). NCBI lineage: Eukaryota > Metazoa > Chordata > Mammalia > Diprotodontia > Phascolarctidae > Phascolarctos > Phascolarctos cinereus. Next base: position 402,164,761 of record NW_027555847.1, read on the forward strand.
CCAATAAAACCCTCTTTATCTGAATCAGTGATTCCATGTCTATTCAGCCCAACAAGGTTGCTTATGACATAAATATCTGGCCATATTGCAGGATTATATGAATCAAGAACAATCAGCTGTTTGGGAAGCATATTTAACATGGAGATGCAAATTCAGCATAAAGGAAAACAGTAGGTTTGGGAAACCTTTAGAATTTAGGATTAAGATTCAGAATTGTCACAGTAACCTGCCCTTGTTTTTCCCTTTGATCTCTGCACTCATGAAAATCAGTCCTAGGACTATTTCTAAGTATCCCAAAATAATTACCTTGATCACCTTGATATTCTCCTTCTGAAAGATTGCTGATAACCTGTGCAAAATCTAAGTAATCATGACTTTAATAAACTTTAGGACTTATAAATCTCTGCCAAATGCCAACATTATTTTAGTCTAGATGAAGTTTTTTTTTTTAAAGAAAAAGTCTTTCTTTAGCGTTCTATGGCAAGAAATCTAGTGCACAGTACCTAGACAGAAAATTTACCTGGATATAAGGAATATCCAGTTTTTAAATATTTTATTGCATTGATCATAGTAAGTCAAGAACTTTTGAGTGTCTACAAGGTGAAAAAGTGACAACTGAAAGTAGGTTTTAGGGAAGGGATTTTTTTGGTATTTATGTTAGGCTCATGCACATGTTATATATATAAATGATCAAATGACTTATACCACCTTAAATAAATTCCTGCTATTACTATTTCTATCAAGTCATGTTTAGTATAATACTATCACCTTCAACTTAGTGTTACACAGTTACAAACCATTACACATATACATCCTCTCATTAGATCTTCAAAATAAATTTATGAAGGAAATAGAGCAAACATGATCCTCACCCCCATTTTACAAAGGTAGAAATTTCATTTCATAAAGGTTAAATTCTTTCTCATGGTCACATGGCTAATAAATGGTAGACAGATAAAGCATATGCTTATGAAGTGCTTACTATGTGCCAGGCACTATGCTAAGCAATAGGAATGCAAATGCCATGAAACAAGATGGTCCATTCTCTTAAGGAGTTTACATTCTAATAGAAAAAGAAAAAGAAACACTAAGAGGAACTATTAAGTAGATTTGGGGGTGGGAGGGGAGAAGGGAGTAAAGGGAGGAGGAAGTGGGAAGCAAGAGAAAGGTACCTGCATGGGGTCAATGTTGCTTGTGGGTGAAGAGATAGAACAATCCAGAGGAGGGAGTTGAGCCAGTAACAAAGTGAGCATTGCTGGGGACTGCTCACCTTATGAGTGAGTCCCTGGTTAGGATCACCATTTCCTGGTCAGGATTCAAAAGGATCACAGATTAAGAGCTGCAAGAGAATTTGGAGATTGGACTTTAGACCAACCTATCTCCTAAGACACTGTTCCAGTTATTCATCTGGAGAAAGCTGTGGCCTTTGTACTTGATTTTGAGATACATTTAGCAAATATTTTATCACTTTATAGTGAATTCAGAATTCCTGTTTTGATTTCCACAAAAGTAGCTCAAAGTAGAATCCAGAGGGCTACCTGGATGGTAAGGAATCTGGAAACTGCATCAACAAGAATTATTTGAAGGAAATGTTGAAATAGATTATACACACACACACACACATATATAGTATTATTATCATATTACAGTATTGTACCTCATTGTATCATCATATCACATTATATCATTTCATTTCATATCATATTATATTAGTGAGGGGAAAAATGATCAATTTCTCCAAGGGTTTCAAGGGTTGTCAAATGCAAAAGGCATTAGATGTATTCTGCTTGGCCCCAGTGCACAAAATAAACAACAGCAGGTGAAAGATACAAAGACAACCTTTATCTTTATATGAAGAAAACTTTTCTAATAATTAAAGTTATCTAGTATTCAAATACACTGTCACAAGCTATTTCCTCCTCAAGTCAAAGGCTTCCAACAATGATGGAATTAGTTGGTGATGTTAGAAAAGGCATTCGTATTCAGAAATAAGTTGAATCAGATGGATTCTGAGGTGCCTTTCATACCTGAGGTCCTACAATATGTGACAGATTTAAGACAGGTATGAGAGTAATTATTGTAAGCCTTAGAAATATATTTTCTATTATAACTTATTAGTCTATAATATTCCTTAAGATTATGACTTTTAACATCCTGCTAATTCACAACAGGTGCTTAATACATATTACATTGGTACTGAGAACACCAGAAACAAATCATTGCTCTTTGCTTAATGACTACATTATTTCAATTGTGCCATATTCACCATGATCTTCCCTTTCTCACATGGAAGATGTGAAAAGATGTACCCATAGCTTTTTTCCCCTCTAGGTAACCCTGCTAATCGGATTCCAACAACAGATACACATTGGAATTTTGATAGGCTTAAGCTTTGTTCCTGTATTATTTTTTTCTCTTATAACTATGGATCCTCATAAGAAACATGGAATTTACTGTTATGTATTAGGGATTAATCTAATACTTTCTTGACTCAGAATTCAGATATAATTTTTGTTTAACTTCTCATTAATCAACACCTTCAAATATCCAAATGCCCAGGGAAAGTATAGAAATAAATGATGCTTAAAGAAATTTCATTTTTGCTGGTGGAAGTGATTGTTGATAAATCAAAAGAAATTAATTAAAAAAAAGAAATTTCATTTTCTCTGAAGCTATGAAATTTAACCATAAGAATAATAATCTTTAGAATCAGTATCCTAAAAAATTCATTATACAAAAGATATTTTCTTATTTAATTTTAGGCAGGTGAGCTAAGCAGTAGGTTGAAACATTAGATTTGTTGAATAATTTGAATTTTGATGAAAATTAAAAAACTAATAAGTACTATGAAGATAATAATTTTATTTCAAGGAAGAAAACATTATAAGATAAGATCATCTCAGTCTTTGATTTACTAATTACTTTTGCATTTCAATCATTTGCATTTAAATTATTCTTTGAAATGTCTATAAAGTGATTGCCTATGTAATTAAAGTGATTCTAACATTTTCATACTGATAATTTGTCAATGGTTGGCACATTGTAGGCATTTAATAAATGTTGGTTGAATAACAGGCAGTTAGATGGAGCAGTGGATGGAGCACTGGGCCTAGAACCAGGAAGACTTGAGTTCAAATCTGGCTATGTGACCCTAGGCAAGTCACTGCCTGACTTAGTTTCTTCAGTTACAAAATAGAGATAATAAGAACATCTATTTACCAGAGCTGTTGTGAGGATCAAATGAGATAATATTAGTAAGGAATTTAGCAAGTGCCTCATAAATAATAGGTGCTTAATAAATGCTTATCCCTCTTCCTTTCCTCTTTTCAATATAATAAAAGTAAACCTTAGCCTAATCTGTTAAATGTGGACTTAAGATTAATTATGTTTTTCTGTATTTAATTATAACGGGGGGACTGATCAATGAGGCTAGTCTTTATGAACATACAGTGTGCTCTACTGATGTAATGTCCACTTTGGGGGCAGAGTATGCAAAGTTCTGCTACTTCATAACGAAGAGGGGCAGGTTGCTGACACAGAACTGAGAATGCACTCAAAAGGCACTGATCAGCCCAAACATTTTTCCCCTCTTGCCTGGCTGTGTTGTAGTGAGGAGGCAAAGGTTGTTGCAAGTTTGGCAATAGGCAGAGTGGTACCAGACCTTAATCTTGCCATTAGACCGTTTCCATATGGCCTATGAATGTATGGCCCTGCTGATACTTCTGTGCCTGTTGTATCTATTCTTTTCTCTTGGGTGAGGGAGTATGAAACAATACTTCAATCTTAATAGCTTCAAACAGGTAGGAAAGGAGGTACCAAAGGAGCCGTGAGATCCCAGCCCAATAGTGAAATTACTGCATAGGTAAGATAGCAGGAAAATGACCATCACAAAACAATGGAAAATCAGTATGTCAATAATACAAAAAACAATCTTGGTCCCAAAGAAGAGCTATGAGTAGACTCTTATTCCCACTTCTTTGTAGAGGTGAGAGGTCCAAAAATGTGAGAAATGGAATATGTTTTTCAGATTTTTTCAATATATTGATAGGGTTTACTCATTTTTTTCTTCTTTTTCTCTTTCAGCAAGTGAGTTGCATGCCTCCTCATCAGTCTTCTGGAATCATGGTTGACCATTACACATTGATCAGACTTGTTAAATTTTTTTTTAAAGTTAGTTTTTTTTTAAAAAAACAGTATTGTAATTGTGCAAATTATTTTGGTTCTGCTCATTTCACTGCATCAGTTACTACAAGTGTTCCAAGAATTCTCTGGAATCCTTCCTTTCATCATTTCTTATGGCACAATAATATTCCATTACATTCATATAATATAATTTGTCCAGCTATTCACCAAGTGATGGGGACCCCCTTAGTTTCCAGTTCATCACTGCTTTCACTACTACAAAAAAAAAAAGAGCTGTTATAAATATCTTTGTTCATATAGGTCCTTTTCCTCTTTTTGCCTTTTTGAGGTATAGGATTCAGAATGGTAACACTGTCTCAAAGTGCAGGCTTAGTAACTTTTTTGAGGATAGTTTCAAATTGCTTTCCAGAATAGTTGGACCAATTCACAGATTGTGCATAAACTTCTAAATCATGTCATGTTCACTCATCTATTCTACTGATATAAATTTTGTAGAAACAGAACTGTCTTATACTCCTTTACATCTTCCTTGGAATTTAAGCACAATGCCTTAAATATTTCTTAATTAATTTTAATTATAAAAAGAATAAACTATCTTAATAAGAATAACTTTCAACCACACTTGTTAAAACAAAGTGTTTAACAAACTTGACCAAGAAGAGTGTCTGGATTTCAGGTAAGAACCAAAGCTAGGAGAAGGCATTTGGGAAAGGCATGAAAATTGTACCTCCTGGGTGTTCCTGCCCACTGCAAGTTTTGAACCTCTTCTGTAAAACATCTGACTTGATTTATCACAAAATAAACACCTCTGTGCCATGGGAAGGAAAATTTCTGGCTTTAAGAACTGTGATTTATTAAAGGTAACATTATAAGTGTCCATTATTGTGCCTGTCTGAGTGTTACACTCCAGGCAGCTGCCTACTTCTGGTGCCCAACTGTGGTAGGCACTGAATACATACTTATTGAATTGAATCTAGCAAGAGCTAATTAACTTCACTTAGTTCCATAGCTATTGGCTGAGTCCATCACCACAGGCAGTCAAGCCATCCATGGACACTTGTGATTGGTTCCAAAAAAGTCAGTGTAGAAGGATGTGGCTGGATCAGTACCCATACATATCACAACCTAAGGAGTACATACTGCAGACATTTTCTGACCTACTGTCTAAACCTAATGCAGACTATTAATTTATTAAGGAAACAAGAATTTATAAAGCCCCAACTATGTGCTGAGCTCTGTGCTAGGCACTGGAGATACAAAAACAAAAAATAACAAATCCCTGCACCCAAAGAGATTACACACAACCCTTTTAAAATCACCCCTATATGATTTTCCTTCCTACCACATAAAGTGCGATGTGCAAACTTGTTTCAGTTTAGGGTCTTAGAATTATTATAGAGGTCTTTGAAAAGGAGGAGTATTTTCTGATGATTTCAGCCATACTGGCCTCATTAGTACCACACAAGCAGCAACTGGAATGAAGAAGGCCCCATGCAAAGACAGCTTCATCTCCACCAGAGAACTGGCTCTTTTTGCAGTTGGGAGGCTAAAGGAGCCCTTCCTGATGTTTTATCTTAAAGGCCTAGAATTTAAACTTCCACTATTCCTGGCATCCCTAGAGAGGGACATTATCCCAAATAGAAAGTAGGAGTCGAGGTCTGGGAAAGAATCCAGAGGCCTCTGAACTTACTCTGAAGATGATTTAAATGGGGCAAGGAACAAAGAGTGACTTTAATTTTAATCTGTCAGTATAGTAGTGTTAAGGACCAGCTGGCTCATGTATATATGTAATATTTAGTGGCATCTTCCACAAGAGCTTCTTTGTTCATTCTATGTAGTTTCCCATTGCTTGAATCCATTCTCACTGAATCTCTGTGCTTGTTACAAGAGATCATGAAAAGGTACTGAATGACCCAGGAGTAATCTTCTTTCCATGACACTAACATGATATTCTATCAGTTACACATATGATGGATCAAGGTCTTCTCTTGCTCTGCTTCATTAGGCATTATTTCCTTTTTGAAAATCAATCTGAATCAACTCAGGGCCTAAAAAATGTATTAGCCTAATGGGTATATGTACCTAGAAGAAAATGCTTTTTTATTAATGGTCTAAAAATACTGGACAAAGAAAGTATAATGGAAACTGTATTTCGTGGATGTAAGAAACTGGAAACAATGTGGATCCAACAACTGCAGAATAACTGAATAAAACTATATCAAATTAATATAATGAAATATTGTGATGTAAGAAATTCTAAATATGAGGTATTTAGAGTAACATGGGAAAACTGGTATGAAGTTATATGTACAGATTAAGCTGAACAAGGAGAACGACATACGAAACACCCACAAAATGAAAACAATATCAAAAGGCAGACAAACTCAAATTAATTGCAATACCAGTCTTCATTGGTCCCAATAAACACATGATGAAACACACTTCTCTTATCTTACTAGAAGGATGAAGAATAATGGTATGGGATTTTACATATGCTTTCAAGGTTTGTTTGTCAATCAGTTTTGCTATTATTTTTTCTTTATAGCAAAATAGATATTAATGGTAGAAGGGAGAGAAGTATTACCAGAAAATGGCTGGTATAAAAACATGCCATTAAATATTTTTTAAAAGAAAGGACAAATGAAAACTGTGTGGGATTTCCATATTTTTATGTTTGAAATTTCTTTATTTCTGTGATAAAAATGTGACAATACCCTCTGAACAGAATTTAAAAATTGAACTGAAAATGCTAATATTGAAGAAGCTATAAAATTGGAAAATTGGCAAAGATTGACAGAATGAATGTCTCATTGGATTAATATGCTGAAGGAAAAGTTTTCAGAGAAGACAAATGAAAATTTCCTAGGCCAGATAATATTAGAATACACACAGAACACAAGTTTGATGATGGAATTCAAGAGTAAACTTTTGGAACTGTTGGCCAAAATGTTTAAACGTCTTTACAAATAACCACTGTGCTAGGGAACTGGCATAGTGCCCATGTGACTCCCATTCATAAGAAAAATTCCAAAGGGAACCCTGGTAACTTAACTATAGACTGCTATAGAAAAGTTTACTTCTATTCAGTACAAACTGGTAATAAAGAGTAGGATCCCTGAATACTTGAGTAAACATCATCTATTGGTGGCCAGGCAGCCTGTTTTCTAGAGAGAGAAATTATTCCTTAGTGTTGGATTAGAGTTCTTTGCAAAACTTTGCACTGATAATAGTGGTGTTTGATTAGAAATGTAGGATCCTAGTGAGGAATCTTCTAAAACAATAAAGTAATGAAAAAGTACTTAGAGTAATTAGTGTGGAATATGAGACTGGAAAGTCACCTTTTAATCTCTTAGCTAGAGAATAAACATAGACTTGCAACTGTGAAGCGCAAGTTTTTCCACAAAGACACTAGAGTTCCCAACTCGTGCTCCTTGGAACTGGTTTGTTTTAGTTTCTCTTTCCTATTCACATCATAGTAACTAACATTCACCTGAAATTGGAAGAAGTATTAGAGGTCAATTAGTCCAAATCTTTAATTTGACAAGTGAAGGAAATGAGAGATAGAGAGTTTAAGTGACCTGCCCATGGTTACATAGGTACTAAGTGACAGAATCAGGATTTGAACTCAGGCTCTCTGAATCCAGAGTTTTTTCCATGGTACCATACTGCTTTCCAAGTGCTGATTAATTTTGTTCTTGGACTTTCTTTCCCAGTGGGTAGCCAATTTACAGAACTCTTTCACTGAGTGGTGAAATATAAAATGTAAGTGTTGTCAAGCTTCTCCTTAACCTTTCACACTAATCAATTCTGCTACCATTGACCAAAGCTGAGGATCTTGTCTTTGGGCTTAAGTTCAGGATTTTAGTTCTTGCCTTTTTATTTTAAAATAATAATAATAATAAAAAATAACTTACGTATATTATATTTATTGCTCTTTCACATTCATTATCCTTTAGCCCTTAAAAATAATGAATGAATGAATGAATGAATGAATGCTTTATGATAATGGCATTTATTAAGCACTAAGTATAGGTCAAGTACTTTCTGGGGATGCAAATACATGAAGCAGACAGTCTTTGTCCTCAAGATGTTTATATACTAATGTGGGAGATAACACACAAAGGAAGCCAGAGAAACCCTTTAGCAGGAAAGCTATTAGGATAATGAGTTGGGCCATAAGGAAGTAGATTGACATGTCCCATCCAGGAACAATGGCAGAGTTCATTTAATCACAATTCATGGTTCCAGAACTGAGGAGAATGGAGAGGGGCAAGGGGAAAAAATCTATCCAGGCTATGAAGGAGATGGCCAGAGCATTGAGAAGAGAAATAGAGAGTTTTTCCCCCTAAAATAGGGATCTTTTAGAATGTACTAAGTATGCTTTGGCACCAACTATTCCAGATTCCTGCTCTTATATCTCCCCCTCAAGCTCTTAAGGGCATTTTGAAGGGCTGAGGACATCTCTTCTCCAATGATTTTAGCTTGCACTCCCCACCAATTGTATTTCTCTCTTTGATAGCCACCACTGACCAGTTCCATTTAACCACTTAGCAGCAATTTCACTAAAGGGATGTTTACTTCAAAGACACAGCAAGAATAAAGTACAAATATGTCCTCCCAACACCTTTGGGACACAATCTTCCCTGTCACAATTCACTGGTCTCTGCGGGGAATAGGTTCAGACTTTACACAGTTTCCAGATAGCATTGGTCCCATCAAGTTCACATCTAAATATAACATCACTGACAGACCAATCTCAGCTTTCACTGTACTGGGTCTTGAAGGTTACTCTCAAAGGTCTTTCCTTGTTCCTTGGAGAACTCAATGTTGAGCTGGCTATACAACTAGACCTCCACTTAGCCTCTCAGACTGGCATTTAAATTTTTAGATTTGGAAAAAATGTCATTTGATTAGATATGAGGGGTGAAGGAGAAAATATAGAGAAAGAAGAGAATAGGGCTGAGGATAAAACCTTGAGAGAAACCTACACATAGGAGAAGAAAATGAATATGTCAGGAAAATTGTGATTAAGAAGACACAGTGAAACAGGAAGAAGTTGGAGAGAGCCATGTCAAAGAAGCTAATGAGGAAAAACCACCAAGAAGAAAGAGTTGGCTAATGGTGTCCAATAACAGAGAAGGTCAAGATGGAAAAAGAGCCATTACACTTGCCAATTAAGTTGTCATGCGTGCCTTCGGAGAGAACAGTGTGAAGAGAATAGTGGGAATGGAAGCCAGATTCTAGAGAGATAAGAACAATCCAGAGATGTTAGATGCTTAGAGAGATAACATCAATTATGTATGACTTTAAAGGAATGACAGAAATTTCTTTCAACTCCTCATTAAAAGCAGATTTTGTAGTCAAAATGATGTTTAACACTTGTCATATTTATTACTGTTATTATAGTTGTTGTTATTAGATTAGGCCTCCCTATCTCAGTCACTTTAAAGGTCTAGTGGTATAGTGATCATTCACTGGGCCACATCCACAGCTGATTAGCGTGACAGCTTTGACTGATATTTTCAACTAGTGTACCCCTCCTTAGCTACCTACATCCCCCCACTCTTGGGGCCTCCCCATATTAGTGCCACACTTAGTGAAGCTACCTGATCACCTTTAGGTCAATTGCAGCTCAGAAATCCCAAGCTTAAGCAATCCATCAGACTGACTCTCCCATGAGCAGAAGATGCCGCAAGTGTACCACCATGCCCACCTACCTGTCTTTCATTTTAAAAGCAAATGAGATTAATGTTTTTTTCTTAATATTCTTAAGAACTAAATAAATTACATTTTATTTCTTTGTCATCTTCTGCTAATTTCCCCCTCTGTGGAACAGAAGACCTCAGCACCAAAAAAAAAAAATGTCCACTTAGGACTAGGGTATAGCCATTTGGAAAATAAGATTCAGATTTAACTATTCACAACCAATAAGAACAGCAGCAAATGCTCCCCATCCCTGTATCAACTGATATACCCCTGGTTTCAGAGTGTCTCACATGCCATTAAGTACACTTAAGTAATTTTTCATCTCTTACATTCATTGACTGTTTCCAGAAAACCTGGGAATATTACTATATACTATCATATAGGATATTGCCACTAACTTCTCTTGGAGACATAGTTCACAAATCTCAAAGGAGGAAAATGTTTATTCACAGATGAAAGAAAAGAAATAGAACATATATCTGATGTTCCAACCACACCTAGCACATGATTGTTATTTCCATGAGTCTTTAAGAGTTCCTAGGGTTTTCAGTTCACCTACTTCCCAGCTCTTCCCAGCTCCTAGTCAGTGATGTTCTTACATACATCCCTAACCCTACCCCACCCCTAACTATTGACCTTACTTCTCCTGCAGTTCTCAGCTGTCCCCAGAAGATGGCAACAGTAGGCCCTTTTTTTCCAATGGAAAGCTTTCCTATCAAGGTGGTGGGCCCAATCACAGAACTACAAAGGTTGGGGCATGATGATTCCATTGTCTGATGCTCTCTTTATTTCTGGAACCAAGGTGGTGTGCTTCCCACTTGCATAATTATGTTATTAGAATATAAAAGCCTGACAAAATCACAATTAATCTGCATAATCACGTTATTAAAGTATAAAAGCTTGACAAAATCACAATTTATCTCCATTTGTTTTTCAAGGCAATTATTACATAGTATCATACATTATATATGAGTACCTCTGGGTAGGATTGGAGGATCCAAGCCCTCACTAGCATTACTGTACACAGGCCAACAAAGTTAAAGACAAAACAAATATAGAGACAGAGTCAGAGACACATCATACCACAGTGGCTAGGAAAAAAAGATGTAATCAGAAAACCTAGGTTCAACCCAGAGCCATAATAACTTTTTTAAAAAAATTCTAGGCAATTGGGGTTAAGTGACTTGCCCAGGATCACACAGCTAGTAAGTGTCATGTGTTTGGTCTGAGGCTGGATTTGAACTCAGGTCCTCCTGACTTCAGGGCCAGTCCTCTATCCACTGAGCCACCTAGCTGCCCCCATAATAACTTTTATCAATGGCTAGGCATTGATTTCTAACTACAAGTTAGAAACTATAGTGCCCAGGAAATTGTAAATTGCCCCAGTGACAAATTTCTCTCTGTCTCTGTCTGTCTCTGTCTCTGTCTCCCTCTCTCTGTGTCTCTCTGTGTCTCTCATTTTTTTCATGACCACACATTATAAGTTCCCATCTTTTTGCCTTTTCTCATGCAGTTGCCTCTCTGCCTGCTCTGCCCAGTGAAATCCTCAACATCCTTCAAAGTTCAGCTCAAATGCCATCTTTTCCAAATTCCCTTCACTGACCACCCAAGTCAGCAGTGATCTCTCCCTTATTTAATTTCCATGTCTCATAGTTTGTACCCCTCACATGACTCTTGCCATATATCAATGCTTTGCACTGATATATTTTAAAGTCATGTTACATTACCTACTAGGTTGAAAATTCTTGAAAGCAAGGCTAATGTTTCTTTAACTTTGTATGACTCCTAGTATAGGTTCTTGCTTAGAATAAACAAATAATGCATACATGAAAGAATAGAGACTAGAAAAGTGACCATACTAATATAGAGAGCTCCGTATGAGGAGCTCTCACAACCAATGCAGGTCAACATCATTTTGGAAACTGTGTCTTACAGAGTTAGCTAGAATATCAAGTTGTTAAGTGGTTTGCCAAAAGTCACATAGCAACTATCTGTTGGAGGTGGTACTTGAGGCCAGTTTGCCTTGTCCCTAGGGCCAGCATCATATCTACTATGGCATTTGATGAAATAAATCACAGTTTAGATTTTGTCATATGACGACACTGATCATGTCACTCTTCTGCTTCAAACCTTTCTATGGCTCCCAATTCTCTTTAAGATAAGGTACAAATCATAAACTTGAATATCGAATCTGAGTGTTTTCCCAGGTACCTAGTAATGAATAGTGAATTATATGGATGAGAAAAGATTGAAAACACACTAGGTGCTGGAAAAGACCTAAGCTAATATAATAGTCATCTTCAAATATTTGCTTGGTTATCTAGGTCGTACAGTGGATAGAGTGCCTCAATCAGTAGCTGTGTAACGCTGGGCAAGTCATTTGACCCTGTTTACCTCAGTTCCTCATTTGTAAAATGAGCTGGAGAAGGCAACAGCAAAATCATTCCTTTATCTTTGCCAAGAAAATCCCAAATTGGGTCATAGAGAGCCAGATATGACTGAAATAACTCAACAACATTCATGGAAGGGATGAGAAGCATGGTATGGTCCTAGAACCAGGAGAAATGGGTAGAAGTTTTAGGAATGGAAATTTCAGTTCAAGAGAAGGAAAACTTGTAAACAATTACATTAGACAATACTGAAATGGACTGCTTCATAACATAGTGAGTTTCCTGTCCCTTACAACCACCTATTAGGGATTTTGCTGAAGGGATTGATTTGGAGGTTGGGAGGTTGAAATACATGACCTCTAATATCCCCTTGAACTATAAGATTTTACATTTCTGTGATTCCTCTCCATTATCTTCCTACTCCAACATCTCATTTTAATAAAGAGGTAGCCCTGTGCTCTCACTTGCTCCTGAATTGCAATAGAAGCTCTTAGGCATTCTGACAAACTAGAAAGCAGTGATAGATTTTCTGCATCTAGGATAAAGAATACACTAGTTTGGCTTGGAAAAATTGATCATAGATTGCTGAATGTTTGGACCACAGCAATTCTCAAAGACCAATTACTAAGTCATAGATAGGTTATTTTTTTTCCTGGTGGAGCAACTGTTACAAATCTTTGACATATTAAAGTGTGATTCTCTTACTCATTGGAACCTCTGGAACAAACTCCATTCCAAATGTCAAGGGACTTCTGGACATTTTACTTTGCTTCTCTCTTTAAAAGAGTATCTATCTACAAGTTAAAGACACATTTGCTATGTCAATTGGCTGATAATGACAAACATGTCCAAGACACAGTACTCAAATGCCCCAAAGGACCTGTGTTCTCCTTGATAATGATATTCACTCTAGTGATGCAGATCATAAACCATCTATGCCTGCCTATCCTGTGCAACTCTTGTGCCTCTTCCATGAACTCAGCACAGGGGGTCCACCAAAAATGCTTGATTTCTCTTTACATCACAGGAATGCCACCGGAGCATATAGACTATAGGTCAGTTGTCTCTCTATCTGACTACATTCTTTTCAGATCAAATTTCCTTGATCCTAATATTCTTTCATAGCCACAAAGCAGAGGAATCTTGTCAATATGTTTCATCATATTCAATACAGGCAATCTTTTCTTACGGAATAGCAATTCCGTATACTGATATTCTATTCTATAAAACAGGTGACCTATGTGGGAAATATGAATTTAAATTGTACAGCTGATTTGCTTATTAAGTTACTTGTTGAAAATCATATCATGTAATTTTCAGAAATGGTTTTGTAAGATGTTTCTTTCAAAATGAGAGGGATCTTATAAAATATAGTGACCTCATCTGAAAGTACATGACACTACCTCCCTCCCTCTCATTTTATAAAATGTATGTATGTATTTTTTTTCTCCTTCACACTCCCTAACCCACTAAAAATGAAAAAAAAGAAGTATCTTCTAAGAAATGTCAATAGCTAAGCAAAACAAATTTTGTCATTGGCTACATAAAATATGTATATGTATTACGCATATACACACGTGTGTATACACATATATACATATGTGTGTAATATGGTGAGAGAGAAAAAAAGATTATTATATAATCACTTTTTATTATGGGGAGACACAGGATTTAACCCTTTCTGAAACCATACTCTCTACAAGGCCAAACCAGTATCTGAAAGACATTACTGATAATGAGATTGAATTAACATTCTCCTTAATTTTGTTCAGACCCTAATGGAAACTCATTGTGTTCTACTCAGGTTTGGGTAGGGACAAATTCTTTAATTAGGTTGCCGAAGGCTGGGGGTGCTTTAGAAGTAAATAACATAATTAAAGTCAAATTCCCCCTACTCCATTATTAGAATAGGTCCACCTCTCATTATAATATTCATTATCATTGTTAACCATTCAGAGTTAATAGTCATCTGCTGGAACACCTACTCTTTCAAGGGCATATAAGCATTGAATGGGTTCCATGATTTGTCTTTCATTTAAGAGAGACAGCCAAATGACTACCCTTTTATTAATAATATGCTAGCATTTTTAATAAAATGATTAATTACCCAGAAACTATGTCTCTTGAATTTATATACATATATATGTACATATATACATATAGATATATGTATATAATAAAAAACTCTGCACCCTAAATCTGTCATGGACAGTGTGATTCATCATTGGACCCTCTAGAATCATGAATGGTCATTGTATTGTTCAAAGTTCATGCGGTTTTGAAAGTTGTTGTTTTTACAATGTTGTTATTATTGTACAAACTGTTCCCCAGTTGATTATGGTCTAAAAACATTTCTCAACTAACTAATATTTTACCAGAGAAGAACCCCAGGTTTTCAATACTAATATCAGAAAAAAATACTCCAAATCACTACTAATTAGAGAAACGCAAGTGATTTGGAAATTCTCATACTTAGTACAGTGGCATGGATGACAAAAAAAGAAAATGATACATTTTGGAGGGACTATGAGAAAATAGGCATACTGATAAATCCTTTTGAATGAGTACAACCATTCTGGAAAGCAACTTGGAATTATACACACAAAAAAGTTACTTAACAGCATGTGTATATACCACTGCTAGACCTGTGCCCAAACGAGATCAAAGAAAGAGGAAAGGGTCCTGTGTGTACAAAAATATTTATAACAGCTATGTTTGTGGTAACAAAGAGCTGAAAACTAAGGAGATGCCCAACACTTGAGGAATGGTTGAATAAATTGTGGTATGTGAATGTGATAGAGTACTTTTGTACTCTATTTGAGTAAATAAATGTTTTTAAAAACACATGAAAGACTTATATGAACTTATGCAGAATGAAAGGAGCAAAACCAGAAGAACAATTTATACTATAACATCAATATTATGAAAAAGGAATCTCTCTTCAAGGCAACTGCAACATCTCCTTTGTATAGAGGCATTTCTTGTCCCTCACTCCTCATTGTGAGCTGCAGCTGTTGCCAATTTACTCTGATAGTCTAACTAGAAAAGGAAGACCATTAAGATGTGGAAGAAAGAGGAATTAATATGTAAGCTTAGGGGCAGCTAGGTGGCACAATAGATAGAGCACCAGCCCTGGATTCAGGAGGACCTGAGTTCAAATCCAGCCTCAGACATATAACACGTACTAGATGTGTGACTGTGGGCAAGTCACTTAACCCCATTGCCTCACCAAAAAAAAAAAAGATTAAAAAAAAGAAATAAATATCCTGTAACAAACGCTGATAGCTAAGCAAAACATATTTCGTCATTAACTACATAAAATACATGCAGGTATTGTGTGTATACACATACATGTGTGTATATACATATGTGTATAATATGGAGAAAGAGAGGGAAATGATTATTATATAATCAATTGTTAATATTGGGGAGACACAGGATTTATCCCTCTCTGAAACCTTATTCTCTACAAGGCCAAACCAGTATCTGAAAGAATACTGCCTCAGACACTTGCCACTTAGTAGATATGTGACCTTGGGCAAGTCACTTAATTAACCTCATTGCCTAGCCAAAAAAAAAAAGTATTTGGGGCAGTGAGGTAGTGTAGTGGACAAAGCACTGGCTCTGGTGTCAGGAGGACCCGAGTTCAAATGTGACCTTAGACACATAATACTTACTAGCTTTGTGTGATTCTGGGCAAGTCACTTAACCCCAACTGCCTCGCAAAAAAATAAAAAAAATTAAGTTTTAGGAAGAATAAAAGATGAGAGGGACTTAAATAGGAGAGATATTGTAAATATCTTGGATTAAAAAATCTCTTGTAAAGGATCAGGTAAGTGGGATGAAAAACAACAAATTATGTGAAAAAGACCAGAGGGATTTAGTGGACTAGAAACTCAGTATGAAGCAATAGTGTGTGGTGGCAACTGTCTCTCACACCACCCCAGTCAAAAATAAATAAATAAATAAATAGATGAATAAATGAAGATAACTATTGCTATTACTACTACAACTATTACCATTACTACTACTACTACTACTACTAACATTACTACTACTATTTACTATTACTACTGCTATTACTGCTGCTGCTACTGCTATTATTGTGGGTTCAGCAGATTCAGTTGTGTCCAACTCTTTGTGAACCCATCTTTGGGTCTCCATGGCAAAGATACTGAAATAATTTGCCATTTCCTTCTCCAGTTCACTTTACAGATGAGGAAAGTGAGACAAACAGGGTTAAGTGATTTTGTCAGGGTCACTCAGCTAATAAGTATCTGAGGCTGGATTCAAACTCATGAAGATGTCTTCCTGATTGCAAGCCCAGTGTTCTTTCCACCAAACCACTGCTGCTATCAAAATAAGTTGGATGAGGGAGGTACTTTCTCAGGTGACTCTACCTTGACCACACCCCTCGCTATAGTATTATGATCGGCTCTGGTGCCATATTTTAGAAAGACTATAGATGAACCAGATGCAGGGGTGAGGAACCTGCAGCCTTGAGGCCACATATGGTCTACTAGGTCATCAACTGTGGCCTTTTGAATCTATCCAAACTTCACAGAACAAAAGTTTGGATTCAACCAAAGGGCCACACTTCAGGACCTAAAGAGCCACATGTGGCCTTGAGGCCGCAGATTCCCCACCCCTGCATGTCCAGTGAAGAGTGACTTGAATGAGGAAAGAATGACATCACGGGTAGCACCCTGCCCATGCAGAAACAGCATAGAATCATCCCCAATATGGCTATCTACGCTGGCAACAGAGTACCAGCATGTATCATGCCTAAAAGCTGGATGTATTGAATAAAGTGTCCATCTATCCACATGATGGCAATACTATCAGAAGTCCCACTCACAAGCTTTTGTCTATCTTAATTCTGGCCCCTATTATATAATCCTTATGATTTGCCTGGGACATGGGTATGAAATCTTGATTGGCCTCCGAGTTTTGTCATTATAAGATTTCTGCATCAGACTGGCAGACTTGTAGTATTTTATTTTCAGCCATCCAACTTCCCCTATGTATATGTGTCATTTCAAGGTTTCAAGGCCTTTTGGTTACTAGTTCAGGAAATCGTTGTTACATCTGTGCTCTCTACCAGGAAAATACTGGAGCTCTGATGGTCTTTGTATGCCACTAATGGTGAGGAAACAGTTTGGAGTAGTTTATTTTTAGGAGAGCCAATTAGCACTGGTTGATCTTTTGCTGTTGTTCAGTCATGTCCAACTCTTCTTAAACCCATTTGGGATTTTGTTGGCAAAAATACTGGAGTGGTTTGCCATTTCCTTCTCCAGATCATTTTACAGATGAGGAACTGAGGCAAGAGGGTTAAGTGACTTGCCCAGGGTCGTACTAGCTGTATAACCCTGTATGTACGTATGTAAGTGCTTGTGACCAGATTTGAACTCATGATGATGAGTCTTTCTGACTTCAGGCCCAGAACTCTATCCACTGCACCACCTCACTGCCCCTAGACTATGTCTAAAAGAAAGTTAATCTGAGACGTGCCTTCCTCACCTTATACAGATACTGTGGAGAATACTAGGAGAAGTTACCAAGTAACTGATACCTCCTCCCCATGGTTTACTTAAGAACTGCAGATGTTCCTTGGAAGAGGAACAGAAAGGTATCACTTTATTACAAATGAGATTATCCTAGGATCATCATAGGCTTTAGAGATGGAAGAAACCATAAAGGGAATCTGTTTCAGCCCCTCATTTATAAATGAGGTCAGTTACCTGACCTTGGAGAAGGAAATATGTGCCCTAAGTCAGATCCAGGCAGTATTCAAATCCATGTCATTTGACCTCAAACTCAATCTTCTCAGATCATTAGTCCCAAGTTCCAGTAATGAATTGTGGCAACAGATGAGCACTGGATAATTGATTGGGTTGTAAACTCCAAAAGGCAAACTTTGCCTAGCTATGACTTTGCCTAGTGATAAAATAAATCATAGCTTTATAACTTAATCAACATCAGTATATATTTACCTTGTTGCACACCAGGGATGAGTTGATTGAGCAGAAACCCCTGGCAGAGTAGACCCTAGGCTGTGGTAAGAGGCTATGGCTATGGAATCTCATTTGTTTTCTTATTTTAAGAGATGATTTCTATTCTTTGTATGCTCTCTGACCATGTATAAAACTTAAAATTGGCACAAGAGTTGCATGAAACACATCTAACACCAAAGGTGTTTAATACCAGAAAAAATTTATAAGCCAACAGTTTCCATGGGTTGGATGATAAAAGATAAAATAGCTGCTATATTTAATATGCTAAGACTTGAGAAAGTAATGCTGTTTGTCCCCACTGATTACTAGGTTTCTTCCTCCCCCTCTTTTCTAAGTCCATAAAAGTCTAAAGAGTGTAGAAGGTACCCAAATTCTGAAGCAAATCCAGTCCTCCAACCCACAACAGAATCACCATTCAAACCACTAAAGTTATCTCATTACTTCTTGGCTATTAAAGTGACATACTTGGCTGGCAGCCATGGTATTGGTCGGTAATCCTATTAGCTCTGACAAGCTAAGCTGGGTCAGGTTTAGTTAGAACTTGGATGGAAGATCTCAGGGAAAATACAGAATGCTGTGTTAAGTAATGCTGGCCATTCAGAGGGCATGTCTCTTCCCTCCCGAGTCTGATTTTCATGTTGTACATCAGCCAATATCCATGGTGAGACTGAAGTTGCTTCTTGTCCAAAAAGAAGCAAAATGCAAGGCTCTCGATCCTGTTCTTTCAGCTCATTTGGGGGAATTTTATGTTGCCTCCATCTAAATGTCCCCTTCCTGTTCTTTAAAGTTGAAAGTTGCTGATAGAACCATGGCTTTGTCTTATTTGGGAACACTCTATATATTTTCTTGGTCTATAAAGCAATTTTTAGAGTTGGATTGGATTTAGAGTCAGGAAGAGACCTGGGTTTCAGTCTAGGCTCTGTCACAAAGCAACTGTGTGACCTTGGGTATATTGCCTCACTTTCGAGTCATTGTCTCTTTGTATGTAAAATATAGGGAGGTGGTGGGGGAGAGGGGAAGGAACTGGACTATCCCTAAGGTCACTTCACATGCTATGATACTGTGAAATCATGTTCTTATCATTTGTGTAAAGTAGTAACATGTGTGGCTACCATGTCTTTGAGCAATTATAGATGCAGAGTGGAAGGGACCTCAGAGACCATCTAATTAGCCCTCTCATTTTCCAGATGAGGAAAATGAAGGCACAGGGAAGTTATATGAGTTGCTCAAGGTCATACAGATAGTAAATGTCAGAGATGGAATTTGAATGCAAGTCCTTTTTACTATTGCACTATGTTTCCTTTAAACTTTGATTTTTTTTTTCCTGAAGAACCATTTTATTCTTTTCTGAAGAATATAAAGCCCTTTTAGAATTTATATGAAAACAAAACTGACCAGTGAGTAATACATGAAAAGTGACATCTTGAATAAGACCTACAAATATAGGCTGGAGAAAAAATTCTTCAAAGATTTGTATGCAAATTTGTTACCATTTAGTGGAATTAGTATAATAACTGTACAGTAAGCAGAGATTTAATGCATAAGGAAATGGCCATTTTCAATGTTTTAGTTTTGCATTTATACCTTTTACAAGACATTCAGTGGAACATCTTTCAGAATTGAAATTGGGCTTAGAAACAAAGTATGATAATTACATCTGAAAATAATGTCACTAGCTTTGTAAACATGTTTGAAGGAGTTCAAGAGGGGTTCTTGATAATACTGTTTAGAGCATCCTTTAGTCATATTGGAAAGGTTATCTAAATTTTCCCTGATACAGATGTTTATTTTTCTAATAATGACAGTATCAATACTTGGGTATATCATCAGACCATTATAAATATTTAAAAGTGCTTTAAACTACTTACATTAAAGAATAATATGTTAAAACCTTATTTTACTCAATTTACTGATTGCCTGAAGGTTAATGTTGCAAAAATGAAAGTACGATGTTCTCCTGTGGCATTAGCCTAAGGATGAACCATATGGAATGTTTCCTATAATAGTAAGCATAGCTCATCATGTAGTGTAGGTTTGTCAAATCAGAGAGTGATTTTTGAAATCACTAGGCCTTTTACTTATCTATTTGGCTAATCACACATCCCTCCTTCCCTCTTCTTATTTCTTCATGTTGATTAGTCTTAGAAAACCAACTCAAATACTTACCTTAAAAGGCAGAAATCTGCAATAGAAATTTTAACTTGACTTAATTGACAACTGGTCAGATGGAGTAAGAAAATGATTAGAAAGAAGATATGTTTCTTTTAATCTTTTGTTAGAAGAAGCACATGCATAGACCATTTTACGGAAATTCTACTGACAGAACTTTGTTTCAAGAAGGGGTCACCTTTGGAGCCAAGACAGAGTAGCACAAAGAAGTACAGTAAGCTCTATCCAGCACTTCTTAAACCATGGGTTGCAACCCCATGGTCCCCGTGGTCATGACCCACAAGTTGAAGAAGCTTTAAAGGGGTCTACAGTGGAAAAAGTTTAAGGAGCCCTGCTAGCCACAACTCCTCACAGATCTAGAAAATGCACCAGATTGAGTCCTGATTTGGAAATTCAAGGGGGAAAAATCACATTGAGTCATTTTTTCCAGTGCAGTTCAGCAGAAGGAGACAGGCAAAGAAGTCTGTGGACAACTGAGAAGGGATCTATCCAGGAATAGTCACACAAAGCATTACAGCACAGGGAAAGTCTATGAACAAGGGCAAGAAGAGGTCCAGTTTAGGGTCAATGCAGACCTATTACATTGTTAGTTCAGTCTTTTCCTGACAGATATATGCCTTGATGGACTAGATGTATAGATTGTCCTTAAAACTTGTCAGCACTGTCTGGAAAAGTACTATTCTTTTATGCACACTTTCCTATGTAGATAAGGCAAGGTCTTGTGAGTGATGGAACATCTCATTTAGGGGACCCTACCATGTTCCCAGGCTTGATGCAATCAGCATCAAGAAAATCAAGCAAAAAAGAATATCTGAAGGAAATCCCCATTATAAAGAATTCCCCTTCCACATGGACTCTACATCATACCTAGTCTATGACACTGGAAAATATCTCTAGCAACCATATTTCTCCCCGTTACATGACTCATTTGACATGAATAATCACAGGTCTTCAAATAAAATTATATATGAAGTTATATCTTTCAATCTAACTTCTGTGATTATAACAGGTATGGAAGATAACTTGAGGGGAGTCTTTAAGGCAATATTTTCTTCTACCAATTAAAAGCTTTTTCATAGTTAATAAGCACAAGAAGTATATTGTTCTTGTTGCTTTTACCTTTCAGTCAACCATGACTGTAAAGATAAATTCTATTATGGGCTACTGTTACATTTATAGCAATTGCCTACCTCCTCCTTGAATCAACATCCACACTATGCATGTGTGTGAGTAGATTATGATAATAAAGGACTTATGGAAATGGGAGATTAGATGTGTGGGTTATTAGTTACTGATACTTTCTCAATCACCTTAATTCAACAGTAATAATGTCTATCATTTTTCTAAGCTTTTGATATTCTCCTCTTTTTATGTCCAAGAATTTTTTTCCCTCAATGTCCCCCAATCACACACAGACTATAAGATGGACCTCCTTCATGTGTATTTGGTACAGTACAACTGCTTTTCTCATCTGTGTTTCTTTAGGGCTATTTTTCTTCCTCATATAACATATTAGGAGTTATGATGTTAGAATTCCCTTGTAAAAATTCCATGTCATTGATATAAAAAAGAATGTTAAATGGCATATATGATACATATATAAACAATAAAATATAAACTTGAGGAGACTTGTCTCTATGTAAAACTGTGCAATAGATGATATTTGGGTTTTTTTTTTCAGTACCCTTAGCCTTCCTCTCTGCATTATTTTCTACCTTCAATCAGATAATTTTTATTTTAGTTCAGGAATCTAGTATCCTTTTGCTTACCCTACCCTCTTCAATACCAAAACCTGTTTTCAAAAATGAAATTTATATTAACTCATTAACATTGCCAATATTAATGAATTAATATTAATTCATTCAGGCACTGAATGGCAGATAATGTAAATTTAATGGTATTACATAAATGCAAAAATACTTACATTTAACCAGTAGATAGTGTCTCAAGGCAAAGGACTGAATTCTTTTTTTTTCTTTTATTAATTTATTTTGATTTATCAACAATCACTTCCATATGCTTTTGAGTTTAAAATTTTTCTCCCCTTCCTTCCCACCACCCTCCCCAAGACGGCACACAATCTGATATAGACTATACATTTACATTCCTATTAAACATATTTTCACATTAGTGAACTTGTAAGTAAAAATTAAAACCAGTAGGAGGAACCATCAGAAAGAGGAAACAAAACTCAACAGAAGAGGAAAAAAAAGATAGCGATTCAACTTTCACAGTTATGACTACTATCTGTGTCTTTTTCTCCATCCTTTTTTCTCCCTGTTAATGCTTTTCTTTCTCCTTTTTCCTTCCCCCCCACTAGTGTTTTGCTTTTGACCACAGCCTCCTTCAGTTCTCCTCCATCCCTTTCTTTTTCCCCTTTGCCCTTATTGCTTCTTCCCTCCCTTTTATCCCCCTCCATTTTCTTTCCCCTTTTCCTACCTACTGCCTGTAGGGCAAGTTAGATTTCTATACCTAACTGATTATGTTATTCCCTTCTTGAGCCAAATCTGATGAGAGTTTCAAACAATGCTCACCCCCCCCTTTCCCTCTGCTGTAATAGGATTTTCTGTCCTTTCCTGTAATGTAATTTACCCTTGTCTGCCTCCTCCTTTCTCAGTACATTTTCTAAGATCAGACTAATCCACTTACTTGGATCAATTTAACCCACTTAATTAGATTTTTTTTTAATCATTACATCAAAGTCAACTAATATCCCCTCTTTATGTATACTCCTTTAACATGGTGTAATAACAATACAATTCTCAAGAATTGCAAGTGCCATCTTCCTTTGTAGGGGTGTAAACAGTCCACCCTTATTAACAACATTTTGTATCTTTCTTCCCATTTACCTTTTTTCTTGAATCTTGTACTTGAAGATCAAATTTTTTGTTGAGCTCTGGTCTTTTTATCAGGAAGGTTTGGAAGTCCCCTATTTCATTGAATATCCATCTCCTCCCTTGAAAAATCATGCTCATTTTTGCAGGGCAGTTGATCCTTGGCAGCAATCCAAGCTCCTTTGCCTTATGGAATATGATGTTCCATGCCCTGTGGTCTTTTAATGTAGAAGCTGCAAGGTCCTGTGTAATCCTGACTGTGGTTCCATGATATTTAAATTGTTTCTTTCTGGCTGCTTGCAGCACCTTCTCTTTCATCTGGTAATTTTGGAATTTTGCTATTATATTCCTTGGCATTATCAATTTGAGATCTCTTTCAGGTAACAAGGGGTATATTCTTTCTATGGTTATTTTACCTTCTGGTTCTAGGACTTCTGGGCAGTTTTCCTTTATGATTTCCTGAAAGATACTGTCCAGACTCTTTTTTCCATCATGATTTTCAGGTAGTCCAAAGATTTTTAAATTGTCTCTCCTGGGTTAATTTTCCAGGTCGGTTCTTTCACCAATGAGGTATTTCATGTTTTCATCTATTTTTTCATTTTTTTGTTCGTTTGACTGATTCTTGTTCTCTCAAAGAGTCATTAGTTTCCATTTATCAAATTCCAGTTTTTAACAGATTGTTTTCTTCTGTTACTTTTTGTACTTCCTTTTTCAATTGGCCAATTGTGTTTTTAAGGGATTTGTTTTCTTCAGCATACTTTTTTTCTGATCGGCCAATTGTATTTTTTAAGGACTCTTCTACCTCTCTCATTAGACTTTTAAAATCCTTCTTGAGCTCTTCTAAGAAGGCTTTTTGGGCTCCAGACCAGTTCATATTCCCTTTTGATGCTGCAGATGTGGGTTTGTTGACAATGTTGTCCTCTTCAGAATTTCTGTCTTGATCTTCACTCTTTTCATAATATGAATCTATGGTATGTTTCTTTTTACTCATGGTTTCTTTCCCTGTCCTTTAAAGAAATTGAGCTCTCTTGCTGGGGAACAGAGGGCACTGACCCAAGCTTCTTGTGTTGGGAGCCTCGGTCTTGGTCACTGGCTTTGTGTGCTGGGGCCTCTTATGTTGGCAATTGGAGGCTGTAGGGTTTTGGCAGCTTACCTCGTGTTGGGCTGGAATCAGCAAGGCTGGAACTTTCAGGCAATTCTTGGTTGCCTGCTTTTCCTTTCCTTTAGCTTTCTTCAACTCCTTTTAGATGGCTGCTGCAGGGTGATAATATGCCTGGGGCTTCTTTGCAATGTTACCTCCCTTGTTTCTGCTAATGCATTGGGAGATTCCTTTGTGGTAGAGTGGCGAGGCACCTGGTGGTTTTCTGAGCTGGTTTCCACCAGTTCCCCCCACCCTCACTGAGGCACTCGAAGGTCCAGGTTGGTGTTTGCCTGCTATACCACCTGGGCTTCAGGATCTCTTACTGGTTGACAGTTGGAGGCTGAAGGGTTCTGACAGCTTACCTGGTTCTGGGTTGGAACTGGCAAGGCTGGGACTTCAGGAAGACTCTAGGTTGCTTTCTTCAGCTCCTTTCAGATGAATGAGGCAGGGTGCTTATCCACCTGGGGTTCTTTGTAGTGCTGCTTCCATTATTTTTTCTGAGGTACTGGAAGACCTGTTTGCTGGGCTGCTGCACTGCTGTTCTCTGTCTTTCTTCTAGTTCACCTGTTCCAGGGTTGTTTTTTGTTTTTTCTGCGGTGATATTTTCTGGGTTTTCAGAGGTTAATAGGGGAGAGTGAGAGCAACTACCTTTTTACTCTGCCATCTTGGCTCCCAGAAGCAGAAGTAGGACTGAATTCTTAAATGTTGAATTTCAAGCATCAAAAAGTTAATGAGAGAAAATTTCTTTCTTTCGTCCTTCCTTCCTTTCTTTTGGATAAAGGTAGTTCCCATGTATGCTTTCACCCTCTGTCCATGCATGAGGCTTAGTTAAAGAACTTTTCCACAAAGTGGATAGATATCTTCAGGTTTGAAGTATTTTCTGAGTTACTCTGCTAATTGGTTTTAGAAAGCTCTGTCAGTTCCACAGGTGCTTTGGTTTAGTTTTCAAAGGTCCCTAACGGAAAGTTAAGGTCAAAGCAGGGGGGAGGCTATTTATTTGAAGGTGTTAATGTGATAAGGCTGAGAGTAAACAAAGTCTATTTGCTGTAGATTGTATCTGCCAGGTCATTGCCAACAGTGTAATTCAGAATGCTGGAAATCTATGGAGATTATGAGAAAGCATATGATGAACTCTGCACTGCTGTTTTGCCACAATTTACTCACTCAGTGGCTCAGACTTCACTCACAGTGGCCTTTATTTTCCTTTCCCTATATGTTATATAGCCCTATCACCTCAGCTGCTTTGCTTGTACCACTAGTAAAAAAGTAAGAGTATCCCATCCTGCCTCCCAATGGTCCTTCTAACTCAACCTTGTATTATAGTTAATTATGTGTTTTTCCTTTCCCCCATTAGGCAATAAACACTTGTATATTTGTGGAATTGAACCAAATTCTCATGTCATGAGGGTAAGGCTTTTGAATGTATGGTAAATTAAGGACATATAAATGACCAGGGGATGCTACTACAAGAAGAAGTAGAGAACGAGAACAGCCTTGAGGACCATAGTCAACTTTTCCATCTTTGGTGAACTTGTGCACCATTAGCAGGGGTTCCTGGGGAGAGACATTCTAGGAACAAAAACAATCTCTCTCTTTTTTGGGTAATTTGTGGGGGTCTGTGGCTATGTTGTGGCTCTGCTCAAGTCCATAAGCAAATTGCACCACTTGGCAGCTGGGAAAATGACCTGTGTTCTTGATTCAGCTTAGATAACAGTATCTTACTGTGATTATTGCATCTGCTTCCCTATCCCTGCAAAGCATTGTCCATCTGGAGGCATTGGAATCAGTCATGTGCTGGAATTACAAAGAGGCTTACAGGTCCAACCTTCCAGTCAAGTGCATAGCATACAGGCCCAAAAGGAATCAAAATCTCTCAAACCACAACCTCTTTCTGTTCACCCAGCAGAATTAGAGGAAGTCATGGTGGGTGTGTAGTTTGGGTATGTGTAAATCCCCTGTGCATCTAGCCTGGGCTCAAAGACTGCTAATGACAATGAACCAAGGAATGTCTAATGACATTCCAATTTTAGATGGTTCTAATTATTAGAAAAATTTTACTTACATGTAACAGAAACCTACTACTTGGTTCAAATATTGATCTGTTCCTCCTATTTCTTCCCAATGGGGCCAAGAAGAATAGCTCTAATCCCTGTTCCACATGACAATAGTACACATACCTGAAGACAGTTATTATGCCACAAAACCATCGAATGTATGAATATATAAACATGTGTATATATATACATACACACACATATATTTGTGTGTATGTATATATGTCTGTGTATGGGTATATGTATATATGCATATATGTGTGCATCTATATATATATATATATATATATATATATATATATACATATATATAGGCATGCATACATCTATACACATAGACAAACATCCACACACACATTTGTGTGTGTGTGTCTATGTGTGTGTGTATGTGTGTTCTTTAATATCCCTGTTAAGTCTTTTCTTCTGCAGCCTAAAGAGGACCAGTTATTTCAAGTGGCAGTTATAAAATTATAAGTTATATGGGATGGAATCAATTCACTCCATACTTATTAGCTTCCTTTGAACCTGCTCCAACTTGCCAATTCCCTCCCTAAAATATGGCACCCAGAAATGAACAATATTACAGGCACAGTATGATCAGGGCAGAATAAAATAGTACTGTTCCCTCTATTGTGCAGCCCAAGATTGAACTCTATAAAGCTTAAGATCATGTTAGCTTTTTTGGCTGCCACAGGACACTGGTGACTACGTTTGCTATCCGCTAAATCCCCAGGTCTTTTTCAGACAAACTGGTGTCTGGTCACTCCTTCCTAATTTTATATGAGAAGCTGGTTTTTAAATTGTGCAGAATTTTACATTTGTCTTATTTCATCTTATTAGATTGAGTCATAAATCTTACCTATAAAGATCTCTTTGGAACTAGACTCTGATATTCCAGATGTTAGATAACCCTTCCCAGCTTCACGTCATCTGCATAAGTCAGTCTATAAACATTTATTAAGCACTAACTGTGCTCCAGGCACTATGCTAAGCACTCGAGATACAAATTAAGGCAAAACTCCTCTCAGGGAAAGAAGGGGTTTCTCTCAAAATCTAGTACAGGAGACAACATGCAAATAATGTCGTACAAACCAGCTATGTGCAGGGAAAAAGCAGAAGTAACAGAAGAAAGGTACTAGAATTAAGGAGGATTGGGAAAGGCTTCCTGTGGAAGATGGGATTTTAGCTGGCACTTGAAAGAAGGCACAGAAGACACCAAGTAGAAATGAGGAGGGAGAGATTCCAGGCATGGAATACAGCCACAGAAAATGCCTAGAGTCAGATGTAGTAACTTGGCAAACATGCTATGTATACCTTGATGTACAAGTCATTGATTAAAATGTTAAACATCACAGGACGATCTCTTTGGCATTACAGAGCTCCTGCGTAGTTCACATAACCCAACTGATATGTTCAGTCAATTTTCAGGTTGCTCAATGATACTATAATTTGTTCCATATCTCTACTATGTCCACAATAACAACAGAACACATTGGTAAAATCTAGTTATATTATACCAATAGGATTTCCTAACCTACCAGTCTAGTAATGCTGTAAAAGGAAACATGATAAATTCAGGAAACTTAGAAACTTGTTATTCAGGTATAAAATTTGACCATGTTATTTAAACACGTTCCTTAATATTGCTAGTGCTGTGAAGTGTTAATAGGAGGTTAGGACAACCCAGATCCCAGAACATGGCCAGCCCTCCAATCTAGCCTCATTGGAGGCTGAAGGCTGAGGATCCTTAACTTAATTCACACTAAAGCACCAATCAATTCATCAGCTGAAATCCTTGCTCCCTCCTATATGCAGATTCATTCCTTTTAATCCATTCCCATGCACTGGGATTCCAAAGCTCTGAACCCTTCCTTACACAGGTGTACTGACTTGATGAATCAGTGAATTCATTCACTCTCTCCTCCACCAATTCAGTCACTCTGAGTACCAGCTTTAGCTTTCTGCCAAGGCTCCATTCTTCACCACATAGTACCTGAAACACAGTAGGTGCTTAATAACTTCTTATTGACTGGTTGCCCTAGGAGCTAGTTTTACATAACACAGGTATGAGACTATATCCAGATTGTTCCTAAAAGAGATTAGATATAAGTGGCAGCCTTCTGTACACAGCCATACCTGCTGGAAACTTTAGGGTCTAACACTTTTTACCCAGCATCCAACCATATCTTAGCTTCCTTGGAGATGAGGTCTTAGGGCTATGGTTTCAAATATGGCTTTACCTGAATTATAAAGCCAAAGGATACATTGGCACTTCTTAGTTATTTCTCAGGATTTGAGGAAGATGGGGGTAGATGATCAGTGCTTTGACTGAGGGTCAGAACACAACCTAGATTCTGTTTGTTTATTAGCATAGTAAATAAGCCAAGAAAGCTGGATGCTATCATAAGCCCTCACCCCAGTCAGTTCATTTCAACAAAGTTTGACAGTCTGGCTGCCACTGGCAGATAAAAGTAGGTAAAGCCAGAACTTCTGGACCAATAGTTCTAAAATTGGCCTATTTAGCTGCTGTTATAGATGCAAATCTCTTACAAGAATTAAGTATAGTGAGCTAGGTAAGTCCTCTGGCAAAACCATGTCGCTTCAGCAGTCTGTCATTTGGGAGTGACTTTCCCTATCTTGGGTGTGATTGGTCAGAGATTACAGAAACCTGGAAAGCAGAGTTTTTGAGACTTTGTCAGTTACTGCTATAGTCAATTTGACCAGTGAAGCCAAATGTGGCCAATTAGGAGACCTGCAAAAGAGCCATCTCGACAGGGTTTTGTGTATGTGTGTGTATGTGTGTGTGTGTGTGTGTGTGTGTGTGTGTGTGTGTGTGTGTGTGTGTGTGTGAGAGAGAGAGAGAGAAGAGAGAGAGAGAGAGAGAGAGAGAGAGAGAGAGAGAGTAGATATGATCATAATGATCTACCCCACTCCACCATACAATGGAGAGGAGGGATGGTTTAGTGTGGGATTGAGCAATATGTCATGCCCACTGCCCCTTAGGTGGCACAGTGAATAAAGTGTTGGACTTAGACCAGAATTCAAATCCTACTTCACAGGTTTTTACAAGTGTAATGGCAGTTAGAAGTGCTCTACAGTCTATTCCAAGGCCCCCAAATGTAAAACTCCTAATGGGTTACGGAAAATGTCTAGAAACTACTCTTTTTCTCTATTTGGCTCACTCCTCCAAACTGCTTTCACACTAGCAAATCTAAGTTTTCAGAAATAGGCCATCACTTCTGCTTACGTTAAAACTCTCTCAAAGTCCTTGAAATAATCCTGTTGAGGTGAAATATACTTCTCGTACTCACCACTCTAACTATTGAGCTCCCATCCAAAGTATTTTCTATCTATATAGCCAACTCACTCACAATGTCACTTTTAAACATAACCACTTGCTTAGTAAGGTAAAAGAAACAATAACAAAGATATAAATATATAAAGCAATATGTCAGTAATAAAATACATCACAATACACATACAAATCTGATTACACTCTCCCACCGCTGCTATCAACAGCTATGGTGAAGAGTGGGGACACATTAATTGGACCTAATCAGAGAAGCATGTGTCAGAATGCCTGCAGGCAACTAACAAGGCTGTATTCTTCAGTGTCCATTCAGGAACATTTGTTAAGTAAGTTAAGTGAATTAAGTGAGTTAAACTCACTGCTTAACGCTTGATCTTCACCTCTCCTCTGTTTCAACAAAGCTTTTATAAACTCTTTGAATTTACCATCAACCATAAAGGGTACCTGGAAAGTGTTAGGTTCTTCATTTAAGGAGCAGTTCTCTTTAATTCAGACCATTTGCCAAGCTCATCAAACTGGCTATCTCTGGGCTATGCAGACCAGACCAGCCAGTTACTCACGCACCAGATGCTGAAGGGTCCAATCAAAACAGAGCTGACAGAAACACTGCTAACCTCACTCACCCAGACAGCCAAGCAGCCTCCCCTCTGTTTTCCCCTCAAGCCTGAGGTAGAAATAGAGAGCCAAAAGCCCTCATCTCGAAACCCTTTCACAGGTGTTTCTGGACCCATAGGCCAATGACATCAACTCTCCCTGAGCAATCAGGAGTCACTCAGCTGACACTCTAGCTTCCACAGTTCTAACAAAGTTGCTTTTTTAGCCCCTATACTGTCCTCACTTCTCAGGTTGTCTTCTTTTGCTATTGCTGGCTTTTCTGGCCCCTCTTGGCACTCTCTTATCCCTTGCTCATTGGTTTAATTGAGAGCCTCTTGATTCTGAGTGACACATTTACTTTAAAAAGTCATAACTCCCTAAATTTCTGCTATCAAATCAACTGTCCTTTTTCAATCATAGCTTTGGTGGTCAAATGTTATAATGTGTCTTTGACTTGTGTCCATATAACCTAAGATGAAACCATCCACGTGAGAGAAAGGGAGATTGCAAGGGCCTGCTTTGGGGAAAAGATATTCTGCATTCTCCTACCATGTGAGTGGGAGCAGCTTCCTTTCACTGTTGCATTAATGGAACTCACTGCTTCTTTACATCTACCTGATATAGTGACAAGCTTAGTCTTTCTGGTAGCATTCAAGGGTAAAGGTCTTGTTTACCCAAAGTATGGGCGTCATGACTGGAGAAAAGAGCCACTTTTCCTTCTGCTTAGACCCTGTGGCTCTAAATCCGTCTTAGGTGAGCTGGGCATACATTAAAGCCCTATTACAATAGTATTTCTCATTTTCTTTGTTTTTCCTCTTTAGTCATAAAATATGTATATACAGATGAGCAGAAATGCACAAAATATAACATGTTTTAGCTCTGAAGTCTCCAACAAGAAAGACTGTCTTTGGTGTGCTTAAAACTTTCTTTACATTCATATTTCTGACATTTTTAATAAAATATTTTCCTTGACCTCTTTGTAATATGAAATTGTTCTCTAATACGCAAAGCATCACTTCACCTTGTTGACAAAGAGACCCAAGTCTTCAAATCTACAGATTTTTTTCTCCAAAACTGTCCCAAATCCCAATCAAATGCTCTATTTCTCCCATATATATATATATAGAATCAACATATAAAAGCAGAGTTCATTTATCTACTCTGATTTGGGATGAAAATTACATCCATAGCATTTATAATATCTTACAAAATACATTGACAATAAAATACAAATGTCTTTTTTTTATACAGAATCATTTTTTGTGTCATTTTTAATGATTAATTGGAGTTTTTGATTCATTTTATGAAAAGGACCTTAAAGAGATACTGTATTTTACATGAAGATCAAATGAAATAATATGTTTCAAGCCTTTGGGAAAACTTTAAGGTACTCTATAAATGCTAGCTATTATTATTAAGAACAAAGACTAAGATACTCACAAGGTCATGGGAATGGCAGTGGGGGGATTATTCCAGAATCTTGAATTAAACCAGGCAGAGCTAGTTCACAAAAGTAAGAATAACATAAGCATGAGATTAACAAAATCTGAAATGAAAGCCAAGGGTGCCATATATTTATGAAGTAGGGAGAGGATATGAAGTAGAATTTTAAGGTTAGAATAAAATAAAATGAAATATTCAGAGAATCGCCAGAGATTAAGCGGAGTCATGCTGAGTTTGTACTACACAGGTGCCACTATTTGTTCACACTTGTCTTGTCCTATGTTGATCCATACCACAGGCTTTGAACCTGTACTTCTACTGAACAAGTATAAACAGTAATCAAGGTTACCTTTTGAAAATAATGGTCAGGTGCCCTTCTTCACACCAGTTTTCTCCCTATACCCCCAAGTTACAAAAAGAAAAAAGAATATTAGAGGGAAAGAGAGAGAATGATCTAGTAGGAAGAGGCTAGAAACTTGTATTAGGGCACCAGCTATAGCACTTACTAGCTACAGAACACAATGGGCAACATCTGAGCCTTATTTTTGCTGATGTAAAATGTAGATACTATTTATACTACCTGTCTCACAGGGTTGGGGTGCTGAAAGTGCTTTCTGAACCTCAAAGCATTACATAAACGTGCATTGTTATACAAAAAAATCTATAAACCTGTTCACCACCTGGTTCTGGGCAGAGCACACTGCCCTTGTATGATGTATGCTAATGCTTTGTGGCCTTCAGACACAGAAGTCTACAATTCAGCACATGCTGGAGATTACTCTGTATCAGTGTTTTCAAAGTGTTTTTCATTCATCCTATGCAACAAGCAGAAGAGTGGGCTACTGTGTGAATACAAAAGTCCAAGGAGTTTCAAGAGAACTGCCATGTGTACTCAAGTGCTTTAGATTTCCAAGATGATCCCAGTATTTATCCAACTTGAATAAGCAGTACATTGAATGGGAATATTTAAATGTAATAAAATATTAAAGCACCTCTATGTGAAAGAAATTTAATTTTTCTCTAATACTTCCGGATGGGGAATAGCAGGTCGTCAATATATGAACGAATGGATAGGTGATTATGTGTGTGTGTGTGTAATGTTTATATATGTATGTATATATGTGTGTGTGTGTGTGTGTATACATATACACACACATATATTCACATACATACATATATACATACACACATATGTAGTGTGTATGTGTGTGTGTGTGTGTGTGTGTGTGTGTGTGTGTGTGTGTGTATTCTGAAGGCTAAGGTAATATGTAAAAAAAATTGCCAATCTTTATAGGCCTCATTATTCATTTTAGCTTTAAGAGCAGGTCACCAAATTGATTTCAAGCATGAGAAAAGCAGTTTCAAAGTATTTCTTTCTTAAAACAGAAACAAATTTACTCCATTGTTTTGATTTCAAATAGAAGTTAAAATAAAAGTATTTCTAGCCTTAGTGGGTGCAGTAGATCTTGCCACTACCCTGGATCACTATAAAGAATTTAAGGAGCTTTAGGTGTTTCAGAGTCATGCCATTTAATCCTTACCATATTCTCTTAAAATAACATTCTCTAGGAGATCCTTCCTGGCCAAAGCAGAAGTCAGATGAATTGTTGCTGATTTGCAAAATCGACCTAGAATGGTTTTAGTCATAGTTCAAATAAAAAGATGGAAATACCTAAATTGCAGACTTGGACTTGCATCACTCAAATCCCTGGATACTTGTGACATTGTTACTATAATGTAGGAAACTGTTTTTTGATGCTTATCCCTACAGCTGAACAAGTTGGAGAAACCACATTCCTGTTCAGAAAAGCCCCCTTTATTCTCCTCTCACAATGGTAAGGGAGCTATTAAGCAATTCCTGGTTTTATTCTATGAGAGAATTTGTCCTAAAAGTGATTCCTTTTAAATCAGACTATCTTCCTTCCTTCCTTCTGTTTGAACTTATGAGCAAGAGCGCCTTTGGGTTTCTACATGTGAGAGTAATTAGGATTAAGGAAATCTGATTCCTTTTAATTTAATTCTGGACATAGGGGTCCTGTGGTCTCTAAAGGATGCATTGTTAAGTAGAGATTCATATGTATCAAACTTGAAATACATATTATTCATGTATTTATTTGTGGCAAAGGAATAATTTGTCTCCTGTTGAAGGAATCTCATCAGACTTGGTATTTTGACCAGCCCTCTTGTTGCTAAGGAAATTTAAACCCTGGCGAACACACATTTGGTCAAGGGGTTACAATGTCTTAAATCTCCAAACATTTCCATTTTTTTTAATGGTTTCAATTGTTTTGCAAAGAGCTTCCCAAGAAAATATAGCTTATAAGTCTGAGAAGACAACATGTTGTCTATCGGATTCAGGCGCTGCTCTGAACTTCAAATGCTCTGAGTGTTGCTACACCTGGGAAAATAACAATTAAATTAAATTCAACAAAAAATGTATTGAGTATTATGTGTAAGGCTCTGTGATAATAATAAAGTTTTGTAGTGTTTTAAAATTTGCAGTGTGATTTGTAAAAAAAAAAAATCTGACTCACAATAATCCTGTCATGTGAATACTATTATCCCCATTTTACTTGTTACACTCAATTTGATAAGTATTTCTTAAGCACCTACTATGGTCCAAGCACTGTGCTGGGTGTTAGGAATATGACGAAGTGAAGTATGCTTTGCTCTCTAGAAGTTTTATTTCCACTGGGATAAGAAAATAGGTTTAAAGAAATGTGACTTGACCATAGTCACAAAAATGGTATATAGGAGAAGCAGAAATTGAACCCAGGTCTCTTCTAACTTCAAGTCCAGTACTTAAAGGAAAAATGTATGTGGAAAGAAACACATCTGGCAAGCTATAGGAAACAGCTTAAGCTTTAAAATCAGGCAATGGGAGGCAAAGGTGAGAAAAGAAGGGCAGAGTATTTGATCCCTAGAACAAATAACTGACATTTCCATAATACTTGGAGGTTCACCAACTGCTTTACCTACATAATGTCATTTGAGCCTCACAGTGACTCTGTAAGGTAATAACCAAGGGTATTATTATCCCTCCTTTACAGAGGAGAAAACTGACGCTTACTGAGACAAAGTGAATTACACATGGTCACTCGTCTAGTACCATTCCATTCCCCCACCCCCACCCCACCCTGCCCCAAACACACACACACACACACACACACACACACACACACACACACACACTGACACAGAGTATTTTATATACACTTAGAATCTGACTAATAAAAGAACACCAATAATAAGAGGAAGAAGTACGGTAAGGGAAAAGAACTTGGACAGGTGATAGCTAATAGCTCACATTTATGTAGTGCTTTAAAATATGTAAAAGTATTTTATAAACATTATCTCATTTAATTCTCACAAAAGCCCTGTAAAGTAGCTATTACTGTTATCCCGATTTTACTGATGAGGAAACTGAGGCAGAAGTTAAGTGACTTGCCCAGGGCCATACAGCTAGTAAATGTGTAAATATCTGAAGGAAGGATTTCAACTCAGGTCTTCCTGACTCCAAGTCCAGAATTCTCCCCACTGTATCATCTGTCTGCTTCAGTATCATATACCCCCTCCCCCCAAAAAGGGTGTATGGAATGGGAGGTCACTATGGTGCCACACTAGTCTTAGAAGTGCCATGTATCCGTCCCAGTCACCATCACAGTCCCGGTGTCAGACCCACTCTTTTGTTAAGGAGCAGATTAAACATAATAAGTATCTTACCTCTATTTTAGTGCCTGCTCCACCTCTCTAACCCCTCCCTCTACTTTGAATCGCTGCGTAGTGCAGTGGTCCATCCACTTGGCTAGGGTACCATGATTGGCCACACCAGAAAGATAACTTGTAGGACACAGGTGGCAGGATGAACAGTAGAGGAATGATTACGCATGAAAACTTTTTAAAAAAGGCAATTAAACCCAGCTACTGGATCAATGAAAACAAAACTTCAGGATGCTTGAGGGTGAAAAATGAGTTAGACAGATGTAGAGAAGATAGAGAAAAAGAGGGGAAGAGAAAAAAACAGAAAGAATGTATATGAGAAAGATGAAACTTAAGTGAGAAAAAAAGAAGAAAAAAAAAGGTGAGAAACGGGACAATTTTAAACTCAGGTGATTCAAGTAAGCCCTGCTCAGTTCTTACAACGTTCCTCTCTAGAGATTCGAAAGTGACCCTTCCTCGCTCAGGATCTGCTGCCAGAGATCTTAGCGTTCCTCTAAGTCCAACTCAAAAGCAGTTTGTGGTAGTTCAGTTTGCACGTGTGCTTTCAAGTCGGTTCTGACTAGTTCTGCCTCTCCTTTCTGCTCATCACTGGCTGAGGCTAACCCACATCAGCTCCTCAGCAGCGCTTAGCCAGGATCAGAGGTTGCTGGGAGACAAGAGGTGATTCCATCACCTTGCTGTCCCCTTCACAGAAGCCAGTGATGAGCTTGATCGATGTGCGTATACTAACGCTTGCTAAGGAAAAGGAGCCAGAGACACCTAAGCGGACTGCCTGCCTGGGAATAGCAGGGTGAGTGTCCAGCCCTCTACTCCCTGGTCCTTGCCACAGGTGCTGTGATTCTCAGTTGGCTGGGCAGGTCTGTCACTCAAGAGGAGCCAGCTACTGGCCAGGATTAGAAAGAGGAGCTGAGGAAAGGGAGGGGAGGAGTGGAGGCGACTGGGTGAATTGCTGTGGCTGCCGAAGTTCACATGGGACCGACTGGCAGAGTGAATCCTGCATCGGCAAGCGGGTAGCACCCTCTGGCCTCCTGCCCTCCCATTCTGCAGCCAATCCACCTCCTCTGCCACCCGCTCCTCTCTGTTGTCCCAGTGGGGGCTCTGGACCTACCTCCCACCCCCTGCTCCTCCTGCTCCTCCTCCTCCTCCTCCTGCCTGCCTCCCTCCTCCTCTTTCTCCCCGTCTCCCTTCCCTCCCCCTCCTCTCCTGCAGCTCTGAGGGTTCCCAGCTCATGCTGCTGCTGCTGCCGCTGCCACCCCTCCCTCGGTGCAAAAGAACAATAACACTTACTGGCACCCGAGCTCAAGGCAGAGAAATAACCTTTTGCATTAGATGGCATTGAATTGTCTCTCTGGCAGATTTGCAAACGGTGCAGCTGTGGCAAGAATACTTTGCCCTAAAGACACTTCAAAGTTCAATTGGATGAATAACGCCATAATTCAATTTATTTGAAACTCTAAGATCTGAAGAAAGGGACTGTTTAGGTGTATTAGTGGTGTATTTTTCGTCTTGTAGTAAGTGGTTTTAATTTAGAGGAAGGGCACTGGGGGGCTATCGCCATGACCTTAAGGAGCTGGGTTGTATTCTGGTTATTGCTGCTCTCTGAAATAGAATTAAAGGTAAGTTCTTTTTTGCGTACCTTTTATTTTTAGAGTTTCTGAATTAGTTATTGAGACATGTCTTAGTTTGGTGGGAGGAAGGCGAATGACAAATTACTCCCCACCCGCTGCTTTTTTTGTTGTTGTTGTTCTTTATTTTGACTTGATCTCGTGAAGTGTTTGCAAATGTTTTCTAGCGTGCACCTGTGTGTGCTGTGGAAACAGCAGCTGGCGTTCCTGGAAGCCAAAACTTCCCGCATCCCTCGCTGCACTCAGAGTTAGCGGACTTGGTGGAAAACAGTGGTAAGTCAATAAGGTTTGGGATTCTAATCCTTGAAACTCAGCAGCTCATAAATTCGCTCGATACTTGGTTATGTGGTGCTGTAAGTGGTCGTAATTGCAAGGAACACATCAAACCCTAATTAAAAAATACTTCTGTGCTTTCTTCTTATTTCCTCACAGCACACCCCATAATTAGCCTATCCTTAGTATTTTTTTTTTTACTGTATTGCCTTGTAAAACTGTAATGACTTTGCTTACCAGGGAAATAATGTCAAATGTTAGGAAAGGAGCGTTCAAATGTGTTTGCTGGAGAAGGTGGGGGGTGGGAGAACATGAAGTTTTAAGAAAGTGGTAGTAGCTCTCTTGGTTTCTAAGTCATGGGGAAGGTTATAATCTACTATAATTACTATCAGGCTACTGCTTATGAAATTTAGAATCCTCCTTACTTATTTTGGATATCAAAACAATAGCCTATAGAGAGTCAATTGCTGTTCACAGTACCTGTCAACTTTTTAAAGTGGATTTGGCTCAAGTCTATGATCTACTTTTTGTCCTGTGGAAACACTGAAACTTGTAATTATATGCTAAAAATGTAAAACCAACGTTATTTGACTTCATGAGAGATAATAATTCAGAGTAAAAAAAATCCTTTTTTTTTAATATTGGTCTCATTTTAAGCATCACTAAAGGTGTTTTGATAGTATGGTGTTCAAATTTGTTGAGTATGTATCGCTTCATACTGAAAACAAACAGGGATGCAGGTAGAAGGAGGAATTCTTTTTCTTGAGCTTATTTCTTAAAATTTGTCATGAGACCCTAAGCATATAAATAATGATATAGCTAAGGATAGATATTTACCACAGGTTCTCAATAGCTTTTAAAATAAGACCTGAGTTTGAGGACTATAAAACTCAGAGAGTTATGAGATGAGTTAAAAGAATTAACTGAGTTTGAGAATTCCTGAACACAAGAGCATGTCAAGAAAAATAAACGTGAGCAGTTAATATGTACAAGAAATATTTAAATACTGCCCTACTTGGTTCAGAATGCTGTAGCAAAATCCCCAAAACAAAGAAAGGGCAATGCTGAGATTTGCACCAATGTAGATGAGATCCACTAGAGGGCGCTAAATGTAAACATTACAAAGTGATTGGGAAATAAATTTTTAGTGTTGGTAGAGCAAGGTTATCTCTATTTATAGATTTTCCCACTTTTTCCTGAGATTTCCTTGAGCCTTTTCCATTACTTCACTTCAAATCATGTAATGCAGTCTGTTTAATTATTTTTACATGAAATGAAGCTTTTGAGAGTACTAAAATACTTTATCTGCAAATTGGTTTTCCCTTGCCCTAACCCCCAAAAAACAAACAAACTTTTTTTTTAATAAACCAAAAGTTAGCTTGGTAATATGTGATCCCATATCCTTTTTTGAAATTTAATAGTACTCAAACAATAAGCACTCATAGAATAATTTCAGACAACAATAAGTAGAAGGAAAGCTATGTGAGAAGATTTAGAGTTCAGTTTTAGACCTGAATCTTGCCTCTCCAACTCACAATCTGTGTGACTTTGGCCAAGTCATTTAACTTCTGTAGCCTTTGTGTTTTTTTTGTTTGTGTTTTTTTTTTTTGTCTGTGAAATAAAAGGCCTGGTCTGAATGTCCTTTAAAGGTGTACTATCTGTGGAATCAGAGGAACTGACTTCAAATCTCATTTCTGCTGCATACTAGCTGTGTGACCTAGGGCAAGCCCCTAATCTACCTTCCTGGGCCTCACTTTCTTCAGCTGTTAAATGAGAGGTTTGCCACTAGATAACATCTGAGGAAACTTGGAAGCTGAAGCTTTAGTTACATTAGCTCCAAATTCTAATTGTCTCCTGGGTGCATTTGCATGAACACAATTTTCTTTGAGTTTTTTGTTTGCTTTGTTTTTAATACCAGCAAAAGTAGATCTGAGGTCATCTGTATTCATGTTATCAAGGACATGCATATTTTTGATGACTGGTGCTTACAGTTCTTGGAACAAAGTAAAACAAAGCAGGTATCATGCCAATGATGCCTATCATAACAACACCTATCAAGCTAATTAAAATGGGCTTCTGTTAGCTGCAATGAAATGACATAAAAGTAAAGATGGATCATAATATAAAACTAGCATTTTTAAAGTGCTTTTAGTTTTGCGATAATGCACTTTACGTGTTAATTCATTTGATCAGTGTAAATCCTTTACACTACTGGAGAAATAACTCAGTGTGCCTACCCTACCTACTAACAATCCTTTTAAATGTCATTTATGGTACAGAGGATCACATACCCATCATCATCATCATCATCATGATGCCTAAAAGTACATAGAATGTTAGTGTTGATCAACAAACCATTGGGTATGGGGTATCTAATTTAAAAATTGGACTTAAAAGTCATAGAAACTATTGCTGTTTCCTATTTTAAGTGATTGGCATAAGTATAAAACAGAGGAAAAGGAAATCATCATCTTTTCTTGGAGGCAGAAATAGTTTTCTACCTTGAGAGGCCAAGTTTATTTTCAGTGAAGAAACATACCAATTACATCATCATTTGATATATTTTGTCCCTGACTAATATTCAGTAGTAGAAGACTTGAAACCTTTTCTGTTAATTTTCATTCATAATCCAAATAATATTAATTGAAGCAAAAACAAAGAAGAAAATTTTTCAACTATTAAACTTTTATTCATTTTATTTAATTATTTAACTTTTAATTTTAAGCTAACTGTAGAATCCTATTATGGGTAAGGTAGACTCAATGCAATGATTTGCAGTAATTTTAGAACTTGTATTTATTTGACTCTAGAGATAACGAGTATTAAAAGAGTATGCACAAATATCATGGACATATAGGGTTGGAAATCGACATATGATTTAGCTTGGCACAGTATGCTATGACTTGGTAAGAGAGAATATTTGCCTGCTTATTTTTGCAACAAAACTGAGCTGAAGTAAGACTGAGCAGTCCAAGATACTGATGTGAGTCACCATTGGGAGAATTTTCCTCTTACAAAAATTATGCATGAGTTCTCAGTTTAAGATAGCCTCAAAAATAGCAAGTTTTAATGACATTTGAAAACTCTGGCTAAAGTTTTTCATGATTAAGACTTCTTTTGAAAGAATCTTTGAGTTATTTGTAAAATTGCACTGATGAAAATGGGTATGTCAACTTTACTTTCCATAGAACAATAAATAAATAAATTGAATCTGTAGATGTTAGCTTTTCCAAAACTACCTGTACATCATCTGATAGGTATGCTTGACAGTGAAAATTCACTTTAGTCTAAACTGGCTCCTAGAGGTAGATGTCTTATCTTGCCACATTTCTTCTATCTTCTTTTCTAATAAGGCATGCATCTTGTTCGTATCAAAATATCAGAAGATGTGTAGCAGTAAGATTAATCATTTGTTAAAGACTGATGCATTATTTTTGGAAAAGGGGTATATTTATACAAAGAAGCAAAAAAGGGTACAGCCTTAAAGAGTATGGCTCACATTATTTCATCTGATGGCTTTTAACATTTTTTTACTCATTCATTCATTCATTCATTTTTGGTGGGAAGAGTTCTTAGCTTTTAATGTGTTCAATGAAAACTGCTGAATCACTCTTGTTTTGAACAATTTAGCTTCACTTCTGTCATCACTTCATGGCTACAGCTGAATTGATAACATTACAAGGCCAGTGAGTTGGAAATAGCCACATTGGAATCAGCCAACTGTCTTTGTCCCCTTTAGTGCAGAGCAAAGGGTCCAGGATGAAAGTGAGCATTATCAATTGTAAGTGATCCACATTACGGAAAATGTCCATTAAATGTAGTGATAATGTATTGGAAGTGTTCTTATTTTCCTCCCTTTAGATATTCAAGATTTAGTATTACTTAATGAAAGCCTGTCACTTCTCCATGTTCTTGCAATAACTGTGTTGACTATTAACTAACTTTATCTTGCTTTCCTCACTCCATACCCAATAAAAAGAACTTTGTAATCTGTTTCCATTTTTCTGTAATCTAAATTGTTAATCAATAAAATTAGAACTGTGTACTTTTATAGAAAAGTTAGAACTAGTATACAGAAATACTGTGAGTAGTTATTAAGCATACTTATAATTTCATCATTCTATTCGTGTGATTTTTCAGTGGCTATAGAATCTGAGTTGGAAGGGAACTCAGAAGTCATGTATTCCAACTCATGCATGAACCAGTCATTCCCTGTATGGTGTCCTCAACAAATAGACATTCAAGCCTCCACTGAATACTCACTGTAGTAATAATGCTATGAATAATATTAACGACAACAATAGCAAAAATAAATAAGATTTGAAATGAGGAACACTTGAACTCAAGTATTATCTTTGGCACATACTGGCTGTATGACCCTGGGGAAGTCACTTAACTCCTCAGGACATAAATTAACTCTCTAAGACTCTAATCTAAGTTGCAAAGAAGGTATGGCCTGCATTGGTGTGAGGTTCCTCACTGAAAGATTCCTACACCAATAAATTCATAGGCCCTATCCCAAACCCATGTTGTTATTAATACTGGTAAACTATGAACTTACGAAAATAGTCCATTCCATCTCTGAATAGCTCTATTGGTTTGGAAGTTTTTCCATACATTGAATTGAGCTCTGTCTCTTTATTATTTTTACCCATGGTTCTTAGTTCTGTCCTGTATAACCAAGCAGAAAAAGTCTAATCCTCTTACATGACAATTTTTAAAATATTTGAGAGGCACTGTAGCATAGATTACTAGACTTAAAGTCTAGAAAGACAAGGGGTCAAATTCTGATTTGATTTATTACTTAACCTCCTTCAGCTTCCATTTCCTCATCTGTAAAATTGGGTTAAAAAGAGGTTTAAAATTGTGCTAAGTTACAGCACTTATCTCACAGAGTAGTTGTGAGGCTCAAATGAGACAATATGTATGACGTGTTTTA
Source organism: Phascolarctos cinereus (assembly GCF_003287225.1). Lineage (NCBI taxonomy): Eukaryota > Metazoa > Chordata > Mammalia > Diprotodontia > Phascolarctidae > Phascolarctos > Phascolarctos cinereus. The sequence goes on from NW_027555847.1 coordinate 402,207,116, forward strand.
CAAGTCTTAAATACCCATATATATCATATACACATATATATCATCTTATTTTTCATGTTATTACTATTATTGAATATGGCTATATTGTTCCCCTTAATCTTCTGTAGGTTAAAACTTCACTTGTTTTACCATAACTGAATGCTCACTAGATTATCAATGTTGTCACTCAAATGTGGTAGCTAAAACTGGACTATAGACCAGATATAGTCTGATTAAGACAGAGTACAATAAAACTGTTGACCTTTCTCTTTTTGGGACACTTCCAATCGCTTTCGGGGAATACCCTATCATAATGCTGAGATTCATATTGAGCTTAGAATCTACTAAAACACCCACTTCTTTTTCAGAAAAAAAAATTGTCTTGCCGTTCCCAACTTATAAATCTGATTTTTTGAATCCAAGTGGAAGACTTTACATTTATTTTTACTAAATGTCATGTTACTGGAGTCGGCCTTTCTCTTTTTATTCAACCTGTCAAAATGTGTTTCAAATGTGCTATTTTAATGGCTAGCTAGGTGGTATAGTAGATAGAATGCCAGGCCTAGAGTTAGAAAGACTTGAGTTCAAATCTGGCCTCAGATACTTATGAGCTGTGTGATCCTAGGCATATCACTTAATGCTGTTTGCCTCAGTTTCCTCATATATAAAATGAGCTGGAGAAGAAAATTGCCAACCATTCCAATATCTTTGCCGAGAAAGCCCCAAATGGGGTCATGAAGAGTCAGACATTACTGCAAAGAAAATAACTAAACAACATTGTAATGGCTGAGTTTAATTTCATAAAGCTTTGTTACTTAATATTTTGTTTCTTTGGTACTGCATGACCACTGCCAAAAGCTAGTGCTTTCCCTATCCTTAGAGTCTTCAAAACATGTAGCCACTTTATAGCTTCTGACTTTAGGGACAAGGATAAACCTACCTACCTTCTTCCTTCCTTTCCTCCTTCTTCCTTTCCTTCTTTTCTTTCTTCCTACTTTCCGTTCTTTTTTCTCTCCTTTTCTTCCTCCCTCCCTTATTTCCTTCCTTTAGAAACTTTTATTAAAAAAAAACCTTTATGTTAAGTGCTGGAAATGATGAAATTTCCTTTTGACGTAGCTCCTGTCCCTCCTAGGGCACAAAGAAGAATAACATATAAACATGGGCATTTTGTACAACTTTACATGAGTAGTGACCTAGATTGGGGGCAACGAGATGGAGAAGAGTGGAGCGAGGAAGGCTTAATGAAAGTGGAGGTATTTCGAGCAGCGAGAACAAATTGAAGCATACTGTTGAGTTAGAAATATGCATGACTTTGTGAGAGAATGATTGAACTTGACTAGAGATAACATGTGCAGAAGGTTAGAGGAATAAAGTGAAGTCTACTTAAAGAAAGTCTTGAATGCCAGACAAAAGAGTTTGAATGTAGTAGTCAAAGGGAAGATGTTAAAGATTTTAAATAAAGGAGTGATGTGATCAGATCTCCATATTAAAAAAAAATAATAACCTGATTGTAGTTGTATGAAGAATAGTTAAATAGGGTATGGGGAGTGGAGGTGGGAACCTATTAGGATGTTACTGCAATCTTCTCAAATGGCATTACTGAGGACCTCTAATAGGATTGTGGGAGTGGAAATAGACAGTAGGGAATAGATGTGAGATTTATCATGAAGTTGGATTTAATAGGACTTTACAACTTACATATGATTAGTGAGTGAGAGAAAAGAAGCAAAAGTAAATTTAGAGTTTCAAACAAGCTTGGCGAATGGTGGAGCCCACCTTCTGTTACTGGTTTCTACCTCTGCTAGTACCATATAAGAGGTGTGTGCTAGCATCTTCCATCTGCTCTCAAGTTTCTAAGGATCTTAGGGCTCCTGACCATCTACTTGGATGTTTAGCCATTTGCTTTGCTCAGCTTCCTGGTCTTTATCTGACTACTCCATGAATCACTGCTTAGCTTTGCTGTTATTCTGGTAGTTTTGGGTTAACTACCTTTTTCTAACATTGCTCTGACTTTCTATTCCTTTACATCTCCATATTTCCAAATTTCACTAAAATCTGACTTTGCCTCATCTTCTCCCACTCTCTTCAAACCTGTGGAAAGAGGAAAAGTTTGCCTACTTATTATTCCGTAGTATGTGTGTGTTCAGTTGTTTTTCAGTCATGACTGACTCTTTGTGACCCTGTTTGGGGTTTTCTTGGCAGAGATTCTTCAGCTCATTTTACAATGAGGAAACTGAGGCCAACAGGGTGATTTGCCCAGGAAGTCTGCTAGTTACAGTTTGAGTCTGAGTTTGAACTCCCCAAGATGAGTCTTCCTGACTTCAGGCCCAGCACTCTATACTCATTGGCATCACCTAGCTGCCCATTCCATAGTATAGACCACTAGTATTCAATCAGTGTGAGCACAGGAACACATTGATGGATAAATACAGAAAGGCTGCCTGGTTTAGTGGACAGAGGACTGGATCCACAGTACAGAAAATCTGGGTTTGTATACATTCACAGCAAAAAGTCTTACCATGAATTCCATGAAGCCATTGTTTGAAACAGGAAGAACTTTTATTAACGACCTGGCCAGAACAGGTGTTCCCCATGTGGACACACATGTGTCAGATATACAACTTTTTATTTCCTATTCTTGATTGGAATTTCCTTCCTGTTTCCCCATTGGCTGGATACTATAGAGCTTACAGCCTATCCGAAGTGCCTAATTTCCCCATGTGAGTCTCTGCCCCTAATTATATCTCCCATTCCCCACAATTTGGTGACCCAGGCTCAAATCCACTTTTGCCTTTATTTGGGAGCACCCCTTTTGGTGTTAATCTGTATCTAACCTCAGAACTGATTTTCAGCCTGTTTGTCTATTTACCCACCAATAGCTTTTTCTTATTCTAATTTGTGACTTCCTTTGTCCAACTTCTACCTAACCCTTAGATTGTATTTTAGGTTTCAGGTGACTTTTCTGGAAAACCAGCTATTCCTCACAGAATAATAATTCTATCACTTATTGGCTGTATAACTGTAGATGTCACTTAACCACTCTTAGTCTCAATATCCTAATCTTTAAAATGGAGATAATAATATCACCTACCTTATAAGGGAGGAGGGTAGTGAGGATCAGATGAAATGACATACGTAAAACACTTTGCAAAATGTAAAGCTGTACCTAAATGCAAGCTACTAGATTATGTTTTTTCATCTTGCCTTTATGGTGTCCGAGCTCAGAAAAGAGCTATTCAAAGTTTTGAAAATTCTGAGACGTTATATTGAGATACAATATAATGGGCATGCCTCAACTGCAGCACCTTAATTGTGTTGAGAATGTGGCTCCATCTCTGGCCTAATGATTGTTGAAAAGAAACAAAAAGAGCTAGGAATTAATAAATTGCCTTAACTATGGGCATTTTTACCAAAGCTGATTATTTCAGGCTAAAACTATATAAGAGAGTCAGTTATTAATTTTTGTGTGTCTGTGTATGTGAGTTCATGTAGGTGTGTGCCTGAATGTGTTTCAAAGCAAAGGGATAGACTACAGGAAAAAATCTGTTATATTCACAAAGGGTTCTTCTCTAAACACAATCTAACCCTTGAACAACTTTACAAGGATGCAAAAACAGTCTACAACTGGGCACCAGTGAATCAAGTTCCCCATTTTAGGCAAAGTGAGGTCAGATTTTCTGATTTTGTACATATTAATGTTTTAGATAATAAATAAAGATTTAGATTTTAAATATTCTGTGATCCTACAGCATTTGGAGATGTAATACATTTCCTTGTTGCTTTGAGTGAAAGTAGATATGTAGATGGATGAAAATTATTTTTCTAATTAGCTCTCCCATTTTTTTGCACTTTTAAGTGAAAGGTCATTTCAGATCTCTAGGCTGACCTAAGGATAACAAATCTTTCTTATTCCATGATGTTAGATTATTTAAAATATCTTCATTGACTCAGGGATCTGGATTCAATTAAAATATGAAGTGTTAATTCAGAAAATAATTAATTAAAAATCTGACTCGTGATTGTCAGGCTGTCAATCTCACTATAATATTAATGATACAGCTTTCATCTATTTCTTTTTGCTGGAATTCTATTCAAAGTCAGACATTTAAAAGGGCTTGGAACAAATTGTAGTCTGGTGTCATACCATAAATGCATGATGATGATGATGAAGATGATGAAGGATGATGAGGAGAAGGAATTATTATTTGTGGGCTTTGGATTAATCCCTCTCAAATGCCTTAGGACAAATTGTTAAAATATTTTAACATATTTAAATGTTAAGAGTTTTTCATCAGATCTCAGGAAGAGGCTGTATCAGAAAGAGAATATGCAAGCTGGCACTGGGTGTGAGGGAGGGTCTATACCTCATTGTGTTAATAGTGCAAAAATTTAGGATCATTGATTTAGAAATTGAATGGAGAATTCTCATTTCATAAGGCCCAAATAACTGATGACCAGAAAAATATGATCATGTAGGTGTATTTACAAGTCAGAGTACACACAGTTACAATGAAGTATATTTTTTCTCCCATAGGGTGTTAGAAAAAGATCCTTTAGCCTTTGATTTGCAAAATAATTTACACAGCTATGGTAGCAGATTCCTTTCTATGCATATGCCAGAGACACAGAAGAACTAAAAGCAAACTGGTATGAGGCACTTTTTCAAGTTAGCAAGCTCTAGGGCTGAGACCAGGTGATTTTCAGCCATTTCCATCAGACTATCTATAGCTTCAGCAAAATACCATATCCTTTGGTTGTTATACACAATCTTTAGATTCAAAATGTTTTAAGTATCCACCTCTACCTCTTCCAGATACACATACATACAAAGCCATAATTTCTAGTTGCTGTTCTTTAATATCCTTGTACAAGAACTCAAATGGATTTGTGATTTCATCTATTTAAATGTCCGTTTGCCATGATGCAGATTGCAACCTACTTATGCCATCTTATCCTATGCAACTCTATTCATTCTACTCCTCCACAAAGTTTTCCACTGGGTGACTGAAATTTTGGTGAAGATTTTCCTTATGTTCTTCTCATATCACAGAAAGACCAATGGATTCTGGGTGGGTTTTCAACCTATTTTTCCTTGCATTCACCTCATAGCCAGCCTATGGTCTTTTTTTCTATCATAATATTTTCCTGATAACATCACATCTTCCTGTTCTTTATTCTTCATTGACTCATCTCCTTATTGGACACATCATGGCCTCCTCATACCCATCATGAGCCTCCATATTGCCCTTTGTGTGAATCCATTTTCATTTCTTTAGGGATAGTCTGTTCCACGTCTTGCAGTCATATAACACCACAGGTAGAATGCTGGTATTTAAAAGATGGGCCTTCATTTTGGGGAGAAGTTTGTGGTCATTAAAAGAGCATAGCAGTTTCCTGAAGGCAATCCAGTCTACCCTCCTCCCACTTGCTATTCTCATTAATAACCAAAAATAGTCTTTAAAATGTTATTGGATCTGAGCTCTTGTGAGATCCCTTGTGATTTCAGCCTTAGATCTTGGTGCAGGAGGCAGAAAATTCAAATGTCACCTTAAAGGTTTTCTAAGTGATTTATCTAGATACATGATAGGCTAAAAAAATTGTAAGTAATATGAAGAAGGATATTGAAAGACTCCGTGAAGCATGCTGTGCAATTTGATCAGAGGCAATGGAAACCTTTTCAATAGGAGGCTAACAAATTGTGTTGGATAGGAACTGATATATCAAACAAGAATGACATAAATTGTAAAAAAGTAAATGCAAAAATTATGTGTTAAAGGGTGTTATTTTCAGGATGGGATAACTCTTTATTTAAAAACCAACTTTCTTAAATACAATGAACGTTCAAATATGAAATAGACTAATAAATGAATAAGAGGAAAACTGATGTTTCATAAAAATTAAGATATGTTATATATTAAACAGAAGCCAGATTTACAAAGCAGAAAAATTAGGACATTTCTGTTTTCATAAAGCTTCACTATTTTTCCTTCTTTTCAAATAAGACCAGAGTCCTTTACTTCCTTTGGTCACAGAACATTACTATAAATCATACAGATAATTTTGAGGGACATTTGAATACTTTTGCATATCTGTCTATTAAATACACACATATACAAATATTTGTTATGTACTTACAAAATATATATCAGTACATGTATATGTGTGTGCACATTATATACACATATAAAACTTAGATAACGTGGGTATATGTTATACATACATATTCTATTTTGTTTAAAGAAATAGCATGATTACATAGGTTAGAGATTTTGTTGTTCACTTGTTTTTCAGTCATGTCTGACTCTTTGTGACCCCACTTGTGGTTTTCTTGGCAAAGATACTGGAATGGTTTGCCATTTCCTGCTTCAGCTCATTATACAGATGAGGAAACTGAGGCAAATTGGGTTATAGGAATTGCCCGCAGTCACACAGCTAATAAGTGTCTGAGGCCGGATCTGAACTGAGGTTCCCAACTCCAGCCCTAGTACATTGTCCATTGCACCACCTAGCTGCCCTATGGGCTACAGAACTGGTCCTGATATCAAGAAGCTCATATTCATTGTGTGGAAGTTTCAAGTGACCATAGGCAAATTATCTTAATCTTTGTGTTCAGTCAATTCTCTAAGTCTATAAATTGCATAATAGTTTTTAATCAGCAATGGTAGGGGGAATTTCCCTGTCAGGAGTTCCACGTACTAAGGAAATCACAGGTTCAGTTCATGAATTATTTGTTTACTATACACTTCAGATTAAGATATCCTAGACATACTCTTTCTTAAGTATACCTCATTTAATCGTAAAAAATTTAAGTACTCATCTACAACATCACTATTTCTTTTGCTTGATTTAACTCTTGTTTTCTGCTATTTGCCCTCCAGAATATGAAATTGTATCAGCTTATGAAGTACACACAAATGGAGAATATATGACACATAAAATTATGCACCATCAAAGGAGAAAGAGGTCACCTTCTCAACTAGGAACTGATTCTCTTCACCTTCGGCTCCATGGATTTGGACATGACTTTCACATGGATCTTAAAACTTCTGACAGCCTAATAGCTCCTGGATTTATGGTACAAACGTTAGGAAAGAAAGGCACTAAATCAGTACATACTTTCCCACCAGAGGAATTCTGCTTTTATCAAGGCTCCTTACGATCCCACCAGAACTCATCGGTAGCACTTTCAACATGTAGAGGTTTGGTAAGTCCACATCTTACCAGTTATATGCATGGCATGATTTAAAGCAAGATTCAGAGTAACTGTGTGAGCATATTTACAACAGAAAGGAAAGCGGAGAGTAGCCTTGATTATGAAACATGTCTTTACAAAAGTGAGGTGAAAGTCACCAGAGAATATTTGTTTAATGTTTGAAATATATTGAATAGCTTAAAATGTTATGTTCTGAAATTCTGGGCAGAAATGATAATAATGACCCCATTTTTGTTGTTTTAGTCTGGATTATTGGTGGGGAATGAAGTTGCCTTATGAAGCAAGAATAGGTCTTGTTAATACCAACAGTCAGATACATATAGCCATGGTTAATTTGTTGCCAACTTTAGATAGAAGATGTCTTACTCTGATCTTCTGATTTATGAGGCAATCCAGAGGAATGACTTCATAGCAATTAAAGCATTTAATGCAGTAGGAAAAGTGTGTGATCTGAAGTGAGAGGACCAGGGTTCAAGTATCTGCTTCATTATTTAGTGCTTGTGTGACCTTTGATAAGCCATTTGAACTTTCTTGGTTTATATTTCCTAACTGGTTGGAATGGGGAGTTTAACTATTATAGTCATAATGCTTAAAATATTATTTCATTTGACCCTTTTAGCAACCCTGTAGGCAGGTGCTATTATTATGCCCTTTTTACAAGATGAAGAAATTGAAGCAGACAGAGATTAAGTGACTTGCCCAGGATCACCCAATTGGCAAGTACCTAAGGTTGGATTTGAACTCAGGTCCCGGTTCCAAGTCCAGCATACTACAAACTGTGCCACCTAACTGCCTCATGATTTGATTACTCAGAAGATCCCTTCTGTTCAAAATCTGTACTTTATAAGTTTGCTATACTGAGCATTCCACATGCTTCCTGTCCTACTTCAAATTTGTATATAAGATCATATATGTAGAGCTAGCAGGGGACCTTGGAGGACTTCAAGTTTAACTTCTTCATTTTATAGATACTAAGATGATGAGAGATTAAATGACTTGGAAAAAATTCATAGCAGGCCTAGGATTTGACCCAAGTGCTTTGATGTCAAATATAGTACTGCCGCTACTGTCTGACGTTACTTCCATTCTTCCTATGAGCCTAATCTCTGTGCCTATAAGAAAAATCCAAAACCCCAATAGCCAATTTATATCACAATTGTGAAGTGAATTCAATTCAATTCTGCACATTTTAAGCACGTACTTGGTGCATAGGATTGTGTTGGGCTCTGTGTCATTGTTAGAACAATGTCTTTCCCATTTTGTTAATCTAAGAGGATAGTATCAGCTCTATTTGGGGAGGTTACAAGGAGGGGAACAAACACATTTTGCCAAAAGTCAAATTGATTTGAACCTCCTGGGTTGGGGGTTCAAACCAAACTTGAAAACTTGATAGTCTTTTACTTTTGGCAAAAATACAACTTCCTTTTTATAGGGAAAGAGCTTGATAGATGAGAAATTTCTTGGACTGAATATCTAACCAAATGTTTCTGAAAATATCAATGAGCCAAGTGTGAATAATAAGAAACATAAGATAAAATATTACCTTTGAGTTCACTCAACTTTAAACATTAAAGGAGAAATGTGTTGTCAAAACACTTTAGTGATTTTGCTTATCTTAAAATATTTGGCAAACAGTCTTTCAAACATTCTCTGCATCCTGAAAATTCTATAAGGCTATAAGCCTTGATCTATTTCCCCCATTTGGAATGATTAAATTTGGGTAGATCACATGTATGAAGTCTTTGCATATATGCTTGCTGAAAAGCCAACAGTTAGTGACCATTAAGAGTTGACCGCAAAATATGCTGAGTATTTACAACCTGTTAACTACTGAAGAGAATAGGAAAAGTTGAGATTCTGCCTTTTAGTGTTATGTAAGGCAGATAGGTGGTATAGTGCATAGAGTGACCATCTTCAAGTTTAGAAGAGCTAAATTCAAAACCTGCCTCATATACTCACCAGCTATATGATCCTGCTTGATCCCTGAGCTACTTAATTTCTCCCAGACTCGGTTTCTTCAACTGTAAAATAGGAGAAATAATAGTACCTATGTCTCAGAGTTGTTGTAAAGACACTCTCTCTCTCTCTCTCTCTCTCTCTCTCTCTCTCTCTCTCTCTCTCTCTCTCTCTCTCTCTCTCTCTCTACATATATATACATGTATATATATATGTATATGCACCTTGCAAACTTTAAATGCTGTGTAAACATTTGTTATAAACTATCATCACCATTATCGTCATTGTTGTTATTATTATTATTTTCCAGTGTATGTGACGGCATTATAAATGCTCCACTTTGAAAAGTACATACACTAAAAGACTGCCAGGGTAAGATGGTAGTTTTTAGAAATGTTTGTTATGCATCAAGGCTATATGGCAGATTTCTTCCCCACAGTTCCAAGAAAAATAGGTGATCCCTTAACTAACCGGGGCCCAAACCACACAGAAAGTTGTAAGTCGGTTCATGAAAGAAAAGTGTCTCATACACAGCTTCTTTCAACAAAGGCTTCCTACTAGAAACAGAAGTCACCTGTGGGGCAAGGAGATCTGCCTTTAATGTCCGCACTCCTTAATAGTGAATTTGCTTTTGAAGACCAGCAGAAGTTCTTATTCAGGCATCAGAAGTATAAACTCATTAGGAACCACAGCTTTTGGTGAGCCAAGGCTGCTCTGCACAGCAGCACCATGTTGTTAGCTGGGTTGTCAGCCCTTGTAAGTGAGGCCAGGATGGCAGAGTGCTTGGCTGTCTTGCTCACTTTGATCCTGGTGGGAGTTAACAGTGACTGGCTAAAAGAGTAACTGTACATCTACATGAAAGACAAGGAAGTGAAAAATAGAAGAGAAAAAAACTCTTAGACAATAAACACTGTGACTTTACATCATGACCTCTTGGGTATCCTAGTCATTAATCTTACAAATATTTCACTTCCACCTCCACAGTATTTTGTCTGCTCTATGGTCAGTATAAACATGACCTAATCTAGAGGGATGATTTTGAGGTTACGGGGCAATTGTCAAAAGATGTGAAGAGCCAGAGGAGCCAAGATTTTTTCCCCCCTTTATTCCTTAAAGAGGGAGGATATAAGAAAAAAAACCACACCATACAAAATATTGAAGTATAACATTTCAGAGCTAGGTGCTGGCTTTATACCAATTCTTGATTAATGACTAATTTTAATATTAGTATTTCTAATTCACTATAGTATGGGTTAAAAAAAATTAATGACCAACACCCTAGACCATAGTGAGTTTTTCTTACCCTTGTTATATCAAGTTTTAGGCCAAGTTACCTTGAAGTGAACCTCTATATGCAAGCATTTTCATATATCAAAGAGAAACCAAATAAGCTAGCTAAAAGAGTTTTAAAAATTACCAATGCTCAGATTTGCTAATGTTAGACAAAAGAGGTGGGTGTTAAATCATGTTTCTCAGGTCAGTCCATACATCCCTTAGTAGAAAAGAGTATCTCATGGATGACTCAGAGGATCATTGATATAGGGCAATGGACCTCAGAGGTTCAATAGTCTCTAGATTTTGGGGATCACATGCCCCTAATCAGTAAAGAAAAAAATGAACTACCCCCTAAATGTATATATTTACAAATCATGTATATGACTACCATTGAATATTATTAATAACTAATATTACTAATAATTATCCATCAATATCATAACTATACACAATAATATTAATTACTGTTATAATTATTAATTAATAATTAGCTTATTATTAACTAATAATTATGTACATTATAAAATTTAAATTACAAATATAAATCCAAAAAATGAGATAATGATGAAATACTGTTCACTCATAAAGTCAATGGGGAGCCACCAGAATTTTTGAGTAGTGAAGTGAAATGGTTAGACCCACATTTTAGGAAAATTATGTTTATAGCTGTGTGTCAAATGAATTAGAGAGGGATAGAGATATGAGGAAAGAAAACCAGTTAAGAGGTTATTACAGTCCTCTAGGCAAATGAAAATGAGAGCCTGAGCTAGGATGGAAGCTGAGTAAACAGAAGGGGAATGTATACAAGAGATGTGTCAGAGGTAGAAACAGCAAAATTTGCCAATTACTAACTAAGTGGGGTAAGGGAGGTTAACAGACAGATTATGACCCTGGGTTACTGGAAAGATGGTTCCTTCAATAGAAATAGGGAAGTTTGGAAGAGCGATAGGTTTGGAAACGAAAGCTAGTGTACTGAGATCTGAGATATATATATGTGTGTGTGTGTGTGTGTGTGTGTGTGTGTGTGTGTGTGTGTGTATGTATCTCAGTTCACAGAGGTAGTAAGTGTCTGAGGCCAGATTTGAAGTCAGGGCCTCCTGACTTCAGGGTTGGTGCTGTATTCACTGTGCCATGTAGCTGCCCAATGATCACTTCCCTGAAACACAGAACATGCCCCTCTGTGCAGTTATGCAGGTCATGGGGAAGGGACATGTTGAGAGGGGGAAGTGATTTCCCAATACTAATATGTAGTAGTTAGATTATAAATAGACTGAAACATGAAAAGGAGGTGAGGGAGACAAATTAGAACTTTCCCAGTGGAGGGATAGGATAGAATACATTACTGGAACAAAAGAGTAGGTGGGTTGTATTGGACATAGTCACTATGATCAACTATTTCTCTATTGTTTTGTTTTGTTCTTTTCAAAAATGTTTTTCCATTGTTTGGTTGTCTATAAGGATCACAGGGTCAGGCCAATGCTGTCACTTCTAAAAATGCTGTTCTAGTCCAACCCATTCATTTGCATGCAGATAAGGAAAATGATGCCTAGAAGGGTTTAGTGATTCCCTCAAGCCAACCTAGTTAATAAGCAGAGATGGGATTTGAACCCAGTTCCTCTGAATCTAAATTCTTTACATTTCCCACAGTACCATGCTTCTTCTCCTTGGAGTAGAAAACATTCTTTTTTTTTTCATCCACATTCCATGAGTAATGGGAAATATTTAATTTTTAAGGATCAATGCATAATGCATGAGAAACTTGTTCTAATAAAAATCTTATTCACCCAATATTGAATTATTTAAAAAAGTACAAAAGTGAAATAACTACACCACAAACCTTGGTGGTTCCTAAGTATTTTTCTCCTCCTGGTTCTAGAAATTTTAATGATTTAAGTTTTAACATATATGTGTATGTACGTATGTGTATATATATATATGTATGTTATTGATGTACTTAGTTTATACGTTGTCTCATTTTCCACTTTATCTCTATTATTCCCTCCCCCAGAAAGCCATCCCTTATGACAAAGAATTTTTTAAAGAGAGAATGAGGAAGAAGAGAAAAAAATAGCAATATTGATAAATATGCAGTGGACTTCTACCACCACTGCAAAGGAGTGGCCAGAGGTCTCTTCTATCTTCTATTTCAGGCCAAACTTGCTCTTTATAATTTTTCACAAGTCATTGTCAATTGTTTGTGGTTGTTCCTTTCATTTACATTGTTGTAGTCATGTATATTGTTTTTCTGGCTTTGATTTTGTGAATCAGTTCACATAGGTCTTTCTATGCTTTTCTGTATTCATTATATTCATCACTTCATATAACACGACATTCTATTTGTTTAGCCATTCTCCAATCAATAGGAATTTCCTTTGTTTCCAGCTTTCTCAGTATTTCAATTTGTATTGAATCTTTTTGGGGGTTGAAGGGCTTCTTGACATCTTTGGAGTGGCCGCTGAGAAGTAAAATCTCTGGGTCAAGGGGAATAAACATTTTCACCACTTTATTTACATAAATCCAAATTGCTTTCTAGAATGGTGATACTAATTCACAGCTGCATCAACAATACACCAGTGTGTCTATCTTTTCATAACTCCTCCAACATCGACTAATCCCATATTTTCGTCATATTTGCCCATTTGCAGGATATGAGGTCAAACCTTGGGTTTTTTTTTTGATTCACATTTTTCCCTTATTAATGATTTGGAGCATTCTTCCATAGGGTTGTTAATAGTTTACAATTCTTTTGATTTTGCTAGGGAAATATCATTTGATAGCTTGTTCAAATCTTTTTACCAGGAACGAAGTTTTACTGGGTTTTCCATATGTTGGTTTATTCAATTTTAAGTGGGGGAAGGATGATAACAGTTGACAATATCATCTTATTTTATGTGGTAAATACTAGTGCGGTACAACAGTGAAACAAAGATTATCCTTCTGGCTGTAACCTAATGTTGATGTGTACAGTGGAGAATTCAATGAAGTGTGCCTTTAGGAATGGAAGAGGGTTTAAAGTTCTCTTTAATGCAGGGATCTTAGAAATCATCCAATCAAAATCCTTGACTTCACAGATAAGGAAAGAGAGGCCTAGATCGTCACAGTGGCATGTAGTGTCTGGCATACAGCTTTTTTTTTTTAAGGCAATTGGGGTTAAGTGATTTGCTCAGGGTCACACAGCTAGAAAGTGTCTGAGGTCAGATTTGAACTGGGCTCCTCCTGAATCCAGGGCTGGTGCTTTATCCACTGCACCATCTAGTGGCCCCTAAATGGCTTTTTTGTTTGTTTGTTTGGCTAGGCAGTCGGGTTAAGTGACTTGCCCAGGGTCACAGAGCTAGTAAGTGTCTGAGGCCAGATTTGAACTCAGGTCTTGGCATACAGCTTTTAATAAATGTTCATTGAATTGAACTGGGCATTGATAATGGCACAATATAAAATGTAACAGTACATTTAAAGAATTTATGATTTCAGTTTGAGTACATCCTTCAATGATGTGGATCACATGATCTTTTCATATCTTAGTGAATAGTATTTATGAGCTGTTGTCACCAAAAATCATCATTTAGCAGTTTAAGTTGTGATGATGAGCCACTGAATTTGTGAAGGCTGGTCTTTAGCTGACATTTATTAAAAGCTGTTTGCATACTGAGGATACAATGACAAAAATGAAAAGTGTCTGTTCTAAAGGGACTTATATTTAGTTCATCACTGTGTTCCTACTTGAAGTCTAGTCAAGTCTCCCAAGGGTTTCCTCTCTGTTGCCTCCCTTCTCTCCTCTGACCCTGAAACCACCCTGGTGCAGACCTTCCTCACATCATGCATCATCAATTGAATTAGCATTTTACTTTATATCCCTTTCTGAAATCTCTCTCCACCCCTGCCCATCCTCCACTCAGCTGTGAAATTAATCTTCATAAAGCACCAAACCGATGATGCTATCTGTTCCCCCTTGCGCCTCTATTCAATAAACTCTAGTGGTTCTCTATCACCTCCATGATCAAATATAAAATCCTCTGGTTGGCAACCAAAGCCACCTGTTATCTTTCCAGTTTTCTTCACACTTATTTCTTTCCATTTATTTTTCAGTTCACTGACACTGACCTCCTTGCTGTTCCTCAAATAAGATACTCCCTCTCCTTACTCTAAGTATTTTATCTGACTGTGCCCCACACCCAGAATTCATTCCCTTCTCATCTCTACTTCCTGGCTTCCCTGGCTTCCTTTAAGTACTAGCTAAAATCCCACCTTCTATAGGAAGTCTTTCCTGATTCCCATTCCCCTTAAAAATTCAGTGCCTTCCCTCTGTTGATTGTCTCCAATTTATCCTGTGTATAGCTTATTTATATTAGTTTGGAGTTTTTTTTAATTTTTGGTTTAGTTTGGGTTTTTTTGCATGTTGTCCCTTCCATTTGACTATGAACTCCTTAAGAACAGAGACTGACTTTTAACTTTCTTTGCATCCCATGTTTAACGTAGTGCCTGCCACATAGGGGTTTGATTAAGGCTTGTTGACTGATGTCTGAATAATAATCTTAAATAAAAAGGACAAATTCTGCATTTGTTAATATTCTTGTAACTATTAATCTATGTATACAGGGAATCACAAAAGTCCTAGTGAAGTTTGAAGCTTAAATAATAAAGCTCAAAATATTATTTTTTATTTTAAATATTATTTTAAAAATATTTTTCAGCTATTAAAACTTAAAACTGAACTAAGACATTGGAACATTCTATATAGATCCCTTCCTACCCTGATCAACTGACCAGTTGACCAATGTTTACTGAATTAAATTGAATTCTCCTGCACAACTTTCTATTATATATTTTTTATTTAATAAAAAGCTGCTTTCTCTTTCTATCATCCCTACTCTTCCACACTCACATTGTGAATTAAAAAAAAAACCTTGTTACAAATGTGTATAGTAAAGTAAATATCTTCATTGAACATATAAAAAAAGTCTCATTCTGCTGAGTCTTTCATCTTTCTATCAAGAAATGGGGTAATATGTTTCATTGTAAGTCCTCTAGAGTCCTCATTGTTCATTACACTGATCAGAGTCCCTAGTTATTTGAAAGCTGTCTGTATTTACCATATTGTTGTCACTATAAAATATTCTCCTGATCCGATAACCGCACTCTGCATAGTTGATATGTCTTCCTACATTTGTCTCAAATCATCCCCTTTCATCATTTCCATCAGCCCAGTAGCATTCTATTACATCAATATACCATAACTCATTCATCCATTCCCCAATTTATGAGTGCCCTTTTAGATTCCCATTCTTTGCAATCTCAAAAGGAGATATAAATATTTTATAAGTCTTTAGTTTGTTTTTCTTAGTACTAATACCCCCCTTTAAACTACCCTCTCTCTAATTCCTTTCTCCCTCCCATTTCTCTATTGACTGAAATGTATTTCTGTATAGAATTATATGTGTGTATAGGTATATGTATTTAGTTCAAATGAAAGTAAGGTTCAAGTGTCAACTTCTCCCTCTTACTGCCTCCTCCTTGTTTGTGTAGTTATCTACTTGCACACTGAATATGTTAGATAATTTCTCCTAATGTTCCTTTTCCTTCCCCCATTTATTCTTCTTGCACTCTCTTTCCATTCTTAAGACCATCAAGACATAATCAAACCACCCATAGGTCTTATCTAATTAGACTCCCTCTATGACTCCTGATGATGCTAGGGTTCAGAGGGGACATATCCATCATCTCTTCATATTTGAATATAAGGAGTTTATCTTTGTTTGGTCCCTTATATTTTTACTGCTGTTTACCTTTTATGTTTCTCTTAGCTTCTATGTTTGAAATTCAAAACTCCTATGCTTCTCTGTTCTTTTCATTAGAAATGCTTAAAAGACTTCTATTTCATTGAAAGGTGTTTTTTTCACCTATAGGTTTATATTTGGTTTTGCTGGGTAAGCTATTCTTGACTGTAACTCTATATCTTTTGCCTTTCAGAATATTGTATTCCAAGCTCTCTTTTATAGTGGTGGCTGCTAAATCATGTGATTCTGACTGTAGCTCCTTTCCTTCCCACTTCTTAGGAACAGCTCAGGCTGGGAATTTGAAAGCTTTTGGTGCTCTCAGAGTTTGGGTACAGTATGATTGCTGCCACCCCACAAGTTCCTTATGTGAAGTGGGGTCTGAGCAATAGTAGCCTGGTACTGTACTCAGGCTCTGTCAGCCAGCTGAGAAACTCTGCTGATTCAGATTGACAGAACTATAGGCTAATATTTCTGCTCTGGTTATTCTTCTACAGTCTTCAGACTGGGCAAGAAGCAAGAACTGAGACCTCACTCTGCTCATGGGAGTCTGAGCCACAGTATTGCTGCTTGCTTGTGAACCTGTTCCTCTCTCTATGCATCACCTAGGGGTTGTGGCAGCTCCTTACCCTGGAAAACCACCCCAGGGCATAAGTCACTTCCTTAGTCTGCTCTGCATGACTGACCTAGAGTGATGTAGTGGGAGACAAAGCTGCCAGATGGTACCCATTCACATGCTGTTGCCATGGTATGGATATGGCACCTCTTCTTACACTGGTGTACAACTTCTTCCTGGGGTTTAGAGTGTTCTACAAAGCTGCTTCTGAACAGACTTCATCCTCAGTCTGTAGACCTTTTCATCTATCTCCCTATGTTGATCTTGGCTGGAAAAATGACTAACTGTGACTCTTTTTTTATTTCCCCATTGGGATTTAGTCAGCTGCTGTTAATAGATTTGTATTAGAGGAGTTTTGGCAGACATGGGATGGGGGGAATCTTGCTTCTTGCTACTCTACCATCTTGGTTCCACTTCCTCTTGTATAACTGACAATCACATAAAACACATTATTAAGTGGTTGTTGACACTATACCTACATAACTGCATCTTTATAACAGATTGTCTTGCTCAAAATAAAAAGAATGCTGGAAATTCATTATAAGTGATCATATTGCTGTAAGGCCACACTAGGACTGGGAAAAATAATACTGTCTATTACAGGAGAGTACTATATTATCTCCAAGTCTTTTTCTATGCCTCATCATACTATGTAGGCGATCCTCAGCTTTAGAAAGCTATTCCAGGGGAAAGCAAGTTCTGACAAGGCTCACAAAGTTGGAAAGACTATAGGTATGGGCCTAGCCCTAGCCTCTGTTACTTGAGAACTATCCTTGCTAACTTCAAAGAAGCTTCTAATATAATCATAGAATTTGTAGGACCCAAGGATCATATATTTCAGTTACAATAGTTCTTAAAGATCATGTAGTTTAACCTTCTCATTTTACAAACGAGGAAACAGAGGTCAGAGAACTAAATAACTGATCACTGAGATAGCACAGCCAGGATCAATTGATGATCAAGCATTTATGAAGTGCTTACCATATATATGCCAAGCACTGTGCTGGGGATAAGCAGATAAAAATGAAATAGTCCTTGGCTCCAAAGAGTTTTCATTCTTTGAGGGGGACAATATATACCACTACCTCAACCACCACCTCCTTTCAAACTTCACTGAAGATCCTGAACCCAAGAGCCTTAGGAACAACAATGTATCCCAGAGCAGTCCTGCTTCTAGCCTTGGCCCTGAAGTAATCACTGAAGGGTGCAATCTCTGTAGAGAAGGGATCCATCTTTTGTGATCAAAGCCAACATTAATTGCTAACCAAACATCACCAACTGCAATTAAATCAAAGAGTCTAGGAGCTGGCAGACCACCAGTAGTATTTCCATCCTAGCCCACTCAACCACCATCCTGAGATGTCAAATTTGACTGGTGTCAAATGTGAACGCACAATTGTTTTGTACTGGTGCTATCTCCTCAGCTACTGAAGTCCTAGGAAGTAAAGTTCTTACCACCAAAGTCCTTGGTATCGTCAAATGGTTTGAATCAGAAACAAGTTATTCTATCAATGGAAATTATATGGATGAAGAGATATTACCATCTGCTTTGCCATTGCACTCTGGGAACTTTAGAAGCCTCCTACCTAACTTGCAGTTGAAACCTTGTATAGGTGTTGTCTCTCCCAGTAGAATGCGAGCTATTAAAAATAGGGCCTAGTTTATGTTTTAAGGCCTAGTAAGGAAAGGAGAAATTGTAGGTTTTATTGATAGATGGATTAGCCACAGTAATATCCAAGATCAATGAAGTATTGAAATTTGCTATATTTTCCATCTTCAATCTTTCTCTAATCCCTATATGACAGTGAACCTGGGCTCTCAAATGCTATACCAGCTGTATAGCACAAGCTGTACAGGACCTCCCAAGTTGGAAAGGCCTAACATATGGATCTTGCAATGGTTTATTTGGTGAGGAATTCCTAGCTAAACAAAGAGGGACTCATCACCAGAACACTGGCCACCAAGTGATGCTTGTCCAGCCAGAGCAACTCATTAAATCATCTGTTAAGGCATAGAAGATCATAATTTCAATAAATTTTGATTCTCTGTAAAATTACATTAACTACTGACACAGTAATACACATTTTGATAATTCCAGAGATTTCATGATCTGGTATTCCCCCGATGGCACAGATTGCAACCCATTCTCACTTCTCATCCTCTTTGCTGTGACTTTTGACACTATCCTCCTAAATATTCTCTAAATGGCATTATTGGACATATCGGGGCCTTCCTCTAGATCTTCTGACATCATGTTGGTACCGTTAGAGTACATAGACCTGAGTGGGGAACCTGCAACATTGAGGCCCCTTAATATAAGGATTTGCTTTGTAAAACTTGGACTCAGTCAAAAGGCCATACCCAAGGACCTAGAAGGCCACATGTGGCCTTGAGGCTGCAGGTTCCCCACCCTTGACATAAGCTATCCACAAAGTATAGGAGAAGGACCTCCATGTTTTGAAATTTATTTCAAAACACCTTTATAGAAAGAGTTAATTTGACAAGCAGAACCAAGGTGATGGAGTAGCAGGAAAAAGTACAGCTGAGCTCTACCCCACCCTACCCCAATTTCTCTAAACAGATCTAGAATTATTATTTTAAATAGCTAATATTTATAAAACACTATGTGCCAGGCACTGTGCTAAGTTCTTTATAATTATTATCTCATTTCATCTTCACAATAACCCTGAAAGGTAGGTGCTATTATTAAACCCCATTTTACAGATGAGGAAATTGATGCAAACAGAGTTAGTTAATTGAGTTGCCCAGCATTACACAGCTAGTAAGCATCTGAGGCCATATCTTCCTGAGTCCAAGCCCAACACTCCATCTATTGTGCCATCAACAGCCTGCCAAAATGAGCCATACCAAATCTTAATCAGTAAATCTAAGGGAAAAAAGCACAATGAGCCATTTTTTTCTACCCAGATAAACATAAGAAGACAAGCAAAAAATACTGTGGACACTGAGGCATGGTCTGGTCATTGCATGATCATGCAGAGTATGCTAGAAAAGAACTTGCAACAAGGCAAGAAGAGCTAGCTTCCATACTAATCATAGAGTAGCCTAAAGTTAGTCAAAATATACAAATATGTAAAAACAGCAAGCTCTGCTGTTCACCATCCAGTTCTCCACCACACAGCTAGGGTTGACTGAGGAGACTTTTTGCTAGAGGAATATAAGTGGAGCCAACAGCTTGTCTACCTGTCTGTGGCTAAATACAGTAGAATTACAAATAGGACAAGTCCGTAGGCATGTTGCTCAGAACTGAACCCAGGTCAAGAACTTACAGAGCTCAGACCAAGGAAAAAGCAACACAGTATTTCTGGAGTATTGAAAGTTTATAGGTCCCCAGCCTTGGCTATCCCTCAGATCCTGGAATACAACAGAACTCTATACCCCAAGAAAGCAGAAGCAGGACTAGCTGTAACATTCCCCTCCAGAAATTTGCAGTCTTGTCCTAACATGAAGTCTGACATCAAGAAGCAGGCAGAAAGAATGAGCAAATAACAATAAAGACTCCCACCATGGAAAAGTATGCTCAAGATATAGACCTAAAATAAAAGAATGATTCTAAAGCATCTGCAATCAAAGCCTCAAAGGAAAACACATTTTGGGCACATATTCAACTAGAATTCCTAGAAGAGATGTAGCAAGAGTTTTTTAGAAAGATTTTAAAATGGTTGATAAATAAAATTAGAATGACAAAGGGAAAAAATGAAAAACCTATAGAAGGAGAAAAAATGGAAAGTAATTGATAGCACAAGAGGTTGCCCAAGCAAAAAAAATCCCTTAAAATTGGAAAGAACCAAACATTGGATAATTACTTCATGAAACAAAGAGAAGTATTAAAATAGAACCAAAGGACTGAAAAAAAAATGGAAGAGAATGCAAAATATCTCATAGCAAAAACAGCTGACCTGGAAAATTGAAAAGAGATAATTTAAGTTATTAGACTACATGAAAGTTAGGATTAAAAAAAGAGCCTAGATCTCATATTTCAAGAAATAATAGAACATAATTGTCCAGTTCTCTTAAATCAGAAGGCAAAGTGAAATCAGGAATACTCTACCAGTCACCTCCTGAAAGAAGCACCAAAAAAAAAAACACACCAAAATATAATGAACAACACAAGCAAAAATATTGCAAGCATCCAAAAAGAAAGAATTGAAGTCCTGAAGAGCCACAGTTAGTATTACACAAGATTTAGCAGGCATCACTTAAAGAAATGGAGAATTTGGAATATAATATTCCAGGAGTTAAAGAATATAGGCTTACAACCAAGAATAACTTACCCAGGAAAACTTTGTGTAATCCTAAAGGGGAACAAATATGATCTTAAGTGAAATAGATAACTTTTAAGCATTCTTAAAGAAAAGATTAGAGCTATTTAAAAAAAATAAACCTTTCAAGTACAAACACAGGAGTCAAGAGAAACACAGAAAGGTAAATATATAAATAATTATAATGGATTCAGAATCCTACCATCATTTTGGGTATAGAGGAAGTCTAATTAGACACAGGGCCTGGGGGTGATGATGTTATGTTTTGATTATCTTAAAAGAAGAATAGGAAAAAAAATAAGGGGGGGAGGGAAGAGGAATATTGGGGGAAATTGTGTCCCATAATTTGGTTACACAAGTAGACATCTATACAAACAAGGAGGAAAAGGTGAGGAGAAATGGTTAACACCAAGCCTCACTCTCATTTGAAGCAGTTGAAGGAGGGAAAACAAATAGTATAGAAATACACTTCACTTAGTAGGGAAACAGAAGGGTAAGAGCATAAGGGGGAATAAGAGGCAGGGTAGAATAAGGGAGGGATTGGCCCTAAACAAAACATACTGTGACCAAGGATATACAAAACATTGTGTGTATTTTTTTAATGGTAGCAAGCAATTAGAAACTGAGAGGGTATTCATTAATTGAAGGATGGCTAAACATTGCTTTAAGAAATGAGGAAGGAGATGATTTCAAAGAAAAATGCTAATATTTGTAAGAACTGATACATAGTGAAGGGAGCAGAACCAGGAGGACAATTTATACAATAACAAAAATATTATAAAACCAAGCCATTTTGAAAAACTTAGGAACTCTAATTAACTCAAAGGCTAGCCACAGCTGCAGAGAAATCATAATGAAATGTGCTACCCACCTCATGATAGAGAGGTTAAGGACTCAGAGCACAGAAAGAGACTTAAAAAAACAAACGAACATTGCTGATGCTAGAATTTGTTTTGCTTAACTATATGTTGTCATAGGAATTTTGTTTCTATTTTATTCCTGAATGGAGGAACAGGGAGTGAAAGAGGTAGCAAGGTTTTTTTTAAATTTAAAAATACAATTTATTTTTTAATAAAAATCTCCCCAAAATTACCTAATTCCTAGTTGTAAAATGTTTGGAAAGTTCATGGAGCTCCCTGAAAAACAGCTGTGCATATGTCCCTATATCATTATTATTTAGTGGTGTTACTTACCTGATACTTTCTCAATCTAGTCAAGCTATGGTCCACATTTCAGAAAAATGATTTTAAATGAATAAAATAATATACATAAGATTACAAAGGAAACCAATTATATTGAAATACAGTTATCTATCTGTGTGTATATATATATATGTATATATACATACATACATACATACATACATACGTATATATGTGTGTGTGAGTATATGTGTGTGTCTGTGTATGTATGTATTTATGTACACAAAGTTAACAGACCCAGTTAAGAACCCCTCTTCCAGTTAAGGAAAGCAAAATCTTCATGTCCCACTTAGAAAACTTACCTTGGTATGGAGGTGACCAAGTATTTTCGGGTTATTTTAGTGGAGTACACAAGCTCTGGGAAATGTCACCAAATTGGATAGGCTTTGAGTACAGGCCCAGTGATCAGCAATTTGTCATCCAAGGACCAGTTTAGGGAAAATCAGACAGGCACACAACCAATCTTTCCCCAGTTGGGATTTTTGTTTGTTTTTTTTGATTTTGCCGAAGCAATTCACAAATACAATAAAGTAAAAGACAAGGAGTCACAATCTATCAGTGTTAATAGTATGTATAAGGACAAAATCACAGCCCACAAAGTTTGAAAGTAAGCACTCTGAAATAATGTGTCTTCATTCAATAAAGTGACTTCAATCATTACTTCAGGGACTGCTGGCTCCTCTCTCCAAGTGAGCTCATTCCCTTGATGCCAAAGCTATTGTGAAGTTGTGAGCTGTGGGAAGAATCTCATAGTTCTAAGTAGGTATGCCTTGGTGTGAGGATTACTGTGGGCTCTGGTTTAAATTGTACTGGGATTTGTTTCCAGCCACAATCTCCAGGGACTCTGGAGACTCCACTCATTGACAGGTTTTCTAACGCACCCAATCAATCCTAAGGAGGCAGCCTGAAATACTGCCAAACTTTAAACTGACTTTGAAAGAGATTGTCTGAGCCAAGAAAATAAAACAGAGATGGATGAGGACACGAGAAAGGAGAAATCCAAGCTGGGGGTCAGGGGAACAATGCAAGACAGAAAAGCCATGTTAAAGAGATAATATCAACATTTGAGGAGGCAGATGAGGGCAAGGAAGTTAATGAAAACATTAGGCACCTGGAAGGCATATGAGAAAGCTGTTGTTACTATGGCATTGTTTCAAGTAGGAACAAGTTGATAGTGATCTTTGCATGGGAAGGAAGGGGAAAGAAGGGGGAATCAACTCATGTACTAGATTGTTTTCCAGTAGCTTAATGTAAAATTAAGGAAACAGTCAATGGATATGCACTAAAAGCCAATAGAAACTGACAGAACCTTTAATGCATAGCAAAGTATTTCAGAATATCGTATCATTTAATTAGCTGCCTCTACATTAAAGCCTTTCTCCAATGTCTCAGCATGGCACAGAAATAGTACTGAGCTCTGGAATGCTATGCTAGCCAAGCAGAAGTGCTGGCCACCTATCAAAGGGCAACATGAGCAGCATGAAACTAGGAACTCTAGACTTTATTGTTCATTATTTTACATTTTATTGTATTATTATTTATTATCTTACTATTGCTTTATTATTGAAAGGAAGAGAGATTCAGAGATCAGAAAGTGCACCTTCCTTATATTACAAGTGAAACCAAGATGATGACAGCTTCTGGGATTTGACCACTGTCCTGTAGCTAGTTAATCACAGAGCCTGGAGCAGAAGCAGCTGAGCTTCTCTTTTCTTTCTGCTTTACAGAGTTTAGTGATGTGTGATATGATCCATTAACCAGCTGCCAGGTTGTCAATTTGGGAGGAGAAATAGAAAACACTCTGTCAGATTTCCTTGTCCAGACTTGGTCATTTTTGAGTTATCTGAATTTGGCCAGGTGACCATCTTTCTGACTTGTGTTTTCTTTATCTCTAAAGATGAATGTCATAATACCTTCACTCTCAAACTTAACAGCTTTTTGTGAGTCAAAGTAGTCGTAAAATGCAAAAGAAATACATAAATGTGGGGGCAGCTAGGTGGCACAGTGGATAGAGCACCAGCCCTGTAGTCAGGAGGACCTGAGTTCAAAGCCGGCCTCAGACACATAACACTTAACTAGCTGTGTGACCCTGGGCAAGTCACTTAACCCCATTGCCTAACAAAGAGAAAAAAAAAGAAAAAAAGGAAATATGTAAATGTGATTTTCAAAGGCAATGAAGTAAAAGTCACATTGAATCTTGCAGCAAAAATTAATTTGTCAGAATATCCCAGTAGTAAATTGAGTTAATTATATTTGTTAGTTTATGCAGAACCGGAAAAATGCAGACATGAAAATTTTTTATTTCTTAACAGTTAGAAATAAGATTATTATTTTTAGCTAAAGTCAATATATAAATTATCTAAAGAAGCTATGTAATAAAATGTTATTGAAGAATAAGTCCAAATTTATACCACCTGAAAAAAATGGCCTCACTCATTTTCGTTTCCATAAAATATATGAGATATATTCACTTTTCTCACTCAAGGTGTAGATATTTTTGCTTTTATGCCTTGAAGTACACTTGCTACATCTTTGTCAGTATCCATAGGTAGTAGTAATGTGACACAATTCCATTTTCTTTCATTTGATGGATTTTTTTTTCCCTTTGCAGTATTGTTCAACAAACTGAATGAAAACTTTGATCATAAGGTGGGTAGAATAATGATCTGGGGAAGAGTGAATTGTCTGAAGTTTTAAAAAGAAACTAAAGCTTTTTAGGTGATTAAACTGTCATTGATATCTGCAGATTCATGGATCTGACAGACTTTGGTTGGATGACTTAACCCTGTCTCCTCATTCTTTACATTTAAATTATGTTAATGTGATTCAGTCTTTTTTGCCCTACAAGTTCATAGTATCATCTTTCTTTTAGTAGATTGTTTGCCCCCACTAGGATGTTTCACTGGCAAAGCAGCAACATACAATATTTTCCCTCATCATTTTTTTTGCACACAGTTCATTTATACAAGTTTTTATTTTGTTGTTTAAAAAAAAACTGCACTTGCCAGAGCACAACTATTAATCTCGAGTGTAATCCTATAAGCCTAATGACAATGGAAGCATGGAAGGCAGAGAGGGTTGACACAATGATCTATGTCAGCATAGAGAAGGCAGCATAGACATTACTCATAGGTCCATAAGAAGGGTGCCCCAGAAAATGAGAGGACTATTTGCCTAGATGTTACCTACTGAAAAACCAGAGGTCTTTCTTCATCGTGGTATGAAGAGGGTCACCAGAAACTCAACAAAATGCTCTCATCCATTTCTCGTACCTCTGGGAATCCTCTGACAAAAGACCAAAATGAAAAAAGAAAAACTAGGGTTGGGCATTATAGAGCTGGGGTTAGGTGAAACAGGATTCTCCTTTGTCTTAGCAGGTGATCTACTAATTACATACTTAGAAATGCATTTCTGTTTCTGGGTGTTTTTCATTTTTTTTTTAAGAGCAGAGAGATTGGCAACAAGATATGAATGAACTAATCAACACAAGTTTATAAGATGCCTACTATGTGCTGGGCATTGTTCTAAGTTTATGTAATACAAATAGAAAAGTGAGACAGCCCTGCCTTCAAGGAGCTTATATTCTGATAGAAAGTGCTAACATATTTAAGGGAGTCAAGGCTAAGGAAAGGGTTTTTGGCCTGGAGAGTTATAGGGATTGTAAGGTGTCCATAAAGCAATTAGTTGTCATCTCCTTTCGAATAGTAATGATAGCATTGATTTGATTTCATTTTCCAGACCCAAAACTGGACAAGAAGGATGGGAAAGGACTGTTAAATTCACCAACAGAGCAGATAACAAGATAGTTTCCTAGTAGATGACTCATTGGGATATATGAAGTGTGATCAGGGCTGGGCCAATTACATATGGAGAACTAAATGAGTTTTCATTCACCCAAAGCTCAATCAAAGAAAAGTTATCATAAAACACATTAGAACACCTGCTCCTATAAACAACAGAATAAGAAACACAAAGACTTAAGTTTGATTCTTAGCCTTCTACTTGAGTGACCATAGGTAAGTAAGCTAACATCATCATTATTTATATTAATTGCCTCCACTTTTTCTTCTCTCACTCACTACTTACTTTTAGCGTTATGGCTTCTGACCTCCTCATAACTTAAACTGTGCTTTCCATCCCTATCAAGCATTCCTTAATTGTTAAATCTGATGGTTTTTTCTCACTCCTCATCCTTCTTGACATCTCTGAATTAGCTGATCTTATTGACCATACCCTCCTCCCGAGTACTCTTCACTCTCTGAGCTCACTGCTTCCTTTTGGTTGCCCTCCTACTTATCTGATTGATACTTTTCTGTCTCCTTTGCTAGTTTATCTTCTATACCATTCCTTTGCATACCATACCCCCTAACTTGGGTGTGACCAAAGGCTCTGTCCTGGCCATCTTCTGTTCTCTCACTTGATGACCTCATCACCTTCGAAAGGTTTAATGATCATCTCTATGCCAATGATCCATGACTTTGTATGTCCAGGTCTAATCTCTCTCCTGAGCTCGAGTCCACATTCATAGCTGGCTATTACATATTTCAATTTGGATGTCTCTTAGGCATCTCAAACTCAATGTAACCAAAATGGAACTCATTTTCTTTACTCCAAAGTCCTTCACACTTCTAATCTTTTCTAATTCTGAAGAAATCATCAACCTTTCATTTACCCAGCTAGTAATCTTATTGTTATTTTCAACTCCATTCTCCTTCATTCCATATATATGAATCTCACACTTTTTGCTTACAAAATTTCTTTCAACCATCCCCTCCTCTCTACATATGGCAACCACTCTAGTTCAAATTGTTATCACTTCCTCCCTCAAGTCTCCCTCCTCTCTAGCTCATCCATCATATAGCTGCCTCAAATGACTCTCCTATAGTACTACTCTGACCGTGTTACTTTCCTACTCAATTAACTTCAGCAATTCTCTGTTGCCTCTAGGAATAATGATAAGCAGCTCTGTTTAGCTTTTAAAGCTTATTACAACCTGGCCTTATTCTACCTCTCTAACCTTTCAATACACACCCCACTCTCCCCCTTTTTCACAATGTATGGCCCAGGAAAACTGGCCCTTTTCTATTCTTTATATATGACCCTTAATTTCTCATCTCCATACCTTTGGCCTTGGTTCTCCCTTATGCCTAAAATATTCTCCCACCTCACCTCCATATCTCAAAATCCCTTTTTTTCTTCAAAAATCTGCTCAAGTGACACTTTCTCCTGAACTTTTCCCAAGCACTTCCCCAACTGTTAATGTCTGCCACTTCCAATTCTCTCTGAATTTTATGTGCCATACACACACACACACACACACACACACACACACACACACACACACACACACATATATATATATGTACATGTACGTATGGTCTCCATACAGAATTAAAGCTCCTTGAGGGTAGAGATTTTTATTTTTGTCTTTGTATCCCTAGTGTCAAATGACTGGAACATAGTATGTTCTTAATATATTTTTTGTTTATTGATTAGGCATATAATGACAATAAATTGGGCAGTGTCTATGAAATGCTTTGCAAAGAGCAAGTGTAGAATTAGTACTTGTTGTAGTGAAAAGTGACCCTAGAGAAGCTATAATCATTGAAAATACACTGTAAAATTTTTTTTCTTATAAAATTGTCCTAATGATAGATTTTAGCCTAAAATTAATAAGAAAATGTCAGTGCTGTTTTTGTCATTTCTAAAATGATAAACATTTTCTATATTTTATTTAGAAGAAAGTTACATATCAGGAAAATGTAGGTCTTCTCAAAAGGTAGAGAATTCAACAAGAATGAATATTTTTCTTTTGAGTATCTCATATTTGTCTAACACATAATACTTTTTTCAAAGGATAAGACCTAGGCCTTGACCACCAAGAAGGAAGATAAGACAAATTCACAAACAAGTTAATAACTAATTCAGTATTTTATTTTTATATAAAGGTAGTATGTGTTCATTTAAAAATTATTTCAATTAAAATGTGGTATATTGACAATTACAGGAGGGAGAATAAATATTTGATAAATAAATACTGACCCTAACTGAAACAGGAATTAGAAAAATGACAGGTAAATATATAATGGCATTGTCAGAATCCCAAAGAGATGTGGGCATACTTTTGGGTTTTCTTGGATGAGTTGGGCATAGACATATGTGGCAGAAGACAGAATGGAGAGAAGGTATCAGTGAAGGTGCTGATTCCAGAGTAATAAGTGTGTGGGTGGAGGCCAATAAAGAGAACAGCATCCCTGGAGCAGAAATTCATTTTGAGGAGTGTGGGGGAAAAAGTTTAAATAGGTAGAATGAATTTGGATTATGGAGAGCATTGAAAACTAGACAGAGGAGTTTAAATATAATGTATAAAACAATGAGGAAATCTCTCTTAGATTATTGAGCAGAACAATTTTTTTTTGGCTAGGCAATGGGGTTAAGTGACTTGCCCAGGGTCACACAGCTAGTAGGTGTTATGTATTTGAAGTCGGATTTGAACTCAGGTCCTCCTGAATCCAAGGCTAGGGCTCTATCCACTTAGAACAATTTTAATAATCTGATTTAGTTTATTCTAATGTTGACATGTAGAATACTTTGAAGAACATAAGGATGGAAGACTAGAAAAACAATTATGGTATTCAAATGTGGGATGTTTAGTACTTAGATTGGGTTATGGTAGTGAGAATGGGGGAAATAGATGAATATGAGAAAGACAGCAAAGAGAGACCTAATAGGACTTGGTGAATTTGAGGGTCAAGGAAGAGAGAAGAATAAAAAGAAAAATGCCTCCAAACTTTTAACCAAGGAAACCAAAAAGTACACTTTCTATAAATGGGGAATGTAAGAGGAGGGAACTATGGATTCAGTTTTTGACATATTCAATGAAATTGATTTTTCTTAACCTAAGTTAAAAATTTACATTTGTAACCATTGAATTGTACTTCATCAGATTTGGTCCATTGTTATATCAATATATTTTTGGATCCTTATTCTCATGTCCAGTGTATTAGCTATCCCTACTGGATTTGTGCATAGTAAACAATTAGAGAGGTATTACTAAATAAAAGTTCACATGAAAAAGAGCTAGGTGAGTTAAGTGTGAGCTTCAAATAGGTCAATAGTTTGCAATGGCATCTACAAAAAACTAATATAGTTTTAGACTGCATTAAGAAGGTCACAATGTCTAGAACAGGGGTGGGCAACCAGCAGCCGGAAGGCCACATCTGGCCCTCTAGGTCCTCAAGTGTGGCCCTTTGAATGAATCCAAACTTCACAGAACAAATCCCTTTAATAAAAGAATTAGTTTTGTAAAACTTGGACTTAGTCAAAAGGCCACACCCAAGGAACTAGAAGGCCGTATGTGGCCTCAAGGGCACAGCCTAGCTCTAGAATAAGGAAGGGAAAGTTTCCATTTTTGAAAAAAAAAGTATTCATTCTTGGTCAGACCACATTTGGAGCATTGAGTTCAATCCTGTAAGTCTTATTTTAGGATAAGCAATATAAAACTGTTCAAAAACAAAAAAAGCATTTCAGAGAAAGCAACCAGGATAGTATACCATAGAGTGTTGACATGTCATGAGGAATGGTTGAAGTAAATGGTAGTGTTTAACCTAGACAAAAGGAGTCTTAAGGAGATAGGATAACTATCATTCAGGCCATTGAAGAGCTGTCATATAGAAGAAGGATTAGCTTTTTCATTACAGATGTCCAAGAGGCAGGATAACTGAAGGACAGGTGACTAATTAATCCTAGAAATATGCCCATGGAAATCATTAGCACAGAAATGAGAAGTGAAATTACAAGAATACAGGACATCGGGACAATATTGCAAGAAAAAATTAGAAGGGCAAAATGTCATTTCTTACATTTGGATATTTAGGTCCAAAATAATAAATGTCACAGTTACAAAATGGGGAGAATTGTCTAGGCAAGACTTCATCTGAAGAAGATCAGGATAGGAGAAGGAGATCAGTGAACCATAAGCTAAAGGTGAGTTAATAGTGTGATATGACATCAAGAAATTTGATGAAATCTTAAGATGTATTAAGAAAAGAACAGTGGTAAGGAATGTGGATGTAATACCATTCTTTACTATGATCAAACCATATTTAGATTGTTGTATTCATTTCTGAAGACCACATTTTGTTTAAAAAGTTAATGAGCTAGGGAATATTCAAAGGAAAACAACTAGGATATTGAACTTTCTCCATATGAGGAGTCTTTAAAGGAACTATTGATGTTTAACCTGAAGAACAGATTTGGGGCTAGGGATAGTAGCATTGAAGTATTATGGAAGAGAGATTGGATCTGTTCCACTTGGTTCAGAAGGGTTTAACTAGGAATAATGGTTGGAGGTTACAAAGAGGCAAATTTAGGCTTAAGATAGGGCTGATAGTGTCACAGTGGACAGATCACTAGCTTGGAATCAGGAAGACTCATCTTCATGAGTTCAAATCCCACCTCAGACAGTTGCTATATGATCCTGGGCAAGTCACTTAACCCTGTTTGCCTTAGTTCCTTATCTGTAAAATGAGCTGGAGAAGAAAATGGCAAATCCACTCTGGTATCTTTGCCAAGAAAAACCCAAATGGGGTCACAAAGAGTTGGGCATGACTGAAATGACTCAACAACAACAATAAAGCTCAAGATAAGGAAAAACTTTCAGTTATCCGAAAATGGAATGAATTGTACCTCAAGACCTAGTGACTCTACTGTTCTTGGAAGTTTTCAAGCAATATATGACTTACCATTGTTAAGTACATTATGTAGGAGATTTTTTTTTTCAGGTATGGGCTGGGCTAGATGGCCTCAGAGGCTGTAGCAATTCTGTAAATAATTTATTCAAGGGAACAAATGTAGGAATCAGAGAACAAGATGCTAAAGGCCAAAACTGTGAATTCTACATTTGGAGTATTGATTTCAATCCTGTAAGCCTTATTTTAAGCTTTAACATACTCTGTACTTTACTTTATACTTTATAACATTACAACATTACTTTATACCTTGATCCATGATTTTTATCAGTATGACTATTGCTTCCTATCACAAACCTTCTATACCACCTCATCCTGTACAGTTTTCATCTCTGATTTTCCATGCCCCTACCCCAACTCAATATATTAAAGGTTTCCTCTTGTTTTTTTCAATATCTTGGGAGGAATTTGGTCATGTATTCTTTGTCTCTCTTTCTTGATCAGCTCATTTGCTCTTACAGCCATTCTTGTCCTTGATAATATTTCTAAATCCTCTTCTCAAGCAAAACATCACTTAAAGTATGCTGCAGTATACTGTCACTCACCATGAGTCTTTCCATTATCATTTGGTTATTTCTAATTTTGATTTTTCTGAGATTGTGTTATACAATGTAACACACATTAGATCCACAGGAGAATATTAGTATTGAATTAAAAAGATGTCTGTTGTGGCAGTGAGCTCTTTGGTGATAGAAAGCATATACATCCATCCATCCATCCATACATACATACATACATACATATACATATACACGTATACATATATAGAGAATGGCAAAAGACAGTCCATGTTCTCAAAGACCTCATGTAGTGTAATGAGGGAAATAATATGAATATACATATACATATGTATGTATATTTACAAACACACACATATGTATTTAATAAATAAGAGACAGTCAACATAAGGAAGGCACCAGTGTTAAGGGAGATCAGAAAAGGCTTCTCACAGATCAGATATGAGCTGGAAATTGAAGAAAGCCAGTGAAGTCAGGTGGAGATGAGGAAGGAGAGAATTCCAATGATACAGGACAGCTTGTTAAAATGCCTAGAGTTTGGAGATGATGTGTCTTGTTTGAGGAAAACTTTATGTATAGGCAGAAGACATCTATTCCTTCTTCCACATCACATCCCTGAAAATATTTGAAGATACCTCCTGACCTTTCCTTCTCAGGCCTCATTATTCCCAGTTTATTCAGCTCTTCTTCACTCAGAATTAACTCAATGTCCTTCACCAGAGGTTGCCATCCTGTGAACAACTATAGCTACCTTCAGGTCTCCAGTTTTTCCAGATTTGCAATTTCTCACCTTAATAAAAAATTAAGGTTATCAGTGTTTGATTTTCAAATATCTCTGGCCAATTTGCCTCAGATATCCAGTATAAACATCCCAGTCATATTCATGTACCCAGGGGGGATGATTTAAGTTGGGAAAGCACAGCTTCAGTAATACAAATTTTGAACTCATTCCTTATAGTCCATGAACGATTGGCCAATAGGCAATGATATAGCTGGTCCCTCAAGTTAAAAAAAAAAAAAGCCTTCTTATAAGAAGACAACAAGTGTGCTGATAGAGTCCCAGATTTGAAGCCATGAAAATTTGGGTTCAAATCTTGCCTCTGATGTAGTGGTTAAATCACCCTGGTCAAGTAACAGAATTCCTTCTACTAAAGGAATCACAGAGCTAGTCTCTCTTCCTGTTGCTAACACATGCTTCTTAATAGGCCCTTCCTTTGGCAATTATTACACTTTTCTTTGAAGAATCAATGTGATATTGTGATAGTAATTAGGAGAAGAATAATCAAGAAGGGCTCTGAGGATGTGCTACTTGTTAGGAGGGTTGTTTGGTGATTTTAGTAACTCTTGTATCACATATTTAAAGGAAATCCATTTGATGAGAACGGATAGTTACAAACAGATTCAATTTAACATATAAGAAGAATACTTCTATTTGCAGAATCAATGCTTAAATTTATATATTTTGTAAGATAGATGTGTTTTCCCTACACCTGGCAAATCACTTTATGCTTAACAAGGTCTCCTGAATAGCTTCCAGGATTGGGAAAATGTCCAATAAAGCTAACATTTTGACTTTATATTCCCCTTGACCAACCACATAAACTATAAAACTTCTTTTCATGTGTAGAGATTGTACAACTGAAGCTGAGGGATTTTTGACAATTCCCTTTGCAGGTCATCTTTAGGCAATAAAACAAAAAGTGATGGCCTGTGTTGTTTCCTGCTTTATTTATACAGAATAATAAGGCCAAAAGAAAAGCTAAACTATTCTATATAACAGCTCTATTCAAAGTTAACATACATGAATATACTTCATAGAAGAGCCTTTGCATTGCATGTAGTACATTTATAGATATCTCATATATGTATGTGTGTGTGTATATATGTATACACACACACATATATATATATATATATATATATTGATATAGATATAGATATATATTGAATGCCCTTGTCTAATTCAGTCATAGGAATGTTCACAGCAGTGCTGAACAATTTTCAAATATATTAATAGACTTTCTCTTTATGTTTTGAGGTATTTCTACATGGAAGTATCAAGTTTATTAGTCATGATTTCCTGATGTTTAAATACAAGATTTGAACTCTAATCAAGGAATATATTTCATTACTTGTAGAATAAACAGATTGTCTACAGCAAATTTACACATTAATATATGGTAGATAATTCTTTAACCTGTTATTTATTTTCTCCATTTCTAACATCCATGACCTCTTTCAGAAAAGAGCCAGGATTCTCATACAAATTATTTTGAAAATGCATTTTAATATCTCTGTCATTTTTCTAGTAGACAGAGACCTATAAACATAGTTACTACTCATTTATAATCCTCAAACAATGATCTGTGGTTCCAGTGTCAGTGGATTTTCCCAGTAATTGAAGTATTTCCTTTACAAATATTGTTTTTAGTTACCTAATAACAGCCATTTGTTTAAATATTTAGCTACCTACAGAATTCTTTCTAAAATGTATTGTATATAGTTCCACCATTTCTCCATGCAGACTCATACACCATTGGAATTATACTATTCTCTAACTGCATCATTCAATTCAATTTTATCATCATTAATCAAGTGCCCTCTCTTGTTCTAGGTGTCAGAAATACAAAGGTAATAACTTAAATGTACCCTGCTATCAATGAGCCTATATTCTAGTTAGTCTGTCTCGATTTTTTTTGTTCCTTCCATTATCAACTCCTTTCATATCTACTCCAAATTACCAAGCTATAGTTAACTAAAGGTAGGGATCATATCATTTTAAATTTGTTGAGAATCGCATATCAAATAAAACTGAATGGTCTAAGTCAAAATTTAAGGCCTCTCCAATAGAGAAAAAGTACACGGTGTTTATGTTGGTAGAAACATTCTTATGTTTCTACACATACACAAACCTCCATCTTTTCTTCCTATTTCCTACCCCAATTTCTATTTGCCATGTCCCATCCCTGTGCTTAAGTTTGGCCAGTGTGCTCATGGAACTAACTTCCCTACTCTGGTTTTCATCTCTTCTTGCAAATATGGAACGCTCATGTGGTAATTATGCAAGAATAAGTGAAACTTTTGACCCATTTGTTGGTCTACATCTGTTCTTTGCCAGTGTAGCTAAAAGCCATAATACAAGGCTGAAAAAAAAATCCCAGTGACAGGTTCTTTGAGCCTTTGGCCTTTGACTTTTTAGATAACCTATGCTTTATAGCTATGTTGCAAAAGAGTAGAGAAAGTCATATCATTGGATGAATGGAGCATTACTAAATATCTAGAGGAATGTGGGTGGCATGTATGAATAAGTTAATTCTAAGTTTATACATGCTATATAACTTAATTGGAGAGTTAACTGACTACTTAATTGGATGACAGGCTAAATCATAATTATAATCACAGAAACTAAGAATTGGAAGGAACATCAGAAGCTATCTAGTCCAATATGTGTGTAAGAAAAAAAAACACCTCTACAAATCTGCAATAGCTTTTAAACCCATCTTCCTTCAAGAATTTCAATGAGGAAGAACCCACTACCTCTTGAAGAAGCCCATTTTACATTTGACTCTTGGCAGAACTAATTGCTAGAAATTCCTTGAATCAATTGTAATTTACCTTCTCTAACTTTCATCCATTGGGCCAAGGAGAATAAATTAATTCTTTTTTTCCCCATATGACAGCCATGCAATTACCTGAAGATAATTACTATGTCCCCTAGAAGCCTTCCTTTCTCCTGCCTAAACATTCCCATTTCCTTCAACCTATTCTCATAGACCACAGTCTTCAGTCCCCACCATTATTCCCATCACCCTCTTATGGATATGTTCCATCTTGTCAATGTCCTTCCTAAAATGTGAGTCCCAGAAGTAAACACAGTACTTCAGGTGTGAGCTGGGCAGGGTCTGATATTAGTCTGATGATCAAAGCATGTGATAGCTGCTATAAGTAGGGTGGAAAGAGCTGCAACATGTGGCTTGTGAGTTGCTGTGTTAAAATATAAACTAAAAATTCGTTATACTAAAGACTAATTTAGAAAAAAAATACTAATGAAACTGTTCAATCTCAACTGTAAACTGAAAAAAATCTCCTGTCATCTTGTGATTTGAGTATGAGTAAAGTATTGTTTAGAATTAGTTTGATGTAGAGCAATGTATTCAGAAAGAAGACTAAAAGTCACTATTAAAAATATTGCATTATGGATATTATCCTTCTGGCTCCACTTCTTTGCTTTGGTTTGTACAACTAGTTCCAGACTTGTATGAACAATATATGTAATGAAAACAGCATAAGTGAAAAGAATACTAAAATGAAGCTAAAGTCTAGGTAATTATAATGACCAATGTCCCCATTGAAGATGTTAGAAAACCACTCCCTCCTTTGTATAGGAGGTGGGACTCCAGGCATGGAATGTTGCATGCACTGCCAGACAAGGTCACTGTGTTCTTTGACTTTGCATCACTGTTTTTCCTTGTTACAAAAGAACACGCAGCAGGATCGGGGTGGCACTAATTCTGTCCAAAAATTGCCCATGTAAAAAACAAAAGGCATCAAAATATTTTTACAGAATTGCATTTGTTTTCATTTGTGCATGTGTAATATTTATACTATATCAATTCCTTTCACATCTCTGTTCTTGACTGTAAAATGGGGATAATAGTTATACTTCTTAACCCTAAGAGATCCCATTTAAAGAATCAAATGAAATGACAGATACAAATGCATTTTGAAACCAGAGAATTATGTAATTATGAGCTTTGATTTTGCTTATTAATTTTGCTATTATTAATGATAAAAAATATGTTTGAATTTTTAAATTTTCAACATACATATGGAAAGTTCTGATTTATCCCCAGGTTAACTAAAGTGTGAAGTACTTAAAAATTGTGAAAATTATAAAAATCAATCTATTGAATTTCAAGAATTAGGTACCTAATCCATGTTACACATAGTGTAAATATATATATATATATATATATATATATATATACATATATATGTATGTACACACACATATAAATATCAGTTCTAAATTAAGAAGGCAAAGGATAAAAAACAATTCTGAAAATGTGTAATGACTCATGTATTTTACAGTTTTGTATTTTTTTAACTGGCTGATGCTATAATAATTCAAGATTTATATTTTTCCCACTTACATACACTATGAAATGGTTTGGAATGGAGATGTTGCTACAGGGTTTGCTGTTTTTGTTGGTGGTGTTTTTGTTTGTGTGTGTGCGTGTGTGTGTGTGTGTGTGTGTGTGTGTTTGGTGTTGCTCTCAATTTCTTAGTTACATGCTTAAATACTGTAGAAGATTTTTATGCCTTTCCTTTCATTTATTTTATTTTAAAAGACATGGCCTATGGTGGGGGCATAAAATGCCAGTTAACAGTGCCTACCAGTTTAGAGTACAGAGCATGCCAAAAGCCTCCATGCAATTTAAAGCTTACTATAGCGCAAAGACTTTGGGGACATCCTGAATATATTAAGTTATTGATATAGGTGGATACAGTTTTTCAATGATTTCTTCACATGATAAAGGGTGGAAATTGTGCTTCATCTAAGAGCTCCTAATTGTTCTCCCTTTTGATTTTAGTCAGAAATTCACTGAAGGAGTGATTCTCTCTGAGTGATTTTCTTACACTTTTGGTGCTAGAAGAAACCTCTGAGACCATTGAGTCCAACCCTTCACTTTACAAATGAGGAAACTGATACTCAGAGAGGTCACATGAGGTAGATATGAGAGCCAGGCTATAAGCCCAAGTCCTCTGCCTTCCCAGCTAGTACTTTCCCCACTGAAACAGTCTGTCTTTCATACTGTTATTTCTTTTTTATATATATATCAATTATGACCACCCTAGCTCCCTCCTTCCCTTTCAAAGTCTAACCTAGCTTTACAAGCAGGGAAGTGGTGTGGTACAGTAGGAAAAGATCTGATCTTGGAGTCAAGACTACAAAGGTTTGAATCTCATTCTTCTCTGCCACTTGTTGCTTAACTAACTGGAAATCCAGTTAATCTCTCTTTCCCTCTTTGCCTCTATTGATAACTAAAAAGGAAAAGAGAGAAGGAAGGAGGAAGGAAGGAATTGAGGAAGGAAGGAAGGAAAGAAAGAAAGAATTGCTGTTCTGCATTGGTAGAAGTAAGAAGGAGCTTCCTCTCTGGAAAGCTCCATAAAAACATAAAATCATGAATCTAGGGGGAAAAAATACTAAAAGATTAACTAGATACCAAAAATTGTTTGGTGGACCAAATTTTTCTTATCTGCCCCTACAAAAGAGACACTTCGTCTTTAATCTCTTTCCTTATAAGAAACAACAGAAGAAACCTTTTATTATAACTCAATTTGAAAGGAAAGGCAGAGATTTGTTGGAACTGGAGTTTTGTCTAGTACCATAATGAGAGAGAGATAAGCTTTGAAGGGTGAGACGATTTGTGGAGGTGTAATAGGGTTTTGTAAAGATTTCCTCCAGGGCAGCTAGGTGGCACAGTGGATAGAGCACTGGTCCTGGAGTCAGGAGCACCTAAATTCAAATCCAGCTTCAGACACACTTACTAGCTTTGTGATTCTGGGCAAGTCACTTAACCCCAATTGCCTCGCAAAAAAAAAAAAAAAAAACAACCTCTGTCCTTCCCTGCCCTCTTATTTCCCTTGACCTTTCTTTTCTGTTTCCTAACCTGGCTTTCAAAAATAATGCATGGATATATGGTATCTCATTCATTCTGGCAATAATATATCATCAATACAATAAAAAAAAAATTCCAAGTGATCTATTTCTAGTAAGCCTTTGGAATGGGTGGCAGAATCCAAAGTCTGGTGAATTTCTGCTTTCTATCCTAGCAGATATGTGAACACTAACTGTTATATCTTAACTGGTCCCTGCCCTCATGTGGGCTCTTTCCCAGCTCTTCCTATCAGGAACATCATTTTCTAGTCAGTGGCATTGGCTCTGTCTCTCAGATGAATAGTTTTTCTTTCAAACCTGTTTGAAGAACAGTAGGAATATAGAGGTTGAAGTAGCTACCTCATAATGGACAACTCCAACTCATATACCATGGCTGCTGGCTTCTTTGTTTAGGTGTTGGTCCGTATTCATTGTTCATTTTCTGCTTTTGGGAAGCTATAAAAGTATAAATTGATAAAAATAGGTTGTATTTACTTCAGGCTCCCAATTTTATCAAGAAATCCTAAGCAGTAATAAAATTTCTTTATCCTTTTCCTTGTGTAGCTTGCTACCCATTACCTCCTGCTAAATCCATTTAACGTAAGGATGTGCACAAATCAATAATTCAATGTGTTCCAATGTTATCTTAGAGAAAGCAATTTCTTTTAAAAATAAATGAAATCAAAACAAACTTCTAAAGAACAAAATTTGGGAGATCAGACTCATCTCTCCTTTGAAAAAATGAGAAGATAGAAGAGAATGACAGAATAGGAATTACCAATTCTCCCTTAGTGACACAACAGATGAAGTCACTTCACACCTGCTCTGTTTGATTCTACTAAACCCCAGTTTCAAAGACAGTCTTTGGACTGGTGTTTCAGTGTCCTCTTCTCCTTACTCAGCCTGCTCTGTTTGCCTGTCTTCTCCACCATAACATCTATTGCTGTTACCACTAAACCTCTGTGTACTTGGGAAACAGCATCAGATTGCTTCCTTCCTGAGCCACCCCAGCCCTTGTTCTCCTGTGCTCAGGTGCCCTCCATGGGTGATGCCATGGTTCCAAAACACCCTTCAACACTGCATGGCATAGTTGCCTCTTGTGAAAGAATTTTTTTAGGATAAGGGAGAAAGTAGACTTTCATAGAAAGTCTCAACCACTGGGACCCTGGATTAGTTCACAGACTGTCCACTCCAACTCCTTAGCAACTCCTAATATTCAACAATAACATTCTGACTGCCAAAAAGGATCAAAAAGTAACACAATTATGAGTATTTTATAATAAAATGTGAATTGTAAGTCCTCAGAAATGGCTACATAATCTATATCCTATCTGTACCTTTTTTTTTTCAGATAAAGATTCATGAGTAGAATAGTTTAGGGCTGTGGGATCAAATTCAAATAGAAATGGGTGGGAGGGTGGGCCACTAAACTATGCATAAAGATCCCTACAGGTGGCATGCTGACTTACAAAACCACATATTAACATTATCTATGTTCTATTGTTTTTGTATTTATTTTGTTCACTGTTTCTCAAGTATATTTTAATCTGGTTCTGTTAGGGAATCACCAGTTGCCTGATTTAGGCTTAAGTACAAGTGCTAATGATAGGAAGAATTTAAAGTGAAAGAATGATCCCTTTAGTAGCATTAGAACCACATAGGACAACTTAGCAAAATCTTCTTCACTAATAACCTGGATAATTTGGGAAATATTTTAAAAATGAGCTTTCACATTTTATGAATTTTAGTGTTAATCCAAGAACCCTGAACAATATATAATGAGAAAAATAACACTGGTTTTGGAATTGAATATCCAAGTTTGAGTCACATCTTAGATACTTTCTAGTTATGTGATTTCAATTTTCTAAACCTCAGTTTCCTCACCCCCCAA
Organism: Phascolarctos cinereus; assembly: GCF_003287225.1. Classification (NCBI taxonomy): domain Eukaryota; kingdom Metazoa; phylum Chordata; class Mammalia; order Diprotodontia; family Phascolarctidae; genus Phascolarctos; species Phascolarctos cinereus. The sequence goes on from NW_027555847.1 coordinate 402,247,228, forward strand.
AAAAGTGATTCTCACAATGACTTTACTTCCTACCTTGCAAAATTATTGGGAAGAGAATGCTCCATACATGCAAACTAGTTTTAATTTTTCAAGGTACCATTTTTAGTTTATTTTTCTTAAACTACTCTAGGAGATTTAAAAACACTTATTTCAAATTGAGAGCAATGGTAGTGTGTGTATATTCTGTATACTTGTATGTATTCACACATATGTGACAGGGTACAGATAAAATCTATTAAATAGAACATTAGGAATTCATTTTTTTCTGCTGCAAAAGTGATTCATTTCTTTCTCAAGTTTAGTTATTTTGTATTTAGCTAAAAGAAAGATGTACAAAAGGATTTTGAGTCCCAGAACTTTACTTTTGCAAAGACCTCATTAAAAAAAATTTAAAGCATTGTACCAGTAGCCACCCATGGTTATCAAAGGCATAAAAAACATCCTTTGTAGGGGTATCAGTTCAAACATCACCAAGCTGCATCCCCCATTTTATTCTTTGCAAGAAAGAAAAAATGCAACTTGTCAGGAAATTGTTTCTAGCTGTTGAAAGCTGTCTAAAATAGCTATGCCTTCCTTTATTGAAATGTTGGTTTTTACATGTGTTACTGAATTTATTATCAAACTTCCTTTTTCTTCCAAATTTGAACTTACTGTAAATAATCCTCTTTGGAGAGTACGTCTAAAACAAAAAACAGCTGTTGTGAGCCTCCATATAACATCTTCCCGCTACCTGCTGAGGATTTTACAACCCTGTTACTAGCAGCTTATAATTTGTGGGTACAAAGGGCTTAAGAGCCCTTTGACCTTCAATTTCCTGTTCATTTGCTATTTAGTCCTAGCATGTTATGGCTAAGATCAATAGGGAAATGACAACTCAGAATTCTTAGGCGTGAAACACTAGTAATGCTGTAATTCTTACTTTTTATCATCTGCTCAACTTTCCTATCATCACAATGCCTTACACTTCATCAGAGGCATTTTTAAAGGACAGAACAAAGCAAAATTATATCTGTCCCTCTTCTTTTAAAAATAATTATGTAAATCCTTTAGCAGGTTTCAAATCATTTAAATTATCTATTCAATTAGTTAGATATTTTGTTCTTTTGCAATAGTCAGCTTCTTTGCATGTAAGAAGATACAAATGAGTATAATATATGTCTAAGACTGTTTTTTGAAGAAACACGAATGCTGCAAAATAAATCTTTCAAAATCATCTGATCAGAGTGCAGATTGTGCTTCCCAACTATTACCTTACAAGTACTCACAAAGGATTACCAGGAACATTGATTTGACTAATGAGATAGGAGATTATACGCCACTGTCAATTTCACAGCAGCAGTGAAGCTCACCAAACTGAAAATGTGGTGTTTGAATAGTAAACATCTGGAATGTAGCATTGAAGTTTAACACACTTGCAGCAACCCATAACTCACGGTGAGCCTTTCATAAGTGTTCCTGGCACCCAATACATTACCTCTGAGGAGTATAGGAAAAAAAATAAGAGGAGAAAATCAGTTAATAAAGGCTGCTGGGCCATTGAATAATATTGTGAGGGGGTAATTGGTTACCTTTTTTGCATTTAACAGATTTCTTCTCCCTTATTAAGTATTAGACCCCAGGGTATTGTCATAAGTCTTTTGAGGACAAGCTATCTGGGAGAAAAAAAAACAAAACAAAACTTGATTTTGTTTTATTTTTTAGCCTTTTCCAATACAGATGTCTTTTCAAAGTGGGTAAGTCAAGTTTTTTTTTTTTAAGTAATTCTTATGAATGAGTACAAGCTGCAAGGGGAATATAGATGTAGAAGGCTATATTAGTAGAGGAAACTGGGTATGGAATGATGGTCCAATTATGCCATGGTCCATTTTGCTGGGTGTGTAGGAATGTGAATATTAAATTCCTGAATCTCTTCTGGAATTAGTATTTATAAACTTTGGCTGAGGATTGGGGGGAGAGGGAAGGAGAAAAGTGTCTCTGAACTTCAGACAACAAAAGTGACATAATTCTAGAAAGGGTTTATGTAAAATGGCCTTGTATAGAATCATATCCTCTCTAAACTCTATTGCCTAGACATTGGACTTTGGAGTTGGGTTGGGTGGTCCTTCTTTTCCATGTTGCTGTTGCCTCAGAAGTAAAGGCCATTTTAAAAAGTATGCATTTATGTATGTATCTGTACATGTACAACTATACCTCTATACACACATTTTTGTTTGTTTAGAACTATAATTTCATTTCTAGAGAGAATTCTCGCTACTAATGTAGATTGCCAACTGCTCCATGACATAGTCTTAGTCTTAAGACCTGTGGCTTTTAGAGATTAAGTGACTTTCCCAGGGGTCACATGATATATATCAAAGTAAAGACTTGAATCCTCATCTTCCTGACTCCAAGACTGGCTGCCTATCCACACATTTCCTCACATCTGTATGCATGTATCACTATAACAATATAGAGATACATCACATATATTTACATATGTACGTATATATATGTATATGTATATACACACACAAACATACCTGCACAATTGTTTTTTTTTTAAATTTCCTTCACTTCTGAAGAAACAACAGTGAAAGAAAACAGCTTCAGTTTCCAGAGCATCCAGGTACATATGTTCTTGTATTCATATTAATATATGTGTGCATAAATATACATAAAGCTAAAGGTATATATATTTAATGCATACAATTCACTTGAATGTGAGCAGGTAGGTATGCTTATATATAGTTACATATATATGTGTGTGTATATATATGAAATGTATAAAACAGCCTACATATATAAATATGCCCATTTATATATGTATGAAAAACCAAACATGTGTACATGTACTACATGCATGTATGCAAATGTATATATTATGGATGCATATGTACAGGTGTGCATATTTGTTTGATATATGCACATTATTTCCTTCATTCCTTCTTCTATGTATACCTGCCTGACAGTCTTATTGATTATAATATTTCATAGGCTTTTTACATTAACAAACAAATCCATTAACAGTGGGAATGTGTAGCCACACTGGTGAAATCATAAACTAAAAGTATTCTGAATGATCCCTTCGGTGTAGCAAATAGTCCCCATTTTCCATTTTGTGAACCTTGCCACTCTACTGGAAAATGCTTATTAGTTCATTTAAATAATGACTTATTGAGAGATCATTATGAGGTAGTTGCTCCAAAAAAGAAAATTTTGAGTACACTTTTGCTCCTTGTATGATGGCAGAATGATTATAGAATTTGAATGAAAGTCCTGGCAATGGATAGGCTATCATGTTTATATTCCCTTTGGGAAGTTCACATCTGCATGAGAACTTATGTAGTCATGCATATAACCAAGGCTAGGATTTATGAATGGTCAGACTTGGTGTCCATAGAAACAGAGGTTTAAAATAGCCCCCTGGAATGGTGTATTCACATAACATAAGTAATGTATAACACAAACCTTTGGTTAAAAAAAAAAAGAGGGTTTCTGTTTTTTGTTAGTAATATAGTCAAATACGCAGGCATTGTTTGAAATTATCTCTCAATCAGCATGGCTTTGTAGAGAGACTTGAGACATGAATTCAAGGAGCATCTCTGCCACTTAATAAACCATGTGATCTTTAATTAATCAAACTTCTCAAAGCCTCAAATCTGTAATGTGGAGGTATTAGATTATGTGACCTCTAAGATCCTCTCCCACTCAGACAGCCTATGATTCTGGGGAGAATCGACTGAATTGAATTGTTCTTCAACAGCTTTCAGAGAGACTTTTCAGCTTGCAGAGAATCTAACAGTATTTTATGAATTAAATATTGACTTAAGATCTGGTAAAGGATATTCACTTTGTATACAAATGCATAAGATAGTCCTAAATTTAACAAACGAAAATATTAACTTTATGAGCATTATAGCCTTAATGCATAACATATAATGTAAAATATAGGTCAAAGTATGTCACCATACCTAGTAGTCAGTCACTATATATTTATTAAATGCCTAATATATTGGAAACACTATGTTAAGTGCAAGGAATACAAATAAAAACAAAAATAGGCTCTCCCTACACACACACACACAGTCACGGACACACACGTACTTCATATGAACAAAAATGTATTCAGAACAAATCTGACACATCAGAGTTAGACCCTGGTGTTAGTCTTATTCTCTGATATCAGTGTTTTGCGATTATAAATTTATTTCTTTATGTGGATTCATTAATTATAATGCAGATTATATTATGCTGGCAGACCAATTTAAGATTACCTTCAATTTTGGTTTAATGATAGAATTAATAGGGAAAATTAAAATATAGCTTATATTTTTCTAAGTTGACATAGGGATAAAAACTAGACTGTGATTACATTAATATAGGGAAATGCTGGGAGAGGAAATTCCCTTTACCAATGCAAATTAGTACCTTCTATCCAACTTAAGAGTCTTTATAAGTTGCTCAGAGCACAGAGAGGCTAAGGGATTTGCTCAAAGTCACACAGCCAGTATTCATCAGAGGCGGGACTTGAATCCAGGTGTTCTGTCTCTGAGGTCAGCTTTCTGTCCACTACACCATGTTGCCTCTCAATTTAAATGTATACATGTAAAATAAAAATAATTATTTAAATATTTGAATTGATGCTTTTTCAATAGTTTAAATTCGTAAAAATAAGTCAGTAAAAAATGTATTTTTGATGGCAAAAGCTAAATAGAAAAAACAGCTGATTCATGAGCTAAGTGAGAACTTGATGAACTCATGAGAGAATTATCCTCACATAAGCATCCACGCCAAAGGGGAAGCTTGCCATCAAACTGTATACTACAGAATGTATTGAGTATATGCTAAAAAGACAAATGGCTTAAAGGGATGACTTGTATATGTATAGGTGACAGCACCCTTGAGACTCATTGCCCATAATGAGAAACATTTGTGTTTCACAATTTTAACAGTAGGATCCGTTCAACAGAAGTTTCTGAGCTTGACTGTTACCCTTATCCAAAGAGTGAATATATGTTGGTAAATGTAATTGGACTTTGGTAGGATGCTTATTAGTTTTCTCTAAATCCTTTCACCATTAGTTGCTAAAGCACTGAGTCTTTCTTCTGTTCCCTCTACACACTTTCCTGAGTTCTTTCAGCTGCCACTGTTGCACTATTAACCTTTAAATTCAGGGATAACCATTAATGGTCATATATGTCCCTAAAGAGTAGTATGCCAGCTGAGAAAATAACCTTTGAGTTTCACTCAAGAAACCATAATCCTATTTCTGGATGTATAGCTCCACCAAGTCATGCCATTAACATCAATATATTTTTGAAATATATATGTTAAGAAAGAGAATATTTGTTTCTACTAGTATCCCTCAGATGATCAATATTTGTATTCTCCCAAGATTAATTAATTAAGTACTCATTTATTTTAATTTATGACGGAATATGCTGGGTCATATCAATTCTTCATTTTTTTTTCAAATAACTAACATTTATTTTCTTCTCCTCCCTCCCCACACTTGGAAAAAAAAAAAAAGAAAAACAAACCCTTTTAACAGATATGCACTGTCAAGCTAAAGAAATGTGTCTCAATCTGCATATTTGGTCTGTCAACTCTCTTTTGGGAGGTGGGTAGCATTCTTCATCATTGGCCTTCTCCAATCATGGTTAATCATTTGATCAGAGTTCTTACATCTCAAAATTATTCATTTTTACATTGTTTTGTTATGATATAAATTATTCTCCTTGTTCTGTTCTTACTCTGTCCTTACTCTGCGTCAGTTCATATAATGCTCCCCAGGTTTCTCTGAAAACTTTCTCTTCATTTCTTACAGAACAGTAGTATTTTACTACATTCATATACCATATATCAATTCTTCTGAAACCTATTTCTCCTTTACTTTAAGTAAATAGTTAAGAAGATGATTACTTTTTTTTTTTTAAAAAAAAAGCCTTTTCTGGTTTTTACTTGTTCTAGTATTTCAACCAGTATTCCAAAAGTCATAATACAGTTTAAGGTCAATTTTAAAACTGCACTAAAACCTTAGGACAGTTTGTATATTAATACTTTTTTCATCCAAGCACCTAGAATTTGAGAGGATAAACACTTTCAAGCACTAGCAAGGATACATTGTTCTAGGGAGAGTAGCCTCTAATTTTTTCTTTTTTATTTTGCCCCTTCATCAAAAAAGTTTTAAGCAGGTGCTCCCAATACATGTATGTGCACTGCTGTACTAAGAAATAACACATTTCAAAATTTACACAAAAGTAGAAAATAAAAGATCAGATAAAGATGAAATAATATTTTAAGGAGATTTTTGTAGTGGATAGAGAACTGGCCTCTGAGTCTGGATGGCCTAGGTACCAGTTCCTCCACTGACATATTTATAATGTATGTATGTATGTACACACACACACACATATTATGTATATGTACATATGTGTACTGTATATCTGAATTCCCTAGAAATTGGACCTTTGGGGAAGCTAGATAGCACAGTGGATAGAGCTCCAGCCTTGGAGTCAGGAGGATCTGAGTTCAAATGCGGCCTCAGACACTTACTATCTGTGTGACCCTGGGCAAGTCACTTAACCCCACAGCCTAACCCCCACTCCCCTCCAAAAAATAAATTGGACATTCCTTCTTTCCTTGTGTGACTTGAATAAGTCATTTAACCTCTTAGTGCTTAAGGCAGTTCTCTAAAACTTTAAGTTGTGGAAAACAGTTCTGAATTGAATTGGTGGAAGTTTTCCTCATTCATGAATTCCTATACCAGTGAAATCACATGTTTAATCCATATCCTAAAATTTTATTTATAATGCCACAAACATTTTTATATAAGTAAAATATTGATATCAGTATTAATACTGATATTTTAGCTGAAGAATGTAATTATATAGGCTCCATTTTTAAAATCTGGGTTTAACACTTTGCAGTACAGTGATACAAAGACATGGTGATAAAATCAGTTTATTTTAATACTTTGTTTTAATGGCTACCATAATTGGAAAAGACAATTTATAAAGCATTGTAGATAGACCTTAATGGACACTGTATGCTGTTGGCTATACATACTCCTTTATCGCTCCCATCTACCAATTATGCAAAAGTTCTTGTTGAAATTTGGCTAACAAATGTCTTCCCCAATGTCAATCATTTGATCTTACAAACTGATTGGAAGGTCTTTTTTAAAATAAGTTTTAATTAATGACTTCCATACCCTTTGACACTATTCATCTGAAAGATTTTTCAAACAGGTTAAAACTTCTATTTCCAGAGTGTCATTACCCCAGAGAGGAGTTAGTATTCCGGAGAAGAGGATAGTCAATAGCATCAAATACCACAGAGAAGTCAAAAAGAATGAAGCTTGAGAAAAGGCAATCAGACTTAGCAGTTAAGAGATTATTGACAAATTTAAGAAGTCAAAGATGAGGAGGCTGAGAACCTGGGAAATTGGAAGTGTTCTGGTTCCTTTAGCAGAAATGCAAAAACTTAGAAGATGGTTGAGTTTTAAAGGAAAGATAATACAAGGAGATCTGCAATGCAGATGCAACCCATCCATGTCTTCTTATCTAGTGAAGCATGTTCTGTCCCAACGAACATGAAAGGTGGCATGGTTTTTACCAGGCGTGAAATCTGTAGGGTAAGGATAGATATAGGTGGATTTTGTCCCAAAATGCACCTGCTGTGTCATATGCCTTGGTTGGTCCTAGTTATAACTACCCTGAGGGCACAGTGCCTCACTGAAGAGGACAAGTTGGGGTCTTGTACAGCCAAGGGAAGTCAGATATAGGAGGAAGAAAATGTTATTTGTCAACAAGTAAAGGTGGTGGCATAGATGTATTGGAAACAAGCCCTGTAATTAGCCACTGAGAAGAGGGCTATAGGATGGGACCAATATTCCCATACTCTGGTTATCTCAGGGTTGTGTCACTACTCATTGGTTAGAACTCAGGCAGGGTCCTATTTCAGAGACAATTGACATAGAGCAAATAACCTTTTTGTCATGGTGCCCTATGGCAATCTGGTGAAGCCTAGGTTTGAAATAATATTTTTTTCTAAATGCATAAAATAAAATACATAGGATTATAAAGGCAGCCAAATATGTTGAAATAGAATTATCAAAAAATTTTAAAGACAAGTTCAAGGACCCCAGTTAAGAGTTTGCTAGAGGAAATACATGGAAGTAGAAAGAGCATTTGATTTAAGAATCAGAAAACCAGGATTATAGTCAAGGCTCTGCCATTAACTATGCAACTTTAGGCAAATTCATTAACTCTTAGCTTTAGTTCCTCATCTGTGAAATAAAGGAATGGGGTGGACTAGATGATTTATAAAGTTTGTCCAACTCTAAGCATTTTATTCTAACTCTAAAGAACAAAAGACAATGGTAAAAACAGGGAAGAAAAAAAATCAAGAAGCACAGATAGAAGGCGATGGCAAGATAGGAGTAAGAAGAAAATAGCGTATTTCACTATGCCTACTCCTTTCACAAGTAGGCCAACTAATATGGGATATTAAGATTTGGAGTCATGAAGACCTGGGCTTAAATCCTATCTCTGACATTTATTTGTTCCAGTGGACAAATCTTTGAGCTCTTTGAGCCTCCGTTCCTTATATATAAATGTGGATGTGTGTGTGTGAATTTCTTCAAGGAGTTGTTGGGAAAACTAAATGTGGTAATATATGCAAAGCACTTTGTAAATTTTAAAGTCCTATAGAAGTGCCAGTTATTACAAAATATTTCTAACCACCTAATTGGTGGAAGTTTTTTTTCTAAATTCCTGGGTAGCCAGGTACTTGAGGCATAAATCTTAGAAAGCAAACCCAGTAAAATCTCCACATTTCTAATTTTTATCATTTTTAATCCTACTAAAAGCTATTATCATTAACTTTTCTTTCTAACTCTCCTATCCCACCTTATCTGTTCTTTGAAACACTTTGAGTTTTCTGTAATTTAGTCATCTATTTGGTTAAAAAAATCAAAATGTGACAATATTTTGGGAACTTTTGAGAAGAAGAGGTTCTGGGAGTAATGGCTTCCCATTTTCTTTAAGTAGAATTATAGATTATTAATTGAGATGGAAGGAACCTTAAAATTCCTCTAGTCCAACCTTCTCCATTTTATAGGTGAGACACCTGAGGCTAAGAGATGACAATAATTTTCCCAAGGTTAGACTGTCAAAAATTGGGAGATCTAGGCCAAATCCAGTTGAAGTATGTTTTCCACTATACCAAGAAATCATATTGGGGAAAATGTTTAGAGGTCCCATTGCTAGACGCTTAGTTGAAAGTTTGTTCAGTGATTTCAGTCATGACCCCATGAGGGGATTTCTTGGCAGGGATACTGGAATGGTTTGCCATTTCCTTCTCCAGCTTATTTTGCAGATGAAGAAACTGAGGCAAACAGGATTAAGTGACTTTCCCAGGGTCACACAGCTAGTATGTATCTGTGCTCAGATTTGAACTCAGGAAGATGGGTCTTCCTGACTCCAGGCCTGGCACTCTTTATCTATCCATCGTGCCAACCAGCTGCCCTTCAAAAGGAGGATTCCTGGCTCAAGCAACACAAACTTAAGGACATTCCTGCCTTATTTGTATATTTATTTAACTCCTTGATATCTGTCTTAAAAAGAAGATCTTCCAGAGCAGGGACATATTTTATACTTTTTGATTTGTTTTCCTCAAAATACCTACCACAATGTTATCACATAGTAAGGGACTCATGAAAAGCTCCTCACTTTTAGTTCAATCAGTTTGGAGGGTCATCCTTGATATTGGTATTTCTGAAACAATTTTTTGGTATCTTAGCCACCTTAGGGGACCAAATGTAATTTTAAAAGCTTTTAGACATTAAGTGAATAACATTTCAAATAATTTCAAATAAAAAATTTGCTGGGTTGCCTTCATAATCATTCAGCATTTACTACATATAGTAAATGAAATCAAAATTTTAAAAAGTATTAAAAAATGCTTTTCCTGAGCCAAGTGCCGTTGGTTACTATCAGTAGACTTATTTTAAATACGTGCATGTGCCTAAGCATGTGGATATCTTAAACCTGATAAGGAGTTTGGCTAGCTTTTGCAGAGGGCTGATTCTGATACCTGTCAGCCTTGGATAAGGACCATTATGGACAGATGGTAAATGTGATATGTGCTGATGTTTAAATGTTGGATGACTGTGAAAGAAATCTTCTGCTTTGTGGGGTGTGTGTGTGTGTGTTTTAATGCTAGCAATCATGCATTCACAAAAAGAGTTTGTGGGGTTGTTCCCCTCCTTTCATTGACAAATGTAATCTTTTATATGTAACAATCTAATAATAGATTATTCTCTCATCCAAGGTCTATAAAATGATAGCCTACAGCTATAGTGTCATCATTTTAAATAAAAAATGTGGACCATGTACATAAAAGGATGGTTGGTTTTAAAAAGAAGAATGACTGGTTTTGGGTTTTCTTTTGTTCATATTTCATTGCATAAACCAAAAGCAACCTGATTAAATATTTGAAACTTGATACTCTGAGATTCTCTGTTCATAAAGTGTTTAACAGTGGAGATTATACACAGATGCTATAGTGTATGACTTATAAAATTACTTCCTATCATATTTAAGAATTTGTTGATTTTAGAAGAATTCAAATGCTTTTTGAAACATTACAGTGACACCTAACTTATTTGGTAACTTTAGCCATCTAGATCATAGCTAGAATTAGGAATCATAAACAAAAACAATCCACAAATATCCAAAAGAACATATCATAAAATCCATGCACAAAAGCTCCTACATTTCACACATGCAGATGTATTTGAGAGACACACACATATTCAAATAAACCTCAAATACTCTTACTTTATATACAATAATAAGAAACTTGGGAAATCCAGTTTTCTAGCACAAAGCACATTACAACTACCAATAGTGAGATGGAAGACATGCTGATAAGAAGAAATGAGAGTTGGCAGTCTGAAGGTGAGGGAAGAGACATAAAAACTATAAAAGATGGCATTAGGGCCAAAAATAAATAGCTGTCTGGGACCGTGTATAGCACACTCAAGTAATTTCACATAAATATTGATTGTTCTAAGTCATTAAGAAAACCTTAAATTAATTTCAGTACATGTTACTTGAGAGGGTTTAGGAGCATATAATCCATGAAGTAGCGTTTTATTCTATTTTAGTGCATATCTGTGATTTCATCGATGGAGGAAACTGAAAATAGTTATAAGAAATGATGAGGCAGGATGCTTGAAACAGTAGAAAGAGCCCTGGATTTGTGATCAGAAGAACTGGGTTCAAATCTTGACTCTTCCATTGGGCAAGCCATTTAATCACTCTGGATTGAAGTTTTCTAATCTGTAAATGAGGAAGAGGGACTGCTTGACTTCTAACATCCCTTCCAACTGTAAATCTATGATCTTTTGAAATAAAATCAAGCAAAATGATTTGGTCCTTAAAGGGAATCTTAATCATTTTTAAAAGAGAGGTAAATTACCTGAACAATTCACTTATGTAAAAAAACAAAGTCCCTAGAGCTGCCTAGTTGAATGAGGTGTTACTATTCTTTGTTTTAAAATTTAAAGAGGCAGATGGGTTAAAAAAAATCTTAGACTTGAGAAAGAAACTTACAATAAAACTTCCCAGAATTCAAGAAGATATCAGTTGTTTGGCAGAGTTGTTTACAACTCTCTGAATTTTGCTTTAAAACAAAATTGAGAGTCCTTTTACAAGGTGTGAAATAAAGATTAAGTTCGGAGGTGTCTTAGTGCCAAGGTAAGTATGAGAAATTCACATTATGTATCAGTTGCTCCATCCAGCTGACTACAATTTGAATTTCATCATGGGCTCCAATCTCAGAGGGCTTTTATGTAGTGTAAAAATGAAATTGGTCTCTCAGAGATTTTTCTAAGGAATTTCCTTCAGTATTAATGCAGTCCATTAAAAACGTGTCATATACTATCAAATATCAAATGACTTTAGCAATAGCACTCCAAAGAAACATTCCTGTTGGATTTTATAAACTGCCCTGTTTGGCTGCAGAAATACTAGGATTCAAACCATGAGAATTATCCAGTATTCAATCAATTAAATTCAATAAGTATTTATTCAGGGTTTTTTTGTTTTGGGGGTTTTTTTTGGTGCCAGGCACCATTCTGGATATTGTGGATACAAAGGAAACATTTCCTGCCCACAAGAAGTTTACATTTTCCTGAGGGATGGGACTAAGATCACCGTCAAATAATCATTAGTGGGGGCCAGAACAGGGACATAAGAAGGGAGCCTCTCCTAGCATGGGAACTTGTCGCAAAGTCCTCTTCTATGACTTAATTTTAGCTCAGTCACTGCTATTGCATCTTATGTGTGCTGCCATCTGGTGGAACTGGGGGATTGGAGGGAGCATGGCGGCAAGCTCCTGGTCACATAGTCCAAGCTAGAAGGCAAGATCTTAGAATTCAGCAAACATTTATTAAGCATTTGATAGCATGTCTAAGGATCTATACTAGGTTGTTACTTTGGGGAAATTTAGTGATGAAATAAGATACAGTACCTGCCCCTCAAAGAACTTATATTCCAATAGAGCAGAGAGACTTAGGCTTTAGTAGGAGAAATAAGACATTTACACAAATAAATAAAATTAAAATATAATAAATGCAAAGAAGAGAGCTAAACAAAGCCGTATGTGAGAAGGGAGAGGCTATTTCCATTTGTGGGGTTCAAGGATCACATGGCAATTGAGTTAGATCTTGAAAGATGGAAAGGGCAACAACAATGGGAGCTGGAGTGGAGGAGGAACTAGGTTACTCTAAAACCAAAGAGATGAGAGAGGTCAGAACTAGATAGGGGACAGTAAGTCCCAGTGCAGCTGAAATTTGTAGTGACTGAAGAGGAGTAGAGTAATACACACACACACACACACATGTATATATACACACACACATATATTTGTGTGTGAGTATGTGTAGTTGGAAGGGTGATTAGAATTGAATTGTGCAGGGCTTTGAATGCCACTTTATGTACATCTTGTTCTATTGAGTAGGCAGTCCAGAGCCACAGAAGGTTTCTGAGTGGGGAAGCTGCTAGATCACAAGTATATCTGAGGAAGATGACTTTGAAGACCATGTTGAGCACTCAAAACTCATCCCAAAGTTTTGTGATCAAAGATTTCTATTTTGTAAAAATTATGTGTTAATAAAACAATTTTGGGGGCAGCTAGGTGGTGCAGTGGATAGAGCTCCGACCTTGGAGTCAGGAGGACCTGAGTTCCAATCTAGTCTCAGACACATAACACTTACTAGCTGTGTGACCTTGGGCAAGTCACTTAACCCCAATTGCCTCTCCAAAAATAAAAAAAAAAACATTTTTTTTTCCAATTTCTCTAATCCTAATCTTATTGATAAACTTTATTAGAATGTTAACTTTCAAGCTTCATCTTACTTGTTCCTGTCTTGTTTCTTTTTGCCATTACTGATTTTGACTTCTTTCGGTCCCCTAAGTTGAGAAGTTTTTATTTGAGTAAAACAGATCACTGTCTCTTGGCTAGATTTCTTTACTTTGCCTTACCTTCCTAGGCTGCAAACCTTCAAAAGCATGAAAAACTCCCAAAAGAGAAGAAAGCAAAGACAAATCAGCTTTCCTTCATTTCTGAAATCCCATGGCAGTCTTCTGCTGATCTCCAAAGAATGTTCCATTTTTTTTTCTTTTGGGGAAAGAATTCAGTGTACTTTCTTTTATTCTTCTCCTTTGGCCTTTTCTAACCACAAAACCAACTTATATAAATCTTCAGAGAATTAGTTGGATTGCTAGTTTGGAAAACCTGGGAACAAATCTTGCCTCTGATACTCACTAGTTACATAACCCCGGTAAGTCATTTAATCTTTGAGTCTATTTACTCATTTGTAACATAGGGATAATAATAGCACCAATCTCACAAAGTTGTTTTGAAGATCAAGTGAAATCACATATGTAAAAGCATAATGCAAAGTTTAAGGTTGTATGTGATTATCATCCGTTTATCTTCTCAGGTAGAAGATACAATTTCTGAACTTGCTCTAGCAATACAAATCTGAACCTTTTATACAACTGTTAGAGAGTTGTCTGAGATACTCATATGTTAAATGACTTTTCAAAAGTCACATACCTACTATGTCTCAAATAAAAGATTTCAACCCAGTTCTTCCCAACTCCATGACCAGCCCTCTATCCACTATGCCACTGTTCTCACAACTTTATTTTGATTGTTCAACCCATCAGTAAAATTTTTTGAGCATACATCCCCTAAAATATGTATATTTACTCATTTATAAATTATCTACATGAACTACTGCATTAATATTTGTCTATATTATAAAATTAACATAAAATATATTGAAAAGGATGAGAAAAAGATGAATCGAGGTGATCCTACAATCAATAGATATCCACTGAAATTTACTGGATCTCAGAAGAGGGAGCAACCACAGTGAAGATATCACTAGCATGCTAGACTTTTTTCCTTAGGAGCCAGAGCTTCTTCAGACAAAATTTTCTCTACCAATGTCTCCATAACTGACAAATTATTCAACAACAAAATGTATATGGTATTATGAAGTGAAATCACAGAATGTAAGAGGTGATAATATACCAATCTTATCTCCCTTCCATATTCCAACCAGATGGAAAATAATCCTATTTGGTTGCCTAGCTTTAACATAAAGTTTGAAGTCAAGAAATAGGATGGAAAATGAACAGATAACCAAAATAGGAACTTGACCATAAAAAAGCTGCTATGGTGTCAGGGAAGATCAAGAAACAAACTCAGAAGAAGACAATGATTTAAAACAGCTACAGCCAAAGCTTTAAAGGGGGAAGAAAAAACTGCTAGGTGGGCACAAGCCCAACAAAGAATTCCTAGAAGAGTTGAACTATGAGATAAGAGTGATACAGGAAAAAATGTGGAAAAATATGAAAAGAGAATTAACAGCTTGGTAAAAGAGGCACAAAGATACTGAAGAAAATAATACCCTAAAAACAGAATTGGACTAATGATAAAAGAGGCATAAAAATTAATTGAAGAAAAAACTCATTAAAAAGCAGCATTGAGCAAATAGTAAAAGAGATAAAAATTTTTTTCTGAAGAAAATAATTCCTTAAAAATTAGAATTAGGCAAGTAGCACCTAATGACACCAGATGACATTCATAAACAAAGTGAAAAGAATGAAAAAATAGATGGAAATGTGAAATAACTCATCAGAAAAACAACTGACTTGGAAAATAGAGGAGATGCAATTTATGAACTATTGGACTTCCATGATTTAAAAAAAAGAACTTAAACAGATTTCAAGAAATTATAAATGAAAACTGCCTTGATATCTTACCTCCAAAGAGTAAAATACCCACCCACCCCCCAAAAAAAACCCAAGAACAATTCAAACTTTGTGGTGCCACAGTCAGGATAACATAAGCTCCATGTTGAAGGAGTGGAGGGCTCGGAATGTGATATTATGGAAGGCAAAGGAACTAGAATTACAACCAAGAATAATCTACCAAGCAAAACTGAGTATAATCCTTCAGGGGAAAATGGATATTCAATGCAATGGAGGCATTTCAACCAGAGCTGAATAGAAAATCTGACATTCAAACACGACTCTAGAGAAGTGTTAAAATGGTAAACATGAGAGAGAGAGTGAGATCACATGAAGCTCAATAAAGTTAAACTACTGACATTCCTATTTGGGAAGATGATCCATGTATTTCCTAAGAACTTTATCATTATTCAGGCAGCCAGAAGCAGTCTACATAAACAGAGGGCATGGATGTGAGATGATTACTATAGGAATATGTTTTGCATGAATTCACATGTATCACTAATATCATTTTGTTTGCCTTGTCAGTGGATGGGGGAGCATGTGGAGGGCAGGAAAGAATTTGGAATTCATTTTTTTTAAAAAGAATGCTTAAAATAAATATGTAATAAGTATTTTTTTTAAAAAAATAAAGATACAAATGAAAGTAAGACATGAGAGGATAGACAAACATAGTACTCATAAATATTCCAATTAATGTTCTTATTCTTGGACTTAGTAAACCACTGAGCCACTGATCAAATTTATCTTTGACCTATAGGCAAGAGAGCAGAGATCGAGATTATGGGATAAAGAACTAAGAGGAAAAAAAGTTGTATGCTAAATTAGATGAGAATGTGTGTGCCAAACAAGGAGAAAGGGCTAGGGGCATATATTCTTAGGGCTGGTAGGCATCTCAAAAATCAGCTAGTCTAGCCGTTCCTAGGCAGGAAGTCTTTCTACAACATCCTTACCAAGAAATCCTCCAGGCTTGGCTTAAAAGCCTTCTAGAACAAGTTGAATTTCACATGGGGACAATGCTAATTATTAGGGTTCTTTTTTCTTATGTAGTGCTGAAATTTGCCTTTCTTCAACTTCCAGTCATTGCTCTTAGTTATTTTCTCTATCTGTGTACCGTTGTCCTGCCCATCACATTGCTCGGAAGTATACTAGAATTAGGAATTGAGTCAACTTTCTTGTTACCTGGCAGTTTTTTAGGATCAATGAGAAATTCATACAAAAATCTTTGAATTTTGCAAGACAAATATGAAATATTTGTATTTACAAATGACCTTTGTCTAATAATTTCAATGTATTCTAGCCCTATGATCTCTTAAATGAAGTTGCCTTAAACAGCATAGACTTAAGACTGAGGATATCTCACACTTATTAACTTTTTAAAAATTTAAGTGCATTTTCAGGTCCATTACTACTTTGCGTAAAAGGGCAAAGAAAAAGGATATTCCTCAACATGGTTTTAAATTTGTTGACATTCTATAACAAGGCCTGATCTTGTCCTAGAACATAAATCATGTCTCTTCTTGTTCTCACAAATTCAGGAGCTTCTCCCATGCATCAATTAAAGTTAAAAACCAGAGCAAGGCAAAAGCCAATTAACCAGCCAGCCAACACCTATGGATTCCAATGTGTTCACCTGCAGTCATTCATATATCTTATTTTTCATGTCCCTAGTGGCATGAGTTCCACTATTCCTAAACTTGTAGACAGATGTCTATACTTTGACTTCCAAAGTATTTATGGACTTGTAATCTACATTTCCCTTTTCATAGTCTACAGTGAAATGCTCCTAACCGCTTTGTTTCAGAATACTTTCTGCTGTTAAATTTTCAGTTTATCAAGTTGACATCTCCCTATTATCATTTTGACTCCCTCCCAAAAATTCAACTAAACAAATTTGGTCTCTATTATGCATGAGGCCCTCTGACCAATGATCTGAGAAGTCTACAATTATAAGTGTAAGAAGCCTACAATATAAAATGAATAAAAAAAACTAAGATGAAAGATTTCCTCAAAGAAATATATGATCTAAAATTCAAATGATGATTATGCAGCAAAAAGCCAACAACCAGATAGCCTATATGCTAACATCTGAATGTCAAGAGAAAAAATGGAAAGCCTCTACCAGGTTCTTTGGATGCCCTCTGGAAAATTTATGGAGAAAATGATTAAATGAATATTTACTATGTTCTTCCTTATGGATTAGAGTCTCACAGGATCAGCAGATTTGGATGGATTATATATGCATCACTGCAGAGAACATCCACATGGATGAGATCATAAATACATTTGAGCATTGAATACATGATTATCACCAATGCACGGTGTTCATCCCTAGGGATACAAAGAAAAGAGTCGTTGCCCTTTAGAAACTTATTCTAATTGGGAATACAGCATGTACATGGTATATATACATTTGAAAGTATAATTCATAGTGGGGTGTGATGGGAAAGCAAAGGCAACATCTGATAAAGTTCTATAGGAAGTTTAGGAAAGATTAAAACCTACCAGACTGATAATACCTCTCACCTTTGGGCTATAACATGTCCCATATTTCTTACTTGGATAAATAATTCTTTCTGGATATCTTTTTGATGCCTCTAATTCAAGATTTCTGAAGCCAAATTTATTATCTCCCTCTGCCCCTTCATCTTCTTCTGATTCCTTCTCCAGAACCCTCTCAAACCAAAGCTAGATCCTCTTCCCAGGTTATTCATTTCTGCTAATGACACCACTATTCTCCAAGTTCTTTGGGTTAACTGTTTCAGAGTGATCATTGAATGAAAAGTCATCACTTTCTGTACTTCTCTACTGTCATTACCCAAGTGCAAGCTCTATGAACTCCTAATGGTCCTCTCTCCTTCCAGACTCACCTCCAACAATCATTTGGTGTTTGGAGATGTATTCTGCCACCAGATTATTTTTTCCTAAATTCTTAGCTCAATAACAGATAATATTTCCCCATTGCCTACCCAGTGGTGTACAGATGCCTCATGTTGACACCTTGAAAAACTTACACTATTTATCTGCCCCAATCTATCTTTTTAACCTTATTTCCCTCCTTCTAATGTGTACCTTGTTAAACTAAGCATTTGCTGTTCTCTGAACTTGCCTCATGACTTATTTCTGATTTTATTTTCCTTTGCATTGAACTGATATTCTCTTCTCACATTTATGCTCATGAAAATTGTATTCATCCCTCAAGGTTTAGCTCATAAAGCACCTATTACATGGAGTCTTCCTTGATGACCTTATGTAGAAATGATCTCTCCTTCCAAACTCATAATGCACTTAATTGCAACATTCTAATGGCAGTAATGATATACAGTTATTTCTGTCCATATAGAATCATAGACCTAGAGCTGGCAGGGGCTTTAGAATCCATCTAGTCCAAATTCTTTATTTTTCAAATGAAGAAACAAGACTAAGGATGTTAAGTGACTTTCCCAAAGTCATATAGGAAGTTTGCATCAGAGGCAAGATGTGAACCCAATTCCTCTGATTTCAGAGGTAGTGTTCTTCCCACTGTACCACACTGTTACCCATCTCCTGCTAATTTGATTTTCAATTTCAATAAATATTTGTTAAACAGATACTATATGATGAATACTGTGCTAAGTGTTGGGAAATATAAGGCTCTGCTAGCACCCCTCCAAAAATTTGCTTTGTATTTATTTTATAAACCATTATATATACATGATGTCTACCCCAATAGGATATATTCCTTCAGAATAGGACTGTCACTTTTTCGTCTCTGTACACACAACACCTAGCACAGTATCTGACATATAGTAGGGATTTGATAAATTCTTGTTGATTGATAAAAAAAAAATTAAATCAGGCACATTGTTCCTGTGAAGCATAATCTAATTAATAGTTATGACACATAGTCAGATAACAATAATATAATATGACTTAACTAGTAAAAGTACCAAAAAGTGAACTAGCAGTCTCTAAAAGAATATAATTCAGCTATGCTTTTTCCTCTACTTCTTATCTAGAAATGCAACTGCAATTTCCAAATCTTCTAGAGATTATTCATCATTTCATTGGAGGGCAAAAATGTGATTATTTATACTAGTAGGAGGGATGTTGAGAGAATGGATATTTTAACTCAATTTGACGTGACTTTGAATATCACTATAGAAGAAAAAAAGATTAGATAGACTAAAAAACTTGAATGACATCAAAGGATATAAAACCATCAAGAGCACAGGGTGAAAAGAGTCTTTCTCCTCAAATCTTGGCATGCTAGAAAGCATTATTTAAAACTAGAGTGGCACAAGACCGCTATACAGTAGATCATGAACATGTGGACTTCATTATCCTAAAATGTTAGGCCAAAAATATGATATTAGATCTAAAATGAATTTTTTTTGAGGAGGATATGGATAGTCATGGTATGTCTTTAACCTTTGAATATCAAAATCAATCAGTGATCTTTGAAAATTGTCTCTTATGTGTAAAGGAGACAATATCCATGCTCTCCTACAAAATATATCTTAGTTCTATTGTCAGAGGCTGAATTCTGAACTAAATGAATTGGTCTCTTTTAATACCATACTCCTCATGTTTTTGTACTAGTAATATTTTTTTCCCCTAATAACAATGTGACCCTAGTTCTTTTCAACCCCTATTTACCCAGCCTTTTCTTACTTGGCTTTACATCCTTGCCTCAATGACTGACCATCTGGCTCCTGCTTCCATTTCAGGCAACTTCTCTTTAGCCTCACCCTGCTCTAACCTCTGATTTTCTAGTTACCGAGATGAGTTCACTTCAGCCTTGTCTCTTCTCAGCCCTGTCTGAACTTTGATCTCTTGGTTATTGATCCAACTCAGGAAGGAACTTATTGTTTACCTCCTCCTTACCCCAACCCCAATTTCCAATCATTTAGTCCCAGTGGCAATACGAGAAGCTTAGAACCTCATTATTTCTCTCCTGTAGCTATTCCACTCCTCCTCCCCCTGAGTCCAGCTGATTTTATCTGCATCAAGATAGTGCCAACATGACCCTGTCTCTGCTAGGCACCATACAAACCAAGTTGAACAAACTTGCTTCCTTCTACTAATGGCACATAAGACAAAGTAGGTCTTGTTATAATTCACCCAAACCACATTTGTTTTAGTCTGGTGGTTATTACACTGTAACTGAATCAGCCAAAATCATAAGATCCAGATGTGAACTGTCAAAGCAAACATATTTGTTATAGCCATATAAACGGAAAGGGGGCACAGAAATTGCTTGGGTTTTTAGAAGAAACAATCTGCTGATCCTTCTAAAGAATTGACTCAGAACTCCCTAACTTCAAACTTATTTCTTGAATAAAACTAAAGGAAAATGGTACAGTTGGAATCAGAAGACATGGATTCAAGGCTTAGCTTTGTCACTTATTCCTGTGTGGCATGGGCAATACTTTCAGACTGCTAATGAGCCTTGCTTTCCTCATCTGTAAAATGGGGATGATACCTAATTTTTTCTAATTCATTTGAGTTGTTATCAGGTTCAAATGAGGTAATATGTAAAAACATTTTTAAATTACTATGCAAATGCAATGTATTGTTATGCTGGTTTTCTTTTTTCTTTCTCTTACCTTCTAGTCATTTTTTTTTGTCCCTCAGTAAATAGTCTGGGACTAATTACCTCACAGTATTCCACTGCTATGACCTAGCTTCACTATGGTCAACACACATAGAAAGGAAGACAGTTGAGTCACCTTTGTGTAGACTTCTGTAACATTGTAACCTTAGTGTCAAAGAATTTCTATTACCTAAAGGACCCAGGTACATTATAAGAGATTTATATCTCCTCAGGTCTTAGGGAAATTTTTGGATTCTTTTCCTAAGTATGCTGAAAGCCACCAATTCCTCAGTTTCAAGTATGAGATCAAATAATTGTATTAGAAGGAACAACAAGAAAAAGCCTAGAATGACTATTAGTCCAGAAGATAATAGGTAAATATGCAAAGTTACTTAGAATCCTAACCATGGGAATATCTCTGACAGCAACTTCACATCCCAGGTTGAATCTTGGAAGTTCACTCCTGTATATCAATTCTCTGTTGTTTAAAAGAGGAAAGGATAGATTGTTTTGTGTCTCTTTCTCTCCCTTCTCCCCTGCCATTCCTTCTGGTTCTACTACAGCACAGCCATCCAGGCCACCATTTCCTCAAGTGAGGGGGACGGGGAGTATAGAATAGCTACAAGAGAGAAATAATGAGTTTCTAAGCTTCTTGTATTGCCACTGGGACTAAATGATTGGAAATTGGGGTTGGGGTAAGGAGGAGGTAAACAATAAGTTCCTTCCTGAGTTGGATCAATAACCAAGAGATCAAAGTTCAGACAGGGCTGAGGAGAGACAAGGCTGAAGTGAACTCATCTCAGTAACTAGAAAATCAGAGGTTAGAGCAGGGTGAGGCTAAGGAGAAGTTGCCTGAAACAGGAGCAGGAGCCAGATGGTCAGTCATTGAGGCAAGGATGTAAAGCCAAGTAAGAAAAGGCTGGGTAAATGGGGTTGAAAAGAACTAGGGTCATTTTGTTATTAGTGCCAAATAAGGAAAATTAAAGCTTTAAAGCTTCTCTCTCTCTCTCCTTCTCTCCTTTTACCCTTCTCTTTTTATCTCCAATTCTTTTCTTTCTCTAATTGCCATTACTCTCTCCCTCAGGAGACTAACCTAAATCTAACCTCCCCCCTTTAATTATCAAACCCACCCATTATGCCCATCTCTGAAAGCAAAAGTATTTTATTTTCCCCAGTTGAATTAATGGGAAAAGGATGAGAAAGAGTTCCCTATATCCTACTGTTTCCTACATCATTCTTGATGCTAAAACTAGGAGGACTATATTTCACTGAAAGCATTTTCAAGAGTTTAAATGTTTAGCATTTTGGAATTAAACAGAAGACAACTGGGAAATGGCTCTCAATCAGCATCCAGACACAATAAGCTATATTAAATTACGGAGTAGGATCATTTGAAACTATAGTGATTGGTACTTTCTTTGGGTAATAACAGCAGCAATATTCCCCCCGCACATAGAAGTGTGTTTTGAGGAAATTCAAAGGGCATGAAGTTTGTTTGTATCGTGGTTGGAGTTGTTTAGTATTTGGTGAACTATACATACTATACATAGCACTTGTATGTAAAAAACTTTCTAAAGATAGTCTAGAAAAGACCTTGAAGGTGGAGGAGCCATGATAACAGAGTGGAGTGAGCATTGTTCCTGTGCTCTCCTATCACACCGATCTAAACAAGTTTAAAAAGCACACCAAATCATACTGTGAGTGGGATAACCAACAAAAAAGTCCCAATGAGTCATTTCTCCAATCCAGGGCAGCTTAGGAGGACAGAAAATAGGTCTTCAGTTTCTGGGGTGGAAACTGGCCAGAAGTGCAGCATGGGGGAGCAACACAGCTGTAGGCCTTAGAGCAGTGGAAACAGCACTAGGAGTGCAATGCACCAAGGGAATGGGAAAGGGAAAGAGCACCTGGTCAGAACAAGATTCCAGAAGATATTAGCAAAATTGCAAGATATAAAATAAACCCACACAAATCAACAGCATTTCTAAATATTACCATCACAATCCAGAAGGAAGAGATAAAAAGAAATTAAAAAAAAAAACTATAAGCAATATAAACTACTTTGGAGTCTGCCTCAAAAGACACATACATTATATGAACAGAAGTACAAAAGACTATATACAAATAAAGACAGAGCTAAATAATCAAAAAATAATTAATTGTTACATGGATAGGTAGAAGCAATATAACAAAAATGACAATACTACCTAAACTAATCTACTTTATCAGTGCCATGCCAATCAAATTACCAAAAAAAAAAAATTTATAGTGCTAAAAATAATTATCTGGAGGAATAAAATGTTAATACTTTCAAAGGACTCAGTTTTAAAAAGGAAAAGGAAAGGGCCTATAAATACCAGATCTCAAACTATGTTACAAAGTGGCAATCATCAAAAACAATTTGGTGCTAGATAAGGAACAGAGGGGTTGATCAATGGAATAGATTGGGTAAACAATACACAAAAACAAATGAGCACAGTAACATAGTGTTTGATAAATCAAGCGCTCACTAACAAAAATTACTGAGAAAACTAGAAAGCAGTCTGGCAGAAACTAGACATAGACCAACATCTCACACAATATAGCAAGATAAGCTCAAAGTGGATATGTGACTTGGACATCAAGGGTAATTTTCTAACCTGGGGGGAAATTATCTGTCAGATCTATGAGCAGGGGAAGAGTTCATGACCGAACAAGAGACAAAGAGGACCACAGGAGGTAAAATGGATAATTTTGATTACATGAAGTTAAAAATGTTTTGCACAAACAAAAACAATGCAGTCAAAATTACAAGGAAAACAGGAAACTAGGGGAAAATATATAGCAAGTTTATCTGATAGAAGTGTCATTTCTCAAATATAAAGAGAACTGCTTCGGACTGATAAAAATAAAATCCATTCCCCAATTGATAAATTGTCAAAGGATATGAGGCAGTTTTCAGAAGAAAAAGTCAAAATTATCAATAGGCATAAGAAAAAATGCTCTCAAGCAATAATAATTAAAGAAATGAAAATTAAAACAATTCTGAGGCACCATTTCAGTTGTTGTTTAGTCATTTTTTTCAGTCATGTCTGTCTCTTTGTGACCCCATTTGGAGTTTTCTTGGCAAAGATACTGGAGTGGTTTGCCATTTCCTTCTCCAGCTCATTTTACAGATGAGGAAACTGAGGCAAACAGGGTTAAATGACTTGGCCAGAGTCACACAGCCGGTAAGTTTCTGAGGCCAGTTTGAACTCAGAAGAATGAGTCTTCCTGACTTCATGCCCAGCACTCTGTCCAATATGCCACCTAGTTGTATCAAGATACCATCTCATACCCATTATACTAAGATGACAGAAAATAAAAATGACAAATGATAGAGAGGATGTGGGAAAATAGGTACCCTAATGCAATGTTGGTGGAGTTATGAACTACTACAACCATTTTGGATAACAGTTTAAAACTGTGCCCAAAAGCTTATAACACTATGCATACCTTCAGACCCAGCAATATTACTACTAGGTCTATATCCCACAGAGATGATTTTAAAAGGAAAATGACTAATATCTACAACAATATTTAGAGCAGTTCTTTTGTGGTGGCAAAGAATTGAAAACTGAGAAGATATCCATCAATTAGGAAATGACTGAACAAGTTATGGCATATAATTGTGATGGAATACAATTAATGTGTAAGAAATAGTGCAGTGAATGATTTCAGAAAACCCTGGGAAGACATAACTAATGCAGAGTGAAGTGAGCAGAACCAGGAGAATTATGTACAGAGTAATACAATATTGCTGTAATGATAATAAAGTATGAAAGACTTAGCAACTCAGATCAATACAATGATCCACCACAATTCCAAAGGGCTCATGATGTAAAATGCTATTCACCTCCAGATAGAGAAAGGAAGGACATTGAGGGTGATTGAACCATGTTTGTCTTTTATTTTATTTGTCATTTTTTCCTGGAATGTAGCTAATACAGAAATATATTTTGAATGACTTCATGATATATATATATAAATAAAATTGGTCTAGCTCTTGCTTTCTCAATGGATAAGAGAGGGCATAGAGGGAGAAATAGAATTTGGACCTGATAATTTTTTTAAAAAATTAAAATAATTATAAAAAATATAGTCTTTCAATGGAGGGATAAGGAAGAAAAGTATGTTTAAAATTTAAAAATGGGGGCAGCTAGGTGGTGCAATGGATAGAACTCCAGCCTTGGAGTCAGAAGGACCTGAGTTCAAACCTGACCTCAGAAACTTAACACTTTATAGCTGTGTGACCCTGGGCAAGTCACTTAGTCCTGGTTGCCTCACTGAAAAACATTTTTTTTTTGTAGTGGGGAAGAACTAGAAACAAAGTAAATGGGGAATAACCAAACAAACTAGTGCCTGAATGCGATGCAGTATCACTACTGCACTGTGAGAAATAAAGAATATAGAGAAACACGAAAAAAATTATATAAACAGATTCAGAGTAAATTAATCAGAACAAAAAAAACCCAGAAAATAATATGTTCAATGATTACTAAGATACAATGAAAAAAATTTTAAATCCTGAATTCTGTGTGATTATAAAAACTAAGAATTGGTCCTAGAGAAGCAGAGAAAATGTACCTCCCCTTCTTTACAGAGATGTGAGGCTATGGGCATTGAATATTGCATATACTTTCAGACACTGATGATGTGATAGCTAGTTATGGTTATTTTTTTTGTTTTCTCTTTCTCTTCTATCTTAACATATTCAAAAATTTTAAATGTCTTGTGAGCAATAGGAGAGTGGGGTAGGATGCAAAAGTATAATATCTTAGGAAGATTTTTTTTTAAATAAAAGGGACAAAAAAGAAGAAAGAAAAATATAGCAATTATTTGGGGAATGAAATCTCCTGACCCCAAAGAATAATTATAAACAATATCTTCTCATTCACTTCAATTTAACAAACATTATCTTAAATGCATAGCATATACAGCAAGTATACTAATGAGGACCTCAGTCTCCTGAGCTAGAATAATACACCATTTGAAAAGGTCTGCTATGCTCCTAAGATAGTGTCCAGGCTCTTTTTTTCATCATGATTTTCAGGTAGTCCAATGATTTTTAAATTGCCTCTCCTGGATCGATTTTCCAGGTTGGTTGTTTTACCATTGAGGTATTTCATGTTTTCATCCAATGTTTCATTTTTTTTTGTTTCTGTTTGACTGATTCTTGCTCTCTCATAGTCATTAGTTTCCATTTGTCCAATTCTAGTTTTTAACACATTGTTTTCTTCTGTTAGTTTTTGTACTTCCTCCTTCAATTGGCCAATTGTATTTTTAAGGGATTTGGTTTTTTTCAGTGTACTTTTTTTTTCCAGTTTGCCAATTGTGTTTTTTAGGTACTTTCCTTCAGTATATTTTTTTTCCAGTTGGCCAATTATATTTTTTAAGGACTCTTCTACCTCTCTCATTAGACTTTTAAAATCCTTCTTGAGCTCTTCTAAGAAGGTTTTTTGGCCTTCAGACCAATTCATATTCCCTTTTGATGTTGCACATGTAGGTTTGTTGACAATGTTGTCCTCTTCAGAATTTGTCTCGATCTTCACTCTTCTCATAATGTGAATCTATGGTACGTTTCTTTTTACTCATGGTTTCTTTATTCTCTGGCCTTTAAAGAGATTGAGCTCCCCTGATGGGGAACAGAGGGCACTGACCCAAGCTTCTTATGTTGGGAGCCTCGGTCTTGGTCACTGGCTTTGTGTGCTGGGGCCTCTTATGTTGGCAATTGGAGGCTGTAGGGTTTTGGCAGCTTACCTCATGTTGGGCTGGAATCAGCAAGGCTGGAACTTTCAGGCAATTCTAGGTTGCCTGCTTTTCCTTTCCTTTAGCTTTCTTCAACTCCTTTTAGATGGGTGCTGCAGGGTGATAAAGGGTGATAATATTCCTGGGGCCTCTTGCAGTGTTACCTCCCTTGTTTCTGCTAATGCATTGGGAGATTCCTTTGTGGTAGAGTGCCGAGGCACCTAGTGTTTTCTGAGCTGGTTTCCACCGGTTACCCCGCCCTCACTGAGGCACTCAGAGGTCTAGGTGTTGGTGTTTGCCTGCTCTACCACCTGGGCTTCAGGATTTCCTGCTGCTTGACAGTTGGAAGCTGTAGGGTTCTGACAGCTTACCTGGTGTTGGGTTGGAATCAGCAAGGCTGGGACTTTAGGAAGACTCTAGGTTGCTTTCTTCAGCTCCTTACAGATGAATGCTGCAGGGTGCTTATCCACCTGGGGCTCTTTGTAGTGCTGCTTCCTTTATTTTTGCTGAGGCACTGGGAGACCCATTTGCTGGGCTGCTGTACTGCTGTTCCCTGTCTTTCTTCTACTTCAGCTGTTCCAGGGTTTTTTTTTTTTTCCTGGGGTGATATTTTCTGGGTTTTCAGAGGTTGATAGGGGAGGGTGAGAGCAACTACCTTTTTACTCTACCATCTCCCAGATTTTTTTTTTCTTGTGTTGATATTCAAAGACTGGAAAGTATTCGTGGCATTTACATTCAACTTACTATTTTTCCTATCTCAAGATTACCTCATTGGTTGAGATTTATTCTACCAGGTTGAAGGACTTTGAGAACAAGCCCTTAAACTGAAATATTCTGTCTTTAAAAGAGAAAAAAATAAAGGACTGCTTTTGTAAGATCAAATCCTCCAGACCTTGGCCACATTCTAAAACCAGCTTGTCTCTATGTGTTATTGTTAGTATCCCAATAGAATTTACATCAAGTTACAATTGAATAGACTGGGTTTCAGTCCCTTAAGTGGTTTTTTTTTTTTCTTTGCTGTAACAAAGAACATAAAGAGAAACTTGGAGAATAAGGTAAACATTAACTGGAACATTGGGCTCTCATTCTTTTGCTGAAGTAATGATTCAAAATGAAACATATATTTCAATATTTTTCCTTATCCTGTTAATCAAAAAGTGAAATTTGTTTATGACACCAAAACAAAAGAACAAACTCTTCATTCATGCTTTTTTCTTTATATTTCTCTGCTGAAACATGTTTTGTTATCATCACAAACACAAAAGATCATATCTCAGAACAAACTACAATGAAGATGAAATAATATGCCATCATCTCATTAGTAATAAAAGCCTAGAAACCAACTATAGTAGTACTCAACTTGTTTGCAAGGTAGACTTCCAGCAGCCTAACCATCAGACAGTCATCAACTCAGAAGCACATAAGGACTTTGAGTCCCAAATAACTGTAACAAAGCCTGGGCACAGAACCAGTCTATGTTCAAACAACTGTATATCAAATAAAGCATCATTTGAGAAACACAAAACACTGGTAATACAAAAAAATGATAACTGCCATTACAGAGAGAAAACAGAGGAATCACCTGTATGAAAGTACAACAGTTTCAGGGCTAGTCAGCACAGGAAGAATTTACACACTTCAATTTTCCCTGCCGTATTGGACTATATCAAAAATACACTCATTGATTTTGGAGAAATGTGGTATGGTAGATAGCATACTGAAGTAGGAGCATAAATTCATAGGTCCTGTCATATGCAGAGGTTGTGTTTAGCATAGTATTTCTTAACTAAAATTCTTTTCCCATGCCACGTCATGGGAAGAACAAGCTTTGGCAAGTCCTACCAAGCTGGAAATGTTTGGAGTGTGGGACAAGTGATGGACTATATGTCCAACAATTAGCCTAGTTAAGTTCAAAGAATCTTACCACTAGATTGGCCACAGGAAAAAGGGTTTTTTGGGTTGTTACTGTTTGTTTTGTGATGGCAACTATATTAAGTTACTCTACTTAGTAACAACTCTACTAAGGTCGTCTTAGTAAATTATACTTAGCAGTAAGTTAACAGTAATAACTTACAGTTACTACTGTAATTGTAAGTAAAAGTAGTACACTATTATAGTAGTAAATATAAGTCACTATACTATAAGTAACCATAGTACAGTTATGTAATTGTGTTATAGAAGAGTTGCATTCTGTATTGGTGGAAGGATTACCTACACTGATAAAATAGCAAATCTTTTCAGTAGTCTCTATTTAAGAAAGAATGGAAATGTATAATATATTTTAGAATTATTTGCATCCAAAGCAGTGAAATCAACTGTCTATTAAACCTCTTGAACTGGATGTCCTGTAAGACATCTCTTAAAATCAACATGTTCCAAATTAAACTCATTATCTTTCCCCAAAAACTATTCTCTCTCCCTAACTTCCCTGTTACTGTTGAGTACATCCATCATCTTCCAATCACTCAAGCTGTAAACCTAGGTGATATCCTCATCTCACTCCCCTATATCCAAGCAGTTACTAAATCCTGTCATTTCTACCTTCACAATATCTCTTATTGAATACCCCGTTCTCTTTTCTGATGCTGCAACTACCCCAATGTAAATCCTCATCACCTCATGCCTGGACTATTGCAATAGCCTGTTGATGGGTCTTATTACTTCATGTCTTTCACCACTTCAATTCTTCCTTCACTCAACTGTCATATTCATCTTCCTAAAGCAGAGATCTAATTATATCATACACCTCTATTCAATAAACTCCAGTGGCTCCCTATTGCAGCCAGAATAAATGTAAAATTATCTGCTTAGCTTTTAAACTCCTTAATAACCTGCCTTTTTCCTATTATTCCAGTCTTCTTATACCTTACTCCCTTGCATGCACTCTTTGATCCAATGACATTGGCCTCCTCAATGTTTTTCTCATAGGAAACTCCATCCTGAACATTTTCCCTGGATGTTCCACTGGCCTGCAATGGAAGTTTGTTTATCCCCCCCCCCCAGTTTTCCTTAATACTAGTGCCTTTTCTCTGAGACTACTCTCAATTTGTTTAATAGATACATAGATACATAGATGATAGATACACAGCTGATGAAGTTTGTGCATAGTTATTTGCATGTCGTCTTACCTATTAAACTGTATTAGGGACTGCCTTGCTCCTTTGTTGCCTTCCTTTTTATCTGTAGTACTTAGCACAGTGCCTGGCAAATAGTAAATGCTTAATAAATGACAGTCGATTGAATAATTGACTAAAAAAGAAAAAAAAATTGACACTTCCTGAAAGAGAGCTGATAGATTTGGGGTGCAAAATGAGACATGGGCATGGCTAGTGTGGGAATTTGTTTTGCTGAACTATGCATATTTGTTACATGGACTTTGTTTTTCTTTTCTTTTTTTTTTAACGGAGGACGAAGAAAGGAGAGAAAATATATTGCTGATAATAGAAAACAATATTTTTTAAAACTAAAAAAAGTAAAAGGACAAGTTTCACTTATCAGGAAAAATCATTTGTGTGGAAAATTATATTCTCTGAAGTTGC
Organism: Phascolarctos cinereus; assembly: GCF_003287225.1. NCBI lineage: Eukaryota > Metazoa > Chordata > Mammalia > Diprotodontia > Phascolarctidae > Phascolarctos > Phascolarctos cinereus. Next base: position 402,277,419 of record NW_027555847.1, read on the forward strand.
CAAATATAAGAAATGTTACCTAAGTTAATCATCTAAATAATTTTTACTGGTATTTCTGGGTTAGTTTTGAAATTCCAAGACCAAAGTTTTCCCATTGAAAATGACTCCTACTTGACTTCATATAGTTTCATACCTAGTTTTAAACACAGTGATTTGACAGTTGTCTTTCTTCTGGTAGAATGCTGGCATTTGAATTGTTTTCATGTGCTTGTCTAACTTGTAACACACTTGGGGACCAAATATACGATGAACTCATTTCCAAACTAGGTCAAATAGAGCTAATATACTATGGAGAGGCTGCTTCCTTTTTGACCCAAGGCTTAAGCTTCAAATATTTCATATTTAGATATAAAAATAATGGCCTTTAATTGACTCCCCAGCAGGTGTCGATCCCACTCCCCACCCCCTGACCCTCGTTGTTAACCAGTGATGCTGATAGTTTAATGAGGAATTGGTATTTTGCTCCTCTCTAGCCTACAGCTAAGTCCTTGGGAGATAAGGATGATAACATTCATCTCCCCTTTCTGCTTCCCCCTAAAGTTTAATTTGGCACCTTCCCAGCAGCTGAAAAGTGCCTCTCCAAGATCACCTTCCCAACATTATGCAAATGTCTAGGGCAGATGGAGATCAGCTGAGCATAGCACCTGACTCTGTACTTAGCTTAACCAAGACTAGTGGAAACCACACTTCAGTGAAATTGGAAGGACAGAAGATTAGAGAAGGAATCTCAGAGATCATGGAAGGTCAGACTTTTCTTTTCAGAGTTGAGAAAAGTAAGACCAAAAGTGATGACAGCAACAGGACTAGAAAAACCTGGTGTCCAGAGTCCTGGTTCAGTGCTAAGTCATGTTAATTTAGGAGAGAGAAAATGTGTAGAGCTTTAGGGGGAAAAATGAATAACTAAAATATTAAATCTAATCCTATAGCATTTACTAATCATTTAACGATGGGGCACTAAAAGGTTAATTGATAAGCTGATGGCACACATCCAATATGTGCCTGAAGCAGGACTTGAATCCAAGATTTCTTGACTCTGATAACATTTTCCTAAATACTATAACATGCTAAAATAATGACATAGAAATAATAAAATATTAATAATATTTCAAGTAGATCTCATCCATTTGCATATATAGTTATTACTACAGCCTTATGAGCTTTACTATCCCTATTTTATAGATGAAGAAATGGAGATTGAGAGGTCAAGTGGCTTACCAAGCATCATGCAATAAGTGTTGAGACAATATTAAAAACCAATATCTAACTTTTAAATTAGGAGCCACGATCATGGTGTTACTGAGGATAGAAAAAATTAAGAAAGAGAACAGACTTAAGAGAAATGTTTAGTTAAAGGCAGTAGTGTATTAAATGGAATTGTATTCCAAAGCTACCCTGGAATCCTCTGTACAATTTTATAGAGATCTACTTAAGGTCTTTATAGAGAAACTTGGGATCACAAGTAATGGAAAGCTAGCACATACTCCCTCTTGGAAGATGATAGCAATATTTGGTAACTTTTGAAAATCTACCTAGGGACCTTGTCTACCCTGAGGATTGTACAGCAACATGATGTAATGGAAATAATTCTAGCCAGGAACTTAGAATCCTAGGTTCTCATCCCAGCTCTCAAAATGGTGTGACTGCATACAAATGCTTCACTGCTGTAGCTTTGTTTCTGCATCTATAGGATAACCAAGGTAAACTAATATTTCCTGCCTTTCTAAGAGTCTGTAATTCTCATTCTCATTGCTATTTCTTGAACTTTCTTAAATATTGATTGGCCCCCATGGTAAAAAGAGAAATTGTGTGAAAGATTGACAACGAATTTTCAATTTAGAAAATAGTTCAGTTCTCCAGTACTAACTTTTCAAAACTAAAAGGATGTGTGATATCAGTGATTGGGATACTCTTTTCATTGATATGCAAACTGAGATTCCTTCATGCCTTACTAGATAGGCTTTATGAGCTACTGTGGCCTACCTGTTGCTCTGCCTGTATATGTATATGTCTATAATCTACATATGCATGGTTTTATAGGGATGTCATGTACAAAATTGTCACGTATCTGCCAACTTCATGTTGATGAAGATTTCTCCAATGTCAGTCCCAAAATGTATTGATTATATTTCCTTCTTCTCTTCAGTCAGGTCTGATAAGAACCCAGGAAGCAGATTACTTCTTGAAACCGCTTCCTCTGCACCTAGCCCTTAAACTGAACTATTCAGCACCTGATGGACATCATTCCCATGTACTTTACAAAAGATCCATAGGAGCCCAGCCTCACAGTGATAACGAAATTATGATGATTGAGAGGAAAAGAGAGCTGGAAAAGCACAGCAGATTATATCAAGAAAACCAGCATCTTCACCATGGATTTAACCTCAAGCACCCACAAAAACAGCATTTCTGTGGAAGGCGCAAGAAATGTATGTAAGGGCAATTTTTTATTTTATTTCAATATTATTTATAGAGACAGCATGTTGTAGTGGATAGAGAGCTGGCCTAAAAGCCAGGAAGGCCTGTGTTCCAGTGTTGTCTCAGATATATGTTGCTTTGTGACTCTGGGCAAGTCTCTTAACCTTTCAATGCTCTCAACTACAAGTTGCAGAGAATCAAGAAATCAATAAACATTTATTAACCACATACTATGTATCAGTACTGGGGGTGCAAAAAGATAGTCTCTGCCTTCAAGGAGCTCACAATCTGATGGGGAAGACAACAAACAAATGAATACGTAAAATAAGCTATATAGGACCAATAAGAAATAATTAACAGAGGGAAGGAACTAGAAATAAAAGAGAGAGGGAAGGTTACCAAGATGGCATTTTAGTTGGGATTTGAAGAATTCAAGGGAAGTCAGTAGATGGAGATGAAGAGGGATTCAAGGCATGAGGGACAGCCAGAAAAAATGGCTAAAGCTGAGATGAAGTGTCTTGTTCAGGGAACAGCAAGGAGGACTGTGTCATGGATCAAAGAATACCTGATAAGCTTAAGGTGTAAGAAGACTGGAAATATAGAAGGGACCTAAGTTGTAGAGAGTTTCTAATGCAAAACAAGAACCCAAACTCCATAAAACAAATTATTTTGTTGGGTTTTAGAGTTCTGTGAAGTTTTGATTCAGTCAAAGGGCCACATCTGAGCACCTAAAAGGCCACATGTAGCCTCGAGCCCAAAGGTTCCTCGAAGAGGACACTGCTGAAAGAAAATTATTTTTTTCCTAGCCTACAGCTATGATATACATGTATTAATTTATATAAATGTCAAAGTTTTAAGATAATACATAAAAAATGCAATAGGGATGGGAAAAAGACTGGACCTCTGATGTCACTGGAGTAGAGAGCTCCCTGGTGAGGAAACTCTCTCTAGCAATGTAGGTCTATACCTTCTTAACTACTTAGTTCCTCAGCCCACTCACTTTCCATAATGTATTCCTCTATTCCACCTCAACTACACACAAAGATAGTCATAACCTTGATCTTGCCATCATCCACCAATATACCACTTCCACATTCAAAAATTCTAAAATCTCCTTATCAGTGGTCCTATCTCTGATCTCATGTTGCTCATTTCCAAATAAAGCTTAATATTTGTGTTGTCCTCAAAGTTACTTGTCAGCCTCAGATTATTTTGAGCTTTAGTTCTATTGACACCATCATGAAAGTTATGCTATGCTTGTTTTATCCATACTCCATTTTTCTTGTGTCCATCTTTTTTACTTGTATTTTAAAAATATATGTTGGTTCTAGAGTTCCTTTTCATACATCATTCTTTTTGATAACTTTCTCTTTTCCTACTTATAGGACTCATTTATTTGTCAAAAGGTCTATGTCCCTCCTCTTCAGGAAAAATCTCATAACTGTCACTTATTTCCAAATGTTGGTCCTTACATCCTTTCTATTCTGTTGCATTCTTCCAGTTTACTTCTATCTGTTTAATTATTTTTCTTCTTTATTTTTATATTTATATTTTTATATTTAAGTCTTTATGTTTCTTGTAAGGAAGAATTCATTCTCACTGGCTACACATAATTCAGAGGTGACTCTCAGGCCCCACTATCTTCCTTCTTTAGAGGGAGCTCAACTTGCACTTTGAGCATAGGCAATAATTTACTTAGCCATGGCAGAAATTAAAACATCAGATATACTCTATAAAGCATACCAACAAATGGACTCTGCTCTCCATACTTTAAGAAAGTGAGACGCAGAGTCCCTTGTTTTCTTTCTAGCTGATTCCCTAGGCAACTATTGTGGCAAATTTTGTTTTGTTTGTTTGCTTTTCTGGGAGTCTTCAACTCTGGGGCAATTGCTGTTTCTCACCTTGCTAGCACCTTTGCAAGACACAGCCCAACTGCATTCCCTCAGCAACTTGGCAACTTAACTTTACACTGTCTTACTTATCTTTTCTAAATAGCTTTGTCATTTTACCAACTTCTTTCTCCTTGATTCATTCTATTCCTTTTCTAGTCATTCTCCTTTTCCTATAGAATTTCTCTTCTTTCAGCTCAACTGCTTCACCAATTACTCCTTATTTGCATTGGGCCCTTCTGCTTTAGTTGTCTTATTCTTGGAATTCTCCTCCTCCTTCTCTAGCTCTTCTCCTGCTTCTCTTCCACTCTTCTGATCTTTCTCTTCTCTTCCTTCTACTTCAGCTTTTCTTCAAGTCTTCACAGATTTCCCCTACCCTTTATTCAATTCCACACATTATTCAGAGTTATGAAATCCTTCGAATTCCCTTCATAATTCCTTTGACTTCTTCAGATCAAGTCCTTTTCTCACAAAAGTTGGAGCTAGTTAATTAATCATCACATTTTTTGTTGATAAGTCATGTAGCAACAGGACAGAGATCATAGTCTGAAGAAAGCACACTGGATAGCTCCAAGAGAAGTTGGTTCTTTAATTAATTTCCAAAGTGAACGAATCAAATTTTTTTTCTTGTTTACTTAACCACCTGTGCACCACCCTGTATGTCAGACTCTTACCATATTTTTTTAAGTATGCTTCAATCTGTATTTAGACACATCACTTCTTTCTCTGGGGATGGATAGCATTTTTCACCATAAATCCTTCAGAGTTGTCTTGAATTGTTGTACTTCTGAGAATAACTAAGTCATTCATAGCTGATCATCTTGCAATATTGCTATTACTTTATACACAGTACAATTCACTTTGCATCAGCACATGCAAGGCTTTCCAGGTTTTTTCAGAGAGCATACTGCTCATCATTTCTTATAGTACAATAGTATTCCATGATAATCACATGCCACAATTGTTCAGCCATTCCCTAATTGATGGGCCTCCCTTCAATTTCTAATTCTCTGGCGGCAGAAAAGAGCCACTCTAAATATTTTTGTACATAAAAGTCATTTTCCTTTTTGTTTTCATCTCTTTTGGGATACAGACCTAATAGTGATATTGCTAAGATATCCATGGTTTTTATAACCCTTTGGGCATAGTTCTACAGAATGATTGAATCAGTTCACTACTCCACCAACAATGCATTCATGTCTCATTTTCCCCACATCCCCTCCAATATTTGTTATTTACCTTTCCTGTCCTATTAGCCAATCTAATAGGTATGAGGTAGTACTTCAGAATTGTTCTAATTTGAATTTCTCCAATTCATAATGAGTCAGGTTATATTTTTACATGGCTATAGATATCTTTGATCACTTCATCTAAAAACTGATAATATCTTTTGATCATTAATCAATTGAATGGCTCTTATTTTTATAAATTTGACTCAGTTCTTTATATATTTGAGAAATGAGACCTTTATCAGAGAAACTTGCTTCAAAAAAGTTTTTCATAGTTACTATTGCTAACTGTATTTCTTTCCATGTTTGTTCTCTTCTCTCTCTCCTTTCACCTTGTCCCTCCTCAAAAGTGATTTGTATCTGATGACCCCCTCCCCCAGTCTGCCCTCCTTCTATCACCCTCCTTCTCTTATTCCTTCCACTCCTATTTTCCTATAATGGAAGATAGATGTCTATACCCAATTGAGTATGTGTGTTGTTCCCTCTTTGGGTCAATTCTTTTTTTTTTTAACTTGATAATTTCTTTTTTTTTAATTTAAAAAAAAATTTTATTAATTTATTTTGATTTATCAACAATCACTTCCATATACTTTTGAGTTGAAAAATTTTCTCCCCCTTTCCTCCCCCCCCCTCCCCAAGACAGCACACAATTTGATATAGGCTTTACATTTACATTCCTATTAAACATATTTTCACATTAGTGAAGTTGTAAGTAAAAATTAAAACCAATAGGAGGAACCATCAGAAAGATGAAACAAAAATCAACAGAAGGTAAAAATAAGTGATAGTGATTCGACTTCCATAGTTCTTTCTTTGGATTTGGACAGCATTTTCCATCCCGAGGCCTCTGGAGATGTCTTAGATCCTTGCAATGCTGAGAAGGGTTCAGTTTAACAATATTAGTCATCATATATCATGGCTGTTATTGTGTACAAAGTCCTCTTGGTTCTGCTCACTTCACTCAGCATCAGACCATATAAGTATTTCCAGGTTTTTTCTGAAGTCAGCCTGTTCATCATTTCTTATAGCACAATAGTATTCCATTACATTCGTATACCACAACTTGCTCAGCCATTCCCCAATTGATGGGCATCCTTTCCATTTCCAATTCTTTGCCACCACAAAAAGAGTTGCTATGAATATTTTTGTACATGTGGGTCCTTTTCCCATTTGTTTGATCTCTTTGGGATGTAGCCCTAGAAGTGCTATTGCTGGATCAAAGGGTATGCACATTTTTGTAGCCCTTTGGGCATAGTTCCAAATTGTTCTCCAAAATGGTTGGATCATTTCACAACTCCATCAACAATGTATTAGCGTTCCAATTTTCTCACATCTTCTCCAACATTTATCATTTTCCTGTTTTATCATGCGGGCCAATCTGATAGATGTGATGTGGTACCTCAGAGTTGTTTTGATTTGCATTTCTCTAATCAATAATGATTTAGAGCATTTTTTCATATGACCATAGATGGCTTTAATTTCTTCATCTGAGAACTGTCTGTTCCTATCCTTTGACCATTTATCAATTGGGGAATGGCTTGTGTTCTAAATTTGTCGTAATTCTCTACATATTTTAGAAATGAGGCCTTTATCAGAGAGACTGGTTGTAAAAATTCTTTCCCAATTTTCTACCTTCCTTCTAATCTTAGTTGCATTGGCTTTGTTTGTGCAAAAACTTTTCAATTTAATGTAATCAAAATTATCCATTTTGCTTTTCATAATGTTATCTATCTCCTGTTTGGTCATAAATTTTTCTGTTCTCCATATATCTGATAGGTAAACTATTCCTTGTTCTCCCAGTTCTTTTGGTCAATTCTGAGGAGAATAAAGTTCACTCACTTTCCCTCACCTCCCCCTTCTTCCACTCCACTGTGAAAATGTCTTCTTACCTTTTTTATGTGAGATGATTTACCCCATTCTACCTCTCCCTTTTCCTTTCTCCCAGTACATTCCTGTCTCACCTCTTAATTGTATTTTTTTTAGATATCATCCCGTTATAATCAAATCACACCTGTGCCTTCTGTCTATATATACACCTAACTGCTCTAATAAACAGAAAGGTCTTATGAGTTACAAATATCATCTTTCCATATAGGAATATAAAGAGTTTAACTTTATTGAGTCCCTTATGATTTCCCTTTTCTGTTTATCTTTTTAAGCTTCTCTTGAGTCTTGTGTCTGGAAGTCAAATTTTCTATTCAGCTCTGGTCTTTTCATCAAAAATGATTGAAAGTCCTTTATCTCATTGAATTTCCATTTTTTTTTCCCCTGAAGGATTATACTCAATTTTGCTGGGTAGGTGATACTTGGTTGTAATCCTAGCTCCTTTGCCCTCTGGAATATCATGTTCCAAGACCTCATAGTCTTTAATGTAGAAGTTGCTAAATCTTGTGTTATCCTGACTGTGACTCCATGATACTTGAATTATATCTTTCTGGCTGCTTGCAATATTTTCTCCTTGGCCTGAGAACTCTGGAATTTGTCTGTAATATTCCTGGCAGTTTTCATTTTGGGATCTCTTTTGGGAAGTGATTGGTCGATTTTTTCAATTTCTATTTTACCCTCTGGTTCCAGAATATCAGGGCACTTTTTCTTGATAATTTCTTGAAAGATGATATCTAGGCTCTTTTTTGATCATGACTTTCAGATAGTAGAATAATTTTTAAATTATGTCTCCTGGATCTATTTTCCAGGTCAGCTATTTTTCCAATGAGATATTTTACATTATCTTATATTTTAAATTCCTTTGTTTTTCTTCTATTGTTTCTTGATTTTTCTTAAAGCCATTAGCTTCCAATTTGCTCCATTCTAATTTTTAAAGAAGAATTTTCTTCAGTGACCTTTTGGACCTCCTTTTCCACTTGGCCAATTCTGCTTTTTAAAGCACTCCTCTCCTCATTGGCTTTTTGGATTTCTTTTACCATTTGGCCTAGTCTGTTTTTTAAGGTGTTATTTTCTTCAGTATTTTCTTGTGTTTCCTTTAGGAAGCTGTTGACTCATTTTTTTTACATGATTTCCTTGCATCACTTTCATTCTTCTGTCTCTCTTACTTAATTTTCAAAATCCTTTTTGAGCTCTTCCATAGCCTGAGACCAATATATGTTTTTCTTGGAGGCTTTGGATGTAGGAATTTTGACTTTGTTATCTTCTTCTAAGTGTGTGTTTTGATTTTCCTCGTCACCTTAATAACTTTCTATAGTCAGAGGATTTTTTCTTTGTTTGCTCATTTTCCCAGCCTATTACTTGACTTTAGCTGTTTGTTAAAGTAGAGCTCTGCTTCCAGGGTGGAGGGCACACTGTCCCAAGCTTCAAGGATTTTGTCCAACTATTTTCAGTAATACTTCCAGAGACCTGTAAATTTTCAGTTCTTCCAAGGTGTTATGATCTAAGGATCTTCTGGCCTGTGCTCTGGTCTGTGAGGGATCACAAGTGCTCTTTTCTGCCCTGGAATTGTAAGGAGGGTCCCCTCTCCTCTGTGGCCTAAAGCTCTGCTATACTAGTGTTCCTGTTCAACCGGGGCTGCCACCCAGGATTGGGACAGGGAATCGAGTATGGGCAAAGCAACAGAGTCCTGCCTCAGTGCTAGCAAAAAGGCTCCTGTAATCTCCTTCTGACCAGTGGTTCGACCCCCTTACTCTCTATGGGCTAAGAGCTTCTGAAACTGCTGCTGCTGCTGCTGAATAAGTCACTCCTAAGACCTGCTCCTGGTCTGCTTGGGCCAGGTCTGTGCTGGCAGGCCTGTGCTGGACTTTGCTCCCCTCTCACCCAAGTGCACAGACCTTTCCTGCTGACCTTTTAAATTGCCTTTGGCATCTGTGGGCTAAGAAGTCTGGAAGCTGCCACTGCTGCCAAATGATTCAGTCTCCCCAAGGCCTGCTCTGGGCTTGCTGGGGCCTGGTCTGTGCTGGCACCGCCTGTGTTGGACTACACTCCTCTCTCACCCTGGTGTGACAGACCTTTCCTGCCATCCTTCCTGGAAATTTGTTTCATTCCATCTTTTTTGTGGGTTTTGCTGCTCTAGAATTTGTTTAGAGTCATTTTTAAAAGGTTTTTGAAGGGGTTTGGGGAAGATCTCAGTCAAGTCCCTGCCTTTTCTTAGACATCTTGTCTCTGCCTCTATTTCTTTAGATTCTTAACCATCCTTAAAAGAGCAGTGTTAGGGTCTGTATTCTTATCTATCTTCCTTAAGGGATGGGGGAGGAAAATGATTCCTCACCTTCTGATCAGTTTGGAGATTCTGTGAGATGGTTATGTTCCAGAAAGATTCTGTTGATTCTGCCCCCTCTCATAGATTCCACTTCATCCCCTTACTCATTTTCCAAAATCTTAGCTTTCCCACCCAGGACTATGCTCCTAGTTTTTTTCTGATGGTCCCCAGACCAGCCTTGATACTGGATATTAATTACTTAAGGTGAAGTAGGAAATCTTAAAAAAAAATCTAATGCAATTAATTTCAACATTGGATGCTTTTTGAATACATCTATTCATGAATTTATTCTCTTTCTCTGATACATCAGTTGACATTCCATCTTTATCTGTGATATAACCACTTTTTATGAACAGGATAAATAAGGATCTCAATACTTGCTCAGGAATGCCTTTACCTGATAAGTCACACTCAGTTCACTATTCTGCAGCATGGACTATGTAATGATTAAGATTTTATTAATTGAAGTATTATCGATTGGGGGCATTCTGAATGGTGTTTCTGATTTTAAAAGGTAACTAGAACATATAATAATTAAGTTTGGGGATATTTCCCCATGAGGTACACATGGTTTAAAACAATGCTTAAGGCAGAGTGTAGCCAGTGTGTATATAATGCTAGATATGTTTACAAGTCTTTAAAAATCAAGTCTTTAAAAAAATCATTCTCTGTTTACTGTATATTGTACAATTATAGTTTCCTTAAGTTTTCAAGATGAGACATATAATTTACCACTCAAACAATTGGGTTTGCTCAATCCCACATTTGAAATTGTCTAACACACAATCTAACCACATTTTTTTTTATTTTTTCAATCCAAAGATAATTTTCACACAACCTTATTTGGATCATAAGATCATTTTGGAGCTAGAAGCCTGGAAGACATGGAGCCTCCCAAGTCTCTACCTAACAGTTGTACATACCCAAAACAAAACAAACAAAAAAGCCATAAACAAAATCTTAACCTAGTTATTCTAACTTGACAGACAGAAGAGTCTTTGTCTTCTAAATAAACACTGATGGTGTTTTCAGAGGGTTAGCATCACATTAGGGTCTGGGATAAAGGGTTTTGTTGTTCTTGTTCTTGTTTTTTAACACAAAGCTAATAAAATCCTTACTTCTGGGAGACAAAATCCAGTTGAGACAAGAGAAAGAAGCATTCAAGTGCTCATAGGATCATATGGTTAGAGCTGCAAGGGGCCCTAGAATTTCTCCAGTCTGAACTTTTCCTTTTCCAGATGATGAATTGAGGCCCAGAGAAGATGTGACTTATCCAAGGCCATGTGGAATAAGTAACCAAGGTGGAATATGGACTGCAAAGTCTATGCTCTACACTGTTACCCTTATGCATTCTACGTTTAATTCAGTGTAACAGAGTGAATCTCAGAATAAGAACATTGTAAATAGTGAACAAAAGCTCTTTTGCAACATCTATCCTTAAAAATAAGAAACTTTTATTTAGGGTAGCTTCATTTGTATCTGTAGCTACTCCTTTACGATGCCCCTTTTCAAAATATGCACAGGATTATAAGAATCTATTGGAGTTATGCCTCCAACTGCTGGGAAGGAATAATATGTGGACCCAGTTCATTAGTTTGCTGTTGGAGGGAGACACCCAAAAACAAAAGCTAAGATAAGATACGTGCTACGGTGACATCTATAGCAACAACTGCAATATCTGTCTGGTTTTGTTCAGGTTTTGCATCACTGTGCAATAAGCTATGTACAATATTTAGCATTAATAACTTTAAAAAAAAAGACTTGCGAGTGCTAAGTTGGACCTTTTGAAATGAGAGAGTTTCTGCTTTTCATTGATTTCCTCTGTTTCCTTTCACAGATATGCCAAAGCCTCCCAAAGAAGATCTTTTCATCTTACCTGATGAGTATAAGTATCCATTGCGGAACAAGCGTTCTCTCCTGAAAACCCACAAAAATAATGAACTGAATGTGGAAACACTAGTGGTAGTTGACAAAAAGATGATGCAAAACCATGGTCATGAAAATATTACAACATACGTCTTGACTATACTCAATATGGTAGGATAGCACTTCTTGTTGAGGCCAACTGGGTAATTAAATCTTTCCTAATATCTGTCACATCGCTAAATTAGCATTTGCCATTCTGTTACTTGGGGATTCATTTAGCAATCATAAGAAAACTTTCTCGGTGAATTTCACAAATTCCATTCAACATTAAAGTACCTATTATATTCATAACATTGGAGCAGCAGAAATTTAATAAAAGTATACTTACTGTCAAAGATCATACAACCTTAAGGGGAATGAGACATATACACATATAATGATAATGCTACAAGTACATGAGAGAGGTTGAATAGAGTGGCATGAAATTTGAAGAGGAATGGAACTATTCAAGTTTGGCTTGAGACTTTGTGAGAAAGTAACAATAATTATAATACTATAATCATCTTAACAGCTCACATTTATAAAACACTTTCAAGTTTTTAAGACACTTTTCAGATGTTATCTCATTTGTTCTCCCAACAACCCTGTGTGGTATGTGCTAGTGTTAGGTCTATTTTACTGATGAAGACTCAGACTGAGGCTTAAGTGACTTGTCCAACATCGCATAGCTCATAATAGTATAAGGCAAGATTTGAAACTTGAGCTTCCTGTAAAGAAAGAAAGGATTATAGTAAGTAAGGGGGAGAATGTTCTACATGGAGGTTCGCCAGAATAAAAGCCTGGAGGTAGAAGATGGCAGGACAAAATGTGGGAAATGTGGGTAGGACAGTTTCATTAAAATGTAAAGTCCATGAAGGAGAGTGGTTTGAAATAAGGTTGGAAAGATAATTTGGAACCACATAAAGACCTTGAATGCCACACTAGAGAGTTAGCATTTTATATTATAGATAGTGAGAGTTGCTGAATATTTTTGTGTAGAAGAGCGATGTGGTTAAGTCAAGAGTGTGCAAGGTGTTTTGACACAGGGAGAGACCAGAACCATAAAAAAATCTAGGTGGCTAATATGAAAGAAAGCTCAGTTTGTGAGATATAGAATCAGGGTGTTTACAGTGGGAATAGAGGTGAAGATGGACCTATGATATATAAGGAGAATTGAGAGACTTGGCAACTAATTTTATGTGGCTAGAAAGAGAAAGGTAAAAATCAGAGCTGATTCATTTTCAGCTTTCTCTATTCTAGAGAGCTGTTTGTCATTAACTGAAGGGAATTAGATTGGGAGAAATAAATTGAGGAAAAATCTGTGTAACCACAATAACGTCTGTGTTCATGAGTACTAAACAAACAAACAAACAAAAACAAAACTCTTGAGGGTAAATTCCCAGAAGAGGTTGAAATTTTTTGAGTAAAAATATTTCTCTTTTAAACTAACAAATAGTATGCATAGATATTTAAATGTCTTATGGCTCAACCATTCTCTGCCTTCAAAACAGAACTGCTGAAAGCTGGGTGAACATGACTTAATTTTTATTATTAAAAAAAAGATATGAAAAAAAAAGATATGTAAGGACACCTTTTTCTGCTCAAAATGCCTTTCTACTGACCTTGAAGTGTATTCTCCCTGTAACAAGCATTAGGTTCTCAGTAAAGGAAGCACCACCTCATTCATTCTTTTTTCCTGCCTTCTTTCATTCACCCAAAAAGTATTTATTGAACACATTTTGTGTAAGAGATTGTCAAGACATAAAATGTTCCACATAAGTGAATTTTCCAAATAAGAAAACTTTAATTCTGTAAGTACTAACACTTTTTATCCCAACCACTTTTAGTGGAAATGCTTTTTAAAAATGTTAGTCATATTTTCTTGTCTTAGTAAATAGTTTATTGAAAATAGTTTTGTCTTTTCTTGATTCCTCAAGATCATCACTGTGAACTTCCATTATTGTACTCTTATAATGGAGTGATGCCCTCTGGAGCTCATAAAGCAAGTTCCATTAAATATCTCATTAAATATCTGCACAAAATGCAGAACTCTCTTCGAGGTGCCCTCAGAGACTACTGTGATATACAAGACTATTTACCTTCAGTTCTTCAGAGACATGGTGGTTTTTCCTCTGTCCATGTGTCTCATCTTTTCTTCATCAGTTCTTACTGATGATGGAATATTTGCCACTCACTACTGTCATAAGGGTTTCTGATTTCAGTTGCTTCTGATGGGTTGATGTTTCTCTCTTCCCTTTGCCATCTATCTTTTCTTCTTTTTTTGCCTCTTCCACCTGTTTTCCCTGATGTTTCTCTCATTCTCCTGGGCTTCGAGGCCAACCAGCAGATACTGACATTGATAGTCATCCACAATAATGATCAGTAAATCAATCAATCAAGTCTTAGGCTGTTTCCATTGCTGTTCATGGCTCAGAAGTAATTTGTTTTGCTGTGTCTTTTTACTTCAGGAATTATTGAGGGTGTTCAAGGTTTCTAGAAGTTTGAATTCCTTATGATCATGCTATTAACTGCAGTATTCTTAGTGATCTAAAAAAACTGGTGTTGCAGTTTCAGAGCAGAGGGAATCTGCTGTCTGAAAACAGTGCTTTAAAGCAAGTTATATGAAATAAGTGAAGGCTTTTGTGACAAATGTGCTTTCCTTGTTTTCTTCAGGTGTCTGCTTTGTTTAAAGATGGAACAATAGGTGGCAACATCAACATTGCAGTTGTGGGTCTGATTCTTCTAGAAGAGGAGCAGGTACAGTATTACTGAAAGTTGTTTGTTTTTTTTCTCAGAGAAATGGTGCAAATTCAATGTCTTACTTTCATTTATAGAATAGCCACCTTGATTCCCTAACTCCATTTTGCCTGAGGCTGAAAATATTTTCATGTTTCATATCTAAAGTAATGAATTTTTCATCAATTAATTCAACACTATTATTTAATTTCCTGTAGTTTGTATGTAGAGGGGTCAAATAATCTTTCAGATGTCTTGTGTGAGTGGGAATAGAAGGCAAGGTGAGAACTGCCTTCATTTTTTAAAGAGATCAAAAGATTTAAGTTGGTTTCTATGTTAAAAAAAAAAAGCAAAACTTCAAATATATTTGAAATGTGGTATACAGACTTTATCTTTTGCCAGTTTGAGATTTTAGAATACCAAGTGGCAGTGTTGGCAGTAGAAAACCCCCCAAAATGGTGTATATTCTGTTTAGCACTAAAATTAGTTAAGTTGTTTTGATACAATTTTGTTTGGGATCATTGGAAACTACTCATAAACACTAGTTCTTTTATCACTCCAATGTTTCTAACTACTGTTGAACTAGTTTTCAGATCATAATGTCTTGGGTTTTGAGTTCCATAGAGAATCAACAGTAATTACTTTCTAAACTCACTTCTCTTCTTGGCATCCAATTTGCCAGTTTTATGAATTTCCCAAAGCAGAATCTGTCCATGTATTTAAATGGTGACCATTGTAGTGATTTCTTCTTAGTTCTAGGCTTTTTGCTAATTACTGGTTATGTACATCTCTAAGAAGAGAAAGGAAAATATTCTCTGCTGTTGGGATCCCAGACCCCCAGTTCACATGTGTAACTTTATATTTTTCCATGTCTGCCATGATGAGGAAACTAGGTAGGAGGTACAGTTGAATAGTGAGGGAAAGCACATACTTCCCTAGCTCCTCTTTGCTGATATCCCATTCTTACTCATTTGGGGGGTTTTATGACACAGGCTATATTCGGGAAGGACAGTTATTACCAGATCCTGTCTTCCTCTTGCCTGGTAAGAGATGGATGAGGTTCTGGCAGAATACAAAGGGGCTTTATTCTTCCTTTCCTGTGAACCCAACCAATATCCAACCTTGTTCTCCTCCCAAAAGGAAAGGAGAGCAAATTCAGCTCCAAGGTCTTATTTTGTGTGCTGAACCGATCAATGTTTCTAAAGTGACAGCTTAATTATTTTGTGTTTTAAAACTTCTTCACCTTGGAATTTATCCAAGCTGCAAAGAGGACAAGAGTCTGTCTTTTGATCATACACCTGTGTTAACTTTAATTAATGTAATTTTTCCTGGAAATCACCAGCTGAAGAATTTCAAGCATGTTGTGTCTCTTTACAAATGTTTTTACACATTGGCATTTAACTTCGGTTTGCTCCTTTCTGTGGTAAAATCCATAATATTGTTTTAAGTAGAAGATATCACCATTTGTTGACCACAAGGCATTGTATACTTTTAATGCTATCACTATTATTACCATTTTCTCAAAATTTTATTTAATATTGTTGAGCTTCTAAAAATACAAATTTGTCAGAAAATAGGGTTCCTGAAAGTAGTGACTTAACTCACAGCATAGGCACTGTTACAAAACTGTGTGCCTCCAAATTCTGCCCATGCCCATTTGTGTTCTACCTTTTTTACTAAAGTTACAATTTGGCAATTTTATAAATTTCCCAAAGCAGAATCTGTCCATGTGTTTAAATGGTGACCATGGCAGTGATTTCTTCTTGGTTCTGAATATTTTACCAGGTTTCTAAAGATAAGATTGAAACACTTTCCCAGTGCAGTCCAAGTAAGCTTTGCTTAAGGTGATATCTTAATATAGTGGATAGAGAGAGCAGGCCTAAGCACCAAAAAGATCTGGGTTCAAGGCTGACTTTGGCACACACTGACTGAATGACCCTGGACAAGTCACTTAACCTTTAAATGTCCCAGTGCAGCTCTTTAAGTCTGTAAGTTACAGAAAAAGTGCTGACCTGCACTGATAGAGAAAATGTTCTTGTCTGTGATTTCCCTATGTTAATAAAATCAAAAGTCCAGTTCCTAACCCTATCTACCCTAATGATACTAATGCAGGGAATTCTCACTGAACAGGTATTACATACACTCAGTTATGAGCATCCATACATAAACATCCCTGGGTTGCCAATTGTAAATAATAATAATAATAATAATAACCAATAAAATATTAAACATTACAAAGGTAATTCATAATATTGCAATGCCTCATGATCATCCTGAAGATGACCAGTTGTCAGGAAGCAGTGTTTTATCACCAGAAGCCAAAGAATGGTAGAAAGCCTAACTCACCACTCTGGGATGCAAGAGACCTGAGTTCTAGTTAAGTATCTGCCTCTGTGTTATATAATCTGTTTGGGCCTCAGTTGCCTCATTTCAAAAATCAAGGGGTGAGATTTAGCCTTTTTTTTGGTAGCCTGGTATAAGTGATAGACCTGTTTTCAGACTGTTTTTAAATGTATGATATAAAATTCATAGGCTCACAAATGAAACCAATAATGCTGAAATAAAGTTATTATAATATAATTGAACAGTGAGGTGGTACAGTAGATTGAGAGTTTCCCTGGAATCAGGAAGACCTTAGGCCAAATCTAGCTGTATCAGACTAGGAAACCACTTACTCTCTTTGCCCCAGTTTTCTCATCTGTAAAATGGGGATAATAATAATACCACCTTCCTCCCAGGGTATTGTGAGGATTAAATTAGCTGATAATTATAAGGCACTTATCACGATGCCTGGCACATAGTAGGTGCTATATAAATGCCAGCTGTTGTTATTATTTTTAAAAACAAAAATTTATAGATCCCTTGAAATTTATCAATGGACTCTTGGGGTCCCATGGATCACAGGTTGAGAATCCTTGGACTAGAGAATCTCTCATATTCCTTTCAACTCTAATTGTCTATAAAGCTATAATGAGTTTGGATTCACTTTATGCTATTTTATGAGATATCCTGAAGGCTTCTTTTAAAAATATTCGCTTATCTTGCCATATTTATCAATTTTCTCTTTATCAGAAAGGAAAAACTATATACAATTTGACTTTTCTGATCATTTGAATCCATTATGATTAATAAACATTTATTAAGCACCTGTTATGTGCTTGACACAGTGCTAAGCACTCTGAAGTTTTGCTATGATAATAATAACAATTATAACGTTGACATTGGTGTTATGGTCTTTCCTGAGTAGCCAGGACTTGTGATCAATCACCATGCAGACCATACCTTAAGTAGTTTCTGCCAGTGGCAGTCTGGACTGATAGGAAAAGATGGAACCCGCCATGATCATGCAGTCTTACTTACTGGTCTGGATATATGTTCCTGGAAGAATGAACCATGTGATACTTTGGGTAAGATTTTTTTGCATGTGGTACTTTCAAAGATGTGTGTCTGGACTTGTACAGGTACATATATAATTATACATTTTGTATAGAAACACTCTTTTAATTATGGTATCAGTGTATTTTCAAGTTGATGGCAAGTACCTTTCTATCCTTAAAAGGTGTAGCATTGGGGAGTGAACATTTTTGTGTGAAAGCTTACTTTTTTCTAAATATAGTGCTCTACTTAAGCTATGCTAATACTTCATCTAAAAGGGAATTGTTCCTTGCCAAACACTAAAGGTAGGAGAACTTGATTTTCACAATTTTGAATCTTTTCACACTTGTTACAAGTGATTTAGGATGTATGGAACTCATTAAAATACATGTTTGATCCAAGATCAGGGTCATCAGGTTTCAGGTTAAGATGATGAGATGTTATTGGAGAAAATCAATGTTATGAGAAGCTGTAGATATTCTATAGAAATGTAGAATTCTTTAATTTTCCATCTTTCCATAATCAACTCAGTTTCAGGAGTGCTCTTTGGAGGGCCTCTGGGTTGGCTTCCTCTTGAAGGCTTGCTCTTTCATATTTTTCTGACAAGTCAATTAATAATGCTCTGATTGGGAATAATACAAAACTTTATGTCTCCTTCATTTTTAGTGAGAATGAGATATTTAGTAAACAGGTTTGTCCAATTGAATACAATTAGTGGCAAGATGCACAATATCCTTTGACTCAGGCTTTGGGTAGCAGGAATTTGTGGGAAAACACCCAGATCGACAATCAATAATTCAGCCTCCTCACATTGCATTGCAGTGAATTATGTGCAGGATGCAAAACCTTAGCTAGGTTTTATATGTGATGTACGGTCCTTAGAGCTCCTAGAAATAGGTACCCTTTCTTCATTTTGAAAATAGCTGTGACATGGTCATTCTAGAAATAGTACATCTCAATTTTCCCCCAAGGGTATCAGGGAGACAAATTGGTCTAGGAGATGAAAGATAGGAGGATATAGTTCTTTCCTTTATTTTTCCAGTAACCATGATTCACTTTTCTTTTGGCCTTCCTGTTCTGTAGGATTTGCGCCCATAAGTGGAATGTGTAGCAAATATCGCAGCTGCACTGTTAATGAAGATACGGGTCTTGGCCTAGCTTTTACCATTGCCCATGAATCTGGACACAAGTAAGTGAAGATGTGCCAAGGAGCACAATGTGGAGGGGTAGACCTTTGATGCACTTC
The DNA here is from genome assembly GCF_003287225.1 of Phascolarctos cinereus. NCBI lineage: Eukaryota > Metazoa > Chordata > Mammalia > Diprotodontia > Phascolarctidae > Phascolarctos > Phascolarctos cinereus. Next base: position 402,296,421 of record NW_027555847.1, read on the forward strand.
TCCTACTGACCTGTGCCACAGTTTGAATTGCAATAGTTATTCCTATTATTTCATCACTCAAAGTGTTAACTTAATAAATCAAGCCTTCCCATGTATTAGAATTTGCTGAACAATAAAATAAACTACAATTGAACATCTCTGTGAAATATTAACACAAAAGTGCTTAATTATGGCTCCTTTTCATTTGGGTGCCCTATTACATTGTAAAATTTATTGTCACTTGAGATTAATAATAGGCTAGCTAGAATAAAAACATGTGCCTAGCTAAGAATGGGGATGAGTGATTTTGGTTCCCTCACATGAAATCTGAGGCCCTAAGTTTTGAAGGCCAAATTGAATAGAAGCTTTTATTTTTTTCCTCTAGATTTGGGAACATACTTATACTACAAGAAAATATACAACTATGTGTTTAAACATATGTACTTTTCTTCTCTTTTTCTTCTTTCTTCCTTTCATTTATGTTCATATGGGAGAATGCTGAAGGCAGTTCTTTTCATTAGCTCCCTAACTAGGGTGAAGTGGTCAAAGCTTTTTCTCAGGGCACTGAGATTGAAAGCGTGACAAAAGCATCACCTGGAGAAATACTTTGCCACAGTGGGCACATTCCTACAACCTACTCATCTTTTCCTCACAAGTTCCCCACCAAGGGCCAGTCTTTTAGCAACATACAAAATTTATGCAGGGATGCATTCTCTCCCCCAGTGATCTATCCTCTATATTCTCTCCAACCTAAGTACAAAAATTCCTGATTATCAATACTACTTTGTATTACCTACTCTTTAGTTCTACTTCCAACATTCATGTTTTCCAATAAGTTCAGTTGAATCAATTCCTAGTTCACTTTGGAGAACTCCAAATATTATATATATAAGCATGTCCCAAAAGTCTTAGGGCAGTTTTAAGCTTTGGTGGTTTAAAATTGAGCTTAGCTCTTGAGATACCCAAAATGTGTGTCTGTGTTTGTATGTGTGTGCATAGGTGTATGTATAATATACATGTGTATTTATGTATCAAGAAGAAACCTTACTATTTCTTCCTGTGGATGTCCTTTAATGAGCATTCTATTATTATAATTCCTTTTTTTCATCTTAAAATTTCTGTTCTTGTGACCAATTAGTTGTTTTTAAAATACATTGCACATCTTGGGTTTGGCTTCAACATAAGCGTCAGTAGCTACAATGTGTGCTTGTGTTCACAAGGTGAAATGGGTGAGAGTGTGAAAGGATTGAGGCAAATCCAGTACAACTACTACAATACAACTTTCAGCATCTGTCCTAGTGACCATCTATCAGCAACATCATTTTGTATGTTAAAGTTGGTACATTTATTCTGGTGGAGTGAGCAATATTTTAGGGCAGCTAGGTGGTGCAGTGACTCCAAGTCTGGAGTCAGGAAGACCCCAGTTCAAGTACTGCTTCAGACACTTAATAGCTATGTGACCGTGGGCAAGTCATTTAACCCTGTTTGTCTCAGTTTCCTCATCTGTAAAATGAGCTGGAGAAGGAAATGCCAAACTACTCTAGTATTTTTGCCAAGAAAACCCCAAATGGGGTCACAAAGCATTGGACACAACTGAACAGCAGTGGACAATATTTTAAAATAAATGAGTTCAAGGAGTTTCTTATACTTTAAATTACATATTAAGCTATATGTTACACTGATAACTTCTATAGATTATATTTTTTTTTGATTCAACCCTCATTATTGTAGGGATCTCCCAGTGAGAGAAACTCCCTTTACCAGTATAGATCAAAACCTGCCCTTTCAACTTAAAATCTTAAAGCAGTGATATGAAACTCCAATGTAAATAGATGTTATTTCCATGGCATATTAGCATAGAAAACCACAAATTAACATCTATATGGTATTATGTTTTTATTTATTTTGTTAAACATTTACCAATTATTTTTAACCTGTTTGGGCCCTATTCTTTTGTAGGCCTCTTGTTTAATATCTCTTAGAGAATTCCCGGGGACATTAAGAGCTTATAGAATTTGCCCAAGGTCATACAGTCCTATGAGACAGAGGCAGGCTGTGAACCCAGGTCATCCTGACTCCACAGCCAGCTGTCCATCCACTACACCATTCTGCCTCTCCAGAATTGTCTTATCTTAAAAACATACATATACCCACTATATGTATATACATATGCACACAATTGAAAAAGTTTGTCTTTCTATCTATCAGAGATGCTGAGTTCCTAAAACATAGCATCATCAAAATGATCCAATGGTAATCCTGAAATTTTCTTCCCAGGTCACACTGCCAACATATTTGAAATTTTTGCTGGACAATGTACAACTAAGAAACATTGTCTGTTATCTTTATAGCCTTTACCTTACCTTTCCTCACCTTCTGTTTACACTAGCAAGAAAGGTAGTGCTGGTAAATGTGTCTTTATGAAACTGCCCTCTCCTCCTGGGCCTATTAGAAAACGAAATGAAATCCCTTATTCATTTCCTCCAAAACTATTCAAAGGACTCAGCTGCTGCTGCTGTGTGTGTGTGTGTGTGTGTGTGTGTGTGTGTGTGTGTGTACATGTGCTAGTTTCTAATGGAATTCATGAGAATAACTATGGACTTTGGCTCTATGTGAACTGATGACCTCCAAATGGAAAGCTTTATATCCCATTACTGATCCCCTCATCATTACAGGTAATGATTGACTGACTTTTTCAGAGCCTAGTAAATGGTACCTGCACTGTATATGAAGCTTTCATTTAAATTATAATTATATTTTTAATATTCTGCTAGAGCAAAAACTTAAAAACACTCACTTTGTCTTGGCTTCATTAGGCTCTCTGAACCATACCTAAATGTAATTACATAATCAAAATAAGATACATTTAATGCCCCCCCCAATATATTAAGTCAGAATTGAGGAAGTAAGTTTAAGATAATCAATTTAGATAGGGTTTTGTCAATGTTAGCCCTTGAAGGCAATGGGCTGACTGAGATGGTTTATTTCCCCTTTGCTTTATGGTTTGTATTTATAATTTTATCGGGTATGGAGATCCCCATGTAGAAATGTTATTGACATTCCCCCTGTAGAATTTTCCAGAGAAGTGAGAACCATTAATTCCTCCATGACTGACAGCGTTGGAGAGTTGCTTGGGTCACTAAAAGAACAAAAATTATCCTTATTTTACAAATAAGGAAATTAAAACTCAGAGGAGTAAAATGATTTTCCTAAGGTTACACAGCTAGTAAATAGTGAACTGAGGCTTGAACCCAGGCCTCCTGATTCCAAACAAGTCCAGTGTTCTTTCTTTTTTATCATACTGCCCTCTCATACTGGATCAGTTAGGTCTAAGCAGATTCACTTTTTAGAAGTGTATAGCTAGTAACTTGGAAAAAATATTATTTTCTAAAGATTTTCATATTAACAGAACATAATATAAAAAATAGCTCCCTTTTATGATTCTGGATTTGAACTCAGGTCTTCCCAACAATACGGTCAGCGTTCTATCAACTGTGTCACCTACCTGCACCTTGTTACCTTATTTTCAATCCACTTTTTTTTTGGTGGTAAATGCAACTTCTAAACTTTAGGTTAAAGGAGTTTCTTCCAGGTGTGATTCTTCTGTGTTTTGTTTTTTTAATCTCACTGCTTAGAAAGACTCTTAGAGATCAAATAGTTCATTCTCCAAATTTGTTTGAATTTGGGTTGGGACAAGGAAGGCAGGAGAGTCAGAATGAAGGTGAGGAGTTATATTTTCCTTCACTAGATAAGGGAAAGTCAGGGTTAAGAGTGGAGAACTTCCAGCCTCAAGGCCATATGTGGCCTCCTAGGTCCTCAATTGTGGCCCTTTGAAAAAATCCAAACTCTAGGTCCTTGAGTGTGGCCTTTTGACTGAGCCCAAGTTGTACAGAACAGGTCCTTTTTTTAAGGGGATTTGTTCTGTGAAGTTTGGATTCAGTCAAAGAGCTGCACTTGAGGACCTAGAGGGACACATGTGGCCTCGAGGCTGCAGGTTCCCCACCCCTGGTCAGGGTGATCTTTTTTTTAAAGAAGCAATAGAAGGAGATTTTTTGCTGTTATTCTAAATCACTTGGAAAGACTACATGTGGTTTGTAAGCTGCAGGTGCTAAAGAGCTGGTGGGGCTGTACTGATAACTGAACTGCATGCTTTGGAGAATGTGTAATCTGGGCATTAGGCCATTTGAAAAATTCCCATTTGTTAAGGGAAGCAGTGAGATCTGATGGGTAGAGCCAGGGGAATAGGGTCTAGATGCACTCTGATTCTACCACAACTTGGCTGTATGGCCATGGAGTCATTACTTAATGTGGTCTCACTAAATTTTCCCATCTGTAAAATTGGTAAAGCTCTTTGAGATCCTTAGTCCAGACATGCAGGTGCAGTTTAAATTATATTACAGCCTTGGAGCCAGAGCTTATCAGTATGTACCATATGAGTCCAGGGTTAAACTGTATTAATTTTTCATCCACTTAGGACATCATTTTCTAAACCAGTTAACCTCAGTCACACTTATACCTTTGGGGATGGAACCGCCAATCCCCCAGAATGCCAGGGTCAGCATTGCTAATTTTCTATGATACAGTGGAAATAGCACTGGATTTGGAGTCAGAGGTACTGAGTTTGAATCCTGACTCTGCAGTTCACTATATTCATGACCTTGGGCAAGTGACTTTAACCTCTCTGGGTCTCACTTTCCTTTCCTGTAAAGTGGGGCAGTAGATTAAATAACCTTTTATTTCTCTTGCAACTATAAATCTATGATACTATGCTGCTTAATGGGCTTCAGTTCCTTTACTTATAATACAATAATTGGACCAGCTGACCTCTAAGATCTCTTCAGTTTCTAAATCTAGAAGCCTTTTGATTCTTTTATCATGTCTGTTTCCTGTCTGTCCAAACCTTTTCCCTATGGCCAGTCTCTGATACCACTAATAGGGCAATAAGAACTTTGGAAAATTGACAACGTATAAACTATTGTAATTTTAGATCTGTAAATAACCTTAGCAATCATCTGGTTCAAACAGCTCATTTTGTTGATAAAGAAGCTCAAGCCTCGGCAGATGAAATGACTTATCCAAAGTCATGGTGGCAAAGACAAGACGAAACTTAGTTCTCCTGATTTCTGGCCCGTAATCTCCCCTATTCTTGTATCGTCTCCCCTAGAGTCCACAGCCACACATAGCTACTCTATGTCAGGAGTATAGATGTCTAGGGATAAGCCCTGATGGGTCTGCATTATTTCAAAGGCAAATATTTTAAAAGACATACTCCGATTTTTTCAAAGCTAACCCCTATTCCATTCTTATAAATAGCCATCCCAGTAGTTTAAAAGAATTATTGCCTCAAAAAGTATGTGTAATACTAGGCAAGAAATATCTTGATTGCTTAATTTACTCCCAGGGAAGGGTATCTATGGTGAAATAATAAAATTTATTTTAAGTTCAAATTTTAAAATGTCCTGTTTGACCCTAAATATGCCTCACTGAAAATACTATTTCAAACTTCATGTTTCTATATTGGTTTTAAATAGCTAAAAAAATAGTTGCCTAGTCTTTTCAATTCTATTTCCTCAATATCTCTCCCATCTCTCCCTTTCTCTCTATTTATACCACAACCAGCTTAGTTCAGGTCCTCAGCACCACTTATGTGGGCCATTGCAACAGTCCCTTCCTTCATCGGTCTCCCTGTATCCAGTCTCTCTTTCGGCTGCCATATTGATATTCCTAAAGTACAGGTCTTAGCTCCTATAGGGCAGATCCCAGGATATCACTCCTTTGCCCAATAAAATTCAATGCCACCCCATTGCTCTCAGTTAAAATACAAAGTTATTTAAAGTCCACATTCCAACTTCATACTGTATTTTTTAAAACTGGTTATTACATTATTGGTCAAGTCACTTAACTCTGTTTGCCTCAGTTCCTCATTTGAATGAGCTAAAGAAGGAAATGGCAAACCACTCCAGTATCTTTGTCACCCCAATGTGGTCACAAAGAGTTGGACAGGACTGAAACAACTGAACAAAATAATTACATTATTACTTACACATTAATAATTACATCATTACTCCCTTTCAAGTGTCCTACAATCTAAGAAGACAGGCCAATTTGCTATTAATTGGACAAGACATTCTAATGCCTGTCCGTTGTCCCCCATGCCTAAAATGTTTTTCCTATGCACCTCCACCTCTTGAAATGTGCCCTCCTTCAAGACTCAAGTATCTCTTCTTTGAAAAGTCCTTTTCTGATTCCCCCAGTTATTAGTGCATGCTCCTCCTTATTGGGAATTACTCTCACACACACACACACACACACACACACACACACACACACAAATAAATACTGTACATATATTTTCAATTAGCATTTTTGCACCTTTGTTCCAGACCTTAGGTCCTGGAGATAACAAATATAAAGGTGAGATAATCTTTACCCTCAAAGAACTTGAATTCAACTAGGAGGCAACAACATATGCAGAGGTGAGTTTGTAGACTCAGGACATTCTCTGAAACAAAAGAGGTGTCAAACAAATGCCTGTTATTGATTTATTGAAACTAAGTAAAGAATCCCCTAATCCTACCTTGGTTCTTAATAATGTTTCTCAACTTTCTTATTCATCATTTCACAGAATTATAGGTTTGGAGCTGGAAGAAACCTTAGAGGTGTTATGGTCCAACCCCCTTGTTTTACAGCTGAGGAAACAGAGACTCAGAGGGATCAGCTGAATTGCTTAAGATCCCATGGATGGTAGAAGGCAGTTCCAAGATTCAAACTTGGGTTCTTTGACTCTAAAATCCAAAGCGGCCTTTCCTTTTGGGAGAGTAGAAGGAAAGAACTGGAAAATTTGTCTCATTTCTTTTCTTTTTCTTTGCTTCATTGATGTTAATGTTAAATACACACACTTATTAATACTGTCTGGGCCTTTTAGTAATATCATAATGATAGAAACTGAGACCTTATATATAGGTCAAAGAAAGAAGACAACGTTAACTTATTCCTTTTTTATCACATTATACCAGGGCCAGCTTCATACCACTGACCTAAATCTGAAACCTTTCCATATCCCATGACACATTGTTTATCCCATATGGTAACTCTGGGCTTGGTTAATTATTTTTAATAGAACTTCAGAGAGTGGGTGGAGGTCAAAATGACTAAACCCACATCACTGTTAGCACTGTATATGAATTCTACAGAAAGCTGCATTTGCAGTGCCGCATTATCTTAGTTAGACCCTTAAATCTACTTGTTAAATTTTTAATAAGACAGAGGCAAAACTGAAATAGGTGGTTTGTTTGTTTCCAGAACACTTTAATTACCTTTTAGAATGATCTTCTCCCTTTGAAGAATTCCTTCTTTCCTCCCAATGCTTTCATTGCCATTCTCTGAGGTTCTTCTGAGAGTGGTCAGCTGGATGGTGCAGTGGATAAAGTGCTAGGCTCATAGTCAAGAAGACCTGAGTTCAAATTCTATTTTAAATATCTGCTTAACCCTTTGCAAGTCACTTGACCAATTTCAGATTCATTTTCTTCATCTATAAAATGAGGAATTTGGATTCAATGGCCTCTGTGGTCCTTTCCAATTATGAGTTTATGATTCCATAAGTCATACTCAGACTACATAGCACCTATTCTCCTGACTTTTCTCTCTCTCTACTGCTCTCCTTCCTAATCAAAGAAAAATTTGTCTTGCATTATATTTCCTTAGAATTGTAAACTGGGTGGAATCCAACAAACTAATTGTAGCTAAGACATTAATACACAATAATAACCTTACAAAAATACAAATAGTTTTCAGTGTCAGGTTTGAAACTCTCCTTAATCTCTAAGATATTAGATTTGCATGAAGATTGGCATTTGTAGGAAAAGATTTCAGGAGTCCTCTGTAGACTTCAAAATGTTAAGGGAAACAGAGAGAAGTGGAAATGCTTGAGGGAGGTAGAGGAGGTACTAGCATAGGTGATACCATTGAAATGTCATATAGATTTTGGGGGAAGAGAGCTAATGAGTTGGAAAAAAATCTTTTTCTCTCTGTCCTCTCTTCTCCTCATCCACCAAGATTGAACCTTAATTTGTTATTCATGCTCATTTGGACCCCTCCACATACAAAAAAACTCAGATAATATTTTATGTGGCAGTACCCTCAACTATCAGGGTATTGATATCAACTGGTCCTAATAGATTGAGAAAAGGCTGAGACTACTTGATTGTCTGGCTTGTGCTCAGACATGGCAACAGCAGTCTCCACAGTTCCATGATGGACAAATATTCCTTCCGGCCCACCACCCATACTTGGCCTGTATCCACTTGTTTGTGTTCTTTGGAGCTGTCACCACCAAAAAGCCACCAAGACTGGTCAGTCTTTGTCTATCCACCAATGTGTCAGATAACCTACTTGCTGACTTAAAATCATACGGATTTGGCTTTCAAAGAAAAGAAACCAACATAGGGAGTTGTAGTGTAGAAAGACCACTCTGCTGAGTGCCTATAACCCCAAAGAAAACTTGCAGGTGAGTGTGGCTGATTATAGATGTTAGATTACAATTTTAAACAAGATTTGCCTTCCAGCATGGTCTTGATCACTCATTAGATTGAAGTTGCTTCCAGAAGAGGTGACAAAGGTGAAGAAGAATCCAATGGCAGCTTTAATTAAGAGGCTGTAAAAGAAAATTGATAAGCAAAATGTTTCTTCTACCTCATTTGAATTGCTCTTATGCTCATTAGTCCAAATAAGTCCAAACAAGATGGTTTTTGTTCTACTTGTATCATTTATGCACAATTCTCCAACACATACAAAAGAGGCTTTGATGTTGGATCACAGAATGCCTGGCTGGGGTTGGATTGTACCAGATGAGTGTAAAATATTATCTGTTTTGAAGTGATTGGCATTTTTTCTCTTTGATAGCTTTGGCATGGTCCATGATGGAGAAGGAAACATGTGCAAGAAGTCTGAGGGTAACATCATGTCCCCTACATTGGCAGGACACAATGGAGTCTTTTCCTGGTCAGCTTGCAGTCGCCAGTATCTATACAAATTTTTAAGGTAGGTAACTCTAGAAGGAGTTTGATTCAAAGTGTATTAAATTTTTTAAGTGTGCAAAATGCTGGTTAATAGGAGAGGATACAAAATTCAGAAAAGGCACTGTCACTGCTCTTGTGCAGATTACAACCAAACAGGGGGATAGGAGAACTACACAAATAGCCATAGTTTAAAACAATGCATTGTTAATGCTTAAATGAGTTATAAGCAAGTACTACGTAGGTTACGAGACTGGAAGGTCAATCTCAGCTGGAAGGCATTAGAGAGGAAATGGAAGGGGAAGGGAATAAGCTTTTATTTACATGCCAAGCACTGTGGTAAGTGCTTCATATGAATATTATCTCATTTGATCCTCACAACAACCTTGGGAGGTAGGTGGCTGTTATCACCCCTATTTTACAGTAGAAGAAACTGAGATGAACAGAGGTTAAGTGACTTATTCAGGGCCAGACAGCTAGTAAACATCTATAATCAAATTTAAATTCACATCTTCCTGACTCCAGGCCCAACGTTTTATCCACTGTGCTACCTGCTTTACTCCAGAGACAAAGAGACAGTTGAGATTAGATGTAAATGAAGTAAAGCTAGGAATTACATTAATGGAAGGAAGGTTTTGGAAGCAAGGGAAGTCATCATAAGCATGAGGAATAGTGTGAGCAAATTCAAGAAGGCAAAAAAGCATGAGACACTTATGGGAAGTTGTGATTTGGTTGTAATGCAAAATATAGAGAGAAGTCTCATAAAACATGAGATAAGTCTGGAAAAGATAAAATAGCATCAGGATATAGAGGCTTGAATAAAGAATCCTGAATGCCAGCAAAAGAAACATGGAATTGAGCTAGTAAGCAGTGGGGAACTACAGAAGGCATTTCAGGAGAGGAGTAACATGACTAGATCAATGTATAAGTAAATTTAGCTTGGCAGCCATATGAATGATGGAGTAAAATTGGCAAGATGTGTAATGAAGGTATTATAATATTCTCAGTATGTGAGTTAAAGTGGAAGGAGGACAGATAATATCAATGAGACACAGTAACTGATTGGATGAGATGAGACAGGAGAGAGAGAAGGAAGTGTCAAAGAGCATACCATGGTATCTAGTATGAGAGACTAGAGAAAAGATGAACAATGACAGAAATAGGGAAGGTAGAAGGATCACATAGGGGAGTGGGGCTAGTGATTATTGCTTTGGACATATTGAGATGGATGTACCAGTAGGACATCCAGATGGAGGTATTCTTTGAGGAAGTGGAGATACACTCTGTAAGAGGAGATAAGAGTTCTGGAGCTTGGTAAGGATGCCAAGGCTGGTGATATAGAGTAAGTTATTTGTTTATTCTATTAATAATGGATTATAGGCTAATCTGATCATGAGAGAGCTCTAATTGCCCTCAACCTTGGTTGTGACCTGGGACAGATAGATTGTTAAAGTCATTCTAAAGGCTGTCATATATTAGCTATGTAATCATGGAAGCAAATAGTGACATTAACCTATCCAGGCCCCCAGGCAGCTCTGAAACTTGGTTTTAAGTAAGTAGCTGATCTGCTTTGGTGAAGGGAATTTCCACACTGAAGATTCCACATATCTAGGAAATCATACTTGCCACCCATGCCCCCAAAATTTTTCAGAAAAAGAATACTATGTATTTTGACATTTTACCCCATATCCGGAACCAAGCTGAATTTAATCCCTACCACCACCACCACTACCAAAGTGGTTCCAGTAATAGTGGGAAGAAAAGGAAAAGACCTGGCAGCCTTCTGTCTAACATAGTTCCATAGTTCCATGGGATAATAAAGATTTCCTATGCTGTCATCTTATAAAAAGCAAAGGATCAAAAACTGGAAGGGATATTAGAGACCACGTAGTCCAATTCCTTCACTTTATGGATGAAGAAATCGAGGTCCAGAAAGATAATTTGACTTATTTGCTCAAGATCTCGCAGGTAATAAATGGCCTATTCATGTTTCAAAGCAGCATCTCAGCTCTGAATCCAGGACCCCTGTCTACTACCCAGACACTGACTCTGAGACTCCTCTGTGATTATCTAGTGCTATATCTTTATCCTTTTATTTCCAACTTTACCATGTGATTAGATGGTAGGATAATGGAAAGGTTGCCACAGACAGACCTAAGACTACAAGGCAGACAACAGAAATAGCAAGATTAAGGCACATGTGAAGAAATGATAAAAAAAAATTATGATGAGTATTATAATTAAATTATAATAATAGCATTATATAGGGCTTTAACGATTACAAAGTACTTTGCATATGTCATCTTATTTCATCCTTACCCCAACCCTATAAGGTAAGTACAATTATATTATCTTCATTTTCCAGTTGAGGAAACTGAGGCTGAGAGAGGTTGTGACTTATATAGCGAATATGTTAGAGATGTCATTTGAACCTGGGTCTTCCTACCTCCAAGTCCAGCACTCTGATATTTGACACTCGTGTGCATGTGTGTATGTGTGTGTGTATAACATATTGCATAGTATAATGAAGATAACCTGTGATAATGTCTTACAAGATTGTTGTTGTTGTTGCTGAGTTGTGTCTGATTCTTCATGACTCCATTTGGCTCTTCCTTGACAAAGACTGGAGTGGTTTGTCATTCCCTTCTCCAGCTCATTTTACAGATGAGGAAACTGAGGCAAACAGGGTGAAGTGACTTACCCAGGGTCACACAGCTGTAAGTGTCTGAGGCTAGATTTGAACTCAGGTCCTCCAACTCCAGGGCTGGCACTCTATCCACTGCATCACCTAGCTGCCCTTGGTAAGGTCATAGGATTAATCAAATGTGTGTTTTTTTTGTTTTTGTATTGCGTATGTGTATCCATGTACAAATACAGATGCACATATATGTACATAAATAGACACACAAAGATAAATACATGCACATATCTTTGGGGGGGGCATTAAAAATTTGTTCTTCCTTGAATGTCCTCATGATTTTTAGTCATCTGTCCCTCAGTTGACATGTGATTCAATGATGGTTCCTTAGCCCCTTGTTACTATGTCCTCATGAGAGAATGACTTATATATCCATTTTAGCTTTTGAAAAATCATCATGCCTCTTTGTCCTTAGGAAAAAGGTTTAATTTCCAACTGGATTAAGGATACAACAACTATGCTGGCCTTTTTCTTTCGGCTTCATCTCTCTTGTGAAAAACTGCCAATGTTTTTAAGTAATGTAGAAATAAGATATTTGTTTACCACCCTTTTCCTTTCCAATGTACAAATCCCAGAGGGAAACTGAGGGAAAGACACTTCTCCTAAATAAGTTCATTCTGAACCTTTTTGAAAAGTTCACATTGTTGGCGTCATTATTCCAGGAAAAGTAGGTGAAAGAATATTTTCCTTCTAATCATTAGATTTATGCTTGTAAATGTGCATGCAATAAAAAACAAGGGAAAAATACATTAAAAAAACCCATCTTGACTTGACCAGATGAAGGGAGATGAGAGGACAGGCATTATGGGAAATTATCTATAACATAAATATTATCTGAAAGTCATAGAGGATAGGGTACTAAACTTGGAGTCAAGTGGACCTTGGTTCAAATCTTGTCTCTGATGACTGGGAAAGTCATTTAACTTCTCAAGAATTCATTATCTTGAAAATGGGAGGGGTTTTTCCAAGATATTATCTTGAAAATGGGAGGACTTTTTCCAAGATATTATCTTGAAAATGGGAGGACTTTGATTCCACTATACCCCACCTCCCATTTTCAAGATAATGAATCTTAGAGAAGTTAAATGACTTTCCCAAGGTCATACAGCTACTAGGTATCAGAGACAGGATTTGAACCAAGGTCCACTTCACTCCAAGTTAAGTACCCTATCCTCTATGACTTTCAGATATTTTTCTTAAAACAAACCAGAAGAATAGGTTCTTTTCGTTGTTTTTTTCTTTCCTTCAGCCACCATGAAAATCTTCTAGAATTCATTTTAAGCCTGCTACCTAAGTATCAGGTAGCAGTCTCTTGTGATGTAGTGTGCAGTATGGTGGAACGTAGGTTGGATTTGGAGACAGGAGACAAAGTCAAAAACTCATCCCTTCAGATGGCAATGTGATGTTTGGCGAGTCATTTAACTTATCTGTGCTTCAGTTTTCTCATGAGTAAAATGGAGATAATGAAGTTTGCAGTGCCTGCCTCTTGAGATTCTTCCCAAGAGCACCAGAAATAGAATTTGAACACTAGTCCCCTGACTTCAGAGCCAGGGCTTTTCCCACTGTACCATGTTGCTCCTTCTGTAAATAGGTGGCACTGAGTTTAAAGGAGGAAGGATAGCAATATTTAAGAACATCTTGTCTTTTTTTTTAATAAAAATTTGTTTATTTTTGGTTTTCAACATTCACTTCCATAAGTTTTTGAGTTCCAAATTTTCACCCCATCTCCCCCTCCCCACCCCAAGATCATGCATTCTGAATATCCCTTCCCCTAGTCTGTCCTTTCTTCTATCTCTCTCCCCTTCTCTTATTCCTTTCCCCTTCTATTTTCCTGTAGGGCAGGACAGACTTCGGTACCCCATTTCCTATATTTCTTATTTCCCAGTAGCATGTGAAAACATTTTTTTAAACACATGTTTTTAAAACTTTAGGTTTCAAATTTTCTGTCTTCCTCCTCTCCCACCCTCCTTGAAAAGGCAAGCAACTCAATATAAGTTGTACATGTGCAGTTATGCAAAACACTTCCATAGTAGACATGTTGTGAAAAACTATTTCCCTTAATCCTATCCTGCCCTCCCATTTATTCTATTCTTTCTTTTGACCCTGTCCCTCCTCAGAAGTATTTACTTCTCATTACCCCTTTCCCAATCTGCCCTCCTCTCTATCATCCCCCTGTTCTCTTGTCCTCTTCTCCCCCTATTTTCCTGTAGGGTAAGACAGATTTCCATACCCAATTGAATGTGTATGTTATTCCCTCCTTAAGCCAAATCCTATGAGAATAAGATTCACTCATTCCCTCTCACCTTCCCCGTTTCCCCTCCACTGTAAGAGACTTTCTGTTTTTTTGTGAGATAATTTACCCCATTCTACCTCTCCCTTTCTTCTTCTCCAGTATAATCCTCTCTCATCCCTTAATTTTATTCTCCAGATATGACCCCTTAATCTTCAACTCACCCTGTGCCCTATCTATCTATCTACATATACATACATATAATTTTTTTCCTCCAACTACCCTAATACTGACAAAGTCTCATGAGTTATAAATATCATCTTTCCATGCAGGAATGTAAACAGTTCAATCTTAATAAGTCTCTTATGATTTCTCTTTCCTGTTTACCTCTTCATGTTCCACTTGAGTCCTGTATTTGAAAGTCAAATTTTCTATTTGCTCTTTCTTTTCATCAGAATGCTTGAAAGTCCTCTATTTCACTGAATGACCATTTTTTCCCCTGAAGGATTATACTCAGTTTTGCTGGGTAGGTGATTCTTGGTTGTAATCCTATCTCCTTTGCCCTCCAGAATATTATATTCCATGCCCTGGTCCTTTAATGTAGAAGCTGCTAAATCTTGTGTTATCCTGATTGTGTTTCCACAGTACTTGAATTGTTTCCTTCTGGCAGCTTGTAATATTTTCTCCTTGACCTGGGAACTCTGGAATTTGGCTATAATATTCCTAGGAGTTTTCCTTTGGGGATCTCTTTCAGGAGGAGATCTGTGGATTCTTTCAATTTCTATTTTGCCCTCTGGTTCTAAATATCAGGGCAGTTTTCCTTGATAATTTCTTGAAAGATGATGTCTAGGCTCTTTTTTTGATCATGGCTTTCAGATAGTCCAATAATTTTTAAATTCTCTCTCCTGGATCTATTTTCCAGGTCAGTTGTTTTTCCAATGAGATATTTCACATTTTTTCTAATTTTTCATTCTTTTGGATTTTTACTGTGTCTTGATTTCTCATAAAGTCACTATCTTCCAATTGCTCTATTCTAATTTTTAAGGAAGTATTTTCTTCAGTAATCTTTTGGACTTCCTTTTCCATTTGGCCAATTTTTCTTTTTAGGCATTTTTCTCCTCATTGGCTTTTTGGACCTCTTTTGCCATTTGGGTTAGGCTATTTTTTAAGGTGTTATTTTCTTCAGTATTTTTTTGGGTCTCCTTTAGCAAGCTGTTGACTTGTTTTTCATGATTTTCTTGCATCACTCTCATTTCTCTTCCCAGTTTTACCTCTACTTCTCTTACTTGCTTCTCAAAATCCCTTTTGAGCTCTTCCAAGGCCTGGACTGATTCATATTTTTCTTGGAGGCTTTGGATGTAGGAGCTTTGACTTTGTTGTCTTCTTCTGGTTGTATGTTTTGATCTTCTTTGTCACCAAAGTAAGATAATATGGTCTGACTCTTTTTGCGCTGCTTCCTCATGATCCCAGCTAATTACTTGAGTTTTAAACTCTTTGTTAAGGTACAAATCTGCTTCCAATGTGGAGAATGTACTGTCCCAAGCTTCGGGGGGGTTGTACAGCTGTTTTCAGAGATACTTGTAGGGCCCTGTAAATTTTCAGTACTTCCAAGGTGGTATGATAAGGGGCGAGGTGTTTACTCCTTTCCTGGCCTGCAACTACAAATACTCCTTTCTGTCCTGTAACTGTGAGGAGGGGTTCCTCTCTACAATCACTACAAACTCCACCAAGCCAGTGCTCCTCCTTAACCCCAGCACTGCCGCCCAGAACAGTGACCCAGATCCACATATGGGCAAAGCAAGAGATTCCTGTTTCAGGACTGGCAAAGAGATCCCTGCAATCCCTCTCTGATCAGCCACTGGCTTCCCCCTCAGTCTGTGTGCCAGAAGCTCAGGAAGCAGCTGCCCCCCCCCCCCAGTGAAACGCTCTTGGGGAATGGAGCTGAAACCCCACCTTCCTTTCTCAGCACCGACAGAAACAGATTTTTCCCACTGACCTTCTAAGTTGTCTTTGGCATTGGTAGATTGAGGAGTTTGGAAACCTCTACAGCTGCCTGCAATTCAGTCCTCTGATTCAGTCCTCTGAGGCCTGCTCCAGGTTCGAGGCAGCCTGCGTGCCCACAACGAGCTGTGCTGCACTCCCAGCCCAGCGTGATACACCTTTCTGATCAATCATCCAGGTTGTCTTGGCCTGGAAAGTTGTTTCACTCTGTCTTTTTGTGGGTTCTGCTGCTTCAGAATTTGTTTAGAGCCATTTTTTATGAGTATCTGCAGGGGTTTGGAGGAGAACTCAAGCAAGTCACTGCTTTCACTCTGCCATCTTGGCTCTGCCTCCAGAATATCTTTTCAATAAAATTTGGTACTCACACACCTTTTGTTAGAGTTAAAGTTGACTTGCCCAGGGTCACACAACTAGTAAGTGTTTGAGGTCACATTTGAACTCAGATCTTCCCAACTCCAGACCAGTGCTCTATCCACTGTACCACCTAGCTGCCTCCTTACAACAACTAAATCACAAATCAGGAAAAAACAAAAATATCAGAATAGTGGAAAATTTACTCTAGAATCATTTATCGCTCCCCCACTACCACTACATTTATTTTTGATCAACAATAAGGAGAAAAATTAAAGTTTTATATTTACCTCTAACTTCTAATTGTTATAGGCTCTCTTCAATTCAATTCAGCTGATTAAATATTTAATAAATATGCAAGAATCTGTGATAGGAGAATAAAAATATTTGTGATTTTTCTCTTTTTCTTTTTTTCTTTTCTATTCTTTTCTTTTTTAATTTGGTTAGGCAATGGGGTTAAGTGACTTGCCTAGAGTCACACAGCTAGTAAGTGTTATGTGTCTGAGGCCGAATTTGAACTCAGGTCCTCCTGAATCGAGGGCTGGTGCTCTATCCACTGTGCTGTCTAGTTGCCCATCTTTTTCTTATTTTAATGAAAAAAATGGGGCTCCTTTTTGGGAATAATATGATAAAATTGTTTAGCTTTAGTATGAAGTCTGCAATAATATAATGAAAGCTATAATTGTCAGAGATGGTTAGGGAAACACCTTCATCTCGAGTGCTTCTGTACAAGTAAGTAATAGGTCAAGTTTTGAAGTTGTTGAGGGGAAAAAATAGCCTTGAAATTGATAACGTGCTCATTTTGTGTGTACTGACTGCCAGCCACAATCCACAATTCAGCTCAGCTCTTTGACTGTTACATGAGATAAAGGGTATTTTCCTGGTTCACCTCTATTACTCTCAGAGCAACTAGGATATCAGCTAAGTGCTTCCGTTAGCCTACTTACTAAGTCTCCCTGCAGTAATTCTGGAATGCAATTTTACTTTGGAGGGTTTGGCTAATTCCCCTTAGACCACACACTAGTAATTAAATCTAAAACTTAAATTAATTAAGATTTTACAAAATCAACAAGTTGACTTTTGGAAGTAAATCTCATGCAAACCAAGCAAAAGCTCTAGGCATCTAATTTAATCAGCAGGGCTTTTGCTTTATTTGAAATGACCCATTACAAGTTAGATACTTTTCCTGAGCCTGAATTAGTCATGCCCTTGGTGACTCCATAAATCTGAGCTGGTATTCTGTCACATGTGTGTGTGTGGACTTCCTGAATCATGTGTACTCATCAGTAATTAGATGGGTATTTGGCCCCATGCCCATCTCTGAGTAAGTAGTAAAAGGAAAACTTTTCAAAGATGAATCTACTACTCTAAATAAAAGATTAGCATTTAGACAGTGCAAAAAAGAATAGAGTAAATGAACTCTAAGTCTCCTGAAAATGCAAAGGCAAGCTTTGTGCCCTGGTCTTACTAATATTCAGATAATTTGGACGGATTTTTTTTTTGTATAAACTCTAAGCCCATCATCCTGTTGATATATCATGTACTTAAAATATTTTCTATTAATAGACACAAACCTCATCCCAATTAGTCATGTCTGTACCAGTGGCCTATAGTTTCAGGAAATCTTAGCTCAATAATTTAAAAGTAGTAAAGCACAACATAGTTCCATCCTCAAGTCACTTTTTACATGTGATTATTTTATTTTCAACCCCTTGATGATCAATGAAAATATGCAGAGCTAAAATATAGTTCTATTAATCCCACAGAATATTTGGGCTTTCTCCTTGTTCCCTATGGGGTATGGAGGTGACCTTGGGTTCTTGAGGTCCCATTGCTGGATTGTAACCTCTGGCCAGTTCTACCAACTTGGAAAGGCTTTGATTATGGACCAGTGATGTATGTGTTTAAAAAAGTGACCCAACTAGATGTAGACAGACTGACCGCAAGGCTGCTACCTAAAAAATTAATTTGGAGGACACAGGTCTTTTAAGAAATCATAGAGAAGTTGTAATTCGCATACACTGATTCAATCCCAGGGTGTTTAAGTATTGGATTGAGAATTAATAGTAGGTCCCAAAATTAAATTTTGATGAGAATCTGTGAAATATACAATTGTGCCTCATGGAAAGAATATATATTAATTCAAACCTCATATAACTTTTCAAAGGTCGTCTTTTATTATGTATTTGCCAGATACTTTTGGAGGGGGAAGTGGGAATAGGGAAGATGGTGTCTGCCTGTGGATCTCCAAAGTTATGGTGTAAGAAGCATGTTTGTAGTAGAAAGTGGAACTGTTCATGGTGGAGCCAAAAGAACTGATTTTGCTGCTAACCTAGCTAGATAACACTGAGTGACCATTTTGTGCTTCTATTTCTCTACATATGAAAATAGGAGGTCAGACTAGATGATGTCTAAGGTTCCTTTTAGTTTCAATATTCTCTGATTCTATAGGAAGAATAGGAGAGAATTTTTAAAGTTATGGGTTATCTCATTGAATGTGAAAATTGAATGCAAAGTTATCCTTGTGTGCTTAAATATTTTGTTCATATAATATAATCTCACTTTGCAGGGGCTTTTAGAATAGTAAATGCCAGGTAATACTATAATATATTTCTAAAGAACTGAATAAAGTTATATGTATGTCTTCTGTTAATATAAATGAATTTTGATAACAAATTCTGGAAAGACCATTAGTGAAAATGATTTTTCTTTACCTTGATGATGGTATAATATGGCAGTGTGGTATAGTGAGTAGAGAACCAGCCATGGAATTAGAAAGATAGGTTCAAAGCCCACTCCTGACTGTATGACCTTGGGCATGTCACTTACCATCTCAGTGTTCCTGGAAACTATATAAAACTCTAAGTTGCTGAGATGTTGACCTACATTAGGAGATAGTTTATTCAATAGTTAGTTCCCCATACCAGTGAAATCACAGATTCAGGTTCTTTCCACTAATTTGATATCATTCTAATTCTATCTTAGTGTAGCAAATGATAAAAAACAGCATGTATTAATGAACTGGAAAAAAATCTACAAACTCAGAGACCTGGTTTTACTTACACAAAACTGTTGCTTTCCTCTTCCTAGTTTCCCATCTGTGAGATAGGAATAGCATCAGTCCCACTATATCTGAGACACTAAGGATAGATGAGATAGTACATCAATCAATCCATCTATTAATAAGCAATTAGTAAATGCGTATTATGCACTAAGCTCTGTGTCATAAGATATAGAACCAAAAACGGAATATTCCATGTCCTCTAGGAGCTTGTATTCTGTTAGGTAAAACAATAGGTTTGGATATAAATACAAACAAAAATATATACAAAATAAATACTTTGTGTTTTCTAAAAGAAATAGTTCATAGAATTTCAGAGCTTTCTCTAATTACCAAATCAAGAAGGCATCTCTCAGTTTTCTGGATTTCTTTTACACAGTGTTTATACTGCTTCCTATTGTAGTATCCTTCCTTTTTATCCTTGTTCTGGGATTGATATTACCTTAAGAGAGTCTTATTCATCTCTGCATCTGCCCCTCCACTGCTCCCACCCATGCTGACTTGGACAGAGGTGGCACTCAATGGGTATTTGTTGAATGAGTGAATGAGGAGAAATGCTGTGTTTCTTCAAAACTTAACACCTTAATGCTAGAAGGAATCTTAGAGGTGACCTAGTCCATCCCCCCTCATTTTCCAGATGAAGTAACTGCATTGACTATGGTGATGTCTTTGCTGTCTTGATTCCTTGCCATCTTAAATAAGTGCTCAGAATTTCTTGGCCAGTGTGAGGACTACATGTTTCACTCTACCCCCCCCCAGTGTCCCAGATTTATAACTTATAAAACTCATAGGCTAAGAAGGTGATAATCATTTTGTATTTGTTTGTTTTTTAGGGGGTAGGAGAGGATGAAGGAAACTCAGCAGTAGCTTTGACTAGATTGAATCTACATCTTTATTTGCAATTCTGATCAGGAATTGGCCCAGACCTAGAATGCTGCTGGCGGAAATTTTTATACAATTCAGTAAGGGACTAATGGAAGTTGTAAACTATTGTCCAGGTGGCACCAGCCCTTCAACAGTCATTGTGAGGAAACTTCCAAGTAGGCAGGGTGTCTTTTGACAGCCATAACATCCACTTCCACAGGCACATCCTTCAATTGTTCCTGGCAAAGAGTATCCTCTTTCTTTAGAGCATGAAGCTCTGGTTCAGAAGAGGTATCTGTGGTAGGAGCGTCTTATAGTAGACAGCTGGTTGCAATTACTTAAGTTCACCTTTCCCCACAATATAGTCAGGACTAAGTTGCTCTTTGGAAGGGGTGAAATGCATTATTGATAATTTCAGAAAATGTGGATGGTATATGTAGAACTACAGTTAGGAGAAATGTAATTATTAGGCCTCAAGAGGAGAATAGTTTCCACTGCCCTGTGCAAAGTATCTTTGTTCAATTTTATGAGAACAAAAGCAAAACAATATGTGTATCCTCTGCTAACTCCCTGTGCTCAACACATATGGCCCCATCCCCTCTCTGTGTTTTAGCACTGCTCAAGCTATATGCCTTGCTGATCAGCCTAAGCCTGTGAACGAATACAAGTATCCTGAAAAGCTGCCTGGAGAATTGTACGATGCCAACACACAATGCAAGTGGCAATTCGGGGAGAAGGCCAAGCTTTGCATGTTGGACTTCAAAAAGGCAAGAGATGGTTATGGAATGATTGATTCAGTGCAATTTGTATTATCGGGAATTTTTTTAAGTTTAATTTACAAGAATTCTTTATTCCATGCAATTGACTATATTTCAAAAGAATTAAACTCAACAGTCATTTATTGATCACCTGCTTTGTACCAGGCCCTGTGCTAGAGACTGGATGCAAACAGTCTCTTCCCTCAAGGATCTTAGATTCTACTGGATAAACATAATATGGTATGCACAGAGGCAATGTATTATAGTAAGTAGAGTGCTGGACCTGGAATCAAGAAGTCCTGCATTTGAATTCCATCTCAGATGGATGTGATTCTAGGCAAGCATTTGGCCTGGTCCTTTAACTCCAAACAGAGCATTTGTTCTACTGCACCTACTGTCATTCTAGTATTTTTAAATTAAACAATGCATTCAAAGTGTTTGCAAAATTTAAAATACTATTATTAGTAAACACATACAAAAATGCATGAACTAAATGCAAAGTAAAAAAGGGGAGGAAGAGGAAAGGAGACAAGCATTTATTAATTGCCTACAGTGTGCCTGGCACTGTGCTAAGTGCCTTACAAATGTTATCTGATTTGATGAGGAGGAGGAAGGAGCATTAAAACTGAGTGAATCAGGAAAGGCCTGAGGGCCCACCATGGTGACTCTTGGGCCTTGAATAGAGCTAAAAGGAAGGAGTAACAATAAGAGGGAAACATTTGGGCAGAGGATAGGTTTGTAGTACTCTTGTAGATAAAAGTGACTCTGAGAAGCTGAAACAGCCTTCATCTCAGAACATTTCTGTCATATGGAGTCACATTTGTTTTTCATCAAAAAATCTTCTAATTGTCAGTGAATAAAGTAAAAAAAAAGTGTTCTACTGACTGCTGAATGAAACTAGCAAAGGCAATTCATAATCTTAATAATATGAATTCCAGGAGAAGGAGGAGGAGGCGGGAATGGCAGTACCAAAAAGTGAATGCCTTTTAAATATGCAAGTACGATGAAGCCTGAACAACTAAACAGAGAATAATAAATTCAAAGAGATACACAGACACAAAGTTCTAAATAGGACCATGGGCAGATATGACCAGAAGCAGTCCCACAGATAAGGTGCACATGCTAATAATGGTGATTAGTGATGTGCCATTATCAAGTTGCTAAAACCAAAAAAAAAAAGTGATAGAACATCCTGATGAAATATAATTTTATTTTTTAAAATATATGATAAATTTATATAGGGAATAGGGACCAGACCTGTGGTTTCACTGTTATAGGAAACCATCAGGTGGGAAAACTCCCTCTGGCAATATAGAATTGACACCTTCTCTTTAACTTACAGACTTGGAAAGTAGTTAAAGCAGTAAGAAGTTAAGTGACTTATCCAGCTTAACTTGACAAGTGTCAGAGGGAGGATTTGAACCCAGGACTTCCTAGTTCTGAGGCCAGCTCCCTATCCACTATGCCACAGTGCTTCTCTATATATTTATGTGTGTGTGTGTGTGTATATGTATGTGTGCATGTATGTACCCACTTATGTATT
Organism: Phascolarctos cinereus; assembly: GCF_003287225.1. Classification (NCBI taxonomy): domain Eukaryota; kingdom Metazoa; phylum Chordata; class Mammalia; order Diprotodontia; family Phascolarctidae; genus Phascolarctos; species Phascolarctos cinereus. The sequence goes on from NW_027555847.1 coordinate 402,318,920, forward strand.
TCTACCCCTACCCTTCTCCCCAGGGGGAACTGTTTTTGCCTATAGTGTGTGAAAAATAAAGCTTATGGTAGATTTACTCCCAAGTCTGAAACTTCATCCCCAAAATTCCATCTACTGAAACCAATTTTTTATATTCATCTTAACTCTTTGATAAATTTAATTCAGCAAACATTTAAGTGCCTATTCTGATACAAGTCACTGGGAACACAATAACAAAAATGAAAATAAGTCCCTTCAGGGAACTTGTATTCGGCTGGAGATACCAATATTAGTTACTATTCATCTTTATTGAAATCCATCTTTAGGGGAAAGCTATCATCCCTTGATTTATGAGGCAAAAGAGGTAAAGAATTGTGGGGCAAAAAAGACATGTGATCCAGTGATACAGGATATCCTTTAATTGATTGCCTTGCAATAGCGGTTTGCAGCTCAGGGTTTTTGTTAAGGAAGAAATTTCTCAGCTACCAAGAATCTTCTAAGTATGCTGTTATAGTAACTGAACTTACCAGGTTTCTTCCATAATCAAATTTCCAGCTACTGCAAATATTCTAGAATACTTATCTGCTACTTTGCTCTGTCATCATTGTATGACAGCCTGATCCTGAAGATTAGGATGTGAAGTACCAGAGCTATTCTGATATTTGATGCCTTTGGTCACATGGGCATGGTTGCTATATACTAGTATGTCCCCTAAAGCCTTTACCTTCTGGCTCCATAGCTTCTGACTCATGATTTCACGTGTCTGTCATCCCAAGTATCAGCAAGAAAAGGCTGTAATGTTATTTTAATAAAAATTAAAGCTATGTGATGCCTGGGAGAAAATCTTTGAATATCTGAGTCCAAGTCAATTCTCATTTCCATCCTCATTATCAATAGCTAGCTTTCATTCATTTTTCACAAGCTTTTTTATTTTCTTTGTAACTTCTAGAAAGTTGAAATGGACTAAATCTAGTTAGCTCCAGCTTCCTAGTGGTCTAAGACATAAAATTTATGAGAAGAGAAAAGTCGAAAGAGGGCAATGGGCTTACCAACAGGCCTTGGTGATAGGATGGCATAAGGAAAGATGTGACAGCTAGGTGATGTAGTAAATAGAGTGCTAAGATTGGAATGAGGAAGACTTGAACTTCATGAGTTCAAATCTGGTCTCGCAAATTTATTAGCTGTATGACCTTGGGCCAGTCACTTAATCCTGTTTACTTCAGTTTCCTCATTTGTAAAATGAACTGAAGAAGGAAACGGCAAACCACTTCAGTGTCTTTGCTAAGAAAACTCCTAAAGGGTTCGTGAAGAGTCTGTTATGACTGAAACAACTGAGCACAAAGAAAGGTATAATTTTATTTTTCCTATGCCCACTGAGCACAGGGTAGGATTGAGTTAAATTGGGACAGATTAAAGTTAAGTATGCAGAAATTCCTTCCAATTTTATCAGGTTTCAAGAAAGATAGATATTATCAATGGTAGCATGGGAATCTTCTTTGGAAATTTTTTTTCAATGGAAAGACACTCTCTCTAGACATTGGATAATAAATGCTTATCTGTTTTGTTTTGTTTTGTTTTAGAGGAGGATAGGCTATCGATTTCACAAAGTCCCTTCTAATTTTGTAGTTTTTGATATAGTGATATGGATTCTCCTTTGGTCAATTGCCTCGAATAATAGAATTGAGAATCCCAGAGAAGTGGGAAGTCCTATGGGATGGGACTTAAGAGCTCATAAGCTTAGAACCATAATAGCTATTCCCTTTTTGATCTAGAACTCTTAGATCACATTTATCATCAGTAAAGAGCATATTCACCTTCATGATGTGAATAAATGCTGTATTTTCTCCCAAAGAGGCAGCATGGCCTAGTGGATAGAGAGGCAACTTCAGAGTTAGAAGTACCAGAGTTCAAGTGCCTCCTCAGACTTACAAATCTGATATATATTGGATGTGTGATCCTGGGCAACTGGATAACTTCTTACTGTCCCCAGGCAGCTCTCTGAGACAAAGCTTCGGAGAAATTGCTGATCTGCTAATATAGGAGTTTCAGAACCTGGAGCTCCCTATACAAGTGGGTTAAACTCAAGTAGGGACCACTAAACCATACATAGGGATCCCTGTGAGAACACATTGACTTAGTAAACCATATATTAACATTATTTATGTTATATTGTATTTTTATTTACTTTGTTCAGTATTTCCCAATTACATTTTAAACTGGTTCTGGACACAGTCGAGAGTGTTGTAAACTCCATGCACAAATGGGTGATGTGTTTGACACCTCTACCCTATACCAATAAAATCACAAATCCAGTCCAAAATAAAAGGTTAATATGCATCATTTTTCTACCTTTATTATTTTTTGAATATTCACTGAAGTTCATAAGTGCTTATCAAATATATTTACAAAGCCAATTCTAAGTGAAGTGTGTTCATATCACAGATATTAGAAGTGGCTAGGTGGTACCATAGTGTAAAGTACCTTGGGCCTGGAGTCAGGAAGACTCTAATGTTCAAATGTTACGTCAGACACTTGCTAGCCTCATTTAGCCTGCATTTGTCTCAATACCCTCATCAGTAAAATGGAGATAATAGCACCTACCTCCCAGTGTTATTGTGAGAATCAAATGACATAATAATTGTAAAGGTACTTACCACAGTTCCTAGCACATATCAGATGCTATAGAAATGTTAGCTACTTATTATTGTTGTTATTAGTATAATTATATCAGTCCTAGATGCTATATTAAGACTTATTATTAAGCGTATAAGTCAATATGCTACTTTAGTTTTTATTGTTGTTGTTGTTTTGGGTTTTTTTTTCTGTATTTACTCTTGAATAGATAGCCATCATTCATCACTTTAGATTCCCTCAAGTGACCTGGGATTTACCAGTTGATGTCTGGATTCTCTCACTGTTCCCAAATGATTCACAACTTATCTTCAAAGGCAGAATTCCACCTTCACTCTCTCTTACACAAGCAACCTTCTGTATCAGCAACATGTGTCATCAGTGTCCTAAACTTACTTATAAAGGGAACATATGAGTGTATTTCTGCCCAGACAGTTTTTCTAGCAAGAAATTTGTCATTTTCTGTCACTAGACTATGAGTCCCACATATTCAAACCCCATCAAGACAGCTCTGTTTATTCCTCCATGCTATATCAGGCTGTAATCATCTCTGGTGGGGAAACTGAGCTCTCTGTCTGCTCATTAGAGGATCAGGGGAGTGCAGGCTGCTGTTTCCATTCCAGTGGGTCTAGGGCCAAATTCCTTATATCTTTTATTCATCAATGTCAGTTTGGCTAAGAATTCTGTCTTCCAACACAAACTGTTAGTTAATATAATGAGGAGGCTCACTGAGAGGCAGAAAAACTGAGGTTGGTAATAGCAAGATCAGTAACTGTGACACTCTTACCATTGTAGCTGTTGTTAAAGGAGGGGGGAAAAGGTATTTTGGCACCACATAAAACATGGTAGTGAATAGTGAGATAGCTTCTTTTCACTCTGATACTGCTCAGATATCCTCGCGGAGTCTCTTAAAATAATGAAGCTTGCTTTCCCATTGATTTGAGCCATAGATGGTTACAAATAGCTCCAGTATTATGAGAATTGGGTGTCTATGTTGAGACATCAAAATTTTATCTTATTAATGCTTACAAGTTCAAGAAAACTATTTTGTGGATGAGGTATGCACACATAACAATTATATGAGCAGTTTATTTAGACAAAACTCCTGAAACCTTAACCTTCTATGATCTATTATTTTAAGATCAAGGCTCAAGAAGTAATAGCAGAAAGATAGAATAAAAGGAATTGCTTTTATGAAATTGCTCAGTAGTGAGACTTTGGTAATTATATAATAGAAAGGAACTTTTGACATTAGAGAGAAGTCAATGGTATCTGAAAATACTTCATTGAAAAGAAAAATGTTTGAAGCCAAAATATTTGACTATGACCATTCTGAAGAATCCATCATGTTGTTCAGTCATTTCAGTCGTGTCCAACTCTTTGTGACCCCCATTAGGGATTTTCTTGGCAAAGATACTAGAATGGTTTGCCATTTCCTTCTCCAGCTCATTTTAGAGATGAAGAAGTTGAGGTAAACAGGGTTAAGTGACTTGCCCAAGTGTCTGAGGCCAGATTTGAACTCAAGTCTTCCAGACTCCAGGCCTGGCACTCTATCCACTATGCCATCTAGCTCCCTTCTATATCATAACAAGCTATAAAAGGAAGAGGGCATTGAGATGGTAGAGGAGTTTTTAGAAAGTACTCTGCCTATGATCACATGGGGAATTTGTCCTTGATTTTACAATAATTGTTCATATAAAAACAATACATTTCATAAGTTATCTCCTTTGGCTGTTATGTTAACTTAATGAATCTGACACTCTCTCCCCCACTTTACATGGATGGAAAATGAGGTTTTGGAAGTGTATATTATATACATGATATCTCAAGGCTAGAAAGTAACAGAGCTGGGAGTAGTTATACTGCTTTGCTAGTGGTTTTCTGACCTTTCATTTTCTCCCTTAGGATATATGTAAAGCACTGTGGTGCCATCGAATTGGAAGAAAATGTGAGACAAAATTTATGCCAGCTGCAGAAGGCACTATTTGTGGTCATGATATGGTAAGAGTAATTAATTGTCAAATAGCATTGAGTCATGATATATATGCTTTTGCTCCACTGTCCTTCCTTCTCCAAAAATACATTGGGATGTGCACGACTTTCTTCTCTTCTTTTTTCCTCTACATATACTTTCTGCCTCTCTGTCAACCCTGACCCCACCCCAACTCCTCTCTTACCACAAGCACCCAGAGGTAATGTGTAAATCTATTCAATCTTATATTGAGGCTATCATAGGATCACGGATTTAGAACCAGAGGGGATCTTAGAAGCCATCCAGTCCAACCCCCTTATTTTATAGACAAGAAAACTAAGACATAGGAACTTAGGTCATCCTGATGACACTCCAAATCCAACACTTTAACCACTAATTCTAAGGGATCTTGCTGTCACCTACTAATATTCTAGTTCCATATCCATAAACTCTGAAATTCCTCTGTCTGACCACATCATTTCATCTTTCCCTCTACTTTTCAACACCAAGCACTGCGCTCTCTCTCTCTCTCTCTCTGTACATATATATATATATATATATATATATATATATATATATATATATATATATACATATATATATGTATATATATATATACATATATATATATATATATATATATATATATATACGTATGTATGTATATAGTTTTCATTTTCAGCATTCACTTTTATAAGATTTTGAGTTTTAAATTTTCTTCTACTCTTTTCCCCCCTTCACCAAGATGGTCTGAAATCTGATATAAACTATATATATTCAATCATATTTAACTCATTTCCACATTAGTCATGTTGTAAAGAAGAATTAGAACCAAAGGGAAAAATCATGAGAAAGAGAAAAGAGAAAATAGTATGCATCAATCTGCATTCTGACTCCATAGTTCTTTCTCTGGATGTGAATAGTGTTTTCCATCGTAAGTCTTTTGGAGTTTTAGATCCTTGCATTGCTGACAAAAACTAAGTCTATCTACATTGGTCATCTCAGAGTGTTGCTATTACTGCTAACATTATTCTTTGTTAGGTGATAGCGACCTTCAGTCCCTCAGTTCTTTCCCAAGCTATTACCCCTGCACTGACTTTTCCCTTTCTTCCCTATTTCAACCCTTTGGTGAGTAAATTCAAACATGACTAATTCTCTGTACCAAAATCTCTTGTCCGTTTGTCCTTTTGCTAAGCATGCTTTTCCAAACCCAGCTTTGGATTACATACACCAACCACCACCTTCTCTCCTATCCCTGTGCTACTGAACACTCCATCTCGTATAACTTAGACATCTTCCCCTACCGTCTCCACTTTCACTCTTTTCTTACATAAGCAGGTGATGCTTGTTCTTTCCAAGAAGAATCTATCCTCTACAAGTACCCATCCCCATCTTTCAGATCCCTCTGTCTCTGTCTCTCTCTGTCTCTGTCTGTCTGTCTGTCTCTCTCATACAAACACACACACACACACACACACACACACACACACGTACACACGTTTTCTCTAGCTCCTTCCCCATTATTTACAAACATGCTCATATTTCCATATACCCCTGTTAGCTATCATCCTACATTTCTTTTCTCTCTCTCAGCGAAATCTGAGAAAGCCATCTACAAATAGGATGTCATTTCCTCTTCTTTCTGTGAACTGGCTGCTAACCTTCTCATTTGACTGAAGGTATTCCTTCCAAGGTCACCATTGATCTCTTAATCACCAAATCTAGTGATCTTTTCTCATTCCTCATCTTTCTTAACTTCCCTTTCACCTTTGATATTATAAATCTCCCCAGTTGTGCTCTCCTCTCCAGGGTTTCATGGATGCTCTCTCCTGGGCTCCTCTTACCTATCTAATCATTCTTTCTTAATCTCCTTTGCTGGTACTTCATGTAAGTCATACCCATTAACCATGGGTTTCACGAACCCTTTTCTCTTTTCTCTCTATACTCTTTTCCACTCTGAACTCATCAACTTCCTTGAATTCAATTTTCATCTCTATGCACATGATTCACAGATCTATATACCCAGCCCTAATCTCTCTCCTAACCTACAGTCGTGAATCACTAACTAGCTTTCGGACATCTTTAACTAGATATCTCATAGACATTTGAAACTCAACATGTCCAAAATAGATCTCATTATCTTTCCCTCCTCCCAAACCTCTGCTCTTCCAAGATTCCCTATTATTGTCAGTGATACATCCGGCCTCCTAGTTACTCTGGCTCACAATGCAGATATCATCTTCATCTTTTCTCACACTCGATATATCTAATCTGTTTGCCAAGTATTGACATTTCTACCTTCACAACATCTCTTATTTATATTCCCTTCTCTCCACTTACCCAGTCACCACCCTGGTGCAGGTTCTCATCACCTCACATCTAGACTATTGCATTAGCCTGCCTTTCCAATCATTTTTCTCTTAGCTGCCAAAGTGATTATCCTAAAGCATAGGTCTCACCATGTGATATAGCCTGCTTCAGTAAATGCCACTGGTTCCCTATTACCCCCAGAATAAAATATAAAATGTTCTGCTCACCACTTAAAGACTTTTTCAACCTTTTATCCATCCTATCTTTCAGTCTTCTTATACTTTACTCCCCTTGACATACTCTATGGTCTCATGACATTGATCACTTTGATATGCCTAACACATGGCCTTTTAATTCCTGATTCTATGCTCACACCTCATGTGTGTAATGCTTTCCCATACTCCCTGGTTTTCTTCAAGATTCAGCTTAAGCCATACCTTTTATACAAGACTTTTTCAGTCTTCCCCACTGGTGGTGCTTTCCTTCCAAGGTTATCTTCCATTTACTCCAAATATACTTGTATGTATCTCTTATATATGTCTCTGCATGTGTGTGTGTGTGTGTGTGTGTGTGTGTGTGTGTATATATATATATATATATATATATATATACATATTTCATATGAGAGAGTGTGTTATTTGTATGTTCTAATTAGAACATTGAGCTCTTTGAGGGCAGGGATGATGCTTTTGCCTTTCTTTGTATCATAGTGCTTAGCATGGTGGATAGAACGTAGTAAAGGCTTATTAATTTCTTGTTGACTGACTGATCTTAATTATCTTAAGATAAGACTTCACATTTATCATTTCAAGATAATAGAATTTGCAACCAATGTGAAAGGAGTATGTTCTCCCTGAATATTGGTCAGGCAGCTGAAGAGAACTCTACTTTGTACATTAAAAAAGAAAAAGGAAATATTAAAGCACTGACTTGGCCATGAGAGGATAGCAGCATTAAATAGTGCTCTTCATCCTTAAAGCATAAAGAATTCATCCTGGACACACAAAGCCAATCCTATTAATTTATTGCACATAGATGGATAGGAAGCATAAAACAAAAGAACTTGTGAGAAAAAACAAGAGAGCTAGATGATAAAATGAATTTCTATATGATGCACATACTAAGTAGTCATATTATAGAATATTACTCTTGCCATTAGGCCCTAAAAACTGAACTCTGACAACAGTACAAGAATACACTCTTGACCCCTCCTACTTCCCTCATTTTTTCTTTGATCTGAAAATACATTTCCATTTCAAAACATGAGACCAAACATGAAGACCGCCCAACCCAAAACATTGAAGTAAAACTAGATGCCCTTTGTTGAGTTTCTTTGGTTACATTTTTTTTGAGTGATGTTAACTTCAAATTTGAAAAATAAGTATTTGATCTATTAAATTCAAGCTCCCAAGCATGTAACTATCACATCCTGTGCATATTTCAAGGTGACTGCAGACAGATATGAACATCAAAGTTGATATGTGCTTTTTAGGTTTCATGATTACAATAATGATTGACAGGCAGAAAACAAGAGAAGCACTCTTGTCCAAGAATAATATTTGAGAGCAATTAATCCCAAGTAGGTTAACTTTAGTGTAAATCAAATGTCATCCATTTTATGTTTGTTGACTCCTTTAACTCAAGAGTTTATATGACTGTGTGTTAGTACAATTCGTTCTTGTGAAGTGGGTAGCCATTAAATGATTTAATCCATAATGAAAACAAAAAAATAGAATACATCTCACTTGTGGTTTCTTTAGCACACCAACTCTACATGGCTGATACTTGGAAAATTCTAAGTGGAAGAAGAAAGTGAATAGCTTGCCTTTGTTTTTAGCTGGATAGGATTCCTTGCCCCTTGTAGATGACCAGGTTTTGTTTTTCAAAGTGAGATTTTGCAGAAAGGTGAGCACTTCTTGGGTGGCTCACAGCCTTTCCCTTTGAGTTCATGAATCCTTATGCATCTCAAGCGTGTAAGTGTAGTTCTTTGCTTTTTTGTTGGTTTTCCTTCTGTAGGTAATTTTAGTGCTCCAAACACCTGCCTACAGTTAAAGTATAATTATAATAGGAATCCCAAGGGTAACACAGATGCTCAGTTGAAATTACATTGACTTTCATGGCACAGAGTAAGACCAATTTTTTGATATCATAGAGATTTTTAATTCCTGGGAGTAATCTATATTCTGAAATACATCTCAAACCTTAATTTCCTCTGCATCATCTGCACACATAGAGTCATTTGGTCTGGATTTATATTTAAGCAATTGGGGGAAAAAATCTATATTTCAAGAAATAAATGGCTGCTAGGTAAATTTGGGGGAGTGGAGTAAGGATCATTTAATGAGTCAGTATATCATAAAAGTGTGTAAAATGTCATATAAATAAATGTTGAGGCTTGATTTAAAATTTAAAATTTAGTTCTTCAGAACTGAAGGATTATAATTACCCTCATGTTCATTCACTCAAGAAATATTTGTCAAGTGCCTACTATGTACATAATATGATGGTAGACACTGTGAGTAAATGCTTTGGGCACCATTGTTAATATTGGAATATAATTATTTAGTGCTTCAAATGATCTCTTTTAGTCTCAAATTGAAAAGTCCTACTCTGTTAAGCAGTCATGGATCTGACTCCAGGTCATTATAGGTTGTACCAGTAAGGAACAAGCTTGAGAAGACTCTACCAAACCCAACAGACTTTTTTTTAATCTCATTGGCAAATGTGTCTCTAAACGCAGAGAAGCTCAACGCATGTGGGTTGGCCACTTAATGATGAATTCTTTGGCCATGGCAACCTATGAAGTGGTAATAAAATAATTAAACAACAAAGATACTATGAGGAAATATATCAGAGCCTGAAGCAGCAATTTTGACAATATGTCAATTTAGAAGTGAAAATTTAGAAATACTTTATATAAAAATTTAGAAGTGAAAGCTCATTGTGGGTCAAAGTGGTAAGCAAGGACCTTACAAAGGAGCTACAAGATGAGCTGGGCCTCAAGAGATGGATAGAATTTGTGTAAGTCCAAAATTGAAGTAGGCATTTCTTAGATGAGAAAAGCCCCAGAGGCAGGAATACAAATAAAGGAAGGTTTGGATGATTGAGTTCAAGAAGGCTGCACTGATTGGAGAAGGGTTTACATATAGGGGAGTAGGAACAGATAAGGTCTTGAAAGAAAGGCTAAGGAATTTGTACTTTATCCCATAATTAATAAAGAGCACCTGAAAGTTTCTGAAAAAATAAAAAAGGATAACATGATGCAAGTTGTGCTTTAGGAAATGTATCTAGTAGCAGTGATCAGGATAGATTTAAGGCAGGGTAAGCTGATGAAGGCTTAAAATTTGAACTAGAGTGAGGACGGAGAAGGAAGAATAGAGAGGACATTAGAACTGATGTAGAAGCTTAAAGAAGTACTGGGTGAAGATTAAATGACCCTAAAGTTTTGAGCCTGACTGGCAGGAAAACAGAAGCACATTTGAAAGAAAATGCATATTTAGGACAAGAAGGAGGAGGGGCAATAGCAGGACATTCAATTAGAGGAGTACAACAGCCCAGGAGACACAGAGAGAACTAAGAGAAGAGGTTAGAGCCAGTGATAGAGTTTGAAGAGTTCATAGAGGAGAGAGTTATGGTCATGTTAAATATCTTCTAGGAGGAGAAAGCAAGGAGAAAAGTCAGGTGTGGTGGTGCATGTTTATAATCACTGGTATTGCAGAGGCTGAGGCTGATGGATCTCTTGAGCTTAGGAGTTCTAAACTGTAGTGAGGTAGGTTGAACAGGACTCTACAATAAGTTCAGAATGACTATGGTAAGCTGCTGGCAGTGGGGATTGGGGTGGGGACACACCAGGGGAAGGAGAGGGGAGAGGGAATAAAAGAAAGGGAAAAGGAAACAGCCAGGAAGTCAGAAAAAGAAACAGGAGAATGTGATGTCTTGATATCAAAGGAAAATTTAATTTCTAAGAAGGCAGACCTCACAGACAAGGCTGTGCCAAATCAAAGTTCTCCTGTGTTTCACAATCTCTACCAAGTTTTATGTGAATTTTTTTTGGTCACTTTAATTGGGGTCTATTTCTGGTTTTTGGAAAGAGGTGAATGAAAAAGACTTTGCTCACAATAATGACATGTTTTAAAATCAAAGTCATTTGTTTTCTGCAAATATTTTGGATTATATTTTCCTTAGAAAGAAGTAAATTACTTTCTTTTAAAATATAAATTAGAGGAAGCTTCTACCTTAAGGATAGCAGGTTCCATGCCTAACTAATGCTACAGCCAGGCCATGCCAGGTGTAAGGCAAGACTGTGGAGTACCCCCTTCTCCTTTTGAAACGTTGTCCGGACTCCGACAAACTGATAAGGTTCTTTAATATTCCCAAAGCAGAGTCAAAAGCATCAGAGCCACCAGTGAAATAAATTGTAAATCCTAAATATCATCTACAAATAAGAGAAATAAAAGTTGCATATATCTTACTGAGATTTAAGGTTGCCGTTTAGTTCTCTTGAGAAAATAGCACTGCTAATATCTGAAGTGGTGTTTGGGGACAAATAAAATTCTATCTGAATTGTTTTATCTTCTGCAAAAGCTGTGTGACCTTGGACATGCCAAGAACTAATAACCTGGAGGCACAGAGACCAGGTGTTTTAAAATGAAAGCATAAAGGCAGTGGCCTATAATTACAAGGTGCTGAACCATATGGTTAGAGTTTTCCACTTGAGATTGGGCTTTCACCTTAAACAAGATATAAAAAAGTCCTTGTAATTCCCTGACCTGAATTTACAATAGAGGTTACAGTTCACTGTACTGAAAGTTGAGAAGGCAGGTGCTGTAGGTTGGTATGTGTGTCTCTGTTTAACCCCTAAAAATAATAAATCGATTCAATCCAAGCTATATAACTGCTAAGCTACTTGAAAACTGTTTTCTAATGTATATTTTACATCTATTTTCATGTGATATTGAACCAGAATTTGTAGAAAGCCAATAGCTTAAGAAAAGTAATAATGATTATTGCTAACATTTTTATAGAGCGTACTATGCCAGGCCCTGTGCTAAGTGCTTTAGTACCATTATATAACTCAAAACAACCCTGGGAGGTAGGTACTATTATTGTCCCCATTTCTTAAATGAGAAAACTGAGGCAGACAGGGGTTAAGTTACTTGTCCAGGGTCATACAGCCAGTCAGATTTGAACTTGGGTCTTCCTGACTCCAGATCTGGTACTCTATACACTGTGCTACCTAGCATCACTTAAAGGTTCTCTCCTATAAGCTCCTTGGAGGCAGAAGTCTCTATTTTATATGTTATGCTAACTTCTACAGTGACCAGGTTGATGATTAAAGCCACTTAAATAGATGTTGCTAGTGAATAACACAAGGGTAAAATATCATACCGGAAGTCTTTAATTTTGCAGTGGTGCCGTGGTGGTCAATGTGTGAAATATGGTGACGAAGGTCCCAAGCCAACCCATGGACACTGGTCAGATTGGTCTAGTTGGTCTCCTTGTTCTAGGACATGTGGAGGAGGAATATCTCACAGAGATCGTCACTGTACTAATCCAAGGTAAATAATCATTTTTATTCTTTCTTCAAAACTTGAAGTAATTTCTTTTTCTGATTTTTAAATATTTGAATAATCTCTTTTTACCTCAGAGACATGGATGAGGTCTTGCCAGGGCAAATAAAGTAACTAACTTTTCCTAATGTGTGTTTCCTTCATTAGGGCACAGTTTCTTATAGTAGATCATAGTTGATTAAAACCATACTTCTGCAATATTGAATGCACATTAAATCAAAAAGTAGCACATGGACTCAGAATAAATGTCTATGAAATTAAGAATTTCTATCAAATTAAGTTATTAGAAATTGAGGTTTAAAGTAGATAACTCCTACATCGAATCTCAGATGGTTCACAAAGAAAAGAGGAGTCTTATATCTTCCTTTTTACATTAAAGATTGAACAATGAAGGCAATGAGGACCTGGAAAACCTAGTAAAATATAAACAAATAAAACTTCACCAATATCTTGATTTACCAACTAAGGTTTGTATGGAAGAGGTCAGAAATGTACCATGTAACTAACTTCATTAGTAACTCAAAGTTGTTGGGGGTTTTTACCTGTTAGACAAAAAAAAAAATCCAAATATTACTTCTGGTCAGTGCTCAGTTCCGTGAGACTGATATAAATATTTGCCAGTCAATAACACTCTGATAAAAATTACATTATATTTACCTAGAATCATAGCAGTATGTAAACTAGAATGCTGCCAATAGACCATAAATGGTTGACTAATTTTGCCGGAAGTTCTAATTATCAAGGCATAATTAATTCCAATGTTTTTCTTTTTATTTAGTTTAGTTAGGAATTTTTTTCAAAGAGAAAATGCAAAAACAAGTGATGTGAGGTGCCTTCTTTGTGCTAATTTGCCAACTTCCCCTTTTACAATCGTTTAGACTTTTATGTTAATAAAACACGAGTTTCAAAAAATACTCCCTGTCCTCCTAAAGACAAATATCTTAACATGAATCTCTTTTAGGATTTGTAACCTGCTTATTTTGTGAAAAACAAACAAACAAACATTGTGAACAGAATGAATGATCATATCTACCAAGTATTTTCCCCCAAACCTTTAAGAGCCTATGGCAACCTGATCATAACAAGATAAAACAAAAATTAAAATTATGATTATTTCATAAGTACCATATGTGGATCCATCTGATTGAGATGCTAAATGGTCTCCTATAAGGTCTCATTGGAAATGGGATCAGTTATATACCTGTCTAGGGAGATAGAGAGGAACACAAAAATAAAATGAATAAGTAACAATCAAATTCACTCTTTTCTGTTATTTTCACTCAAAAGTTGTACATTCTGATAACTTACCTTTAAAGCATTTAATATTGTTTAATCTCATAAAGTAAAATAATTCCAGGGGCTCGTGTAGAAGGAAGACATCAAAGTATGTGGGTGTATGAAAACATCGATTTGTATGAGGGGTTGGGGGTGGGGAGGAAGGGAGCATATTTATTAATTCAACTTGTGTTCTAAGGAATAGCTTCATTACTTAGCATCTCTGTGTCCAGGACTAAAACATAATGGATAGGCCTCAGGAAAATTATTATTTATAATCATACTAATACACTGTGATCATTATAAACTTATGCCTTACTCTGGGTTCGTGTCCAGAATAATTCTAAATCTTATAAACAAAGAAAGAGAGATAGTACTTTTATATGATTTTAAACCAGAATTGTTCTTATTCTTTAAGACCTTCAATCAATTATTGCCTTTTTTTTTGTTCATTGCATTAAATTGATACAGTCCCATTTTTATAAGTAAGAACATGGCATAATAGATAGAGGGCTAGCCTTGGAACCAGGAAGACACGGGCTCAAACTTCTTCCAGCATGGACTAGATTTATAAACATGGGCTAGCCGTTTTATCTATTAGTGCCCCAGTTAACTATATAATTTTAGCAGATAAGTAGACAAATATTCATGGAGGGAGGAAGTTCCCACCTTGAAATTCCCTCAAATAAAAAATTACAGGCCCTACTTATAATACTGCTTCACACAGTCACACCGACCCTCACACAAAAAATACCTCTCACAACAAAAACGTGCTTGATGTCAGTTAAATAGCTATTGTTTTTAAATACTTTTATTTCACTTTCAAAATTTGAAGACTTTAGTCATTTCATCAGCTCTGACACTCCAATAGCCCTTTTCTTGAGGAATTTAGTTATTGAAGTATATTTGTATCTATGGGAAAATGTACAAATCTTATATTCAACCTATCAACACATTTTAAAAAGGACTGTTAAACGTGTATTTCAGGCCATCACATGGAGGAAAATTTTGTGAGGGTTCTACCCGGACACTGAAACTTTGTAACAGTCAGAGCTGTCCCCAGAATAGCATTGACTTTAGGACCATCCAATGTGCTGAGTACAACAGCAAGCAATTTCGAGGATGGTACTACAAGTGGAAGCCTTACACTCAAGTAGAAGGTAAATTTCAAAGCAAACATCAATAGTAATTATATTCTATACCAGCATCATTTTCTGTTTGAAGATGACACCATCTATGACCTTGCTATAGGCTATGATTCAGACCATTTGTTTTCCACCGAGTATCAATGACAACAATGTCATGGTCCAGTCTCAGAGTGGATTGTTTAACTGGTCTGTTCCAAAGCCACTCATGATGTTCCTAACCTTATCTTACAAAAGAAGTCCTAAGTGGAAGAGTGAATGTAGATAAGGAAAAATTCTTTGCAGCTAGTGGGAAAACAATTCCTGGAACTGTCCATATTGATGATGGGTCACAAGTAAGCTTTGTCTGAAAGACCAAAAGCATTGTTACAGTTATTCTTGCCTTCTTGTCAACAGAAACCTAGGCAGATTAGCAGAATGAAATGTTAATAATCATAAGCAGATATTTTCTTAAATCTGATAAAATTGCTATCATATACTGTTTGGAGCTTCTCAATATGTGGATAGAAGTCAAGTTGCCTATTTTTAGCGTGTACAGGAATCAGCCGTTAGGAACAGATAGGATGGATTGTCCTATTATTAATATTATTATGGCATGACAAAATGAAATTAGTAGCAGACACACAGGAATTTAATTGAGGAAGACATTCCAAAGTGACTGTATTCCTTCCATGGCCTGAAACCTGATGTATAGGAAAAGATATCATTGTGATGGGAACAATGTATATCAAAGCATACCTAGCAAGTATTTAATCAATATTTCTTAAATTGAATGGAATTCAAATGATCCTAGAAAGCCAGTTGTTTACTTTTATCAGAACAGTTTATGCAGTTTTCTACACTGTTTGGGTTTCTGAGTAGAGTAAGAGTTCAAGGGAAAATTGAAACAAAGCAGTTCTAAGTCATCCTTTTTTTGTTTTCGACCAAACCAAAACTATGTGGTGATTGTGTAACAAACTGGAAAAGTGACAGAAAAAATTCTGGCCTGGAGCAGAATGAGGTAGGAGACTTGGCTTTTAGCCTGAGCTTGGCCATTAACTGCTTGTGTGATCTTGGGCAGGTCACTTAACCTTTCTAGGAGTGACTGAAATTCTTCATCTGAAAAGTGAAAGGATTAAGCCAGATGAACTGTGTGACCCTATCCAGCTCAAAAAGTGCTATAATTCTACAATAATCAACTCTTTTAAAAAATCCTTTTCCCGTAGTAACAAAGTCTATATTTAATAGCCACACAATTCCTAGTATATCCCAGCTCTTTTACTTAGCAAGGAAAGGACATGGATCTTAATACTGAAGCCTATGGAAATTCTTCAGACAGCATTGAGAGTTGATGGCCAAATGTTCTCTCTTTATTAGGACAGGGCAAGAGGAAATAGATTTATATTGGACCTTATTTTGACTGTGCAAGTTGTTAAAATATTGGAATGGATTACTCCAAGTAGGTTGTAGACTTTGCTTTCAAGTCTTTAAAAATGTGATAGTACTTATGTTATCCGCATACCAGTATTTTTTTCTCCCAAATCCAAGTTTGCATAAAGCACTATACTGTGGAGATTTCATCTACATAGTTTTCCCTTTATCAGTATAAAAGCATTCTCCATCTAATTTTATGCACATATTATGAAGCAACTCAGTGGTTATTCAAGTGGAATTTTATTGTGCATTTTAAATACTTGAATATACCTGCATTTTGGCAGAGATTCTTACAGGGGGATAGAAGTGAACTCTAGTTTGTGTAAAGAATATTATGGTATTTTAGTTCAATAAAGTTTTAAGAAAGAAGAAATTATGGTGAAGTTTGGCAACTTGAAGACATTTTATAATGAATTCCTATACTTGGGTTATTTCCTAGAAATATATGGATATTATCTCAATTTAAGAAATTACCCCCACACCAAAATTCAGATATATGATCATAGTAAAGTATTTTTCTTGTTTGTGTTTTTCTCTTCTTTTTTTAAGATCAGGACTTATGCAAACTCTATTGTATCGCAGAAGGATTTGATTTCTTCTTTTCTTTGTCAAATAAAGTCAAAGATGGGACACCGTGCTCAGAGGACACCCGTAATGTGTGTATAGATGGGATATGTGAGGTAATAATGATGAAAAGGTATTCTATTCTAAACTTAATTTAACTACTCAATTAAGATGCCATTTCAGATACTAGAAATGCTAGCAGTAACATTTAATTGTTGACTTTTAAGTACTAGTTTTAAACTCAGGGGAGGGAAGTCAGGAATACTGGGTTACACTCCCAAGTCTGTCATCTAATATTACTGTGTGCTTGGGTAATTGCACAGAAAATCTCAGTGTCTTTGTTTTGTTGTTAGAAAACTGAGAGAATTAGGACTAAATAATCTATTAGGTGTCTTCCAGATGCAAAATTCTATGATTTATAAATGTTTTCTATCCTCCCATTTCAAATTGATTAGTCAAATATGTCATTCCTTTTAGATCTTCTAATGAATTATTTCATGATTTTTTTTTGTCTTTGATTATGTGATAAACTGCAAAGAGGCATAGTACGAAGGACAGTAAAGATTTGTGAAAAGAGAATTTTTCAGAAAATAGTGTGGAAATTCTTTCACCACTTTGATGACAATCATTTTTATGTAGAATCAAATATTTCTCTGTACATTCTCTAAAGTTATGTAAAACAGTAACATTATCTTATGTGAAATAAATTCCAACCAATGTTCTAGTTGATATTCTCTGGGCCTCACCTTTTGTGTCCCTACAAAAATGCATAATAAGAAGAATTCACCTAGGTCTTGAGATAATGTTGATATGTGGCAAATTTTATGGGGGTAAAAGAGGTCTTAAAATCTTAGGGTTTGAGTATCCGTTTATATAGGTGTAAGAATTATGGCTGCTTTGCACACAGCTACTTAATACACTCTTTTTTGATAATTTGATTAGGCAATATAATTTTATTAATATTTTGTGCAAAAAAGTACTGGAATGGAGTATATTCTCATGCTTTTTATGAGCTCCTTGAGGGCAGGAATTTTTTTTTCTTTTGTTTTGTTCCTGTACCTAGAATGGTATATGTGTTTAATAAATGCTTATTGACTTGAATTGGATGGAATTGAATATTTTGCTTTTTCTGAGAGGCAGCATAATATAGCATGACTAGAATGCTGAACTGTGATTCAAGATAACTTGGCTTCAAGATAACTTGGCTTTTTATACTTACTAGCTGTGTGACCATAGGCAAGACATCTTGCTCTTCAAAGCCTCAGTTTCCTTGTTGACAAAACAGACATAATAATAAACCTAGTAGCTAAGTTTTTTTTTTTAAAAATAAGGATCAAATGAAATAATGTGTAAGGTACTTTGTAATATTAAAGCATAATATAAATGTCAATTCTTCTTCTGCATTTTACCAATAATACGTGATATCATGTTCTCCAGATGGTCGGCTGTGACCATGTCCTTGGTTCTAGTGCCACTGAAGACTCTTGTGGAGTGTGCAAAGGAAATAATTCGAGTTGCAGACTTTACAAAGGTCATTATGCTAAACACCACTACACGAACCGTAAGTATTTTATAGCTGCTCCCTAGGTTTCTGGGAGTTTTAAGTTAGAACTTTGGGGGATGGACTTGAAATGAATAGTGAAAGCAGTAGGGGGTCCCAGGTTTCAACAGGATCATATATATATATATATAATTTCCTGCTTTAGATAATGGCTCTCAAGTTTTTGTTTTGATTAAAAAAAATTGGTTGCTAGGCTGTTTCAGTAAAAGTAGATTGTAGGAATAGTCAAAATTACAGCACCTCTGCTCCAGTTTTAAAAAAGTGATTCATAGTTCTAAAGTAAATGATTGCCAAAACAGATATTCATATGTGGATGTGGAAAGGGCCTCTATGCCCAGGTCTGAGTTACAAAGAACAGAAATAGCTCAGTCTTTGTCCTGGCAGTTTTATACAAAAGACTACATGTTCCCGTTTCCTTTCACCTAGAGTACTATCAGATAGTCACCATTCCTGCTGGTGCCCGGAGTATTCATATACATGAGATGAATGTATCTACCTCCTATATAGCTGTGCGCAATACTCTCAAAAGATACTATTTGAATGGTTACTGGACAGTGGACTGGCCTGGCCGATACAAGTTTTCTGGTACTGCCTTTGACTACCGACGGTCGTACAATCAACCGGAGTCTTTAACCTCTTCTGGACCAACCAACGAAACCTTAGTGGTAGAGGTAATGTCTTGTCTCATGGTTTGGGTGTGTGGAAGTGGAGGTTACCAGAGAAAGCACTAAGGATTGCATATTGTTGTTCGTTTTGTTAATGCTGAGACACAGTAGTGAATGCCTCTTCCTGTACTATGCTTATCTAAATAATGAGAGAATGCATGGTGGTAGAGATGGTGCACTTTTGGTTAAATTACCATCAGTTTCAGATTTGATATCATATCCACTGATATATAGGTTTACTTTTTAAGATATTTTCTGGGCAGATTTTGCAGAAAATGAAAAATCTATCAGGCTGCTATTCTGAAATGTGCTCTAAAACATATCAGCACGGTATTCCTCTGTTGAATCAGTTAAAACAAAATTTGATATAGCATGATCCTGTGTGTGGTCAAAGAGTTTTACAATCACACAGAAATCATTGTAAGTGGGACTGACAACAGCAACAAACAAAGTCTAAATCCAATGAAACCAATGTGTAGGTCTGTATTGGCAGGTTTTTGTCATGTATAATCATGTTTGTGGCAAATTTGATTTTCTTTCCAATTTTGTCTCCCTCTGGAGTGGCAGGATTTGGAGGAAAGAGGGCAGTAGCTACTCTCTATTTTCCTACTTCTTCATTTCCTTTCCTTCTTTCCATGTAGAATAAAGAAGACATTATACCTAATCAGACTGTCCCTTGCCACAACATGTGATCTCTGTGATTCCCTTTTTTTTTCTAATTATAATTTTTTTCTCTCCAACCAATTATAGGATTTTATCTGCTTTTATTTTCTTTTAAACAGATTTTATTCCTGTTTCCTAGTTATGGCTCATTTCAGAAAAAAAAAAACTTGTAAAAATTCCCTTCTATTATATAAAAAACTTAGGTAAAAAAAACCACATCACTTTCCATACAACATGATATTTTCAGTGGGAATTTAAATAAGATTTTGAAACAGATTTTAAGTGGCTTCAGCCCAGTGCTCCCAGACAAAATCAAGAAAACAGAATGTATGTCTCCTGGCAATGAGGGAATCTGTAATTTAATCCAATAATGACGAAGGAGAATGAATAATGATACAGTTTATGGGCAGCTTGATTATTCAAAAATATCTGAAATCTGCCCCAAAATTAACCTCATTTTTAAAAAGTAGAAATTGTGAAAATATATTACTACAAATGGATCCATAGCATTTCATTTTTTATTAGAATAGTGTGATCATGCAGTTGCATATCAGTGTTATCTAGAATAAGCTGTTTTGTGGTATAATATGGTTTGACCTACATATAGGCTCTTTTCTGATGCCTTATCATAACACAAAGGAAGAAGCTCTAAAAGATTCTACCAATTTGGAAGGGCTATGAATATATCTGTCTGAAGAACAGTCTAAGCTAGGAACGAAATGGCCTTCCCCTAGAAGGTTGAACCACATCATGATAGAATATTATTTTGGACATGGCAGTCCAATGGAAGGGAATATAAAACCAGCTGTTAAGCACTTGTTCAGTCATTTTCAATCACGTCTAATTCTTTGTGACCCTATTTGGGGTTTTCTTGGCAAAGATACTAGAGTGGTTTACCATTTCCTTCTCTAGCTCATTTTATAGATGAGGAAACTGAGGCAAACAGGGTCATATAGCTAGTAAGTGTCTGAGGCCAGATTTGAACTCAGAGATATGAGTCTTCCTGATTCCAGGCCCTATACTCTATCCACTATGTCACCTAGCTGCCCCTATTAAGCACTCCTATGTTCCAAGTACTATGTTCAGGGCTAAGTTGCAAATAGAAAGGCAAGAAATTTTCTGCTTTCAAGGAGCTCACTTTCTAGTAGGGGAAGACAACATATATAGAAAGTTTCCATTATGGCAGAGATCAAAAGACCCAGTGGTCCTTAGGGTACAGCATCAAGGCAAATGACAAAATTCAGTATTGCAACAATTTAAGAGTACAACAGTAGGTCACATGGCTAATGACCAAGGGTCTGAAGAAAATCATGGCAGGGCAGGAGGTAAGGTCAAGTGCCCCAGGTACACCATCTAATTGTTTGGCAAGAGTAGATATACTGATATCAATTTCCCCTATTCAACTCAGATCATCTTTCTTATCAAATATAATTATAATCTCTGAAACAAATATAGAAAATAACTTTTACTCCTGTAGAATCTGCTTTCAAATTGATGATGGTGGAGTGGTAGAAAAGGTAATAAAGATTCCTAAGAATCACACAATTGTTAGACAATGATTTAGTTATTAGTGATTTTAATTGTGATCTTTGCCCAGTAACCAGTGAATTGACACATTATTGAAGTAACTGAACCGCAACTACATTGAACTCCTTACTAAAAAGAAAAAAATTACAAATAGGGGTGTGCAGATAAATGTTTAACAGTCAAGCTCTCCAGGAAAAAAAAAAACATGTATGCACACACACTCTTAAGTTTAATCTACATTATTAACAATTTCATACGTCTAGACAATCAATAAAATAATAAATCAAACCACAATTTTTAGTTATTTATGAACAGCAAATGTTCACAGTGAAAAAATTAACAATTGTCTTTTCTAAGCAAGCCAGTTAATATTGGCTCCAGCACACTCCTAGCTGAAAACATAAAGAAATTGTGATAGTCACCAAATCATATACATGCATACATTATATATATATATATATATATATATATATATATATATATATATATATATATAAATATACACACACCTAAATACTTACTTACATATATACCTGGCTAAAGATGTAGATGACATGGTCATCAAATTTGCAGATGAAAGAAATTGGGAAGGAAAGCTAACACATTCAACATTTGGTCTAAGATCCAAAAAAGTTCTTGATAAGTTAAAAAATTAGTCTTAGGCTTGTAAGATTAAATTTAACAGAGATAAATATAAAATCTTAAATATGATTAGGGTAGAGTACAACTAGAATGAAATTTGTCTGAAAATTATCTTGGAGTTTTAGGAAATGGCAAGCTCAATATTAGTCGACAGTATGATTCAGTAACCAAAAATAAAGATCGAAAAAATTGAAATGTTAGGCTACATTTAAAGGCTAGTGCCTGGAGTGAAAGAGGTGACAGTTCCACTATATACTACTCTGTGACCATCATGTTCATTTCTGGCACCTAGAATAGTGAAGGGCCTAAAAATTATGCTATGTAAATATTGTTTCAAAGAACTAGGATATTTAGCTTTGAGAAGATTTAAAGGGGACATTATAACCTTTTTCATATATTTATGAGAGACTAAATTATTCTTCTTCATCCCTGTGAATTAAATTCAGAGTCATTGGTAAAAAAAAAAGGGGGGAGCAAATTTATAATTTATATAGTGAATTTTTAAAAAATAATTTCAGCTGGACAAAAGCAAAATGAACAGTCTTGGTGACCAATTAAAAGAGTCATAGAAAATATTGGGAAATGATGGGTTTTCTTGTACTAGAAAGCAAAAGTAGATGACCCACTCATCAGGTACAGTCTAGCTTATTTCAGGTACAGGTTGGGTTTCTTACTTAAGCATGGGCTTTTCCCCTTTCCTTATCCAACTTCTTGCTCCAAATATGCCTTTACAAGTTTTTATGTTATTTGTATTCAGTGCTTTTCACAAGCCACATTCCATTTTCTGTTAACTTTAACTTTATTTTCATAGATTTATGCTATTTCTTTATATTTATACTTAACTATAGCACCTTCCTCCTACCTTTTTGTTTTCATTCTTTTAAACTCAGAGTTGATATTGCCTATATTTTTTCTCTTATTAAGATAAGTTGTAGTTGCTTATACTGAATTGAAATATTTAAAACTTCTCATTCCTCTTGACCTATAATCCTTTCTGAAGTATTTGTCTTTGGCATCAACCTAGTCCACATCTGGACTTTTTGAAATCTACTTGAAACCATACTCAAGTATTTCCTTCCTTTGCATGGATAAATTGAATGATACATGGTCATTTCTCCCCAAGGTAGCTGCCACTTTCATATCACCAACTAGCTTTCCCTTGTTAGTAAATCCAGAGTAGCAGTTTCCCTTTTTTGCTTTCTCTGCCTTCTGACAGATGCAATTGTCGACAAGGTAATTCAAGAATTTACCAGGTGCTCTGCCTTGACAGAGTGAGACTTGAAACAAATGGCCAGATAGCCAGAGAAGTACCCACTCATTACTCTATCTTGCCTCAGTGTCAGTCTGATAATCTGGATTTGGAAAACATCATTCTGGCCAGGCAGGCTGTATATGCTCCAAAGGTTACGTTATTTTTGTTAGTTTCCTGCTTTTTTTCCCCCTTTACCCAAATGCTCTGCTTTAAACTTCTATGCATAAACACTCAAGTTTATGGAGATACAGTCATAAAATATAAAGTTTATGGATTTCTCTGCAGGTGTATACCTGCCTAGCATGCAGTGCTACTGAATCATTTTCTTTTTTTCTAACAAGGTATGTATTTCTCCTGTCTAATATGGGAGATGAGGCAGATAAAGATACAGTCAACATAAATATGTAAATGAAATGAAAGTTATTTCCAAAGTACGTTGAGAAGATCAAGGGGGCAGGAATTATCCTGATGGGATGGAGGATGGATAATATTATAAAAGGAAAATCTCTTGGAGGTAGTAGGCCTAGAACAGCAGTTTCAAGAAAGATATGAATGTAGTTCATTGGAAAGGAAGATGGAAGTGGTCATATGAAACATCATTCAAGCCATATGAAACATCCTAGGAAGAGTTTCAGAAGCAGGAAAATGAACACTGGATTTGAAAATGAAGCTTCTAGAAAGTCAAACTTTTCTGGATGAAAATCTATGAAATGTTTGTATCAAGAGAGCTATAGAGTTTTTTGTTTTTTGTTTTTAAAGTGAAGAGATACCTGTGGATACTCAGTTTATATGTTATATAATAATCTCCTCCCTTCCGCAGGCATAAATAAACACAAATCAGTAAAGATGACTAAATGAGGCACATCATTCTTACATTTGCTTTCCTCTCCTCTGAGGGAATTTTATCTCATTGTTTATGAATATTTAGGTATTCAGAAGTCATTGGGCATCTCACGAGAAAAGGACAATTCCATCATATTTGTCTATCACTACAAATGTAAGATTTTGAATAAAGAAAGTCCTAATGGGACAGGAAAGGAATACTGAAGAAAAATGGATAAGTAACTATAATGAAGAGCTTTTGTTTTATTAAGTTTTTTTTGAGGGGCAGGGAATGAAAGGGTGACAAACCCTGAATGACAAAATCATAGCACGTCTGAAATGTGTCCTTTACTAGAGTTGGTGGGTCTAGATAGAAGGGCAAAGAATTCTTGTTTAGGTAGTTAATAATGGTTTGATTGGGAGAGCACAATAAATGTATTTTTATTCACCCTGGGTAATGTTGTCATAGTTTTTTTTTTTAATCTTGTTTTTAAATTGTGGCACATGTTTAATTCACCTGAATTAATTTACTTCTTTCTTTCCTTGTTTTGTTGCTGCTGCTGCTGGTTTAGCTTCTGTTTCAAGGTCGGAACCCAGGAATTAGCTGGGAATATTCTATTCCTAAACTGGAAAATGAGAGGAAGCCTGGATCAAAACACAACTACACGTGGGCCATCATCCGTTCTGAATGTTCAGCTACCTGTGGTGGAGGTAAAGTAGTACAGACATCACTGTTTAAGTATATCTATTTATTGAGAACCCATTATGTGCCAGGCCCTATACTGGGCTCTAAGAATAAACTGACAAAAATAAACAAATGCTGAAAGTGTTTACCTCTAGAGAGGAAAATTATATATACACAGAAAGCATATACAAAAATTATGAAAAGTAAATACAAAAAAATCTCATGAATAGGGAGAATACTTACAAGTAAAGATATCAAAAAAGGCTTTGGTTGTGCCTAACCCCTTGACAAGCTAAAAATTCTAAGAGTTGGAGGTGAGAAGAGAGCATTCCAGCCATGGCAACCAGCCTGTTCAAAGGTACAGAGGCAGATAATGAAACATCATATATGAGGAACAGGATGTCATCCAGGTTAGCTGGTATATAGAAGGCATGTGTAATATGTAATCATCCTGAAAAAATAAGTATATAGTGCCGGTTTCTACCAGTTACCTTTCCTGCTTATTGGAATACTCTGTTATAATGTGGGATTCATGGATAGTTATTTAAGTACTTTGTGTTCCTCAAGGAAAGTCCCCCTAAATAGAAACTTCTTAGAGAAAAGTTAACACATCTAGCAGAGTTTGAGAAGCAAACACAAAGGTAGGAGGAGAGATTTCTTTACTGTTTACAATTATAGAAAATCACGTTATTAAAGCTGGGAAGAACATATACATTTATTTTGTCCATTTTCCGAAGATAAGACAAAGTTCATCTCTATGAATTTCACAAGCTATAAAATATATATTATCTTCCAAGTCTAAATTAACAAAATGTGAATCTTTTGGTGGATGTTGGAGCTCTGAATTATGTTACCAATTTCACCTAGGTGTTATGACTTGGAAGAAGTGGCTGAATGCCTAGGATTCTGCTTTCATAAAATTTAATAAAAAAACTACCACATAAATTTTGCAGTCTGTACTTACTTCATGAAACCACTTGAATTATTATGTGCAATCTTTTTGAAGGATGGAAGGAGAAAAAACAGAAATACAGTAAATAATACTAAGAAGCAAACAATCTAATAGTCACTGACTTGCATTTTGGAACCAGAGTTATATTTAGTTTTATATATATATATATATATATGTGTGTGTGTGTGTGTTTATATATATATATATATATATATATATAAAACTCTATACACACATTCACACACACACACATACACATATATATATACATATATATATACATATATATATATACATAAACTATATGTATATATATATATATAAAACTCTATACACACATTCACACACACACACATACACATATATATATACATATATATATATATACATAAACTATATCCTCACTATACCCCCATCCTAAGCGTCTCTCAGACATACCTTAATTTTGGTACCTGACAACCAATTGGACATTAGAAGGTAGAGATGATTTAGGAGGTAGAGATTAGAAAGGAGACCTTAGGATAATGTTAAAGTCATTTCTGTGATATATACCTGAGGTATATCCTAGTTTAACTCTGAAATTGATAAGCGGTTGACTCCTACTTTGCTCCTCACTCCTTAATCAACTGCCTGAGGAGAGGGGAAGGAAGAGGAGGAGAGAGAGGAAAGGAGGTAGCCAAGACTACATCCTTTATCTGTGTAGATGAAGCACAGCAGTTCTCTGGATTCAGTGGTCAGAGTTGTTTAATAAACCTGACTAAGATAGACATGGACCAGCCAAGACATCCATTTGTTTCATGGAGCTGCCAAACACAGGAGTAACATGTACAACTATTGAGATGGCTATGGTGAACTCCAGAGAGGATATTCATTGATTGCCTGGATTGTAAACTCATTGGAGTTACCCATTCAACACCGTCTCTTTCTAAGTGAAAGTTCCCGCTCTGACTGGATGCACATTTATTCTGTGGCTGCTTTGAGAATTGGAGGAAATATTTCATCTTCAAAACCTCAAAGCACCACTGACCCTCTTTCAATATAATTGCAAGAACACCTTAGTTCTTCATTAATATTATCTTTAACTAAAGACTAAAAGTTCTAACATTCATTATGAGTACTTCAGTATGGACCCAACTTATGATAAATTTAATTCATGAGTTTTCAGTTGTGAAGGAATTGGCTCTTGGCTTTCAGATTTGCTGACATGTAGTCAATTCTCTAGGCTACGAGATCCTCCTTATAAATGATCCAGAGGAGCCCTTATTTTGGAACTAGTTCTTCACTTCACTATTTCTAAACCCCACTGAACTGAAGATCCCAACTCAGACACTGAGACCTTCTGTGGCTCTCTGAATTCAGAGAACTGCTGTACCTGACCCCTAATTGCCTCTCTCCTCTACCTTCACTTTGTCACAGTGGCTTGTTGCTTACATTTCACACATCTTCCCTTTCCCAAGATGACCTAGGCCATCCTGGCTTTTAAACAAAGTATTTTTAAAAGAGATAAGAACATAAATTAGGAATATTGCATGGACTAAGTAAATTACAATGTTATATGGTAGAAAGTAATTAGAAATATGGAGAAAAGAATTTTACATATCCTAATGGTAGAGTCCTCAACTTGTTAGTCTGTCTTAGCTCTCTCAATTTTTTCCTGACTGAAACCATGGCCAACATTATTTATTTATGGGCTGGAAGCCAATATTCCATGTGTAGCTTACTCCATTATGGCCCCCAAAGGAAAATGGCATCTTTCTTGTCCAGAGCATTCCCTATTGATTCAGAATTATGTATTCTGTATTGAGCTCATTTGCCTGTTCCACAATCCCAGACTCTTAATAAACCAGGAGGCCTTCTGATTACTGCTAGGACATTTGGGTATTCCATTCACATTCCTACCTAATCTCTTGGCTATTTTCCTGCTCTCATAACCAAGAGAAAAACAAGGCAATACAAACAGGTAAAGCCAATTTTCCATTACCTAAAAAATAGAGTAATTCAACTTAATGCATAGCTTATCCCCAAATTATAAAAGACAATGTTTTTCATTATACAACATTAATGTGATTTAATTTCTATTCATAACATTAGTTCTCAAGTTCACTAAGCATTTATTAAGTACCTACTGTGTATTACGCTAGGCAATGAGGTTGCAAAGACAAGAACAAAATAGTTTCCAAACTCAGGAATGGATAAAAGCATGATATTGTGAGATACCCATGACATAATTGATGTAAAAGCATTTTGCCAACCTTAAAACATTGCATAAATGCCAGTTATTGTTAGTGTTATTAACCTGAAATCACCAGGCCTTCAGCATGGTGATATCTGTGCCTTCTACTTCACTCTTGCTCAGCTCAAGCAAGGTTTATAGAGCAATACAGAGCTGTGTTGGTAAATATTTAACAACTAGTAACTCCAGAAGGAAAAAAAACAGTATGGAAACAGAATTTTAAGTTTAGTATGAAGTATTAATACTTTCTTAAGCATAAACAATCAACAAAAAAATGTAGCTCTGATTTGTAGTGATTGCTGATTTTTGAGATGTAAATGCTCACACTACAAAGTTATCAATCAACTCTCAAAAGCCCTCTGAAGTGGGAAAATTAGAAAAGGCTTTGCAGAGAAGGTAGCACCAGAGCTGAACCTTATAAGAAACTAAGAATTATTAGAGGCAGGGATGGTAACAGAGTAAATTTCAAGCAAGAAGGGAAAACCTAATACAAAGAGGCAGATGATGAAATGCTGGATTCAATAAAAAAACTGGTAGGCCAATTTGGCTGGATTATAGAAGGCATGAAGGAAAGTAATATGAAATGTCTTGAAAGATAGGTTTGAACTAGATTCTAGTTTCTTTTGAGCAAAGGAGTGACATGATCACACCTATGCCTTAGAAAGATTATTTTGGTGGCTATTTGGAGGATGGATTATGGAGAAAAGAACCTGCAGAGACCAATTAGGAAGCTATCATTAATCTATGTGAGAAGAGAATGAGAAGCTGAATGACGGGAGTGGCTTTATGAATGTTAGCTGTGTTAGTGAATCTTCTCTCTATGTTACAAAAGAAAGAAATGCCAAGATTATGAGAGGAAGACATTCCAAGGGAGAGGTAAAGATGACCCTGAAGTTATGGATTTGAGCAATAGGAGAGTTTGTGGGGGAGGCAGAGTGAAAGGGAAAGATCAAGAATATAATTTTGGACAAAATGAATTTAAGATGCTAGTGGGACATCCGGGCAGAAATAGCACTCAGGTTTGAACTAGAGGTGTACAGTTTAAAGTTAAAGCTAAAAATCAGACTCGTAGGAATTGGTTATATAACCCAGGGAAATGATAGAAAGAGGAGAGAAGAGGACAGGACAGGCCCCAGGATAGAACCTGAGTGATACTAACACTTTAGATGCAGGAGGCTTATAATAAAGCAGCAAAGGAGACTGAAAGGGAATAGCAACATAAACAGAAAGAGAACCCTCAGAGTGGTTGCAAACAAGTCAAGGTGGAAGAGATTATCCATAAAAAAATGGTTTACAGTGTTTAAAAATTATTAAAAGAAGTCAAGTAGGATAAAAACAGAGAAAAAGCCATCAAGAAGTTGCTGGTAACCTTGGAAACAGTAGTTTAATTTAAGTGGTAGGATATGGAGCCAGAAAGCAAAAGATTAAAGCATAAATGGAATGTGAGGATGTGAAGGTAATGAATGTAGATTATATTTTCTGGGAGTGGTTTTCTAAAAGAGAGGCGAGATCTAGGACTTTAGCTTGAAGGGATACATGAACCAAGAAAGGCTTTTATTTGTTTGTCTTTTATTTGTGTTTGTTTAAAGATGAAGGAGCCTAGGCATGTTTATTAAGCTGTGTCAAAGGAACCAGTAAGTAAAGAGAATGATAGAGACAGCGATAGAGAATAATCGGATCATTTAGCTCTTAGCAGAATGAGAAGGAAATAGGATTAAGGGCACAAGTAAAGATTTGGAAAAGCAAAAAAGGCTTACCTTTATCTTAGCAATTGTAGTAAATGTAGAGAGAATTGATGACAACGTAGAAAGGTTTTGAAGCATAGAGTCGAAAAGAAGAGGATTCATTGTAAATAAATTTTCTCCATTAGAAAGGAGTGGAAAACCTCTCCATTAAGAGATGGGAGAGTGGTAGCTTAGGCTGGAGTGGAGAGGACAAGATTCAGAACAGCCACTATAAAGACTTACAGAATAAAAAGGAAGAATAAAAAGATTATTGCACATGAGTGAGGGCACAGTCGAACAATGATAATAATAATAATAATAAGCATTTATATAATGTTTTATGGTTTGCAAAATACTTAACACGTTATATCACTTAATACTTAAAACCTAGTGAGATAGATGATATCCCTGTTTTTACAGAGGAGGAGACTGAGGCTGAAAGAAGTTAATTGACACGCCCACAGTCACACAACTATGCTGGATTCAGATTCCAGGATTCCTGATTCCAAGTCAAGCATTGTTTTGTTATGCCACCTAACTGTTTCTTGAGTTGAGTTTAGTTACCATAAATTTATATGGTCCAAAACTATCATGGTTATTTGAATTCTTGTAGGATCATTCAGCCTCTGGGGATGAAGGGCAAAGGAGATGGTTGGGGGAGGTTGGGATTTGGCAATGTGTGATTGGGAAAAAGAGAATGGGCAAAGGAAACTAGGTAAAACAGTTGAATTGGTTAAAAAAATAGGGTCACTACTCTGAAAGGAAGACTGTGGTTATAGGCAAGGGGAAGATGAGGGTGAGTGGAGAGACTAGAGGTCATAGTAAGGACAAAGAATAAAGTTAGGAGTAATGAGGCAGAGAGAAAACTATAAAAACAGGATATAGTAACCAGAGAAGATATTCAGAGTTCATCATAGAGGTAGGAAAGCATGGGTTAGTGGTAAGGGTAAAAGTATGAATATCCTCATGGGTGACTGAGCTAGAATGGAAGTTTATGTTTGATGCTGATAAACTGGGAGCCCAAGGCATCTGTGTGAATATTTAATAAGGATGAAGGCAGATTTTGGATTAGTAAAAAGATTCAGCATCAGGTACTAAAGTCATTGAAAAAGAAGGAAGGTTGATCTGGCAGTAAGTAAACCTACTTCAGAAGAAATAAATAAAGATGCCTATCTTTGACAGTTCTTCATACAGAGTGTAGGTTATATAGCACCACAAACTAAAAATACATTTAGCACTTTCTGTATATAAATAATTGTGGTAGATGATGAGGGATCAAGATAAGTAAAGACAAATTTTAAAAATCACACTTGCCCTCAAGGAACTTAGAATGTAATAGAAAAAAGAAGATATATACAAGAGACATACAAGTAGAATATTTGGCTTTTGTCCACTCATTATGAATGATTTCTTTATAGTATTGTAAGTGTGTTCAAAAGAACAATATACATATATAGAGTTTGGGTACAAAGTGAGAATATACTCGCTTTTACTTTTAAAGGTTTATGGGATATGGCTTGTGAAAGCCAAGGAAGAGCATGTGAGATGGGCAAGAATTATCCATGATTATCAAAGACAATTCGCCTCAACCAAGATGAAGAAAATACTATGTTAAACCTTTGTAAAAATATTTTACTTCTTCATTTTCCCCATTATCTTCTGACTGAGTGATGGGGAGAATATCCTGCAGATCTTGAACTAGAATAATAAAATATTGTATGAAAACTTCACAATGAATGGCCATTTATATAAATAAGTTGGCCTCAATTCATTTTATATATTTTTCAGATTTTAGTAATAATCATAAAATTAAATATAATTTAGGTTATTAATAATATTGTGTTTTTTTAAAAAAAGAAAGAAATGTGCATATGCAAAGAGTCAAGTTCTAATGGATAGGAACAGAAGACACTTAAAAAAGAGTTGGTAGATTTATGGCAGAGATATATATGCTAGATAGATGAAATGAAGAGAAGAATCCAGAAAAGACTGAAAGTTGCAGGAAACAATGGCATACTTTGAAAAATCACACTATATACATGCTTGAAATATTTAAAATTTTCATCCTGTTAGACACTAAAAGAACAAAAACTTTAGAGTTTGGGTGCTAGCCAAAACTGCAACTCAGGCATTAAAAACTATCCGGGGGGAATAAAAATTATTGTTGTCTCATGAGTAGTAGAACAAGCAAATGTAGGCAACTAAATTGAAGTATGTTAGGACTTTTGTAATGAAGGTAAGTTAGAAAACAGGTGGGAAATGGACCAAATTCCAGTATAAGAACATGGAAAAGCTAGTAGTACTAATGCAAAGTGGCATTTTTAGTACTTTTAGGAAGAAATCTAGGACAAAATTTTGACCATCTTTAAATATAATATAGAAAAATGAAATTGAGTATATTTCTGTCCCTCTGTCATCCCCTCAAACTCTTCCCCTACCTTCTCCTCTTATCTTCTTGTTCTTTTCTCTTAAAACCATAAATTTAGAGCTAGCAGAAACCTTAGCAATGATCAAGACATCCCTGCCCTAACTCATTTCACAGATGAGGAAACTAAATATCTTGGCCAAGATCACAGGGGTTGAAGTGGCTGATTCTAAACTTGAACTGAAGACCTAAAACTTCAGATCCCATTACACTTTCCATGGTACCATTTTTTAGTCTTGTTCCTGAAGAATTATAGACAACAACTCAATGAAATAAATATTACAAAAAGTTGAGGGGAGGTCAATTTTGGTCCTAATAGGTCATTATGTGGTCAGTTATATAAAGAAAGTGTAATGAGAAAAACACACATTTGCATAGTCTTTTATGCTTTTGAAGCATTATGAGATGAATCAAATGGGAAAAAAGAAAGTATACATAAAGCATTACTGCTATCCACTAGTTTATTTTTTTTTTGATGAGGCAATTGGGGTTAAGTGACTTGCCCAGGGTCACACAGCTAGGAAATGTGAAGTGTCTGAGGCCAGATTTGAACTCAGGTCCTCCTGACTCCAAGGCCAGAGCTCTATCTGCTGTGGCACCTAGTTTATATTTTGATGACTCCATGACTACAGAAAGGTGGATAAAACCTTTTACCAATGTAGATCACAAACCCTGCATTCTGTGTGATTCTTGTCTTTATCTTTAGATATTTCTCTCACAGCATTGGAAGTTTTCCTTATGTTCTACAATATCATGGAAAAACTACTGTATCATTTGTATCATCCATTTGCTTTCTTTTATCCATAGTAAGGGATCAGATTAACTCCTCTTTTTATCACGTATGTCATTAGTTATGTCAGTGCTATATCTTGTGTTTTAATTATAGTTAGTAAGATGCTGCCATAATAGCCTCATCATGTATTTTTATATTATCTTTGAGGTAACATGCTTTCAATTCTTCTAAGATTATAGTATTGTAATGTTTTATCATTTACAGCTGTATAACATCATTGGTAAAATTGTGCTAAAGATATGTGTATATGGGTTTGTTATTTTTGTTGTTTGTGACTGAGTAGTTTGAGGTAATTTTAGTATGAATTTCATAAAATTCTCAAAAAAAATGTCAGTAGATAAATGTCTTTAAAAGTTTGTGGCTTCCATGCAAAAGTGTATACACTGAATGATGGCAAAAACAATGCTGAAAAAAATATGATTTGAGATGAAGTTGTGAAAGAGGCCAGACTTTATAGACTACTAAGAAGCCACATGTCTGTATGTCATGAGCATGCCTCAAGAAGAGAGTCACAAAGCCAAGGACTTGGTAAACACTTATGGAAAATTGTTAACACATAAAATGAATAATGGGATAGAAGCAGTCTTGGTGATCATGAAAGGATTAGAACAAAAGTCAGAATACATATCAAATTAGAATACAGGCTAATGATAAGAAGGTACAGAGTGGGATGACTGAAACTCCAACCCAATCTGTTCAAATTAGATATAATCACTTCCTCCCCCCCCCAAGAGGAAAGTAAAGATACTATCACTTAATCAATGCAACTTAGTCAAAGCAACCATTATTTAGAAAAAAAATTAGTGGACTCCAAATAGCCTTGAAAAAGAGGAAGCCAAAAGTGCCAAATACAGTAATCTCTTCAGTCTTTCAAATTTTCTTTTATTAAAAAGTTTTTATTCAAATCATTGCCTGCAATATGTTAAATATTTGGAGGTCATGGAAAAAAATTATTAATTTTATATTGCTACTAACTTATCACTCTCAGCATACTGAATACTGACATGTCCAACAATAATTACTGCATTCCTATAGTTCCTAATGAAGCCAGGAAGTACTTTTTTCTTGTTGTTGTTGTTTTGTTTTGTTTTGTTGATAGTATTAGGAAGGTGTTAACCTACACTTAGCTTGTTATTCACTCATTTTTCTCAAGAAAAACATAAAGTCAGATGTGTTAATTGTTCCTATTTTAATGCAGCATTAAGGCTTTAAAATTTACTAGCTGGATAAACTGTATGATGTTACATTACTGAGAGGTTCAGATTATCACTCTTTTCAACCAATTAGCAAACATTTATTAATCACCTACTGTGTGTTAAGCATTGTGCTAGATGTTGGGGATACAAAGACAAAACTGAAAGAAAAAAACAACAACCCAGTAACATGGAGTCAAAGGGACAGGGAGGTATGGACAAAAGATATATGACTGACCAGAGGGGCTAATTTTAAACTGAATTTACTCTTTTCCTTTGATAATGTAGTGCTATGATGCAGTGAATCTCAATACCACAAATTTTAAATAGGGACATTTCAAAGCCCTAAATTTAATAATAGGTAAAATAGGAGGTGATCTCACATAAGAATAAAAGGTTCTTTCTTGTGACCTAAATGTGAAGGCTGGTTTTTCCCAGCTCCAATTGGAGTTATTACCTTGATCAGCATTTGAAATACTTGTTAAAGTTGTCACAGTTTTAAATTATATCAGTCACTTCCAGCATATTATTTATGGTAATTTTCTTTGTTTGAAATTTTTTATTTCTCCTGGACTTAAGCATTTCATTATAAGTGGTTATCATAAGTATAAGGATTATCAGGACTTGTGTTTAGGGTCCTAAACTATAGGATTTTGATGATTTATTGGCAATTGGTGAGATAAATATAGTGTAATTCATCTCTGAAGTTACCATTAAGTTTACAAAAGACTTCAATTAGTTCTACTCCCAACTAAATTTTGTCAGATTCCAAAAATCAGTTAAGCTAAATTATTTCATTCTTAGTGACTCAAAAATAATGTGTGTTATTGCCAGAATACATGCACTAGAGACATATGAGTGTAGAAGTCAATTAATAGAGCCATAATAGAGCCTTCCATCAATAAAATATTGTATATACTCATTCCCTTCCCCACCCCCTGCCTTCTGAAATGAGTAAAACAAATTGTAATTATTATAAAGGAAATCTAAATATAGCACATATTTAGACTGTTCAACCCCTCATATATAATTATAAATCATTTATGCTAATAATTTCCTAGGTTACTGAATTGAAAGGGAAAGTCTTGACAAAATTTTTATTTAAATATGATAATCTGATTTTTAGCTTTTTCTTATATCTTTCATTGGATTTTTGATATGGGATCTAGTTAGTACACAGTTTATTCAGTCTATGCTTATAATTTTGACATCGCTTTCCCTAGATATCTTTAATCAAACAATTAGTTTGCCTTTATCATGCACAGGAAACAATTTTACACGAAGTCAGTAGAGAAGAGGGATTGGTTTAATGGACTCAATTGTAAGTCAGCAATATGCTTTGCATATTTTTAGCCTGTGCTTCCCCTTTTACCTCTGATCTCCAAGTAGCAGACCTCATAGCATCATTGAATTGTTCATTCTCTCCTTCCATGAAAAATGATCATTCTCTTTTGCTGTCTTGAGAATATGTCCCCATACTATTTAGCAAGAACTGCTGAAATAGGTAAGCAGTTTCTTCCCCTTCTGTATCTTTCACTTTTTACCACTTTTGTTTTTGTCCTATCCCTCTAATTCTTCCCTCATATATATAAATGTTTTTAGTCTAAGTACAATAGATGGACCTCATGCATTTATCATTGAGTCCATTTTAAATTAGTAAGTCTTATAAGTTAAATTCATTCATTTAAATCTGTTGTTGTTCAACACAATTAAAATACACATCTAAACTGACACAATCATTCTGAAAAGTTGTGAGGAATTATCCTAAGAAACTAATTAAATATTCATATCCTTTGACCCAGAGATTCCATTGCTAGGCAAAGGAGACCGAAGACAGAAAGAAATATTTCTAGCAACACTTTTATAATACCAAAGAACTAGGAGCAAAGTAAATGTCCATTAATCTAGGAATGACTAAACAAATTGTAATTCATGAAAGTCATATAATACTACTGCATTGTCAGAGACAGTGAATGTGGAATTGCAGAAAAGCATGAGAAAGCTCTTTAAGCTAATATAAAGTGAAGTAAGCAGAGCCAGGAAAAACATTTACTTAATCAATACAATAAGGTAAACTGAAAGAATAACAAGTGAAACAACACTGTATTATAAAGATCAAGTATATTCCCAAAATAGGGAGGAACAATTGTATTACCCCCAGAAAGAAGGAGGACTATTGAAAGTATAGAAAAATGCATACTGTCAAATTTGGTTGATGTGATGGTTAGTTTTGTTGAACTGCTTCCCCCACCTATCCCTACCTCCTACCCCACTTCTATACCTTCCTCTGTTTTCTTTTTTGATATATCTTGAAATGAAAGTGATGTAAAAACAAAAAGATATAAATAGTTTGGTTTTTAAAATAAAGGATTGATCCACCGGATGTCAGAAATGATGAGTCTATCTTGGCTTTTTACAGACATTCTAAACCATTAGCTCATTCATCCCAGTTAGTTTTCAGCCTCCCAGTAGGCCATTTGTAGTCACATGAAATCCAATGTGTAAGGTAGATCTATTGCCTGTCATCTTTGCTTCATGCAAGTCAAATACATTACTGTCTGCCAGATTATTATTATACATAGGCATGTATGTCAGAAGGGAGGAGTGAGGTTCTTGTCATGAAGTAAAAACATTCTTAACATGGAAAAATAACTTCTTTACTTTTGCCAGATTATTTTTTTCCTCTTAGGGCAATTATTATGTCTTAAATTATGTGTGTATGTGTGTACGTGTGTGTGTATATATATATATATGTATATATATATGTATATATGTGTATATATACATATATATGTATATGTGTATGTATGTATATACATATTTATATGTGTGTGTATATATGTATACATACATATATATTTATATATACGCACATATGTATATATGCATATATAAATAATATAATAAGAAGCAGATTTGCTTAAAAGGTTCAATTGGTTCATTGTGTCTTAAATAACTAATCTCTTATCTTGCTGTGCTTCTATTCCAAGTGAAAAAGCTTATTAAAATCTGGAGTTTCAGTCTTGTTTTAAAATTCCTAAATAGGTTGCATTATGCCCTGGTATGATGATTATCCTTTAAATTAAAATGCTCTTGTAATCCCCATTTAAATAATGTCACACAAATCTTAAAGCTGACCAGAGCACCAGATGACTTTCTTAAGCTACAATTTGTCTAATTTTCAAATTGAAATATTTTTGTTTGTACAACATTATCTCAGGATTTTGAACTTGGCTATAGTGGCTAGCCAAAACTTTTCCCTAAGGTTTGTGGAAGGATAGGGCAGGAACATCTTTAGTATGCTTGCCCCT
The DNA here is from genome assembly GCF_003287225.1 of Phascolarctos cinereus. Taxonomy (NCBI): domain Eukaryota; kingdom Metazoa; phylum Chordata; class Mammalia; order Diprotodontia; family Phascolarctidae; genus Phascolarctos; species Phascolarctos cinereus. The sequence goes on from NW_027555847.1 coordinate 402,356,227, forward strand.
TCTTAATCAGCCCTTTCCTTTAATTTGAAAGATATATCTCTAGAGTTATCTCATTTAAACTAAGGGAGATCATTATAGATTGAATATTGTGAAATGGCTTCTGCATTGAAACACACAATTATTTTTAACCACTGCATATTGCAGATAGAGTTGAGAGCATGTTAGAGCTGCAAGTGTCAATATTAAAAATAACTCAGTGCTAATTTTGCCTTCAAGGAATTGAAACTTTCTTAGCCTTATTTAGCTTCTTTTCTAAAAATGATAATACTTAACCACAGTACCCACCTTACAGGGATGTTGTGGAAATCAAATGAGACAATTTAGATAAAGCATTTTGAAAACCTTAAAGTTCTATAGAAATTATTATTAATAAGAGCCTACATAATAATAAACCTATATATATATATATATAATATATATATATATATATATATGTAGTACTTTGTTTTCACAAAAAAAACTTTACACACATCTCATATTTCACATTAAAAGACATTTTTATCCTTTGCTATTGTATTATTTCTCATTATATAATTTCATTTCTCATAAAATAATAGAATCAAAGAAGTATGATGGAGCTTTAAAGTCATTGCATCAGCGACTCACCAATTCTATAGTAACACCACAGAAAGGTCTTGTAGTCTTTATTGCAACATTTCCAATGACAAGGAGCTTAGGACTTCTGAAGAAACCCCATTTCATTGTTGAACAGCTCTTATTGTTACATAGAACAGAAATCTGTTTACCTGTAAATTCTCACTCGTTGGCCCTAGTATTGTCTCTCAGAGCCATACAGAATAACTACCCCCCTTTTCATAGATAAGAGCGTATTTATATACATCCTCTTTACCTTAGGGAACTCCTAGCCTAATAGTTCCATTGTCTTTCATTGTTCCTTGCATGAGATGGTATCCAGTCCATTTAGCATTCTCACAGCCACAAACTAAATTCCTAATGAGCTTCTCACAATATTGCAAGAGGAATTGAATGTTCCATATGTGGAGTGACCAACATAGGGAACAGTGGAATTATTTCTTCCTGTTGTCTAAATACTACATCTATTGATACAACCTGAGATTATATGGTATTTTTAGCAGCCACATCCACCACTGATCATAATTCTAATCAACTAAAATCCTCCAGATCTTTTTCACATGAACTGCTGAAGCAGATTTTCTTCAATTTATTGATTGATTTTTACCCAAATGTAGGACATTTAGTTCATTGTTCCAACATGGTAACATAATTTGAATCTTAATATTGACATTTGTTTAGTTACTCTTTCATTATGTTGCCATCTTCAAACTCAAAAAGCATGACTTCTGTGTCTTCATCCAGACCAATTTGATCAAGGCCTCAAAAAGAGTAGGATCTATCAACAGAACCCTGTGGCGTTCTTATAGAAACTTCCTCCAGGTTGATGCCTAGTGATTATTCAACATTCATCAATCCATAAAACATTATTTCTTCAGTTTACTTAATGATTTTTCTCTAGTATTCTTTTGTATAATATACAGAGACAAGTAACCTCTTTAGCTTTAAGTGTCACCAGTGCAACTAAGTAATGCCAGTGGCTGTGAGTTAAAGTACTAAGACCTATATGGGATGACATTGCAATATTCAAGACAAGTATTATAAAATTTAATCTCCATTTTAGTTCTCTTGTATTGTACTTTTATTCAATATTCATGATTCATTGATATTTCAGTATCACTATGTCATCTCACATGGTATTATAAAGTTATCTGCAGGAGAGAAGGAAAGGTGAGGGTAATCATCATGGAAGTAGAAGGGGGAAAGGTGGGAGAAGAAATAACTGTATACAGAAGGGAGGGGTAGAGAATCCCCACTCCTGTTCTTATCTGCAGCTCCCCTGAGCCTCTTGGAAAGTAAAGACAACAGGAGGGGTCCCATAGCTTCTAATGGGACAGTATATATGCCAAACTCATGCAGAACTCCCTTCCTGAGGGACAGTAGACTGGCTCAAGTGCCCACATTCTAGAACAAGGGCAGACAGGTTCTATGTTGCCATGGTCATCCTTGGATAGCAGGCAATGACTGGCTCAATAACATTGAATCATTCTCCTCCTTCCACTGCTAGGGTTAAAAATATCTTTGCATCCTTAATGTTTTGATAACTGGGTAAGATGAGAAAGAAAAAAAACTAAAGGACGGTTCATTCTCTCCTTGTTATTCGTAGACAGTTAAAGCCATGAAATCATCTGTTCCTCAAGAAAATCAACAATTGAATAAAGTTAACTGAAGATTGGGTTTTCTTCTTTTGTGCATTCCCACAGCAACCAACAAATAGCAAATCATCATTACCTTTATGACTATGGCACACTTAAATCTATAGTTCTCAATAGAGGCTTTAACCATGGAAGCTGTCATTCAAATATAGCCTTGCAAAGTCTTGCAGTGGAACATGACTCCAAATAATGCACCTTATTTCAGCTTTCTATAATTGTGCTTTTTATTCTGTGTTAAGTATTCTCGGGTAGTTTCTGATATCTGTGTCTCTACACATAGAATGGAATAAAAATTATACACATTATCTCATGAGACTCCATACATTATATATGTACTAGTCTCCATTTCCAAGGAAAGATTTACTTACATGACTATTTTGGTATTCTTTAAAGGAATGATAAATGTTTGTGGCAGCAGCTATGGTCAAGTCTATAGATAGAATCATCAAATAGTAACTGCTTCAAGTTTGAGAGAAATATTTATCTTACTCCCCACCACAAATGTTCTAAACCTTTCACACCCAACATTTCATATCAGATAACTCAGCGTCCTACTTTGTAGAGATTAAGACCATCTGACAGAATGTTCTTTAATTTCTCCTCTCCACTCTTCAAAGTTTCTTAGCTTATTTAGATGTCATTTCCTCTAGTAACAGAAGTAAACCTATTCCTCACTAAAGTTAACCTCTCACCTTCCATCTTGATTCCATTTCCTCAAGGGGACCTCATTCTAGCAATCATCCTCTTTTTCAAGTGCATCTTTAACTTCTTCATTTCTGGTGGTTCTTTCATATCTGCTGACAAATATGCCCACATTCTTCCAACGTAAAAATAAAGTAGAACCTTCCCTTAGTCTTTCTACCTCACCCAGCTATTGTCCCATCTCTCTTCCACTCAGCTTCCAAAAGTTTTGAAAAAAAGTTGTCTCTTCCCAATGCCTTCACTTTCTCATGACTCACTCTCTCCTCAGTCCTTTGCGGTTTGGCTTTCCTACCACTCTACTAAAAGTGCTCTATCAAATTGCCAGTGATCTCCTAATCACCAAATCCAATGACTTTGTTTTGGTCCTAATCATCCTTGACCTTTCAGCTGTATTTCTATACTGTTGATTTAGCCTACCTTCTGGATATTTTCTTCTCCCTTGGCTTCAGAGACACTATGATCCTAGTTCTCTTGTGAATGCCCTAAACATTCTTCTTCCATCTCCTTTTCTGGTTCTTTATCTCTTTTCTTTTAAATTGTTTCTTCCTCAAGGTTTTATCCTTGTTGTTGTTGCTGCTGCTGCTGCTGTCGTTCTTCTTCTTCCTCCTCCTCTTCCTCTTTTTCTTTTCCTCTTATTCCTTTCCATGTATTTTACACAGACAACAAACTGAACCACTTTCATTCCCTATCCTTTCCTGTCACTGGATTTGCTTCATAATAAACATGATGCAAAATTCATATGCTAGAAGAGTCCTCAATTCCTCCTCTGAATCCTTAAACTTTAGCTTACTTCAAATGACAAAGTTTTGCTTTCCATGACTTTACTTCTTCCTCCCACTAACCCCCTCCCCAACCTTATCTTTAATACCTTTTTGGCCAATTAGGATCATAAAATCATAAATCTAGAGTCTGAAGGACCTCAGAAGATATGTGAGCTACACACACACACACACACACACACACACACACACACACACACACACCCATTTTACAAATAAGCAAACAGGCTCACAGAGTTAGAGTGATTTCTCTTAAGTCACATAAGTATTAAATATCTGGTGTCCCATGTTTACCAAATTCTATTTTGTATGTTACCTCTATTGTTATCTTAATTCCCTTTTAGGCTATAAGCATTATGAGTTAGAGACAGTGTCTTATCTAAATTTATGCGCACAGTACTTTGCACAGTGTTCTACACACAATGGTTGTGCAATTAAAGTTGAATTGGATTGAGTGTCCTTTGAGGTTAATTTCATTCTTCTAATTTGTTGTATCAAAATCTTTTATTTGAAACTCATCCCAAATGTACTTTAGGATAGTATTTGTTTCCCTAAAACAGAGAGCTGGTTTCCAAAGGCATTGCTCATTAAATACACCAATCTTTACGGGAACAATTCATCTTTGCATTTCTCCTCAGTTTCTGTTCTCTATTTGCATTTTTACTTCATGTTTCAAGTTTCCTTTAGATTCTTTCCCTCTCCTTTCTACTAATGTGGATCTTTCTGAGACCATCTGCCAGTTTTCTGCAGCATGATTCCAATACCTCTGAGGACACTTTATTATTTTGCCTTCAGAACAAAAACTAGATGATGAGTGGAATAGAAACAGTACTTTCAAAACATGCCAGGACCCAGGTAAATTGTCCTTAATTCATCCAAATGTGTTTAGTTCAATAACAAAGGAGAATACATTGTGTCAAATAAAATTGATTGTAACAGGCAATGCTCCCTGAATCTGACCTTAAAATAGACCTTGGCCAGAAAATGCCTTTGGACAGACTGCTATCTAAATTTGCATTCGTATGAATTTATTCTCATTCAGTAACCTTATTGATGAACTTGACCACTGGCCAGGGGAAGAAACATCTAAATCCTTTTTCAAATCCATTATCAGATATATACTCAGCCTGGCTGGAGAAATTGTGAACAATTCTGCTTCCCAGAACCTGATTTGACCCCATAACTCAGCCAACATCTTCTGAAGAATGCTTCACAATCCTCCATATTTTTGCAAATGATATGACATGACTGCTGAGGCCTCTGGGCTCAGTAAGGATGGGGGTTTATTGATCTGTATAATGAGCCTTGACTAGTTTGGAGATCTACAGTCAAGAGTTGGCAGAGCTCTCTATAAGGTTAATGGGGTTAATCCCAGAACAGAATGGATTTCTGGGAAATAGCTTGAGGTCTTTTGTAGCCTAGAAAATAAGGCTTCAGTGCTAGAAGATTTGAAAAATATCATTCCCAGTTACCCGGTTCTGAAGAAAGTCTAAGGACTCTCTAAATGAAAAAAAATACAACTCTAAGTGTCTCAAATATTATGAAGTGCTAAAGATACTGGGGTTGTTATTAATGGTTCTGAAGATGGTAGGGGCAGAACCATGCCAATTAATGATGAAAAACAGCTTGTTATAAAAGACGGCTCACTCGAAGGTACTAGAAGGTCCTAGATTCGTTTTTGATTTTGACCTTCTCTTTGTTAATCATCCACAATTCCCCATCTCCTATCCCTGTGCCTTTGCACATATCTGGAACATGCTCCCTCCTAACTTTCACTTCGTAGAATCCCTCTCTTCCTTGGACACAGCTCAAGCAACACTTTCTATACAGCACCCTTAAGGAAAGTCAGTAAGTAAAGTCAGTAGCCCTTCCTCTCAAGCAATCTGGTATGTAACTACTTTGTTTTGATTTATTCTCCTTACAGTTATTTTGTGTATATTCACACATGTTCATTTTGTCTCCTTCATTACAATGTAAGCTCCTTGTGAGTAAGGATTGTGTCATTTACTATTCTCATATCCCCAGCACACAGTAGGTGTCTAATAACTACTCATTAATTGATTGATTCTTAACAAGCTACAACCATAAGCCAAGGGCAAGTTGTTTAACCCTTGGAGCCTCAGTATCCTCATCTCTAAAATAATGATCAATCAACAAACACTTATTAAGCACCTACTATTTGCTTGGCACTGTGCTGTCTTGAGAACACATAGACAAAAATTTAAATAGTCTTTGCCCTCAGGGAGCTTAGATGCTATAAAAATGCTTTTACTACCTACCTCAGAGGGTTGTTGTAAAGGAGAAACCTTGTAAAAGCAATACAAATATGTAATGGTGAGTGGAGCTGTGATTTCATTGAAAGAGGGAATTCCTTCTACCAATACAGATCTATTACTTATATTGTTAGAAAGTCATCTAGGGCAGTGAGATAAGTCATTTACATAGAGTCACACAGCCAAAATGTTTCAGAAGCAGGAACTGAACCAGGTCTTTCTGGTTTCAAAGCTGGTTCTCTTATCCACTTCACCAAGGTTATTCTCATAATTGTGCTTTATTAAAAGACTTCTAGAGGAAGCAAGACAATATAACAGAAATGACACTGACTTTGGTCTTACAGGACCTGAACATAAGTTCAAGTCTGTGATTTATCATATGCATGACCTTAGGCAAGTCACCTGTTTAAGGTCCTAAATTTCTTTATCTCTAAAATGAATGAATTAGAATAAATGAATAGATATGGTGTCTTTTCCTTGTCTATGTCTTCTAAATGGCATTATTGTAGCTTTTGGGGTTTGTTTTAAATTTGCTCAGGGATAAGATAGATGTCTTTATAGCTTTCATTCAATTTTGTTTATACTTATATCGATGTTATGGTGACTTATTCATTGTCCCTTTATTTGTCTTAAATATAATAAGCAAGTAGTATAGGTACAGGGTAAGATCACAGATGAGTAGCTCCCTTGAATTAAGTCATCATGATTTAGAGACTAGTTTCTTTGCACACTGTTTTGATATCACTTAGAAGGCACAGAATGGAGAGTGACATAAATAGGTGTTTTCCAGTAATATGAAGAGTGATTGTCTACAGAGGAGTGGCTTTTTGACCTCCCATCTTTAAATTACAACAGGTGTGATTTAGGATTAATAGAAATGTTACCAAATGTAAGAGTTAAGTCACCAGGATGCATTGACAAAAGATTATAAACTCTTCTGTGCCAGTCTTCAATGATAGAAGAAATACCAACTTTCTGGATGAGAATGGACTAGATTAGAATCTTAGGGATGGGAAGCAGCTAAAGGTTTTATATTCTAATGCCCTGATAACAGTGAGGGTTGATATACTGACTGCTTAACCCAAATATTTGGAATGGTTTTTGTTGTAGTGCTAACTCTGTGTGTGTATATGTTTCACAAAGAACATATTAGCAGACTATGTTGACAAGTATGGGGCAGCTAGATGGCTCAGTGAAAACAGGTGCTGGGCCTGCAGTCAGGAAGACCCATCTTAGGTCTACTGGATTTTTATGTTCTTCTATTTGAATATTCTAGCCTTCCTCTCTTTACCACCTTCAGCTGTTATTTCTTACTGCCATCAGTGGGTTGGTATGTAGTACTCTTCCCTTTTCTAATTTGTTTACTTATTGCCAAGGCCATCCATACTCATTTCTCTCCCTGGTCCATCCCAGATCTCCAGACTTTTCCATCTCCACCCTAGTAGATGTGCCCTCACAAGTATCTTTCTCCCACCCCTTTTCACTTCTCTTTCTAGCTTTTAATGTGTTTTCTTCCTCTAGTGGAATGTAAGCTCTTTGTGGGTAGGAACCATATTCTTTTGCTTATATTTCTATCCATAGCATTTAGCACAGTGCCTGGCATATAAATGCTAGATGCTTTATCTGTCTATCTATATCTACAGATATAGATAGATAGATACATACATATCATAAATAGCCTTGGAAACCTGATAACTGAGATTGTTGACAAATGGCCTTGGAAACCTGATAAACTAGATTGTTGAGATGAAACATAAAATAGGCACCAAGTAGGCACATTGGGAACTCTTCAAGGCATAGAATTCATGCTGTTTTTTGTTTGTTTGGCTCTGCCCAGATAGGTGATTTTGTTCTTGGGGAGGAATGCAGATCGTTAATGGTTCTGCAAGTGTCTGTGGTCCTGAGATTTTAAATGTCTTTCCTAGGATTGCTCTGCTAATCCAGGATGTGTCCCAAGCCAAGTCTTGCTTACATACCATGCCACCTTTCAGTAGTGCTTACATAGACACAATAAAAGTTTGTTGAATTGAATTGAGCCTTTAATACCGGGATAATTCACTACAATCTATAAAATTTTTAAAAATATTTTAATAAGTGTATTTCAGTTGTTTCCTTTTAATACTATATTTGTAGCAATTGAAATCCTATGTAGGAAAACTATAATCAAGAAAGGTGGACAAATGACATACCAAATGGTCACAGACAGCTAGTGGAAGAGCTGGGACAGAAATCAAGTTTTCTAATTCCTAGATTAGCATTCTTCCAATGTTGTCTTCAGTCTGATCTACTTTTAAGATAATAACATTTATTATAATACTTATAAATCCATTTATCATAACAACAATAACTGCATTTTAAGATTTGCAAAGCACTTCATAAATATTATCTCACTTGATCTCCACAACAACCCAGGGAGTTAGGTGATATTATTATCTCTATTTTACAGATAAAACTGAGGCAAATAAAGGATAAATGACTTGTCCAGGGTTATATAGTTAGTAAGTCTCTGAAGCAGAATTCAAACTTAGGTCTTCTTGACTCCAAGTCCAGAGTCTAAAGCACTAGTCCTATGACAACAATTCATTATGAAATTTTGAAAAAGAAGTTGGGCAGGGGGATTTCAGGGAGACAGGGGAGAGGTTGTTTCCTGACATAATATATGCCTCCTTTATGACCAGCTCAAACTATAGATATGTTTTGTGTGTTGGATCATTGATCAAAATGTGTATTACTCTACATGTAGTACATTTTGTATTCTTATATATCTTGTCCGTAAAATGAAGGGACCTGATCAGTTATATCCCTTCAGCTCTAGCGTTCTGTGTGTCCATATTCATGTTGTACTCCAAAAAAGTTTGTACCTGCTTCAGAAGAGGCAGAGTCAAAATAAGACATCCCCAAAACCATGGGTGGGCTTTATCTTCCTTTCTATTTCTCCTCCAGAACTTCAGGAAGTAATTGAAGTGAGCTGACAGTGGTAAATCATTATTCACCTCAGGAAGAGATTCCAATATTTGATTCTAATAGATGAAATCAAAAAGTCTACATGCCCATTTCAAAGTAGGCTAAGGTGTTTGAAGTAAAGCCTCTGAGAAAATCCTAACTCTTTCTCTAGATGAATGCCTTCCCTCTCTCATCCCTCCCCCATCATGGAAACCCCATAAAACCCCATTTGTTGTCCTGCATACACAGGAATTAGATAACAGTGGTTAGAGCAAAGAACTGGGAGTTTGAACTTTCAGGTTCTCAACAAAAATGTAATAAACCTTGATAAATGGTAAATGTTTATGATCTTTCAATGAAAAATTATGTGCAAATAATTATTTCATTTTATTTTTAAATTATGAAATAATTTAATATAAGTTGTATTTGCTTTATTAGCTTTCACTAAAATGAATTTGTTGCCCTAGGCAGTCTTGTTCCACGTGAAAAATATTAATTGAACTAAACTTACAAATTCAAATTCCTATTAAATTAAAACCTAGAAACTCCCTAGTGGGATTTGTCAAACCCAAAGACAGAACTTGTATGATGCCTGGAAGGTCAGCTAACAAGGACCTTACTAAACACATGAGGGAACTGGAGATCAGGAAGTTCCCTGGAAAACATCCCATCTATGATTCTCTACAATCCAAGTCTGGGGACTATTAGCAGAATTCTCCAGCTGATTTTAATCACAGCAATTTTGAGTAAGGAGAAAAGTACTCCCTACGTTAACTGGGTCCCCAGCCATACAGGTCTTTATAGATTAAAGTCAACACTTTAAACTACACTCGGAAGCAAATAGGAAGCCAGAGCAGATTATGGAGTACAGGTATAATAGACTCCATATGTTTTGCTCTACATCAGCCAAAGTTTTTTCACAAATACGTAGAAGTAAAGATCTCTCTTCTATTCTACTTAAAATATTGAGGTGTTCCAATATGTCTCCTTATCTTCTCCCCACTCTGCCACAAAACATTTGTACATCCTACTCACCACCTCAAAACATCATGTCTTTGGTCTCCTTCCCTCCTTTTCTTTCCCTCAGAGAAAGACTATTCCTCTTTTCCAAGTCTAATTAACCCACCTGCATCAAAGATTCCATTTCTCTTGCATCTTTTGGTACTTATCTCTTAACAGCTTTGAGAAACCTCTCCCTCCAAGTGATGGCAATTTTGAGACACTCTCAATTTTGAGAGTTATGTAGATAATCAAAATTCTAATTAGGTGTCATTGTAAGCTTTATTGCCCACATGGCTTAGCAATATCACAGGACGAGGCTATGTAGCACTTCACTGGACTAAAATCCACAAAGACATGGAAGGATATTTTATAACCTTTAAGCTTCTTCCACCTATATTAAGGCATCCCATAATTGTTTACAACTAAGTTTTGATGTTGAATTTCTAGGAACCCATAATAATCAAATGGGGCAGATTTCCTTGGGTTTTTCCTATCTCTGACAATCCGGTGGCCCATAACATTATTCAACCAGTCAATAACAGGTTCTTTCTTCTCTATTCCTTTCCACCAGTAAACCTGCGGTTTTGTACCTTCTTAACAATGAGAATTGTAACATGGCACTGTACTGCTTATTATCTTATATTTTATACCACCGGTATATTGGTTGTCCTTAAATGTAGATCTGATAATGTTATACCCCTATTCAATAAACTCCTGTTGCCTCCCTGTTGCCTCTAAGATAAATTATGCTTGGCTTTTAAAGCCCTTCACAACATAACCCCAGCCTACCTTTCTAGCTGCCTTAGTTATTGCTTACAATCCATAATCTAGTCAAACTGTCCTCTCCATTCCCCTCACATGGCACTCTGTCTTACATCTCCATGTCTTTGCACTAGGTGTCCCACATGTCTGGAATGTACTTCTTCCTTACACTCACCTCACAGACAACCTTACTTCCTTCAACATATAGCTCAAGTAAGACTTTCTACATAAAACTTTTCAGCAGGGCCCTTTCTCCTTAACTACCTTGTTGTTTTGTTCTTTTTCTCTGTATATACTTATATGCGCATGTTTTCTCTCTCGCTAAAATGTTTGCCTGGAGACCTAGGATTGTTTCATTTTCTGTTTTTATGTCCCTACAGACCATTATGATGCCTGGAGCACAATAGGCCCTTAATAAATATTCATTGATCTTTCTTCAAACCTATAACATTAATTTTGCCATAATCTGTGCCAAGCTCAAAACCTTGAAGTCATCCTTGAAAGTTCTTTCCCTATCACCCTCTAAGCTAATAGTACTATTAATTTGATTACTGTGCCTGGAACAAAAGAAGGGAATTGGCAGTAATAGAAGGGCAGGAGGACATGTGGCAGCAGAAAGATGAGAGATGGATAAATGAATGGATGGGTGGATGGGTGGGATGAAGTTGTGAATGTGCTGTCAAGTTTTTATGGAGTCTAGGGCAAGTTATGTATGTGGGCTAGATCACTTTGTACTCACTTAGTTATCAGTCAAGATGTTAGGCCCAATTGTGGAAGTGACAAAAATGAATAAATTCCCTCACTCGAGGACTAACAAATGGATTCTACATGCAGAAGTCCAATGGTGAAGGTGCTGTTTCAGGTAGGGAGAAGTGTAACAGCAGCAGCAGCCAAGTAATATGATGCTGGCTCAATGGGATAGGAAGGTGAAGCATTCCATTTTTAACACTTGTGTTTATACTATTCTCACCTGAAAGGTCTTCTCTACTTTCTACTTACCTAACAACCTTTATGACTTAGTTGTCATGGAACTGTCACTCAAAGTCAGTCAAAGCTTATATACTCAGTTACTACTTCCCTTTACTCCACAAAACAGATCTAGTTCATTTACTCAATTCAGATAGTTTGTATGAGACTAAAATCTGATTGACAACATTCCATCATTACTTAGCCCTGCCAAAGGAGACAGAAGCAAGTCAATTCTATACACTCACATAATCTGTCTCAAATCCCAGGGGTAAAGAATACAATGACACAAGGAAGTCACAACAGTCCCATTATGGTCCATCTTCCATCTTCTAGGCTGGGGAGGGGGAAGCACTAACACATTCTCTTGATCCCTGGTAACCATGTATACTAGTAAGAGACCCAAAATTTGTGTATTTATGTCTGAGGATATCCAGTATGGAAGAGTTACTTAGTTATTGAAGTTATTGCTATTTATTCTTTGTTCTCAAAGAGGACCAATGACATCAGGAGGGTGATGTCTTGACTTCAAATGACTTGGATTTAAGTGAGGCAGAGCCATGCAAAGTTATCTGCCTCACTCTCTCCTCCAGAGTCATCAGAGTCCAGTGGTCAGGACAACTGGAGATGACCCCAGCTGTAGTGGGAGACCTTGGCCTTTTTAAGCTAAGTTCCTTCCCAAGTCCTAGTTTGTCTAGGTAAGAGGCTGGGCAAGAAATGAGTCAAAAGATGGCTTAGTTTGCCTCCTCAAAAGAAAAACAAAATCAGTCTTGGAGGGAAAGACCCCACAGGTTTCTTAAGTTAGTGAAGTATAGAAGGGTGGTGTGTGTGTGTGTGTGTGTGTGTGTGTGTGTGTGTGTGTGTGTGTGTATGTGTATATATATGTATATGTATATATATATATATATATATATATATATATATATATATGCATATATGAGAGAGATAGACACAGAGACGGACACTGAGACAGACAAGATATCTAAGTAGTACAGTATTGGATCTGAATTCAGGAAGTCCCCAGTTCAAATATGTCCTCAGGCACATACTAACTGTGTGTAACAACATTTCTTGGTTTCCATTTCCTCATCTGTAAAATGGGGGATAATAATAATACCTACCTCCAAAGGTTATTGTGTGGATAAAAGAACTTTGCAAACCTTAAATCACTAAATAAATTCTAGCTGCTATTGTTATTATTAATATTATCATATTATTCTAAATAATAACATTAATAATAAGATATTCTGCTCTTGCAATGTTGGAGATATACAGTGATTGTTACCTGAAATAAGCATTTGCCACGGGACTTCTGAGGGACTCCAGCCCTTGGTAGAGCCAAGAAATGGGATTCATTTTCTTGCCCTATATACCACATATTCATTGGCCTCTTCACATGTGTTAACTTTGCAATTTTTTAAAATCTCTGTATATATCCATTATATCTCATAGATTTATAAGCCTCTTGATTTTAGAGATGATGCCTTAGACCTCTTTGGGTCCCTGGTATCTAGTATGCATTCTTCAACATAGTAGACACTTGGGCATTGTGTGCTGATAGGCTCCTGATGGCATTATTCCAAAAGGTTTGTATATATGCTATAATTGTGAGCTTTGTGTGTACTCTATAACCTTTTCTGCCAAATATTGCTATTGTTGCTCAACAACATCTAGCTTTCTCTAGATTCTGGAATTCTGCCTTCTTTTCCAAGGGACCTTAAAGCCCATATAGCTCAACAATTCATTTTATAGATGAAGAAAATGAGGTCCATTAAGGTTCTCTTTGACATTTAAAACTCATATCCTGGCCCCTTCGTACCCTTCTAGCCTTCTTAAACTTTGTTGTTGATCTTGTTGTTCAGTCGTTTCAGGTAGTGACTCTGGCAAAGATACTGGAGTGGTTTGCCATTTCCTTCTCTAGCTCATTTTATAGATGTCCTCCTCTCCATACACTCTCCACTCCAGCCATATTGGTCTGTTTGCTATTGTTTGCACATGACACCATCTCCCATCTTCATCCCTCTGCACTAGTTGTCTTTGTCTCAGAGTTTACCTGGTTTCCCTCCAGGCTCAGCTTAAATTCCACCTTCTACAGGAGGCCTTTCTGTATTTTCTCCAGCTGCTAGTGCATTCTCGTCTAAGATTATCTTCTGTCTACTCTGTCTAAGGCTTGAATAGAGCTAGTTATTTACATGTTGTGTTCTCCCTGGAATGCACACTCCCTGAGGTCAGGGATGGTTTTTGCCTTTCTTTGTATCCTTGTAAAGCTTAAGAAAACTTGTTGACTGACTTTCAAGTGATTTGCCTAAAGTCACAAAGGCAGTAATCAACAGAGAGGGAAGTTTTAGTAACATAGATAACCAAATCAAAAAGTCCTCAGTCCTTTGTATCACTGGGTGTATGATCAGATATTTAATCAGGTATTCTGTCTTTTGCTACATAATACCAGAAATCAGCTTTGAATTTAAGAAATGAAACACCACTCAATTTTACCCAGACTAAGATTTTGGAAACAGCACAATATTTTTCATAACACAGACCATCTAACAAGTATTTGCCTTGGGTAAAGCCTGGACTTAAGTCCATCTCTAACAGGAAAGAACAGTTGTCAAATTAGTTATTATTCTGCTTACATTTCACTTCCTAAAAGTAATTCCTTTTTATTTTAGCTAAGAAGTTGTACCTTTATTATAGGTCATCAGTGGCCACTAATAAATAAAAAACTATGCTTTGATTTAATAGGTATTTTTAAAGCTCACAAGTTTTTGATTTCTTCACAGAAGGCAAGGCTCAGCCAAATTTTAATATAGTAATGCCTTTAATAAAGAAATACAGTTTACACTATCAAAAAATTGGATTTTGGAATTGAAGTATAAGCAGATGAGATTATTTGCTCTCCTCACTGTGCATATTAGCCAGCATTTTAGTATTTTCCCAAGATTAAATTTTACAGAATCTGTTCCTGTTTTGAGTCAAAGCAATTACCATGCCAAAGACTAGAGAGCCTCTAAGCATATCTGCAAAACAGGTCTACCACAAGTCATTTGTTCCATTTAGTATTTATAGCCACATCTTTATTCCTTATCACCAAACAGAAAGCATTTACTCAAGTACCGTTTCAGGCACTTATTTCTATATATTGTGATCGAGTTATGCCTCTGTTGTCCCAACTATAATTGAAGAATATAATACTAACTTAAGTTATTGTATTTATGGTAAATTATGATTTAACCAATAGCACATAAATACTTAGAATATACAGAGCAATATTTGGTCCTGTAAGTTGTCCACTGATAAATAAGTATTTGTTGAATCAGTAAATAATTAGATAGGAGCTTTTTCCAGAGATAGTGTCTCTGCATCTGTTTCCTCATCTGTAAATAAAGTAAAAAAAAAACAAAAAAAAAGTCTGTAGAAGGGGGAATATATTAGATTATGCATAAGCTCTCTCTAAACTCTAATGATTCTAAGTCCCTTAATTCTTCCAAATAGTTGAATAACACAACCGTTTTTACTACATCCCTTGACTACACGAGCTTGAAAAGATAAATGTGATCTTGGGTTCTTTCTAATAAATTGGGTTGAACTTACACAAGTATAATGTATCTTTTGATTAGAGGAGATGAACAATATTTATGGATACCATTGCTAATGGAAAGGCCCTCTTTCCCCCAGGCCTTATCTCTCCTACCAGTCTCTAAGTTCCAAGAAGGAAAGAAACATGATTTGTTGCTCTCTGTATTTCTGTAGGCACTTACACATAGCAATCACTTGATGTTTTTTAGAATCAATGAATTGGTGAATGGATAAGATATATCTAACTCCTCATTCAAAATGAGGCTTCTAATCTATTGTTGCTGAATACAATAATTATTGACTTTCTGTTATTGTTTTAAAAAATAATCGATGAGTGGCAATTCATAAAGTTTTTGCTTTCACTTATCCCAATTACATTTTTTCCTGCCCCTCATGTTTTCTGTCATCCCTGTTTGACTATAACAGCACTTTACTAAATGGTTCCCCCAAAAAAAGTAAAAAGACCAAATGTAATTCTCAGAGAACATAAATTATGTTGAAAGATTGCAGATTTGACCAATGAAAAACTGATTGCTCTACCAATTCTTGATTATACTAAATTGTTGTGATAGAACAACAGTGTTCAGACTGCAAAATTATGAATTTTCCTCTTTATAGTAACCAGTTCAAAAACTGCAATTAATCCACACAGGGAACCACAAGGGTGTTCTTAGTTTTTGACTTGTACTTCCATGCCACCATTGGCCTTTCAGGAGCTCAAAGTGTTTAATTAATTCTCTTAACATTGCAGTTGACAGCATGTGCAGCAAAGTAGGCTTAGAATCAGCCTAGGTGTCAGAAGACTTGAGATTAAGGCCAGCTTTTATCATATACTGGCTAGGTGAAAAGTGGCTTAACCTCTCAATGTCCCAGGCAATTCTCTAAGATTATAAACTGCATAGAAAGAGTCAGTCTGCTTCAATGGAAAAAGTTTCTACCCAGAAGCTGCCTACAATGATGAAATCACAGGCCTGGTCAAAACCAAAACCCAAAATGTCTGGGAGAAAAAAAAAAGTCGGGATCCTTAATTTCTCTAGAAAAGACATTACTTATTGGAGAAATGGTGGTAAACTTTGGAACAATGGAGAAAAAATTGGCCACAAATAGGTTTCAGGGAGTAATGTAATTACTTTCACTTGGTAAAAGTGAATTTTTACTCCAATTACTTGGGGCTGGGGGGAGGTTGAAGAATGAAGAAAGGGTTTTATGCAGAAGGATTTCATGGTAGCTTTTCCTGCTTCATTAGAGCAAAATTCTGAAGCAGCTAATTCAGAGGAAATGGAATGATGATACTTTGGCCCAAACAGCTCCCTCTTTTGTGATTACTTCCTTTCTTTGACCCTCAGAGAGAAAGACCCTGGCACTGTAAAAAAAAAAATCTTCTTTTGCATAATATATCTTTTTCTCTGAATTGCTTCTTCTTTCTTGACAAAGCAAAAGCCCTATTCCAATTGAACTACCATTGTGTATTTTGGAGACGTTTAATTTTTTAAGAAAAAAAGAGTTTGACTTCTTATAGGAATTTAATCTTTGAGATTGGGGGTGGAGGGATTGAGGGAAAAGGCTGGTGTCTACAACCAGCTGTCTTTATTTTTTTTTTAAACCTGAAACTACTCTTTTAGTCAGCTACCTTGTCAGCAAATCTTTCATCATCTGTCATAGCATGTGAATTCAGCTGTGTTGGTAAATTTCAAAATGTCAGTAGAAGTTGTGTTCTAAATTGGGTTGGGCTATGGAGAAGGAGGAGGAAGAGGGGAACTGCACGGGTAATTCAGTTGCATAGACCCTTTATTGCTTTATATGACTAAAGGAAGAAAAAAAAATTCAATCAATGCATTTTTTTAAGATACCAAACATATAAGTTCTATTTTTTTTAGTGGAGCTGTTCTTTGGTATCCTCCTTCAAAAGCTGCTGTTTATTATTACTCTATCTTTTTTTTAGAATTAATTAAAAAAAAGAATTTGTTATAGGATAAACACTGAAAATTAGAGATTTATCACATAAACTAGCACTCAGAATTCCATGTTTCTACCCCAAAATGCATATGTTTGTCTCATCTATCAGCTCCATAGTAGCATATAATAATAGCTGACATAAAGTACTCAACCGCTCACAAAGGGCTAATAGCACTTCTAACAAATTTATTTACTTAAGCCCACTACAACCATGTAAAGTGAGTGGTACAAGTGTCTTCATTTTACACATTAGGACACTGATTCCAGGAGAGGAAATTGAGTAACTTGCCCATAAATACATACCTAGTAAGAGGGCCAGTTAGGACTATCTCCCACTCCTAAGTCTTCTGATTCCAAAACCAATGCTTTTTCCTCTAAACCAAGGGTTTTTAACCTCTTTTTGCATCATAGAAGGAGGAAGGAAACATGTATTTATTAAGTGCCTACTGTATTCTATTCCTAAGCACAACACTGTGCTAAGAACTTTACCAATATTATGTCATTTCATATTCATGGACCCATTTGGCAGTCTGGAGAAGCCTATGGACCCCTTCTGAGAATCACACATAAAATATAAAAGATTAAAAAGCAAACAGTTATCAAAATATGGTTTAAAAAAAGTTCACAGAGGCCAGATTAAAAACCTCTGCCTACCTCCTTCTGTAGCTTTCCATGCTTCCCCAATTTCCAAATTCCCTCAATCTTAACCCTTGGTAAGAAGTTGATCTGAACAAATATTTCCTACTGCCACCTGGATGCCTTTTTTTCTGGTTGTGCAAATCTGAGTATATGGAGCCATTTGGCTCATTTTCAGTCAACTGAAAATTCCACAGCTAAAATCTTAAACAACTGTGGGGAGGAGGAAGGAGGAAGGAGGCTTAGAATAGGCCTTTCATTTCCAGTCTCTCAAAGGATGTTAGCAAGCTCAATGTATAAGTTACATTCATACATAAGAAGAAGCAAGTCCTGAAACTTGCCAGTTCTTGAGTGAGGTTTGGCACTTAGCATTTCCTAGAGATTCCTGCCATTTGGAATCAGCAAGTAACTTTCATTGTTTCTTTTCTTTTTTTTTTTTCCTTTCTGGCTTATACTTCTTATCATTTCCCATTGTATCTCTATTTAGAGCATAATTTCAAACTCAAACTGAAACATAACTCAAGTACAAGTAATTATCTGGAGCTTCTGGGGAAAGCTGGCCCAAGCATACTCCCTAGACTGAGTATCTTGGAATTAAAAAGTATTATATTGGGATGTTAAGAAGATTTGATCTCCATAGTGGCCTAATTGATCAGTAATCATATGGCAGAATAAATATACTAAAAGTAGGGAGCAGAAGTTATCATAACCACACAAATACCAAAAGATATTCAAGAAGAGATAAAAGTTGTAGTTAATTAAACTCAGCTGATATTCCATTAATCCTATGTAGTGCTTTATCTTCTATTTTGCTCCTTGTCTACAGGACAGATGACCACAAAAGAAGGATGTTATCGAGACATGAGGTTTCAAGTCAATACATCATTTTGCAATCCAAGGACTCGACCAGTTACAGGGATTATACCTTGTAAAATGCCAGCCTGTCCTCCCAGGTAAGAAACAATTTTGACTTTTACATTCAAGTTACCATAGATGCCACTGGAAATCAAGTACTTCAGCTAGGGATAGTTTTATTTTTAAAAATGTAAAAGACAAAAGCAACATTATAAGATTTTGCAAGAGACCTATAGATGAAATTATAGTAAACCTTAAGTATTCTAAAGAGATAGCAATAACCACAAATAGGGAAATGGATGAAAACTATATTATAACCAGAGTGATATTTTTCCTTTGTAACTTCTCTACTTGCTATGCTTTATACCATTTTTTATTTTAGATATAATAACTAATGAGATGGGATAATATTGAAGTATCATAACATCATATGCATGTAGATGTATATATGTGTGTGTTTATGTTTATACATACATATATACACATACATATATATATCTATATTAGGAATTAATGTTACAAAGCATAGGCTGATGTGGAACTCTAGAGGGTTTTGTTTTGTTTTGTTTTGTTTTTGAGAATTATAGTTTTGTGGAGAGTGGGAAGAAACATAACAGGTGATTTAATCCATAGTCCAACTCAAAGTCCAATGAAGGAAGGCCCCCTTATGTCATGTCTGACAAATGATCATACTTCCTCTGCATTAATACTCCAGTAATATAAACTTCTCTGCATTACAAAGCAATGCATGACTTTAAATTATGAATATGCAAATAGTGTAAGTTTCCTATAATTCATTTACTGGTTGCAGAGCTGTCTTATGAAGGTCAATGATATCTATTCAAAAATTGTACTCTTTTCAGTTTTACTTTGGCACACAGATGAGCAAGAATTGAAGAATAAAGAGGTATTCCCATTAGTCAGCTAGTGTTTATTAAGTGTCTTCTAAGTGTTAGGCACTGTACTAAATTCTGAAGACACAAAGGAAGGTCAAAAACAAACAAACAAAAAATCAGTGTCTGCCTTCAAAGAGCTATGTAAAAACAAGGTAACTGGATAAACTGGAAGAGGTCATCAACTGAGGGTAGACACTAACATTAAGACACACTTCTTGTAGAAGGTAGGACTTTAGCTCAAACTTGAAGGAAACTAGAGAAACAAGGAGGTGGAGATGAAGAAGGAGTTTTAGTCATGGAAGGTGGGGGGAGGGATGCAGTCAATGAAAATGCTTAGAGTTGGGAGATGGCATGGCATATCCAAGAAACAGAAGGAGGCCAGTGTCACTGGGTTGCAGAATATGTGAGGGAGGAGAGGTCAGGCATAAGAAAATTAGAAAGTTGGGAATAACAGTAATGGTTATTATCATTCTTAATAATACCTATGTATGAGGTATGTAAAATACTTAAAAATGTTCTCTTATTTTATCCTCACAACAAGGAAGGGGCTAGGATATGAAGATTTTATAAGTCAGATGATTTCTTTATATTGGATTCTAGAAACAATAAGAAACCATTGGCATTGGCTAAATTGGGTGGGAGAGAGGTGGTCAGACTTGAGCTTTGAGAATATCAGTTTGATAACTAATTGGACTAGAATAGGGAGAAATGTGGCACAGACCAACCAGCAGATAATTAGAATAGTTTAGGCATGAGGTGATGAGGGCCTGGTTTAAAAGAAATGAAGAGATTTCTAAGGTCCCTTTTAGCTCTCTGTTTATGACCTTATGTAACTTTTCAAGTTCGTTTACTAATTCTCTCATTTGCTTAGCTGATTAAACTCTAGAGGGTATAATCTGCTCTTCGCATCCACTCCGTCATTTGCCACTCAACTGAGCCCTTATGCCATCTATCCTTTCTTTCTGTCACTTTACTGAAACTATTCACTCCAAGATCACCAATGATCTAACTGCTAAGACCATTGTTGTTGTTGTTGTTTTTCTCAGACCATGTTTTCCTTAAGCTTTCTTCAGTATTTGATTTTGGTGATCAAGTCTTCCTTTTTTAATATTCTTCCCTCTGTTTTCCTAATTCTGATTCTTCTACCTCTCTGACCACTATTTCTCTGAACTTTCATTGGTTTTTCTCCTGATGCCCATACATTTAGGTATATCCTAAGACCATCCTGACCCATCTTTTCTCTCTTATTCTGTCCCTGGCTACAGGAAGATAAATTAATTACATTGATTACATTGTGTCACTTGGGACATGTAGGGGAAGATGGCTAGCAGGCATTGAAAATGCAAAACCTGAGTTTAGGGGAGAGATTAGAGGTAGAAATGCAAACTTGGGAGTCATCTGTATAGAATTATGCATATTAACAAGTGAAGTGAGCCTGGCCAAAAACCAAAAAACCAAAAAATCAACAACTTTGAGAACAGTATTGCTTTGCAGTCATCAAAAGGACAATCTTTAAAAAACAGGTGGTTTACTTTGCACTTTTAATGGTCAATTTTCCTTTAATATTGTTGCCTATATGTATGATAAAGTTGAGCAGAAAATTTGCAGCTTTCATTATAGTCCCATCCAAATATTGCTTGTAATGCATTGTAATTGCAGTGTAATGTCATTGGAACAACTTGAACTATGGGATTCACATAAATCCTACGTAAACTGCATCTTCACTGCCCATAACATTAAGTGATAGTCCCTCCACTCTTGTCAGTTCTCCCCCATTACCTAACCAGCTTGTAAGTTTCCTTCCTCCCCATCCCCCTGCCTATTAAAAATTTTTAGATTAATGCTGGCCCCAAACCCTGTGCACAAGTTTTATGGTAAATGATTCCTATCATCAAGTACACTCATTGAGTAGCAGGAAATTCTAAAGACATGGACCATTAAAGTAACAAGTTGGTTCTTTTGGTTAAAGAATACTCTTACATATTGTATCACATGTGAGCCTCATATCAAGTATGTGGATAGTTAAAGCAGGTATTATCACTATTTTGCAGGCTAGGATATAATCTCAGAAATGTTGTGATTTCTATACAATCATATAGGTGCTGGACCAGAAACCCAGTTTATCTGATTCCCAATTCAGTAGTTTTTTTGCTACACTGTATTAACTAGAAGAGTCTGGTTCACAGAAACTGTCCCAATTCTCCCTTTTCAGCATAAGTTGTGTCTGCAGGGTACTGTGAAAACTGCAGATTTCTTGTGTGCTAACATACTCCCCCCAATGGATATCTGAAGAACCTCTGCCCCTGTTTCCTCAGAATACAGGTGAGGTCCAAGCCTGACTTCATCTGCTAAGGTAAAAAGAACAGAAATAGCAGATCATAAGATCTAGCTCAGAATAAAAGGATTAAGAATTATTAAATGAATGCTGGTTCCAAATGTAACCAATAGACATTGTTTAACAAGACAAACTAAGTCCCTTAGAGAACAAAGATAAGACCATTTGGCAGGTTTTGTTGGATAAATGTCAGAGGCACTTTCCATGATAGCTACCAAATGTATACATACCACTAATACTCCCAGCCCTAAAATGTGATCATGAGCATCATTCCTACTAGAGGCGCCTTCCAAGCTGTCTCTGATCCCTTATCTTTTTTTTTTCCTTTTCCCACAAAGCAGAGACAACCTGAAGTCACTTTATACAGTGTTAGCTTCTATTCTCTTCTGTCTAAGGCCCTACAACAAGAGGAAAGACCTGAACAGTTTATATTAAGTTGCTTATTTGGTTTTTGGGGAGGAGGAGAGGGAGATAATTGTTGCTGTTTATTATTTTGCTGTTCAAATGGTGTCCTGAAGGAATCAATGTAAATGGTTTTCTCCTAGCCTCTTTCTAATCAGGTTATTTTTACTTTTAACTTCATTTAACTGCTCGTTTCTTCATCCCGGGTTTAGTTCAATTTAATAGGACAAATATTTGTGTTTGTACCCAATGTGAATGTCCAAATTCCATCTAATTATATCCTGGCTCTGTGAGCTACTAAGACTTGCTGACATTTGGGAATATTCAAGATTTGTACAAGGAATTCCAGTGCATAAATTTTCACTACCATTCAGGGTGGAAGGCCTGTAGCTTGTGTGCCATAACTTTGAGCAGTGATTTTCGTGGGGTTCATAAGTTTTCCCAATGTGCATAGTGAAGCACATATTGCTAATTTATGCCCCTATTACAACACTTTTATGCACCTGAAAGCATGTAGGCAACCCTATGAGGTTTTTATGTACCCAAGAGAACCTGGCTCAATAGCCATTTTTAACATAGCTGGTCATGAAGACTGTGCAAATAGCTTTATAACAAAAAGAGAATTGCAATTGGACAAATTGTCACAGGATCATTCTGCCAGCTGGCTTAAGCGATCTACAAATGCAGGTAGCTTGGGATAATTTAGGAATATCACATCATGGTCTGCTGAGACAGGATATGAGACTGCATGATTATCTGGTAAAATGATCATCCTGTCAAAGGAAAGTGAAGAAGAAAGAAGTCAGGTCTTTGCCTCATTCCTGGGAACTGATTATGCTACTATCTTTACTCATCTTTCCCTCTATCAACCATGTGTTTAACTTTTTTTTCCTCCAAATTAACATGAGAAAATACATGTAACTTTTAAAAATTCCTTCAGCACATAATTGAATTATAAATAAGAATGATTATAGTTTTATTCTATTTCTAACATAATTTATTCCACTTGTAATTATTCTACCTATAATTTATTCCATTTATGATAATGACAAAATTGTTATATTTTTTTAGCCTTCTGCTGAACCAGAAACATATTTTGGTTCCCGATATCTTTTATTTAGCTATGCTTCATATGTAAATATCACTTATTGAGGTAATGAGCCAGAATCTATCTGAATTAATAAATAGTCTTAGATAAATGTAATATTTTGGCTTTCAAGTACATATACCCCTGAGAAATAGTGACTTAGATAGTGTTGTTAAACAGTGTTAGTATATACCATTAATAGATAAAAAAATCATTGGGGTTTTCTTACTGATATTACAAATATAGAGATTAGAAAATTTAAGAGAAAACTATTCTAAGTAGGTTAAACTTTTTTTTTTAATATATCGATTCATTTGGCAAATGCTTTTTCATGAAGCTAATGTAAATGTAAATTTTACTCTAGAAGGTTAAATAGAGATAGGATAGGGACTAGCCTTGTGATGACATTTGTATAGTATACTATCTGGTGAAGAGTTCTACTTCCAATGCAGGTTGGTACATCCTCTGCAATTTAAGACTTAGAAAACTGCCTAGAGCACCAAGAGGATAAGTGACTTGCCCAGGGTCACATAGCTACTATGTGCAGAGGTGACACTCAGAACCAGGTCTTTCTGGCTTTGAGGCTGACTGTCTAACCTCTATACCACTCTACTCTCTTAGACTATGAGAACTGTGACAAATTCTAAGTTAATAGGGTTAAAATTGATGAGGGATTAACTGCAGTATCAATATTAATTGCTAATTAGCAAAGGATAAAATGCCTGCATAGTCTCATCTAATTGTACCAAACTAAGGAGGATTTCGGGAAGCAATAGCATTAGATGGCCTAGGACAGGAGTTCATAAACATTTTTGTCTCATAGACTCCTTCTTTCATCAGGTGAAACCTATAGAATCCTGATCATGTTTTTAAATGGATAAAATAAAATACATAAGATTACAAAGAAAACCAATTATACTGATATATAGTTATCAAAATATTTTTAAACAGTTTTACAGACCCTAGCTTAAGAACCCCTGGCGTAGGGGAAGATAGAGTTAAGAAAAGTAACTCAGAATCATGAAAAGTGTTATTTCCCTACCCCCTCCCCAAAAAAAAGTTGTAGAAAGAACTATGCCATTCAGTTCTCTTTTTTAAAGATTTTTTTAAATAAAAGCATTGTTCTTCTATTTCTCATGTTTAAAGCCATGTTTCCTCACTAATAAATTTTTCCCATGAGTCCTATAATAGAAAGAAACCTAAGACCCTAGCAACCCCAGTAGAGGAGGGCAAAGCTCTCCTCTGCCCTGGGGTTTTCATATATATATATACATTACCAAAACTGTCCAAGTCTTTCCTTTTGTTAGGGAACCACAGATAGGAGAGAAGAAGATACTGATTAGGTCATTTCTTCTCTTTCCTGTCTGTTCAGTATTATTCTTTAGGGCATACTTCTTCTGTCTTGCCTAGTCCAGTTTTAAATATATCAATTCATTGCTTTCCACATGAGGCCATTTGAAATTTTATTAGGTTTCAAAAGCAGAGTGATTTTCCTGATGTTGAGTCAAATTTTCCTTATCATTGTTTTATCACCAACTATCATCTGACCTCTTGAATTAATTCAATTCACAATTTATCCCAGAGCTTTTTATACTCACATTAACATATGAATGCTAAAAATTCCATACTTGATCAAAACAATTAACCTCCACATGGATGCTTACAAGCATTTCAAGTCTTTTCACAGCCTGTCTCCAACATCCTTGCTAGGTGTATTGCTCACAACTCTCCTTTTGTGCACTATGTGTTATGTCCAAGTAGACTTACCACTGTTTTCCATACATGACACTCCATCATTGTGCCTTTACATTGGTGGCACCCTATGCTTGAAATGCACTTTGTTCTCCCCTCTATATCTTAAGACTCCCTAGCTTCTTTCAGATCTCCACATGAGTACCACCTGCTAAATGAGGCCTTTCTCAATCAACCCTAGCTGCTGGTGACTCTCCCCAACCCCTCCCCCAAAATTACCTTGTAAATATTCTTCATTTATTTATATGTTCCACATAGGACTCTCCTCAAGGGATTAACATTCTTTAACACACTTAACTATCTTTTTCTGTATAATGAATCTAAATGTATCTAAAATCTATTTTCAGCATGTACAGCATTAACAAGTCTCAAAACATATGACCTACTATATTAAGTAGTCTATATTTTTACTTATATTAAAACTGAGTCCTTCAAAGGGTGCTTCCTATCTTTGATATTCTGGAATATGTTTGGTAAAGCCTTGCCTTTTTTGCTTAATCTTTATATGGAAACTTTTCCATTATCTCAGCCATTTTAGTTGCTTCTCTCAAGACAGTTTCTAGTTCTAGTAACCTTGGGCATTATCATTTAATCTGTTTCTTCTTCTGAAAAAAAGAGAGAGAAGATATTTGTATCTATTTTGTTTTTTCTTTGTATGTGTGCATGTATGTGCGTAGATGAGTGTGTAGAAAGAACTTTGTAACTATCAACTAATTTTAAAATATGGTCTATTATTATCTCTAGCTTACAAAAGAAGAAACTGAGGGTCAAAGTGATATGACTAGGAGGTAACAGAGCCCAGGTCTTTGTATTTCTCTACTTCTTTCTGTTGTTCCTTCTGATTTACAGGCTCCTTCGAAGTGATGCCAAAGGTTTTATCAGCCATTTAAATTGTAAATGTATTGAGTAAATATCTCCAGGGAATATTTGGTTCAATAAATTAATTCAAAAAAGTTTATTGACAGGCTACTTTGAGTAAGATGCCAAGATTTCTTTCCTGAATCCTAAAAGCTAAATCAAATTTCGTCACTTTATAAATTTAGTTTCATTCATTGTTGTACTATACTATCTAACATTTGAAGATCATTAGCCACTGTTTTTGCTCTTAGACATTTGTAAAACGTTTCTGGAGTTTGTCCCAATTAGCTCAGCAGTTTTTCATCATAATGTTATCTATATATTTAAAGATGTCATTCTGTGTTTCCACTTCCATATCATTTATGACAGCAATGAATAAAATTGGTCCCAGAATCGATTCCCAAGGGATTTCTTTTGACACTTTTCCACCAATAGAAGGACTTGTATCCTGACCATCTCTTTCTTAATAGTTCTGTATTCATGATGGTATGTTCCCACAAGTCCCATAGAATCATTTGGGGAGAGGGAGAGGAAGAAGGAAGGAAGTAGGTCTTTGATTATTGTTAATGTTTTACTCTTTTAGTTAATATTTACTCTTTTAATTGTTAAAATTTTAATCTTTCAAAGGATTTTTGAAAGTCTAAATAAATCATTTCCACCAACTCTCCTTTGTCCAAATACTCATTAACTTCCCCAAAGTACGATTTTAAGGGGTTGTCAGGTTTTTCCCTCATGTATTTTTAGTGAAGCTACATGCATTTATTTTCTTATTAAATCATTCTTGTCAGCCTTACAATCATTTTATTATTTTTTTTAAGTATACTCCACTGTCTCATTAAATGGGACTGTCTAACATTGGTATATCTAAACCAAACGACTTGATTAGTTTACTACTTTTCACTACATCCTGTTCATTTATCTAAGTAAAGAATCAAATTCCCAAGAATACAGCATTCTGAAAGAAACCATCATGAGCTGAGGAAGAGAGGTTAGGATATGAACAGTTGGAATAGCAGAGTCAAGCTATAATGGAGATAAATTCTAGCATCACATTTGAAGAATAATCTGAAAATTATTGGATATGAGTATCCTCCATACATAATAATGAGTTACATCTGTAAAGTTCATTAGGTGTTAAGGAAATTTACATAATTTCTCTTATTTTATCATCACAAATGTCTGAATGGTACAAAAGAAGGTAATCCTTCCACTCCATCCTCCACACAGCTCTCAGAGTGATTTTTCTGAAACATCAGTCACTCCCTTATTCAATAAATTCCAGTTGTTTCAAAATTAAATATAAACTTCTTTGATATTTAGAATTCTTTACAATCTCACTTTAACTTTCTTTCTAGCCTTATTATCCTTTGTTTCCTTTCATGCACAACTATAATCCAGTCAAATTTTCCTTACTAATACTCATTTGGCATGTTATCTCTCATCTCTGTGACTTTACAATGAATACCCCTCGTGCCTAGAATACGTTCCTTCTTCAACTCCATCTCTTAGAATACTTAATTTATTTCAAGGCACAGCTCAAGCACTGTCTTCTACTTGAAACCTTTGTTGATTTTCCCAGATGCTAGTTCCTTCCTCCCAAAATTATCTTGTTATCAAAAGAGATATAAATCAGGGCAGCTAGGTGATGCAGTGGCCCTGGAGTCAGGAGGACCTGAGTTCAAATCTCTCCTCAGACACTTGACACTTACTAGCTGTGAGGCCCTGGGCAAGTCACTTAACCCCATTGCCTACCCCTCCCCTAAGAAAAGAGATATAAAAGTATAGATGATAGTTATAGAGATAAATGCATTTGTCTTCACTAATTAGGTAGTACTCTTCTTGAAGGTAGAAGTTATTTCACCTTTGTCACTGTGTCTCTAGCACCTAGAACAGTGCCTGGCATGTAGAAGGTATTTAATAAATGCTTGCAGGTTGGCTGATTAAGATGAGGAAACTGAGGTTCATCAGTTAAATGCCTTGCTCAAATTTGCATAGCTTAAGATAGAAGACCTAAGACTCACATCCAGATTTTCTGACTTCAAGTCCAAATTTCTCTTTACTATTATCTATAGCTGAGAGAACACCTCAAAATGCATAGCTTCATGTGTTCAGACCACTGAACTAAAACTTGAGAGACATAAAGTTAGACAACGATAGAAACAATGAATTCATGAACATAGCTTCCTAATCTACTATCCTTGACATCTTTTGAATATATTGAATCGCTGGACATAGAACAGGAGAATAAGGAAAAGAGGGAAAGCATTTTGATGTGAAAAGACACAGGCTGAAATTCATCATTATTAGTCAATACAATCGATGAAACAAGTCAATTTTACATAATAAAACCCAGGAATTAAATATGTCAATCTTTACCAATTGCCTTTTGATTTAGCTATTTCATCAGGGAAATCAAATTTCCTGAAAACAATTTTCCAATTGTTTCCTTTTTTCTATGAATTCTATGATTCTATGATTTTCTATGATTAACCATGGCCTTATCCAGGCTGCTGACAAAGCTTTTCAGTTGCCTATTCATTGGGCAGAAAACCAAAAGTTTCATTAGGAAACAATGAAAATGTGACTATTTTATTAAAATAACTCTCCCTTGGAGGCTCCTATGGCTAATCTCCAAAACTGTCAGTGGTCTGTCAACCTATTCTGAGTAACTTCATTACCTCGCTGGGGCTCGGTGGGATGCATATGAATAGATCACCCTGTAGAAGAGTTGGTACACTTGCTAATTTTCAAAGGGCTTGATTCAGAACTGTACAATTTGGTGTTTCATATTCATGTCTTAGATCTCCAAGGCATTGTGGTGGCCAGAGCCATGGGACCTTTAAAATACCTAAGGCCCTAGCATTTTCCTTTTAAAATTTAAATGAAAAACAAAAACTTCTATAGTGCCTTTCAGAAACCCCCAAGCTCTCTCTGTCAGCAACCAAAGGCATGCATGTAGTGTGGAAGGCTCACAATGTTGGATTACTGTCAAAATGTAGGGTCATTAGACTAATGAAATCCCCTGAAGTCATAAATCTCTGCAGGGTGCAGAATATTTTGAGTTCAGGAGTTCTGTTGTGAGATGAAGATGATTCTAAAATGCCTGAAAGTCTTTTGCCAGCAGGAGCATCATGGCTAAATAATGAGGCGTCAGCAATTCCGACTTACTCCTATGGGATGGAGATGAGCCAGAAATCTTTGATTTCCTCTGCTCCTCCCCCCCATCAAGGCGTACCTTCACACTGAGGTTGAGGCAGACACACTGTGCAGTTATCCCACTGGCACACCAGAGCTCCAACCTGGGTTTCAGCACGAATCAGGCATTTTTATCACTTGCTTTTGAACCAAGAGCCATAAATCACAATAATATTTCTTTCCTTTGTGTTGCTCAACTCAGCTAAGTGGAGTAACTCTGCTATGATTTGGCGAGAATAACTATCCATTTTGCTACATTTTTATATTATAAACACGGGTAACATACCTGTCCGAATGATGTATATAAGCACTACAGAGAGGAAATGTGTTCCAAATGTTAAACTATGATTTTTTTTTCTTCTTCTTTTTAAAATATTCTACTAGATCAGAATAGGAGATACGGACAAGTGTTAGTATGAATGAACACTTTCTTTCGACTTAGGCATGCAGTTCGAAAGTAGCCACACTTCTCTCATGGCCTGTGCCTAAGATTTTGGTCATCAGAGTGTGTAGGCCTAGCCCTATGTGTTAAGTTATAAGTGCATTAGGCACAATAATGATAATACATTTGAATAGTGCTTATAATTTAGAAAGCTCTTTCACATCCCCTACTTCCTTTGGTGCTTACAACAATCTTGAGCTACTAAGGGGAGATTCTAATCATAACTAGCATTTTCTGTGTCTGGGACAAAGCTTAATAAAATAAAACTGGGCTAAGCAGCACAAGATCGCCCTCAGATTCACTGAGGGGAAAGAGATAGAAGACTCAGGACACTAGCTACTGTTGGTAGAGACTCCAGGGCACAGTGAGGATACTCGGCTACAGAGGCTGTGAGAGGGGAGATCACCTGAGAAGCAGCAGCCTGTGGGAACAGGAACTAGGAAGAAGCATGAACCAATTTTGTAGCTTCCTATTTTAATTAGTGGTTCTTGTTGCTTAGGTGCTAAGCTCAGATGTTTCTGCACTGCTATTGTCACCCTACAAACTCTGGTACTTTGAACAAAACCCCCTTGCCCTGCCTTAGTTACACTCTGAAGCTGATGTAGAATCATTCTCAGAGTGGAGAGGAGGAAATAGCACACCATTCTAGCATCTTTGTGGAAAAACAGTCCAAATGGAGTCATGAAGAGTCAGACACAACTGAAACAACTGAACAACAAAGAGATCATATGATACGTCTGCCCAATGCAGAATCCTCTCTACAATATCCTTGACAAGTGGTCGTCTAAGCTACACTTATAAATCTCTTCTGGAAGGGATCTCACCTCAAGAACAGGCCATATCATCTACACTCAGCTTTAATTGTTGCAAAATCCTTCTTTATGTTGATCTGAAATCCATATTCCTATAACTTGTGATCCTCGTGATGCTCATTAGAACTATGAGAAAGTTTAATCATTCTTCCACGAGAGCTCTTCAAATATTTAAAGATATCTAATATGTCCATCATGTATCTTCTCTAGTTCTAATCACTGGTGCATTCAATATTTTCACATATTGGCCAAACTGAACCCATCTCCCCAGGAAATGTTTCCCTCTTAAAAATTAGTGACTAAAACCTAATTGTATTGTCCCATTATTGTCTGTCCAGTTCAGATAATAGTGAGAGTATTACCTCCTATGTCTTAAGAATTATGTTTTTCTTGTTGTGGGGTGAGCTCATATGTTTAGAGATGGAAGAGACATTAGAAATCACGTGGTATCATAGGACAATAGTCTTGGGGGTTCTAAGTGGTACAACATATGGGGTGCTGGACCTGCAGTCAGGGAGACCTGCGTTCATATCTGACCTCAGATACTTAATAGCTGTGTGGCGCTACACAAGTCACTTAACCTCTTCCTGCTTTAGTTTCCTCATTAGTAAAAATGGGGATCATAGAAGCACCTACCTCTCAGGGTGGCTGTAAGATTCAATGAGATAATATTTGTAAAGCACTTTGCAAACCTTAAAGTTCTACATAAATGCTTGTTCTCTCGTATTATTAGAACTGTGAAGGAACTTCAGAAATCATTAAATACAAAATGTTTTCTGTCCTAACTCCCTCATCTCATACTGTGCTGTTGATTTTTTTTTAAAACCAAAATGCAAGGCATTTCACCTTGTTTTATTCCAAAGCATTAAGATGTTTTTGCATAGTGATTCTGACATGAAAGAAATAGATTTTAAATTCCTATTACAGGTCAGGTATTGTTACCAAATAAATTAGCTCCCTCTTTTCCCCCCTCCCAGTTTTTTGACATCCACAAACATAATAATGTTTCTGAGCTTTTTTTTTGAAGGCATAGATACTGAATAGAGCAAAGCTGGTACAGAACCATTGGGAACACAATTAAATGCTTACTAAGTTCACGTCATTCTATTAATCCACATCCTTTGAGTCCATTTGTTCAATCGGTTACAAATGCACCTGCCTATATTTTCACGCAGCCCATATCTCTGTATTTTCTCCCTATCGCTTTTGTCAAAGCAATGTCATGAGAGGTGGCTAATAATTACAGGAGAGAGGCAGTGTGATCTAGTGGCAAGAGCACTAGATTTGGATTCAGAAGACCACCTGCAGGCCAGTCTCATGTCTAATGGTTGCCACTTGTGTGACCGTGGCATATGATTTCACTTCTCCTGGCCTCTCTTTCCTCATTTGTAAAATAAGGGGATTGGACTGGATGATGCCTAAGACCCATTCTAGCCCTAGATGCTATGAAAAGAAGGAAACAAACATTTACTAAACACCTACTAAGTGCCAGGTACTGTGCTGAGTACTTTACCAGTATTGCCTCATTTGATCCTTACAACAACCCTGGGAAGTAAGTGCTATTATTATCCCCATTTTACAGTTGAGGAAGCTGAGGCAGATAGCATTTAAGTGAATTGCACAGCATCACCTAGCTAGTAAGTATCTGAGATTGGATTTGAGTTCAGGTCTTCCTGACTCCATGTCAAGCATTCTATCCACTGTGATTCCTTATGGCCAGTGTTATTTCATGTATACCCCTTATAGCAACAGAGAAGGAAAAAGTAAAATTAAGTGTGTCTAACATGTCCTTTTCAGGTAAGGAAAAAGGACAATAGGATACCTAGTATTTTTATATAGCAGCATAAAGAGGATTCCTTTATATTATACTAAACTCAATTAGAATACTTGAGGAGTGGGGTGTTTTAATAAGCTGGGTTTTCAGACTGAGATTAGCCAGCAATTATTCAGTTCAACTTTGTTGTTTAAAACCTTTGCAAAGGTTATTAGTAAATGTTCTTCCCTTGGCAGCTCTTCTTTTAGAATGGGTGCTTCTGGCATGCCTCAGATACATCATTCTGAATATAAGTTCACAGCATGCAGAACTATATAGGAAGATGAGATATGGGGTTAGTTTGCTGACTGAAGAGTTAAGAAATTTGGAGCTTACCTTAGATATTTCCTGGTTGTGTAACCCTTGGCCAGTCTCTACTTCTTTGGCCTCAGTTACCATATCTATTAAATTGGGGTGAAAACAATATATACATATATACATGTGTGTTTATATAAAATATACATACACACATATGTGTGTATGTCTATGTCTGTGAGTGTATATATGTGTAAAACTTGGCAAACCCTAAAGGGCAATGCAGAGTGCATGTATACCTATATACATACACACACACACATATATACACATAAACGGGGGCCATCTCCAGTTGCCTTGATCTTTATCTCTCCACTGGACCCAGATGGCTCTGGAGGAGAAAAGAAAGTAACCTTGCACAGCCCTCCCTCACTCAAATCAAAGTCAATTGCAAGTCATGTCAGCATCTCCCTGATGTCATGGTTCTCTTTGAGAATGAAAGACAAACACAACAACAACATACATACACACACACACACACTATATAAAGTGCATTATGTATGTGTGTATATATATTATATATATGTATAATATGTGTGTATATATGTATATATGTGTATGTGTGTGTTTGTGTATACAGTGTCCCAAAAGTGTTAGTGCAGCTTTAATCTTTAATAAGTTGAAATTGCACTTACTTTTGGAACACCCTATATTTGAGTTACTTTTAGATATAGGAAGTATAGGAAGACATATAGAAGACTTATTTATCGTAGTCCTGCTTCCATGAGAAGAAATTGCCAGTTATTCTGAAACTTAGCAGTCTTAAAAAAGAGTAAAATTATTAAGGATAACAATGATCTCTAAATTTTCATATTTTGCTCTTCCTAATGCTACTTAAAATCTTAAATCTCTCTCTCTCCCTCCCCCCTCCTCTTGTTCTCTCTCCTCTCTTTCTCAGATACGTGCACACACATACACACATACACACAAATGTAGTAAATAAAAAAATCCTATATCCCCATAAAACAAGTTTTCTTAAAGTATACTTGCCACCTGTTAGCATGAAATGCCCACCCTATCCTCCATTAGCCCCTGCTATTTGCAAGTAAACCACTAAGAAGTTATAACCCTTATCTAGTTACTACCTGAGGCCAAAGATCTGTCTTATAGGTGCTGGTAACTTTTGGTCTTTCAAACAAATCTTTTCGGGCAGCTGTTCAGCTATAGCCATGACTCATGAGTTCAGAATTATTTTAATTTGATTTGGAGCTCTATAATAAGCTAGGTGTGCTAATGATGAGTGCTGTATAAAATTCTAAAGCATATGTCTAACCATATCTCCCCCATGAAAGATAAAACTGTTTTTTTAAAGGAACATTTTGCATGTATTAAAAAAAAAAATCCCAGCCAACTTAAAACACACATGAGCAGCTGTATGAAGATATGATATCTGGAAGGAAAGCCAAGTTAGAAAAGTTGTTTAATGGGCCAAACAAAACAAGAAACAATTAAGGCTCAGTTGGCTTACTTCCGAAGCCCCACATACCCTTATATAAAAACCTTTGAAAGTTAGGAGAGGGGAAGGAGTCTGGATATAAAGGTAATAAAATCCTAACACTCTAATGTAAATGTCTAGAGCATTAACCCATTCTATAATGACTAAAAATATAGGCCATATTGCCTTAAGATGATAGACAAAATTTCTTTACCTAAATTATCCTTATAAGAAAGTAAATAGCATGTCAAGGAAATCCTCTGAGCCTGAGGCTGTTCAATCAGTTTAGGTAAATGTGCTTGATTTTTCATCATTCTATTTTCATTTTTGAATTTGCTTACAAAGAATAACTATTTTCTTCTTATAAATAGCACATGTTCAGGTAGTTCCACATGTTTTGGAAGAAACATGAAATAAGCCCCACATTTTTAGCTTTGTTTTTAGTAAAAAACAAAAGCAACAACAAAATACTTATGCACAGGAACTAATGAAAATTTAAAATGGATAAAAAAAAAATCTGGAGTAGTAATATGATTTTGATAGAAACAGTGCTAGATTTGGACCTAAGAAGCCTAGATTATAGTGCTAGCTCCAAAATTTAGAGGCCATATGATGTTAAAGCAAGTCAGTTAACCTCCCTGGGTCTGGGTTTCCTCGTCTGCCCTGTCTGTTCCTCCCCAACTGGGCAACCTGCTTTTGCCCAAACTCAGTATTCCATATTTCATTACCAAGCCCTTTCACTGGCTGCCCTGACAAGCACATGCTGTCTCTTCCCTTCCCCATCTGAAACCTTAGCATTCTCTCAGTTCAAGTGATCTCTTTCCCTCCAGGGAAAGTCTTTGCAGATCCCTTGGATTTTTCAGGTTCCTACCTTCCAGAAATTATCTTGCATATTTACACACAAGTGAATGTAAGCTCCCTGAGGTCAGGCACAGGTCTTTACTTTGCTTTTGTTTACATAGAGCCAAACACAGTGCCTTGCAAGAAGTAGATATTTAATAAATGACTGTTGAATTTAATTGAATCTATCACTTGGGGATAATGATACTTGAACTACCTACCTCACACAGTTGCTGTGAGGAATGTGTTTTGTAAATCTTAAAGTAGGATAATGGGATCAGAGACCTCAAAGTCACAAGTCAAGTCAAGTCAACAAGCATTTATTTAGTGCCTATTATGTACCAAATTGTCCTAAGCGCTGGAGATACAAAGTGACAAAAATAGCCCCTGCTCTCACGGAGCTCACAGTTTAATGGGGGAGAAAACAGGCAAAAAAATCTATGTACAAACAACCAAACACACACAGAGATACACATATAGAAAATTAGGGATAAGCATCATCTTTCCAATTTTAAATAATAAGAAATAATAATTTTAAAGATAAATTAGTTCAATCCCCTCATTCCACAGATGAGAAAACTTGAGAGACCCAAGGAATTTAAGTGGCTTTCTCAAGGTAGCCAGCAACAGAGATGGGTTTGAAACCAGGACCTCTGATTTTAGAACCAGTACCCTTTCCACAGTGTTTGCTAAGTAAATTCAAAGTTATAGACAAGATTATGAGAGAGACAAAATGTATGTATTGCTTAAAAGAACAAGTACTTCTCAAGCATCAATGAACATGCAGAGACTATATACTTGGTTAATGTAAATGATTGTTCTCCATTCACTAAATTGGTGACATTTTGAGTAATCCTGTTAGCCAAGTTTGAGTCACTACGTACACTAAAATGTAACAAAATTTCATTTTTTAAAGGAAAAAATTCTATCATTTTGATTTCCTGGTAATTCACTAGTATAAGCATGTTTATTAATTTATCCACTCCAAGTTCTTCCTGGGTTCCAGTTCTGAATTTTGATGTAGTATGTGTATTATTAAAGATTTCAATAAATGTAAGTTACATTTATTTTTAAAAGTAAGTTAGGCACTTCTGTTGGATCTACATTTTATTTCTTATGTGATAAAAATAATTAAAATGTTTTAAAGGGTTTTGTATCTAAATATATATAAACATACGCATTGTATTTTAGCTATTTTAATCAGTTATTGTTCAGTTGTTTCAGTCATGTCTGACTCTTTGTGACCCCATTTGAGGTTTTCTTGGCAAAGATACTGCAGTACTTTACCATTTCCTTCTCTAGTTCATTTTACAAATGAGGAAACTGAGGCAAACAGGGTTAAGTGACTTGTCCTGGGTCACACAGCTACTAAATGTCTTAGGTTGGATTTGAACTCAGTTCTTCCTGGCTCTAGGTTCACCACTCTATCCATTGAGTCATCTAGCTGAATCTATCAGCGTTTATAGCAGATGCTAAACAGTAAATGGTAAATCAAGATGTCACAGTAAAATTCAATTTTGGACAAGAGCCTTCTCCATCCTCTGGTCATAGATGTGAAACAATATTGTAATAAATTATGGTGTGATATTTTTAAGTTGATAGAGAGATCATCTTCTCTCCCCCTTTTTTATTAGAATAATAAAGATTTTTTTTAACTGTCCAAACCTTTTTTTCTTTCTCCTTACAGCCACACACATACCACTGCTAAACTGGCTGAAATATGGGCCTTTTATTTTTTGAAAGTGGAGAGAAATCCTTTTATCTTTCTTCCTCAGAGCAGCAGTAGAAGTCTATTTGAGTTTGGAAAGTACACAAAAGTCATCATTATTTATGTCTACCCTAAAGGTAAACAGGACTGTCTGAACAGAAGAATTAGGAGATCTATAAGTGAAAAGGGCAAGGGTGGGACAGAAGATGTTTTTCTTTTTTAGATCACTGTTACAACTCTTGCAGGAGCCAGAATTCTCTGACGTCCCAGAAATACACCATACTCTAACACCATCACTCACCCCTGTAGCTATCTTAATGGTAGTCTTAAAAATGGTAAAAGGTTCTATAGATGCGTTTTGTCCAATAGTCATCAGGTTCCAATATTTTTATATGATTTCTAGGATGCTATGCCAAAAGCTACTTTGAGATACTTTTAAAAAATGTAGATCATTCTTCTCAGCATTTTAAAATTGCCAAGATAGAAAAGCAACAAGACTTTGCATGGTGGGAAAAGTTAATGAATGAATGAAAGAAAGAAAAGAAAGAAAAAAAGAGAGGAAGTCAGAGTGTAAGAGGAGAAGAGAAGGGGAAAGGAAAGGAAAGAAAGAAAAGAAGGGAAGGGAAGGGAACAGAAAAGAAAGGAAAAGAAGAAAGGAAGGAAAGAATGGAAAGAAAGTGAAGGGAAGAAAGGAAGGGAAGGAAAGAAAGAAAGAGAAGGGAAGGAAAAAGGAAGGGAAGGGAAGGAAGAAATGAAAGGAAGGAAAGGGAATAGAGTTTCTTAAGTGACTACTCTGTGCAGGGTTCTAAGCAGTGATGTTACAAATACAAAACTGAGCTAGTCCCTGTGCTCAAGGACCTTACATTGTAACAGGGGAAGAAATGATATGTGAGAGGTTGGGGGGATAGGGATGGGAGTCTTTGCTCTGGAGAGTCATGTGGACTTTTCTAGCAGCAACGGTAATATTGATTTAAGTATTATTCCTAGACCAAGAAATGGAAAGCATCTGTTCTCCAAAGATCAGCTTTGGAGGACAACGATCCCAGGTGGAGACAAGGGGGAAATAGCAGAGGAGATGAAAGATGCCTGGATAGATCCTGGTGCCTGGTGAATAGTTGGACAGAATATGAACAGAATGACTTTGTTTAAGTATAAGAAAGCTATATTTCAGAAGGAAAAACAAAACTAATTGAATTCAGGCTTTGTGTTTAGAAGTCTGGCTTAATTATTTGTTAATTGTAGACCATTGGCGTTATGTTTGGAAATCCCCCTGATGGAGTACAGGTGTTTTTCTTTTCTTAAGCAACTTAAGCAATGCTCACAATTATTTTTTACTAAGTGTCTAAATACTTGTGAAAGCCTTGATCATCTTTTTGCATATAATTCTTTAGGAATAAGGAAGAAGGCAAAGTTATATAAGCTGATCCAAAAATCATATCTTTATGTGACAATTTCTCTAGATAACAAGCAAAAGTGTCTACTCTCCCTCCCCCATTTTTAAAGGAAGTCAGAGTTCTAATATTGAAAAATATATATGCATTCACCTATATCAAAGCATATAAACTTCATATGAATCTGTTTTCCTCAGCTTAATCTTCATTACCAAAAAGTACATTTTCATTTAAAACATAAGCCTTAAATAAAAGTTATAGCCTTCACAAATCAGACTTCAGCTCTTTAAAGCAGTAATGCTGCAGGGTGAAAAATGTAACCACACAATAGCATAAAATGTTTTCATGTTCAGCTTGCAGGTTTCACATAAGTTCAGGGCAAACAGAACTGACACAAAAACCCAAATTCTTGATATGCCTCTGACTAAAGTCCCTAAGAATGTAGTAGTCATAAAGGAAAGACCACAGTCTCCTAGACTGTTTAGATTTGTCTGAATACGATGCAAGACAGGAATCTATGTACCCCTTTTCCCTCCTCCACACCCCTTTCAGGGATAAATGATGGTATAACTGTAAACAGCTTAATGAGATAATGATATTCAAATATTACTTTGCCACTGTTACATTATGTTACAGCAGGATTTCTTATTTGTAGAAAATTTTCAATAATAAAGTTTTCTTTTCTGTTTTCTAATATAAAAGTCATCATCTGAACTTTCATTAATGACAAACAATGACTAATGGGAAAAATAAATTAAGAAGACCAGAGATTAAGTTCTATATCAACTAGCTATTTTCTAGTTATCTGTTTTTTTTTCTTTTAATGAATTACTTGGGCCTAACCTATTCGAAAAGTGGCTATAGGTTTGGGTATTCTTCCCAATATTTAGAAATAAAATATATGTAATAGGAAATGCCCATGTTTTGGATCACCCTTCTATCAAAGAAGAAAGTTGCTTCCTTTGTAGAAAGAAGTGCATTGTCATACAGACTACTACAGTCTACATGTGTGATCAATAATTTTCCATTTAAGGAAACCCTTAGGTCTGAAATATTTAATATACTTTCAAAAAGGAAGATTTCAATTTTTACAGGGATGTTTAAATAAGTAGACATATGTGTATTTGGGTGTGCATGTGTGTGTTCAAAGAGTGACAAGGTTTAGCACAAGATGATTAAGGTAACCAAGAAATGATGACATCACCATATCACAAAGCAATACAAATTTTTGCAGAAAAGCCTATCACAGAATCTCAGAGCTGAAAAGACCTCAGAAGCCACCTAAACCAACCTGTACCTGAACAGAAATACACTCTACAACATCCCTCAAAAGTGGCTATTCAGCCTTGACTTGAAGAACTCTAGGAAGGGAGAAGCCACTGTTCTCAGGGCAGCCTATTCCAAATTTGGATAGCTCTAATTGTTAGAAATGATTTCTTTACTATTGAGATGAAATCATCCTCTCTGAAACTGGCCAAGTCCTGTTCTTTGGTGCCAGTAGGATATAGTCTAATCTATTCATTTACAGGCCAAGCTTTCAAACACTTGAAGATAGCTACAGTTTGAACCTCAAGTGTTCTTTTCTTGTGTTTAAATCTCTCTAGTTCTTTTAGTATGCATACTAAATATCATAGCTTTTAAGTAAAAGAAGTAAGAGCTACCAATTTCCAAAAATATCAGATTATCATTATAAAAAATGACTGTATAGTATTCCTAGAACTAAGACTGAATACAAAACCATCGAATGGTTCATTGAATGTAGTTCACAATTTTTCGTTCTTGTAGGGAGATGTATGTCTTCTTTTGTAGGTGACATAATATCACTACCCTATCATCAGCAGCAGATCATAGCTTTTTAAAATTTTTTTTCCTGCTTCTGAGGGTGTATTTTAATTTAATACACAAAGAATTATTCATTGGCTACTTTGTGCAAGTATCTTTGTCAAACATTATGAAGGATACAAAACTGATTAAAATATAATCATGCTTTCAAGGAAGATTTTTTTTAACAAAACAAAATTGAGGAGGGAGCAGCATGATCAGATCTCTACTTCAGGATTGTTGTTCACTTCTGGGTCACATGATCATCAAGATGAAAGATTAGTCATTCTCCAGAACCCTTTAACACTGAAAAAAATAAGGAATTGTGTGTCATAATGAGAGAAATTACAAGCTGGATCCATAAAGAAAAGAGAATCCCAACAATTCTAAGTCTTTATAAATCAAAACTAGAGAACTAATTCATCACTCCTTCCCCACCAGCCTCTATGTTCCCATGGCAGAGGGGCCAAAGTTGACCCCACCTCCTCCTAAAAAAAGAAAACCCTCAGATTCAAATAGCAGGCACTCCCTCTGCCTGACCATATGGAGAAGAAAGCTAGGACCGAAATGGTTCTGTCTTATGACTAGAACCCAGCACCGGCTTAGGCACTGCCAAGGATTCACAGATTCTTCCAGAAGTGCCTTCTCTGCCCCCTACAACCTGAAAAAAAAAAAAGAGGTAGATGGTGATTCAGCCCAACTAGGAAAGGAGCACAACCAAGGGAGAAATGTGGATAGGGGCCCATTGTGTAGTTGTGCCAAGCCTGAAAGAAAAGGAAATAAATCCACCTAGGGCTAGTCTTGTCACTTCATAGGCTATTCTGGGCAGGGCTAATCTGGCATATCTGATATCCCCTAAAGGGTGCTGAGGCTGAGTGAGTCTTGTAGGCAATCTTAGGCACGTACTTATCGGAAGAAGAGGAAGATTCAGAAAGTTACAGACATTGGGAACTATACAAAAGGTTGAAAAACCAAAGATTTCATGAGAAAAACCCTGAACTCAAACTCAAGGAGGTTTTGAATCAACAAGGAGGATCTGAAAGCCTTAAGGAGAGATGAGTATTAAATCCTCAAAGAGGATACCCAGTTCTCTTAGAACCTATTTCCAGACAAAGGAAAGTAAACCAATATTGAATGACATACAGAATCCTGTGGACTCTCAAGACAACATGGAACAAAAACAAGAAATTCCAGAATGGTTTAAAAGAGAAACCAAGTCCTAAAATAAAAAGAGGAGTAATAAATGGAGGTCAGAATTTTAAGTTCTCAATTTAGAAATATTTTAGCAGATCAGAAAAAAAAAAACTGAATCCACAATGAAAATGCTCTCTAAAAGGTGAGAGATAAACAGATTTAAAACATACTTTAACAGATTTAAAAAATACTGAAGTGGGAAGGAAATCTTATAGAAAAGAAGCAAAAGGTAACAATGTTTAAAAAACACTTGAAATTCATGAAAGTCAAAGTGAACAATCACAGCAATGAACAGATATAACTTAAGAATAATAGATCTCTCAGGAAAAAATATAACAAATCAAAAACCTGGAACAGTAAAATGAAAGAAACAATATGAGAATATTACCCCAAACTTCTGAATTCAGACAACAAAGCAATAATCAAGAGAAGCCATAGATCATCTTCAGAAAATAAAATCTACACTTCAATCTTGACTATTTTATAGTGATTAAATTAACTTTTTCCACAATTAAAAAAAAATCCATGCCAGCAACCAGAAGACTTTCGCGTATAAGAGAAAAACACAAGATTATTCTACGCACATGATAAATTACTGAAATGAAGGGAATATTATATCCTTAGAAACAAAGGACCTCGATCTGCAACCCAAAATAATATGTCCTTAATATATATGTATATGTATACACATGTATATATGTGTGTGTATGTGTGTATACACATATATAGATGTAAGAGTAGAATATTGAACTAACAACAGAAAAGCAAGAAAATTAAATAAGCGTACCTTCTAAGGAAAGTATAAGTAATGAAATCAATTGCCTCATGTTTAGATGTTGATTTTTTTAAAGGGAGAAATTGAGAAATTGAGAAAAACCAAAAGAACAGTGATTAATCATCAAGGGACAAAAAGAACAAAAGCTGGATAAAAATGTAAACAGAACTTAAAGAAAAGAAATTAAGATGGAGGGATAGAGTTGAAATACAGTGGACTAAACTCCATGGCTCTCCAGTGGGGCAATCAAAAGGTTGTGTAGTACAGAATAACAGATTAGGTAGGTATGAAAATGAGCAAGAGGAAGTGAAGGACACAAGGAATGAGGGAACAGTAAAGGGATGGTGATTTCTATAGCCTATTGGAAAAAGGGAGAGCATGGCATACACAGGATTATGTACGGAGGACTGAAATAGGGATTTATCCCCCACCCCCAACA
This sequence comes from Phascolarctos cinereus, assembly GCF_003287225.1. Lineage (NCBI taxonomy): Eukaryota > Metazoa > Chordata > Mammalia > Diprotodontia > Phascolarctidae > Phascolarctos > Phascolarctos cinereus. The sequence goes on from NW_027555847.1 coordinate 402,398,436, forward strand.
TGATGGGGAAAAACTCTGATGAAGTTATACCTCTATCAGAAAATAAGATGTACAGGGAGGATTAGCACCTCTGCTGGGAGGGCTTGTTGAGCCTTTCTCATGGCTACTTATCCTCCTTTGCTATCCACCTGGAACTCAACTCTCACCTGTGGCTCCAAGAATCTGTATCATGCACAGTGACCACACCATGGTAGACCATCTCCACAAAGGGCTAAACCATGTTGAAGGTAACCAATAGGCCTCAAATCCATCAATGAGTTAGTGGGATGTCTACTCAAACACATGAAGACTTCCCCCAGAGGAATGCCGGATGAGAACAGTTTATTCTGATGGCCTTGAAGCCAGCTGAAGAAGGCACTGTGGAGCACTTAGAATTTGGTCAGACATCAAAGATGTCAAGGTCATCCACTACATTCTGGGCCATTGCCAATCATCTTGACTTTTGTCTTGCCACTGGACTTTGATGACTCTGGAAAAGAGAGTGAGGCTTTGTGTAACTGCCTCACTTAAATTCACATGCAATTCAAGACATTACCCCATGATATCACTGGTCCTCTTTGAAAACAAAGAACAAATAACAACAATATGTCTGCAGTGAAAAAAATGTGACCTAATAATGAATTTAATGTTAAGGGAAGTTGGTGCATTGGGAGGCCACTTTCTAACATTAGCACTAATAGCATTTATGTAGTGCTTTAAGGTTTGTAAGTTTAATACTTAGCATATGTTATTTCATTTGGTACTCTCAAATCCTATGAGTTAAGCACTCTTTATATCACTATCTTACAGATGAGAAAAATAAGGCTGCCAAGTCAGAGTAACTTGCTAAAGTCACACAGCTAGTAAGCATCTGAGGTAGAATCGGAGTTCAGTTCCTGACTCCAAGTCCCATATTGCATTCACTGAATCATCAAGCTGCCCCTATGTGCTCTTAGGAGAAGCTGACACAGAATGCTGGGGTATAAGGCTGACACAATTCTAAAATTTATTAGAAAGGCCCTACACAACTTGAGACATATGGTAACTTCTGTGATGTAGCACTGTTTTTGTCTAGCATCATGTCCCTCACAAATTGATACTTTCAAGTGTGAGGTACAGCAGAAAAATAAGATGATGAGGCAAGATCTATAACTGCACTAACATAGAAATTGGTTGCAAAACAGAACCCAAACCTGATACTTCAGAAACTTTAACTCAATGAAAAACAAGTTATAGAAGTATAGCCCACAAATCAAAGAATAAAATTTTAGAATACACTGGGTTTAAAGATTATCAATGAATGGAAAAAGAGAAAGAAAAGCTCCTTAGAAAGGAGTACAGTAAGAAAAACTAATAAACATAAACTTGAAGGGGAAAGGGGTGGGGGAGAAATTTAAATTAACTACTTAACTGAGATGGTAAATAGAAAGGATTAAAGAAGAGAAGAAACAGAAATAAAAGGAAAGAAGGGAAGGAGAGAGAGAAAGAAAGAGAGGGAGAGGGAGAAGGAAGAAGAAAGGGAGATGAAAAGAGAACACTCAGTTTAAAAAAGGGTAGAGAATAGAGGCTGGGTTTCTTATTTCATTGCTATAGGCAGCTCCCAAATAAGAAAACTCCTTCTACCAGTGAAGACTAGCACTTTATCTGCAACTTACAATCTTACAGTACTAAGTAGTTACATTACTTCTCAAGGGTCACACAACCAAATGTTCCTCCAAGAGCATGAGGTAGAAAGAAGGGGAGCCTGTAATAGTGTGGTGACAATGGAAATTAAAACAGAGGACATACAAAAACATTCATAGTAATTGGCAACTAAATAGTTTGTGGAGAAGGAGAGTATCCAGAGATGATTCAGTTCAAGCCTGGATGTTTGGAGACATGGTAATGCCATTAATAAAACAGGAAAATCAAGAGGAGGTGCTGGTTTAGATAAAGCAAGTAGTTGATTCTGCATGACGTGTTGATTTTGAAGGGCCAGTGAAACATTAAGATAGAGATATTTACTTGTAAATTCAGACTTGAAGCTCAGGAAAGACCTAGGGACTGGAGAATAAAAGGTGAGATGTGATAGTTGAAGCCGTAGGAATGAATGAAATCACCAAGGAAGATAGTGGAGAGAGAAAGGAGGACTAAGAGAAGCTAAGGAGTAGAAAGTGGAAGAATAGAAAAGGAATAATTTCAGTGAGGAATCAGGATACTACAGTGTCACAGGAACCAAAAGAAATGAAAGCTTAAAAAGAAATCAATCCTATAAAATACTATGCAGCGATTAATAACAACAGAAAAAAGGGTTTTGTTTGGGGTGTTTTTGGATTTAGCAACTAGAAAGTCATTGGCTACCTTGAAAGAACAGGTCTGATGGAATGAAGGTCAACCATAGATTCTTTTTAATTATTAAGGAATGAATGGTTAGTCAGAAAGTATAGGCAGTGGTGAGTCTGTACTACTTTTTCAAGGTCAATGGTAAAAATAAGCAAAATAACTCAAGACAGTAGCAAGCTCAATAGGAGCTTCTTATGGAAATAGGAAAGTAACACCCTGTCTAGGTTGGGGTGTCCTAGGTTGGATGTCCAAGGAGGTGACTCTAACCAGGATCAGTGCACTCTATGCATACACATTCCTAAAACTGTAGTTTACAAGCCATCACCAGTCACCTTTCCTTTACTAGACAGCCGGTTGACATAATTAGCTCAAAGCAAAGGCATTTACTATGGGGAAATAAGAAGAACTGCAGCTAAAAAACTCCACCCACCCCCATACACCTGGACAAAACTCTCTCAAAAATACACACAGTGTCAGTAGGAAGAGTAGGAACATTCTCTAGCAGAGGAAAATGCATAAATAGTGACCCTGATGTTCTTCCTCTTCTCATGGTATCCTCACATTATCCCCACATGGAAATAGCTGTCCTAATGGAAAGGTCATATAGCTGGTATCCCTGGACCTGGTCATCTCCACAGATAAATTCCCAACTGCCAAGATTAATTCTTTCTTGGATCAATAGCTTCCTTTCTTCTCTGTTGCCAGTATGTTGTTCCACATTCTCTGTTTCCATGCTAGATGTGGTCCATCCTACTGGATGAGTAGATCTTCTATCAGACATTATAGCATTAGAGGTAGTGTTAAGGAGAGAGGGATTCTCACCTTCCCTACTGTTCTCTGGTAACCACATAAGAGAAAAAGCACATCCAGCACACATTTGGGTTCCATAGCTTGCTCTCTACTGCTACTAAAGGTTATACTTTTAGCATATGCTTCTACTGACTACTTAGAGAATATAACTTGATTTTTAAAGGTCCATTAGGAGTATGCCTATCCTTTTGGAATTAATGGTTTACCCACTGTGTAATTCCATCAAGCTTCAAGACTTTTTATCTAGTAAAGAAGTATCAAAGCTGTCTTTAATTCCATCAAGTTTGGCTAATGCATATCTTAACAGTTGCACTGCTACCTACCCCTTTATGTTTTGTAATTTCATCAGCTAGGCTATTAGGCAGTTAATTGATCAGGAGCCTCTTGATCAAATCATCCCACTACAGAGACAAAATGAGAAAGTTTCTAAGGAGAAGGAAAAGAACTAGTGAAAAAAGAGAGAAATTAAGGATGCTAAAGAGTTGATGACAAAGTTCTCAGGGCCTAAGGCTAGGAAGAATGGGATCAAGAGCACAGATGGAAAGGTTTGACTTGACAAAGAAAAGGGACATTCTTCCTCAGGTATAAAAATAAAAGAATAAAGATACAGAGAAATGAGGTTCAGAAAACTTATATCAGATGATCTTGACTACTATAATAAAGTAAGGGTACCTAAGAGTAGCACAAAGAAGTAAGTGTGGAGCTAAGAGCTTGAGGATAATGTAAAACTTTTGGAATAGCCATTGTAGGGAATTCAATAAGTAGCAAACAAATCAATAAACAAACAAACAAACAACAAAAAAAAAGGACTCTCAACTAGCCCTGAATGCCTGTCTGGGGTTAAATAGCATGAACATGTTTTGTGACTTTCTCTAGCAAGATTTGGAAGCCTGGGAATGGGAATACAGTCATGAGGTTTGGATGGTGGTAATTATGTAGCGGGAAAGATTAGCAAGCAATAAAGGCATAATGTCAAGAGGGTGACAGATTCAACCATTGTAGTGAATAAATCATTGAATTATCAAGGGAGAAAAAGAAGAGGTCATTAAAAGAAGGTTTAGTAGGAATGATGGTATAAAAAAATGAAAACTTAGAGGGTTTCAAGGTAGAGAATTTCAAGTTCAGGGTCTTGGAAGTGAAGCACTTGCAGGTGGGTAACTGAAGTAGAGAAGAGATGGAGGCTTGGATTGATAAGGTCAAGTAACTGTGAACCTATGGTGTTAGAAGGGACATAGGAGTCACTTCCTTTAGAAGGGAATAGCAAGAGATAGATGGATATTTTAGGTTACAGGCGGTAGAAAGTAAAAGACATTGGTAGTCTCTAATTGGTGTCCTTCATGTTTGTAAGACAGTTGGCTAGGATTATGGGTGTAGGTTCTGGTTATGGAACAGAAATATGTTCATAAGTTCACGACATTTGCACCATTACCCCTAGCCAACTAACAGAGCACAACATTCTAGTAGATGAGCTTTTACAGTGTCGAGTGCCTAACATATTCATTAGGTTTTATTCAAATGGACATTGGATCTTAATAAGTAAGGCTGGTATATTTAGGGCCCTTTCCTGGCCTTCTTAGACATATTTCTTTTAGAATTTTTCATCTCTTCATATTTATGAGAATTTTTTGTGTGATTCAGGAAATTCAAATTCAATAGTTATAGAATTTTCAGTGACTGCAAAAATCGGTATATAGAAGCAATTTTCTCATGAATCATTGTACTCATAAAGCCTTTACCTCACTTATACATTCTTGCTCATGGATTCATAGACTCATAGAATTTTAGAGCACTACTTAAAGAAAGACATCACAGCGCTGGCTAAACTATCAGACATTATTTCTATGTTCTGCATGTGATATCTTGGAATAAATTATCGTAAATCCAACAGTGCTTGGCTGCTGTCCCAATCTGAAACATTTAAACCAGCTGAGCTGGTGTATGAGGTCTATAAATACTGAGTTCTCCCTTTATCCATGGCAAGTTGTTGGGATGTTGAGCATATGTGAAACTTGTTAAACATCAAGGGTAGTGTTTATATCACCCATACAGGCAGATGCAAATGTAGCTAAATATTACTCTGCTCATATTCAGTCCTGACTGATAGCTCATACCAATTATACTCAAATAAATGATATTCCAAAGAGTCCAACAGAGCATATTTCACTCATCTCAGAATTCAACATTGAGAAGGTTAGAAGATTAAAAATTATATCTTTAACAGAATTTGCTGTGTCATCTTCCTGATAGTATTACTAAAGGTCTGCATTAAGAAGTTGATTGTGAGAAATGTAGTAGCAAGGTATGGTCAAAGAAAATTATTCAAATGACATTCCATGGTCTAACAACATCTAAGGCCACCCATGATTTAACTTAATCTGACCATGGTAACAAGTCCAGCCAGTGGTTTCTCTTTGGCTCAGTAAGAAAAAGTAAAGCAGGCAATATCCAGGTGCCTTGAAGAGGCTAACTGTGGATAGTTACTTTCTCTGGGACTTAAGCCAGGAGGTTACATAAACATTGGATTTTTTCCCCATGTAGTAGACATTTATTTTCTGGCATCAGGCTGATCTCTTTGAAAGCACCGTGGTGAGACCTCTTTCCTGTAGAAGGTAGAATTAGGCTATGATCATGGTAAAAGATGATGCTGACTTCAATTTTTAACTGGACCTTGTTTTCAAGCATGAGAATTCATGAGGTTTATGCTCCTGAAACGTGGGATAAACTATATCATTAAGTGCCTAATTCTGGTGGCTGAACTGTTTGTCCCCTATAATAATGGAAAAGAAAAAAAGAAAGCATTTTCTCTATTAAAGTTTCAAAGAGAAACAATCTATTCCTATTTTTTAAAGTTATTTTCAGAATGATTTCAAGAAAGAAAATACTACAGATGTTACAAAAGCCACAAAAATATTTAAAGGTCTCTATCACTTTGCTGGCCTAATGTCAGATTTTTCTTTTCTTACCTGGATCCCTATATTAATTAGCAGCTCCATAACCTCAACTTAACAAGCACTTAATGTGTCTACCATATACAGGGCACTAGGCTAAACCCTGAGAAAGATGGAAAATAAGAAATAGTCTACATTTTCAAGGAGATAGCACATACATAAATACTATAATGTCAAATGGGCATACATGCATAGAGAAGTGAAAGCAAAGTGCCTTGTGAGAATGACCAAGGGTAAGGGCATTTATTTCTGGCTATAGGAATCAAGTAAGATTTCATGGAGGAGGTGGCATTTGAGAGAGTAGGTTCTTAATAAATAGATAGATTTCAACAGGCAGAAATAGTTAAGAAGAATAGCACATTACAGCTGTAGGGAATGGTGTGAACAAAGCTGTGAAGGAAGTATGTAGCAAGTTAGTCCAATTTGACTGAAGTACGGGGTATATCTGCTAGGAAGTAGTGTGAGGCCAGGCTTGAAAAGTAGAGTGGGGCTTAGCCAGATTGTGGAGTGTCTTGAATGCCAAAATAAGAAAATGGCTGCCTTCCATTATTTTGAACAATATGTATAATCCTCATTACTTTTTATGTAAGAGATTACTACTTATATCTTAATTTCAGCAGCTTTGTTACCTAAGAGAGAAACCTAGCTTGCCGTTCCAAAGATGTTTTGTTATACAATTACCACAGACATCTCTTCCTTCTCCTTTTAGCAGTGAATCTGATTAACACTCTTTTAAATCAGGATATTGGCATTGATGTTGTCAACAATGACAGTGTACTTTTGATTCTGATTTACTTAAAATAGAGGTTACTGATTAAGAATGCCTTTGTCATTTACATCTCAAAGCACTCAGAATTTCTGGTGGTGGCATTAACACTGACATACATATATGTGTGTATGTGTGTATATACATATATACACACGTACATATACACATATGCAACACATGTATTATATGTATAAATATATGCAGGGCAATTCTTGATTGTGCTACTTCCTAGCAGTGTAACCTTGAACAAGGTATTTTATCTTTCTGGGTTTCATATATAAGGAAGGGAGAAGAGGAGAGATGAGGGAGTTGACTAGATAAACTCTTGTCATTTAGCTATAAATCTTAGTTGACACATTTAACCAAAACATTTAAGTTGTTTCTAGCCATCGAATTAGGGAATGAGAAGACTCTTTTAACATTCCTCATTATATGTATATATCTATACATATAATACATTATATGTATAAATATATAAATATATGTATAAATAAATATATTAACTATTCTTACACTGACCACTTTCCTTCCCATTCTACTTTCTTCCAAACCCCAACCATTCTATGCATGTTGTTGGAATGAGCCAGCATCAGGAACTTTAGTCTTTGTTGCCAGGGTGGTAAAAGTTCAGATGTGTTAGACACAGACAACTGGGAAGCTTTCTTAGAAAAATGACTCACCATCCAGGAAAAGATCATCTGTAGGATTATTTACCTATGACCATAACTCCAAGAAACACTAAAGCAAAAATGTGTGACAAGTCAGGGAACATAGTAGGAGCTGTGCCATCACATTCAAATCCTTGTAATAAAAGGAAGAGACCACTGGGAATATTAAACTACTATGAAGAATGTGAAATTCCACATTTCGTCCTCAAAAACAAAGATCCAATGAATGTTTGAAATCGACAGGCATTTTCTGCAGGATCACCTGTGATTTCTCTTATACCTTGGCCTTTGGGGAGTGAATTTAACCTTGCAGCATTATCAATGGAAAGGTCATTCATTTTAAAAGAAAAATAAGTGAACGATGGTCAACCTGAAAATTTTAAAATTCATGTTATACACTTGAGTTTTCCCTTAGCTGTCCATAACTGGCTCTCTTAAGAGGCAGGAAAAGATATTTCAGCTGTTAGAAAAGTTGAACTTGCATAATAACTAATGAAGAAGGTTTTGGAAACATTCTATCCTTAAGACTGTAGCTAGACATAACTCCATCCCAAATCATTTAAGTAGCTTATGAACAGTATCAGTTGGGTTACCAATATATATATACACATACTGGTGAATACACATGGTTATGTACAGTTTTATGAATAGGGAGAACTCAGTACTTACACTTGTATGAAAATCAACGACACCATTATCAGGTAGTTGTCATCAAATGAACTCTCTAACAAGATTACCCAATGTCTAAAAAAAAAATGCCTCTGCATATGTAACATTTCTCCTGGGACCTCCTATAACCCTGGGTACCAAGTATATTAACCAATACGATATAACAAGAAAAGCAGCTAGGTTTTTCTTTGTTTTATAAAAATCATCCATGCATTTTTCAATCTAAGTTCAGGTTTTTATTAGGTGAGATGTTGGTCATTTTCTTGAGCTCTCTTTTCCAGAAAAATACACTGCAATTTACAGTTGCATCAGTCTTGTATCCCATTTTGTCCCAAGGTTTGCAATCTGTATGTTTCACTGAAACTACGAGAGCTTTAACATGTGGTTTTCCTTACTGTCAACATCTCCTACAGTGGAGCAGTTTATCTTCTTTTTTGTCCTCCCATGCTTTGTTTCTGCTCTACTTCAAAATGAGCATGAAACTCAGAGACACCTCTTTTATGGTAAAGTGATATGGCAGTTTTAAAGATATTGCTTCCTGGGTTAAGCAGATACACTCAGCCCTAACCAGTGCATAGAATTAGTTCATTGCGTTCATGTGTCCCTGAAAGGAATGAAAAAGTAAATCAATGTGTGCCTATCAGCACTCCAGCAGTTTCTCTGCATTATTGCAATGTATTGAATTGACAAGACATTATTGATAGTGGTAAACCTACCATCTTTTTCCTTTAAAAAAAATCATAAGATCAATGTCCATGCAGTAAAAATAGTATTTCTAAGATGAACCCTGTTTAGTGCAGATAAGAAGAATTTTAGCCTTGGCTTTCTTGGGACAGTGTGGCACAGAGGGGAGAGCACTGATTGGAAAGTTAATTTTCATGGGCAAGTCTTGACCGTGATGCTTCATAGCAGTGTAAATTTGAAAAAGGCATTTTAATCTTTCTGGGTTTCATCTATAAAGAGCAGGGAAAAGGAGAGGTAAGGGAGTTGGCTAGATAAACTTGTCATTTAGTTATAAATCCTAGTTGACACATTTAACCAAAACATTTAAATTGTTTCTAGCCATTGAATAAGGGAATGAGAGGACTCTTTTAACATTCCTCATTCTTAATTGAAAAGGAAACAATGGCATTGTCTGAAAATATTTAAAAGCATTTTAACTCTTGTTCAGGGTATCAGATTTGAGGAAAAGGCCCAAAATGTCAATCTCTCCTTTCTTTGGCTTGTAAGATGTACCTCAAACCGGAGGGAAATCTCTGAATATAATTTGTGTATAGCTAATTTCTAGTTTCACAGATATAGGTAACATGCTCCCCAGATCCCATACAAGCACTCCAGGGAATATAAGTAACTTTATTGGGTACAGTATAGCCTTTACTTCACCCCATAGAAAATACGTAAGAGGCAAAGGACTCAGAAGTGTCCATAAACATTTGAAAGAGGATAGTCTGGAAACATCTCAAATCAACATATCCAAAACAGAGTTCATTACCATTTCCCCAAATCCCATTTTTCTTTCAAACTTCCCTATTTCCACCAAAAACACCACAATTCCTCATTTACTCAGGTTCATCATTTCAGAGTTATCTTTGATTCCTCATGCCCTCACTGTTCCACCCCCTTCCCCATCTAATCAGGTTGCAAATCTTGCCACTTTTGCCTCTACACCAACTCTCTCATATGTCCCCTTCTTACTACTCAAAATCTACCACCCTCATTCAGGCTGTCATCACCTCTCACCTAGTTATGGCAAGTCTCCAAATAGGTCTCCTGGCCTTATCTCTCCCCACTTCATTATATCCTCTACATTGCTGCCAAAATGATTTTCCTTAGGTCAATATTTGACCATGACATTCCTCTATTCAATGAATTCCAGGGTTCCCCATTGCCTCTGTGTCAAATACAAACTCCCTTGTTTACCTTTTAAAGACCTTTATAACTTTGTCCTCATCTCTCTTTCCATTATATTCTGCTCCTCCTCTTATATAGTGCGATCTAGCCATGGTGGCTTTCTCTCTGTTCCTCACATATGGTAGTGTATTTCCTGTCCCTGTACTTTTGTACTGGCTATAATCCATGCTGAAAAAGCACTTTCTCCTCACTTCTTCTGCCTTGGGGAACCCCTCTCTTCCTTCAAGATGTGGCTCAAGCAACACTTTCAAAATGAAGATTTTCCTGGTACTGCCCCCCAACTATTCCTGTCCTCCATTCTTGTCTACCTCATATTGATCTACTTTTTATTTTTTTATTTTATAAATACCTACATACATATCTACATATATACACACACATATTTATAAATGTACATATTTATATGGAGAGAGAGAGAGAGAGAGAGAGAGAGAGAGAGAGAGAGAGAGAGAGAGAGAGAGAGAAACATAGAAACATGGTGGGTGCTTTGGTCCTTGCTGCCTGAAGTCAAGTGTGTCATATTTTACTTCTCCCCAAGGGTTATCCTATACCCTTAATGGGGTTTGAAAGTGTCTAGTCTCTCTGCCATTGGCTCTGTTGTGGTTGTTGAGTCTTTTCAGTCATGCCTGTCTTTTTGTGATCCCATTTGATGTTTTCTTGGCAAAGAGTGGTTTACCATTTCCTTCTTCAGCCCAGTTTACAGAAGAGAAAACTGAGGCAAACGAGGTTAAGTGATTTGCCCAGGGTCACACAGCTAGTTAGTGTCTGAGGGCAGATTTGAATACAGAGCTTCCTGACTCCAGGCCAGGGGCTCTATACACTAAGCCACCTAGCTGCCCACAGGAGCCACTGGTTCTAGACTGATTGTGTTCTCTCAATTCACGGGGTCCCCTGAATTCCAGTAATGTAACCATTTAATAGTCAGACTAGCTTTTTCAAAGGAATATTTATTTCAAAACTTTAGTAAGAATAAACATACAAATACCTCCCCAACCCACAGAGGGTACAATCCCTGTCTAGAGAGGGAAGGGGAATTAGGTTTGCAGCTTAACTCAGTTCCTGTATAGCACAATTTCATCAAGTTCCAAAACCCTCTTGGGCTCAAGTTCTAGCTTTTCGGAGCTTTACAGCCAGGCTGGCAGCAGCATCCATCCTAGATTCCTGCTTCCCAGATCACTGCAGCTCAAGTCCAGAGACTCCACCACCTGTGCCTAGAAATTAATGGAAAAATGAAGCAGACCAAAGCCCCAAACCCATTTATTCAGGCCCAGGGCCTCAAGCGCCCAGGAGGGAAAAGTAGTCCTTCCCCTCACTCAGCTCCGTTGATGGTGTCCATGCTTCAAGTTAGCAAGACCTTCCTCCCCCCAGCTCCCTGGCAAAGAGAGAATGACCCTGTTACAGTCTGGCACTTTTAAAGGTGCCACCTTTTCCAGCTACGCAGCCTAATGAGAAGGCTGTTCCTATCTCCATGGTAGAGGAACGCAGAACGTCTTCTCCCAGAAGCTGGTCCCTGGTGTCTCCCATATGGGAGCCTCTATGTTAGGTGATCTAGACACACACAAAGCAAAGCCCCATCACATATACATATAACTATACTATATATATATGAGTGTGTGTATACACACCCACCCACATGTACATTTATACATACATATATATATAGTTACACACACGGGCATATATATGTGTGTGTATATATGTACACACACACACATATACACACACACAATTTTGGACTTGTATTGAGGTTTTATTAGAGCTTAACACTGCACTAAGACTTGAGGGACATATGTGCATATATATGCATGATTACATATATACATACATGCATGTGTATATGTATGTACATATGTGCATATACACATATGTGTATGCACACTGATAAACACACATGCATGTTTGTGTGTTTATATATAACTGATTAAACAAATACAGAAAACATGTAAAAAAAAACCCTCATAAATAGCCCACAAGCTATCAAAATAATTCTCCTCTCTCTTCACTGAGTCCTTCTTTTCTGCCAGTCCTAAAGTCTTTGTTACTCAATGTTATCTTTTTGTTTGGAATCTCCCCAAGTGAATTCTTCTCTCTCAGAGAGCCTCACACAGGTCCAATTACTCCCACTCCTAATCCTGCTGCTTGCCCCTCCTCCCCCCTCCCCTAAAGCTAGTAGTGCTATATTAATATTTGGACTCCAAAAAGAAAGGTAACACTTTAGAGCTTGTGGGCAGGTAACTCTCTTCCTATTGAGCCCCAATGTGCCTGAAAGTCGCACTGCTTAGGAAATCCTCCTTTTTATGGAAAGAAGGCCAAATCCTTACACTTTGAATGAAGTATTACAAAGCAATCCCTAAGGTTAGTGCTGACTAAGAAGTCTTTTTTCTCTAGCTAGAAGGCTAGATTCTGGGGTCATAATATCTAAGAAATCTCTCTTCTCTGCCTAAAAGGCTGTTACTGTCCTCCAACTTGGACTTCCTCCAGAGGGAAACCTCTGGCGCTTCCATAGAAAGGACTTTCCATTATCCTGGTCACATGAGTGACCACAGGTTGACCCTATAAGGCAGGCAAACAAAAGCTTGTGAAAGAACTCTTGACCTTCCAGCTTTGCTTCACCTGCTGCCATCTCTTGGGCCAGGAAAACCAACTCAAAGGTCTCTGATTTCTGACTTGCGCCTAGAAAGGGAAGAAGAAAGGCTACATTGGAGAACATGTTCAAGTCCCTTGGCTTCTGCTCCAAAGCAGCCAGCTAGAGGCTTCCTGAGTTCCAAATCTGTCAGAGAGGCAGATAAAAAGGTGCAAAGAAACCTTAGGTCCTCAGTGAAGACTCTTTATAAGGCATCACAAAGAGGTATGTATGGCTTCTATGATCAGATTGGATTCTCCAAACTTCCAAGCCAACCAATCACTTTTGGAGGCAGCCTGAGTCACTGAAACTTAATCAAAAACTGCCTTTTTGTCCTCTTAAGAAGGTACCAGCAGGCATGCTCACCCACTCCATGAGGAGGTGCTTTCAAAGGTCCCAAAGTTTCACCATACTGTAAGCCCAAGAATCTGACTAAAGCACTGCTCCATAACCCTGCCTTGCAATGTATTCATCATATATGTAGAAACCTTGCTTTCAGAATACTGACAATTACTTATGTTTTTTGGTTTTTTTTTACTTAAACTATGATTTTATTGGAATATGGAACTCTCAGAGAGGAAACTCTACCTACAAGCATTGACAACTTTTCTGTAACTCTGTGGTACCAAGAGGATGAATACTTGCCCAGAATCAGGCTTTCAAACCTGTGTCTCCATCTCTGACCTCTCTACCAAGTTCATTTTACATCTCTACCTACCAACCAATAATACAAAATTTACAACACTATGAAGTAAAACACTTTATAACTTACACTTTAGAACATTCTTTAGCCAGTATGTGTTGGAGGCAGGGCTTGAAGCTAGGTCTTCCTGACTCTAAGACCAGCTCCATATCCATTGAACCATGCGGTCTCTCAATTGTTACTCTCCAGAATGAAAAGCATTTATTATTACACACTCAGTATATGCCAGGCACTGTGCAACAAGTTTGATCATCTTTTCCTCAAATAAGACAACTGAGTTCATTTCAGACTAAGAAATTTCACCAAATTATATCAAAATTAGTATTTGAATCACTGAATCAATGTTGCAGATAAACTCAGGGTCATCTAAATGAGGCAGCATAATGTTGTGAAAACAGCAATGAATTTGGTCTTTGAACTATGGTTCCACGATGAATGCCTTTGTGACGTTGGCCAAGTCACTTTCAACCTGGGCCTCTCTTGATAAAATTTGACAAAGTATCACAATACCAACTCTGAATAAGTACAGTACAGAATGGGAGAATTTGGATGGAAGTTCAATAGCAAATCACATAAATATACAAGCAACCAGCTGACATAGTTAACCAAAAAAGTTTAAAGAATTGATTCTTAGCCACTGAATGGGCTGATCATTTCGGCAATCCCCTTCCTTAAGTGAAGACGATAGGTAGGGATTGTCTGAAGATATTAAAAAGTCTATTCAGTACCAAGTATTTATGTCAACATGCTGAGGTAATAGATGATTCTTAGTCATCTAGACTGGCATTGACCAGATGCAGTTAAAATATTTAAATTACAAAGCAAGGAAAGAACATCAAACCACAGTTTCTGCAGTTTCTTTTTCCCCTGTTGCTTCTGAGCAATTAGTTGTTCTATAAATTTGCACAACTGTAAACTACCAAAATTTCTTAGACCTGCTTCCCCTGGTATATTTGCTGAAGTATCTTTACAAATATTATATTTATGATACTTTTAGCAGTGGCCTCTATTAAAACATATCTATGAGTCAGTATCCCTTACCTAAATGGTGCTTCCTTTCCTAAAAAAAAGGAAAAAGCAGGTACCCTCGGTAACTCTGACTTCAGAGTCAGGAAAATCAGAGTTCAAGTCTGGACTCAGACACTTACTGGGCACTGGAGTCCAGGACAAGTCATTCAACCTCTCTCTACCTTATTTTCCTTATCTGTAACATGGATATAACAATAGCAACTATCTCACAGCATTGTGGTGAGGATCAAATGAGATTATATACATACATACATACATACATACACACACACACACACATATATACATATGTGTGTGTGTGTGTGTGTATGTGTATAGCACTTTGCAAACCTTAGTATTTGACCTATGACTATCTTTCCTCCAGTGTCTGGATCTGCCCTTAGCAGATTTAGTTTATATCAGTTGAGTTGAAGCAAGAGAAAAGTTGGCAGTGCCTGCTGGTAATTGCTGCCATTTTGAGCCTTGCAGTCAATCTGAATCATCTGCCCTTTCTCTTTTTGTTTCTGTTGCTGTTCTATGCTGAATCTGGAATAGCCTCTGCTCCCAACATCACATCATGAAGGTTAAATAGCGTGAACTTGAAAAACTCTCAGTCTTAGCACCAGCAGCAATAGGGAGGACACTGTTCTCCCATTCTTGCTTCACTTTCCTTTTACCATTAAACTCCTATTGTCCAAAAGCAGTGGACTTGGGGTCAGGTAGACACGGGTTTACATTCCTCCTCAGATACTTATTAGCTGGGTGACACTAGACAAGCCACTTACCATCTCTCTGCCTGTTTCCTCCTCTGTAAAATGAACATTATGAATATATGTAATGTGCTTTACAAACCTATATCTCTATATGTTAATAAGTATTATTATTATTATTATTATCATTAATGTGTTAGCATTTTGGAAATTATTATTATTACTGCTGAAAAAAACACAACTAAACAACATTTGAGTATATATTCCACTAACTATAACCATATAAGGGAAAAATAGGAGAGTTTTTCTTTTAATCTAGAATAATCGGTTTCTTCATCATGATCATCTGGCTCCCCACATTAATTTTATTCATTCCTAAAAAGGGTTTAGTATTAAGTGATGCTATAGAACAGCTTTGAATGGCTCAATAATGAGATTTTGTAGCAAACGAAGCTTGGCTACTCTTCATTCCACCTGATTGGACGTTAATTACAAGGCCAGTTCTGTTGTTGTAAAATAACTTGACTATTTAAATACTTTAGTAATATTAACATCTACACAGAGCAGGTAATGATTGGGTAAGAAAAAAATTCTATATGTTACCAATTGTATAAGGAAGGACTATGCAGAGTGAAAGAGTAGGCTTCCTGGCTTATTAGCATTAATGATCTTACTTTCTTCTTAGGTGAGTTGGGTGAGGATCCTTATGGGGAATTTAGCCCTCCTAAATTATTTCATTTGATAATAAAGTTTGACTTGTAGCATTACATCACAAAGTAGGTAGTATACCTAAATGTCCACTTGAGAGACCTCAACTGGGGTCTCATCTCTGTCACTTACTAGGGGGGCCATATTGGCATCTAAGCACTCTGTAAAATGAGAGTTGGACCAGATAGTCTCTGACGTCTCTTATGGCTCAGGCATGTTGTGATTCTTTTCTAATTGCTTTTTTGTTATATGGTATTATTTTCTTGCCATGGCTACTTTACATTATAAGCAGCTAGTGGGAAGAAACTATGGTGAACATTGCTTGGTTCAGAGGATGAGGAATACTTATACTTTATGTCTATATCTACATAGATATACACATATATTTTACATATATGCATATATATTTATACACACACACAATACACACATTATAAATTCATGGATTTTTATACACTAAGACTTTTGGGACATCTAGTACAGCACATATTGTCTCTTGCATAGTCTACAACCTGTGCTCTGAAACATTAATTTAATATGGGTAATCTCAAAGGCAGATATTAATATCATTTCTCAGCATAGCCAAATTAAACACAATGCTCTTGATCCCAAGTTCAAGGTTCTGTTGTACTTAAGAGCTGTGCCTCAACTTCCTCATCTGTCAAATAGGAACAGCAAAGCTGACCTTGAATCAAATAACACTCAGTGAAATATTTGTCCATATGAGATCATGAAGAAGCATGGCATAGTAATTAAATTTTAGACTTGCAGTCAGGGAGATGGGTTCAAATCTTACCTTTAACATAAATTGCCTTTGTTATATCTTTTAGCCTTAGTTTCCTTATCTGTAAAACAGTAATAATATCTGTAGCACTAACCTCAGAGAGTGGTTGTGAGGCTTAAATGACATCATGTAGGTCAAGAAATTGGTAATTTAGAAAGCATGATATAAACTCTGAAATATTATTATTATTATAAATATATCAAAATAAGTATTCAATGTTGCCCTTGTCCACAAGGAGCTAGCTTGCATCTGGTTCAAGAGGTAAGATGTGAGTATATCAAATGATCAATTTATAACACTATATAATAAAACACTTATTCAAGACATACATAGATATATACATCAATTTATCAATCAGTAAGTATTTATTAGTCTTGCTATGTGCTAGGCTCTAGAGATACATGGACAAAAGTGTAACAATTGCTTACATTTTAATCAGAAAGGCAAAAGTATATACATAAATATATATGTAGCATAAATAGAAAATGAATAAATATAAAGACATATAAAGAAGTTGGACGCAAGGTAGTTTGGGAGGAAGGTCACTAACATTTGGGTGTAGGGGAAAGCAGGAAAGACTTCACACTGAAGGTGATGCTTTAGTTGTATCTCAAAGGAATAAAGGGATCCACGAGACAGAGACAGGGAGGAAGCACATTCCAGGAATGAGGGATGGCCAAGGAAAGGCACACAGATAGGAGATGGAATGTTCTGTGTGGGGAACAGAGAGAAGGCTAGCCTGAATGGATGGATCACAGACTATGGCAGGGGGAGTAATGTACAATGAACCAGATTTATTAAAGGAATTGAGATGACAAAATCAGCTGAGGAGACTGTAGGAGTGAAAATATGCTCTTCTGATTCTTCCACATATTTGACCTTTTTGTGGCTCAAGTGTATTCCCTCTATGGGCTTTTTCAAGGTTCAGTCTTCTATCCCTCATTCTAGTTTTTCTAATTTCTCAGAGATTTCTCTTCTATGTAGCTGGCTGTCCGAGTTCATTTTACATCTCTACCTACAAAACAACAATACAAAATTTATGCATTAAGTTGGCCAAAGATTAACTCCACAGCCATGAACTTCCCCAAAAAGGAAACTCTGGTAGAATAATCCTAATATTTAAGTCTTCTAACATATTTGTATGCCTTCCAGAATCTTAGAAGACCATGACAGTAATTCCATATCTGATAAATTTGTGTGAATATTAATAAGTAATTATACATGCATCGAGGTGAAAAGGTGCTTCTCAGGAAACATATATATACACACATACATACACATATATCTATGCATATGAGAGACAGACACCCTAGTTTATAGACCAAATAACCCAGATACTGACCCAGTGATGTTGACTTTAAACAGAATAGCAAACTGCTTGTGCTACTTTCAAAGTTATTTTGTAGGTAAAAAGGAAGGAAAGAAGAAAGGAAGGAAGGAAGGAAGAAAAGAAAGACTCACTTTGATGACCTCTCACTTCTGTCTGACTACTTTGGCTCAACTCTGCTAGAACTTAAAAACATCACATTCTTTTATAAGCATCCCATCAATAAATCCTAAGATCATAGATTAGGACCTGAAAAAAAAAAGGGACCTTATAGGTCACCGAGTCCCACTTCCTCATTTTATAGATGAGAAAACCGAAAGCCAGAATAATGTAAATGATTTATCCAGAGTATTGTAGCTAATATCTAAAGCAAGATTCAAAGCTGGGTTTTCCATATTCCAAGTCCAACATATTCACTACAGCATACTTCATCTTTATCCATCAACAAGCATTTACTAAGCGCCTGGCATGGATCAGTCTCTATGCTAAGCACTTGATGCACATAAATAAGCAAAACAGCCCCTGTCCTCAGGAACTCATGTGCTAGTGGGAGAGATTTTATACATATGCATATACATATACACATACATATACATATACATATACATATACATATACATATACATATACATATACATATACATATACATATACATATACATAATATAGTGTGAATAAAATATTCACAAAATTAAATACCGTATTAAAGTACTTTGCAAAGGACTAAATATTAGCTATTATCATGGTCAGGTATGCTAATATAATACTTTAAGATTTAGAAAGCACTTCACTCACAACAACCTGGGTGTTAGATAAGACAACTATTTAAATTTACAAATGAGGAATTTGAGGCTCAGAGAGGTTGTGACTTGCCCCAGGTCACACAGATGGCAGACCAGCAACTGAAAGGGAAGTCTTTTAGTTCCATATGAAATGTTCTTTCCACTACACCATTGCCTCTAAAGAATCATCATAGAGAGATTAAAAACAACATGGTTTTGAATTCAAATTAGTCTTGTGGATAAATTGCATTAGAGTTTTGTAAGATTTCCATATATAATTTTATAAGATTTACAATTGATCAGCCCTCAAATCAAGATGGTTAAAAAGGCTGGATTTTTTCAATAGATGCTGTAAATTTTTATAATAATAATAATAATAATAGCTATATATAATATATAATAACACTATATGCTTTAAAGTGTGAAAAGCACTTTACACATTATTTCATTTGGTCTTCATGACAACATAGGGGGAAAGGGAAAAAGCCTTTATGAAGCACCTCCTAAGTGACAGGCATCGTGCTAAGTACTTTACAAATCTCTTAATTAATGCTCACAACAACCCTGGGAGGTAAGTGCTATTATTTCCCCCATTTTATAATTAAGGAAACTAAGGCTGATAGCAGTGAAGTGACTGGCCCAGAGTCATACAGCTGGTAAGTGCCTGAGGCGAATCTGAATTCAAGTCTTCCTGACTCCTCTTCAGCACTCTATCTAAGCCATCAGCTATCTCTTATGTCTTCATATATGCACTTAGTAGTTCTGCATGTGAGGAGCAGACTGACCTCATGGCTCTCCCAAGACCTTTAACCAGAAGCACTGCATTCTCAACATCCATATGCTTCTGCCACCCCTAGAAGACAAGGGATTAGATACCAGGTTACACAGAGAAAGGCTGAAAGCTAAGAACATGTAGCCTGAGGAAGAGAAAATTAAGGGGGAACCATATATGGGTAGATGTCTTCAAATACCTGAAAGGTATGAAATTCCCTGTCATCAGGGAAAAGAGATTCAATTAGTTCTACTTGGCCACCCCAGAAAACAGATCCAGGAGTAATTGATGAGAGTTGTCAAGGAACTGGATGCCTGGGGTAGAGAGGAGAAGGAATACTATCAAAGCAGAATCTCAGCTGCAACCTGCCTCATGAAAAGGTTAGAAAAAAGGCAAACAGCCCAGGACGCTCTTTCCCCAGCTTGCTCTTTTACTCACAAGTATAAGGTTTATAGCCCAAAGTTTTACAATCAATAGCAAGATGGTTTGTATACATTACACTGACTGAACACATACAGTAATATGGTGACTTTTCTTTAGTTTGGAGGACAGGTCACAGGCAGAACAAAGGGACAAGGCTTTAATTCTAGTGTCTCTATCCAGAGATGGTGTGGTATAGAGAAGCAGCTCTCAAAGTGTGGTCCAGGAATCCTTGGGGGTCCCCAAAACTCTTTAAGGGGGGGAAAAGGCCTGTGAAATCAAAACTATTTTCATAATAATACTAAGATGTTTTAATTTCTAATATAGTAAGTTTTGATAGATACAACTTACACAAACCCAATAATTTTTGAAAGTATAAAGGGGTTCTGAGACCAAAAGATTTGGTTTTGGAAGGTCTCATCCTAGAGGATGATATACCATGCTATTCTTAGAGCCAAGAAGAACTATTTTTCAAATCTTGCCTCCAACATTTATTGGTTGTGTGATCCTGTACATGTCCCTTAGCTTCTCTGAGACTCAGTTTCCTCATACTGCTATGAGCATCAAGCAGGACAATTCATATTATAAAACATTTTGTAGCTCTTAAAGCACAATATGAAGGTGAGCTATAATTATCTAAAGACAATAATATTCCCTCCTCGCCTCTAAGTCTTAGAATCTTTATTGCCTTCAAAACTCAGCTCCAAAAGCCTTTTCTGATCCCCCTAGTTGCTATCCCTCCCAAATTTACCTTGCGTTTTTATCTCTATTTTATATGTAATTGTATATGCATGTTACATTTATGTATGTGACATGTATTTAATTTTATACATCAATAGAATGCCTATTCCTAAGGATTATTATTTTTATCCTTACTTTTAATCGATTATTTCATATTAAAAATCTCCCTAAAACTTTGTGTATATCAGACAGTGGCAGGAATACTCATATTGGTAGGGTGGGGTGGTATCTCTAGGACTTTCATCTACTTAAATATACACTCTGTACTAGAAATATGGGCACCTCTAAGAGTGCCAGAGCTCAGCATCCTCTTGGGTGTGATGGTTTTCCTTTTATTTTTTACAAGCTGATGTTGTTTTCATTTAAGTTAATAGAAGAGAGACACCCTCAATGTTCTGCTGAACATTGAAGGGTTTAAACTGAGACAGGGGACTAATAAGGCAGATTTTAAGAACACTGAGGTCACTTTCTGTAAGCACATGTCTCACATGATTTCATTTTCCCCATCCTTCAGACTGTAAATACAAGGATGATAGATCTTGCTAATCCTTTTAAAGATAAGATCTGATGACAGGATACTGAAACAGGCAAACCCATTAAAAATAGTATCTTGGCCCACAAGAGTGAGGATCGGACCCACTCTTGCCTTCTCAGTTCATAAAATTAACACCCATGGCACCTTATTCCTGTTCAGTTCTTGATATGTAGCAGGGTAGCTTTGCATGATTCAGCAAAGACATCTTGTCTTTGAAGATTGAAACAATTCAATGCCTGGATTTATTTAGCTCATTACAAACATCAACTTCAGTTTCACGATCCTAACTTTTCAGGCACAGAGAAATGCAGGAATTGTAAAGTTATAAGCCCTGGTGTGCCAGTAGACATGGTTTTTGGTTCCCTCATCAAGGAGCTGGATTCCCAATCCAGGTTTCCTCCTTTCCAAATGTTAGGCCCCTGCTTCTTTGCCAACCAGTTGTCAGTAATGAGCTCTCCATGCTGAGATGAAAAGGCTCGGGGGCCCACCTTCAGGCAGTGAGGCTGGATGAGGAAGTGTTCCAGCAGACAGCCCAATCCTAGGTTGTCCAGTCAGCGACCAGAACATCTGTCCAAATAGACTGCAGAGGAAAATGTGATTGCTGAGTTCTGGGCAGGTTGTCCTCCATTTCCTTCGACATTTAACTGTAGCCTTTGGAGGGCTTGGATGCTGGGAATATTAAGACACCGAATGTTTTTTCCAATCAGTCATGTAAAAAAGATGGCAGTCTACATAGGTAGTAGCTTAGGGATTGTACACAGTATTCATTTACATATTTACTTAATGTTAAAATCTTTCTGCTCTTTGAGGACATGACTCTCACCACGTTCACTGTTGTAACAGATTGCCAAGACAGAGACACTTAATAAATCCCATTTAACCTTGTTGACTAGTCCTGGGAGATGGATAAAAAGTAAAATACAAATTAATAGATGAGGAAAGTGAGCTATAGAGTGAATGACAACTGGGGTCACAACACCAACGTGCTCCCTCTTGAATTCTAGGTTTAAGCATTTGTTTGATGACCACATGCCAAGGACATTTGTTCGAGATAGAATTTATAGCGTTGAGTGAAGGTTGGACTGAGTGATCTCAGAGGACTCTTTCTGCTCTGATATTCCATGACTGTGACTTTCTCTGTCTTCTATTACCTTATGCTGCTTCACATGCAAATTGTGGCTTATGCAACCTCCCCCTTCTACCATCAGGACACAAGGTTTCTGTGCTACCTTCTCATAAATGAAGGGTTTTGGGCTATGAAGAACTGAAGAAATCATCTTAGACCAGAGGTTTCAAACATGAGGCCCATGGGCCACATTTGGCCCACAACTTTCCTAATAGTGCCCAAACTAGACATAGTCAGAAAATATTTAACAAAATAAATATGCAATAAAAATAGATAATATTAATATGTGGTTTTCTAGGTTGGCAGAAAGCCCACAGGGATCTGTATATATGGCATAGTGGCTCCTGTTGGAATTTGACACCACCAATCTAGACCATTCCTCTTCTTTCAAAGATGAGGAAATAGAGGCCTGAGAGGTTAAGTGACAAACCCAAAATCAAAGCCAAGATGTGAATTCATGACCTTCATTTCTAATCAGCTGTACTATATTACTATTTTTTTCTGCTTCAGCGCACCCATGCAGAATTCTGGGAGATCTGTACCGGGCAGTCTAACCCACCCTCTCAAGCATCAAAAAGCAACTTCCCTACACAAATAACATGAAGAAAAAAAGAGAGAAAGGGAGGGAGGAAGGAAGGTTGGAATGAAGGAAAGGAAGGAAGGAAGAAAAGATGGAAAGAAGGAAGGGAAGGAAGGAAGGAAGGAAGGAAGGAAGGAAGGAAGGAAGGAAAGGAAGGAAGGAAGGAAGGAAGGAAGGAAGGAAGGAAGGAAGGAAGGAAATAAAAAGAAAACTCACAGTGGCTTACTGTCACTCCCAAAGTGACTGAAGCCGTCTTTGAACTCATCTCCCTGACTCCAGGTCCAATGCTTTACCCTCCAGACCACCTTGCTGCCTCATGATTGACTCCAAGAGTCAAAATCTTTCTGG
Organism: Phascolarctos cinereus; assembly: GCF_003287225.1. Classification (NCBI taxonomy): domain Eukaryota; kingdom Metazoa; phylum Chordata; class Mammalia; order Diprotodontia; family Phascolarctidae; genus Phascolarctos; species Phascolarctos cinereus. The sequence continues at coordinate 402,421,679 of NW_027555847.1, forward strand.
CTCTTGCAAGTTTGGTTCTTGTTGATTGTTGTGTTTTCAAGTCCAATGAGCTCATTTTGGGCTTCCTACCATTACTTTCCAGACCAGTTTCTTTCCTCAGCTGCCACTGGTCATGACTGACTGTAGAGAAACTAGATGCTGTTCTTTTTCCCTCCTCTTTTCCCCCCCACCCCCAGTCCTCAGATAACTGCTCAGTGGGTTCTCTTTCCCCAAGAACTCCTCTCCATCACTTCTCAGCCTTTTGGCCAAGATGAAAAGGAACAAGAATCCTCTCCTCTGTGGAATCCCATCCCCCAGGAGTACCACTCTCTTTCCTTTGGTCTCCTACTCCCAGTCTTTGCAGACTCAGTTTACCTGGCTGGTTTGTTGATCCTTTCTCAAATCCAATTTGTGTTTTTCATCCTAATGATTTCTTGTTTTGAGCTGTTCAAGGGCAGGGTGTTGATGCATCCACCCCTCAGACACCATGACTATTGAGCACAGGGGCTACATCTATATTTCCTCTTTAAACAGATTTCTGAAGTTTCACTATAAACAAGTAGATTTCCCAATTGGCACATATTTAAGTGCTTCCTCCCCAGCAGCATTACATGGAATAAAATGGTGTAGGTCATCGGCTACATGTGTAGTTCCATGGCATTTCCACTGACTGTCCTCCAGGTCTGATCGCCTTCCATTTTCCTCTCCCTTCTTAGAATCCCTAGTTTTCCTGGTCAAATGCCACCTTTTTCTACTCACTCAGCCAACCCATGGTTGTTAGTACTTTCTTCTCCTCAAATGACTTTGTATTTACTTATCTGAATGTCCTGGGTAGAGCCCCAGGACAATTGTAAACTCCTTGAAGACAGGGAACTGTGTATATATACATATTACCTAGCATAGTTCACCACCCAAAGCAGGTGATTAGTGTTTATTGATTTAAGATGATTTTAATCCTAAGACATTACACATGTTGAACATATGGTCTCCCTTGCATTTTCATTTAAATTTTCTCTACACAAAAGACAGATATCCTAACTGGCAGGGTTTTAAGGACTTACTGCATAACAAGAAGTTGTTTTCTTTTTAAATAAATGATAAGAAAGTGAATCTAGTTCCTCATCTGTGTTAGCTCAAGAATCATGCAGATAACCATTGTCAGATAGTTGAAGGATTAGGTTTATGAGAATGTTTCCCAGGAATAATTTATATTGCAGAGATCACCTAAAATTTCTTAATGTGAAGTGAGACTACAAGAGAGGTTTTTATAAACTGCCTAAAAATAGTACAGAGAAAAAGATATAGTCTTGCTTCTGTAACAGCTGCTGTGGCAAACACATATTACCTAGTGTCTAACTTTGTGGTGATGAGCCACTCTGAATAGGGCAGAGCTGCTCCTCCAAAGACCCACAGAATCCATATCCAGGTATTTACTTGAAGCCTTTGACCCACAGTAGGACCTGCCAGGTCTTTGTATCTGCTGGCATAGCCTTGGTAAACCCAGGGCACCTCCATGCCATGATTTGGGAATGAAGGAAGACTTTAGAGGAAGAAAAATAAATGTCAGTACTGTAAAATTATGTGTATTCCAGAACCGTAGTTTATTCCTTTCCACACTCTAAACTGAAAGAATGTGTTACTGGGGGAAATAATGTTATAATGAGGTCCTTCTGTAATTCTATTAACTAAAAATAAATCCTTTGGACAGTTTCCAAGATGGACTCTACCTTATACTGAGGTCTGTGCTGCAGTAAATCAAAGTATCAAGATAAGCATTATGTTTTGCCTTCAATGAGATATCAGAGACAAAAAAAAAATTATACCATGGTGATTTAGAAGTAAAGGCTTAGCTTAAACATGTGCTTATTCATTGTAATTAGTCCTTCCTTACAGTAAATTTAGGGGGAAATGGTATATAGCACAAGACCTGATTGATCTTAAATTTTCAAAAGCTAGACAAAATTTTATAGCATTGTTATCCTAAAGTCACAACTACTAAAAAGCAGTAGTTATCACTTTGAGTAAGTATCTGACACTTTTTTCAGCCCAATAAATAAGCAAATCCTCTGTATTGGTTCTTTACAGGATGAACTTTTTGCCTAATGCTTAAGGTGTCATCTAATGTTGACATTATCCCAGAGTTTGGATTTTAGCCAAAACATAATATGCCTGCTTGTGTGGCAGCTTTATGTCAAGACACTTTACTTAAATCAATTACCCATGTCGGAATTTTGCATCTTGAAAGGAAGTATCCCAAGTCTGGAACCAAAATGTTATTGACATAAAAAAGAATTTTTTAAATGGTTTGTAGCTTTCTTGAGAAACAGTTGGTGAATGGTGGCAAATGGGGCCTAAAAATGAAACAAATGATGCCAGAAAATACTATCTAACCTGGCATTTGAAGACCATAAAACCCTAGCATTTCTCCAGGCACTCCTGGGAGACAAAAGCATATGTCTCATGGGTAAGTGACTGAGCTGATGGAAAGTACTGACTATGTATGGCTCAATCTTTTAATGTCTGAAATTGGAACCATAACTTTGACTTGACACTTTACCAGCCCTTTATTTTGTTCAGATTGGAGACTTGGAGACTTAGGGAAAAAAAAAAAGCAGAACTATACTAGAGCCAACCAACATGACAGCTGGTGTGCTACTGTATGCAGGTAGTTTTGGGAAATTACTCCTGAAGATCAAGGAGCTACAGAAACACGAAATGGCAAAGGGCAGGCTCTTGTGTTGACTTTGACTGTTTCATGAGCTGAAATCAAGACTTTTCTCCCACAGCTCTGCCTATGACACAGAACAGACACTTTGAGTTTCCAGATACAGTATGAATGAGCTTTGTTCAAGAGAAGGGTTTCTTAATGATGTGCAGTCAAGAGGGGAGGGGAGAGACTGGATCAACACAATTGGAATGGCTTAAGACGGTGGAGACAGAAGGACTTAACAAGAAGGTGTGAAAAGCCTTGAAGCAGCCAAGATGTCTGTTGCAACCCCTGTGTGGACACACCAATTATAATTTATAAGGCTTTAGGAAAGGGAGAACAGATATAAGAAAGGAGGAGAAGGTAGAAACCACCATCAATGCAAACAGGGATAACGAAGACAGAAAAAGGGGAGGGATTATCAATGGATGAAAAAGCCAAGCAGCACATGCTGAAGGACTGGCATTCATAATAAGGATAGATTGATTGAGAATGTCTTTAATTTTTTTTAAAAAATGGATTAGCCCCATTTGGGCTGGAAAGCTGAAACCTTTTCCACAGTTAAAATGGGACAGTTCATAAGGAACTATATTGTTTTATTATTTTGGGTACAAAAGTTAACATTTCAGATTTTCCATGATTTCTCACAAATATAATGATGTCTGTTTAGGAAACACACTTAATAGATAATCTTTTAGACCTGACATAGACAGAGGCAGACTAAAGCATGTATAGTGACTTCTGTTTCACATCTAGGACAACCACAGAGCCTGTTTTCCTGCATTTTACTCCAGGACGTTCACATAACATAGTTTGGAGGTCTTAGAACATAAGTCCTTTTTAACATTTTGTTTGTCTCACTGTTCAAATAGACCTCAGTTCCCATTCCACAGGAGCTCATTGGAGCTACCTTAGCATGACTTTTGGCAAGTTGTTCCACCTTTGCCTCAATTTCTTCAATTGGAAAATACATTTATACCTTGATAGATCATGATATCATGAGTGTGAGTACTCATACCTTCAATGCAGATCACAACTCAGCCAGTCCTTTTCATCCTTAGAATTCTTGCCTGTGTCTTTCCAGAAATTCTCCATGGATTACCTACCTAATATTCTGGAGGTCTTGCTCTTTGTCTTTTAATACATCATCAATAACAGTGTGACTTGTGCTGTCCATCTCTTATCTTATACCCTCTCTTTATGTCCAACCAATCTCCTTTTTTAGTGCTACATATCTTCAGTGATATTTCCATAGGTGAATCCTATGGCCTACTTTCACATACCATATGTCTTTTCCTTGTTCTTAGGATTATTTATTATTTTTATCCTTCTGAGGACATGGTAGACCATGATTCAGGGTCACATAGAATAACAAGGAGGAAATTGATATTAAAAAAAAGATAAGCATTGGTGACATTGGGCTATTTGGGTTCATTAAATGCATAATGGAAATGTGCTTATGAAATAAATTTACTTAGTATATAATATTTTAGGGCTTCCACAAAGATGAATTAAAACAGAGAAAGATGTTTCTCATTCACATCTAGAATACATATAGGACTTGTCTTTCTTAATTTTGGAAAAATAGTTCTCCATATTGGAGGGTAAAAAAGAGTTGATGAAAGGAAGAGAAGAATTCATAAGGGAAGTAAGTCAGTGGGACAGAATTGGATGATAATGATGATAATGATGATAATGATAGCAGTTTACATTTATATAGCACTTTTAGGCTTGCAAAGCACTTTATAAATACCATCTTTAAATATAGAGGCAGCTGGTGGCACAGTAGATAATAGTACTGGATCTTGAGTGAAAAAGAGCTGGATTAAAACATAGCCTCAAACATTTACTAGCTATGTGACCCTGGGCAAGTCATTTAACCTCTATTTGCCTCAGTTTCCTCAACTGTAAAATGAGGATAATTGTAGCACCTATTTCACAGAGTTCTTGTGAGGTTCAAATGAGGTGATATTTGTAAAAGTGTGTTTAGCATAATGTTTGGCAAATAGTAGGTGCTACATAAATGCTTATTCCCTTTCTCCTTTATTTCATTTTAGCCTAACAACAACCCTGGGAGGTAGAGGTTATTATTATTTTTATCAAGTTTTACAGATAAGGAAGCTGAGGTAGATAGAGGTTAAATGATTTGCCCAGGATCACACTGCCGGTAAATAGATGAAGCTGGAATTGAACTCAGGTCATCCTGAACCCAGGTCTAGCACTCAATCCACTGGATCGCCTACCTGGAAAATATTACTTCTTCAGTGTGGAAAAAAAAAATCTGAGTTTACCTAGTAGTGTTATTGTAGGAAATTACTACTAAGAATGATAAAACTATTTAAAATAGAAACACTGAATATAATTACCTTCTTTCTGGCATGGATATTTACAGATCTTGATGACTTTTGCTATGTCTTCTCCTAGCTGGTCAGTGGGGAACTGGAGCACCTGCAGCTTGACCTGTGGCATAGGAGAGCAATCTAGGCTGGTTCAGTGTATGCAGCGGATTCACTCCAAATCAGAGGTGGTCTCTGCCAGTCTTTGCCCTCAGCCAATCCCTCCCAGCAGACAGATCTGTAATACTCAGAGCTGCCCACCAGCCTGGAGTGCAGGGCCCTGGTCAGAGGTAAGTTATTCAGACTGCAAGCAGGGGGCAGAGAAATGAGGTCAGTGCCTCTTTCTAAAACCTTGCTTTTACTGATGCCATTTTTAGAGGCTTCCTCCTGAAAACCCACACGCCAGCCTAGTATATTTTCCTTTGTTGGATTTTTCTTCCCGTTATTTACTCGTTGCTCTTCTTTAGTGTTCAAGAACATGTGGGAAAGGATGGAAAAAGAGATCAGTGACCTGTAAGAGCACTAACCCGTCCGCTCGGGCTCAGATTCTGCCTGATGCTGGCTGTTTCACAGAAATGAAACCCCAAACTCAGGAAGCCTGTTTGCTTAAACGCTGCCATAAGCACAAGAAACTACAATGGCTTGTGTCTGCCTGGTCAGAGGTGGGTATATCTCAATTCTGATTAATTGCTAGAATGTCATTCCAGTAGGTATGAAAGAAGGTGCTAAATTAATTCTTTTTCAAAGTTAATTTATTTTATTCTTTTCAAAGACACTATGTATCTTTTCAGAATGGACTGAGGCCCAACACTGAACATTTACTAAAAAACTGCCCTGTATAGAGGACTGGTCACAGAGACCTTAGGTGATGTGCATATGGTTGTAGTACCAATGTTCCCACAGGAATCTAAATCCCTTGGCTTCAACTCCAGTGTTCCTTTCACTATAATACACTGCTTCTCATTTAAAAGAAAAATCACATGGATAGTGATATCCGTGAGGAGCATCATCTTCAAAATAAAAAAGAATATATGAATAAATTACTCTGCCTAGTGCCTGATTGAATTCAGTTGAATATCTTCTTTGGGTTGACACAAGTTATGAGAAAATACTTAACGGGAATTTGTACCAGCCATCAGGATATTAGGGCATCTAACTGAGATATCTTGTCTAAAATGGTCATTAAAGACTATTTTTAAATTTGAGAAATAGGAGATTTTTAAAACATGAAGAAGTGACTCTACCAGGGCCACTCAAGTGCATAACTTTGGGATAATCAGTAATTAGGATTATATGCAAAATGAGATTCTCAATTTGCTTATGTGGCTTGCACTAGATTAAAATGCAATTGGAAAATGATTAACAAAATAAATAAAAATACAATATAGACAATATTAATTTGTGATTTTTCTAAGTCAATATGCGGTAGCAGTTTGATGTAAAGGATAGGATTCAAAAATATTTTGTACCTTCCATAACTTAGTTACTTCTAAAGATAGGAAAGAGGAAAAACATTTAGATTTCTGAAAACATTAAATTGATTGCATGGCCTTTATTATGATATTCCTGATTGAAATACTACGATTAACATGAAGCACTTACACCTAAAATGTAAAACTCAAGTCTTAAGCACAGCCACCATCAAATAGACATTTAGAGCTTACTAGTTATACACTCCCTCTATTTATCAATAGGATAGGAATAGGGGCTGGACCTGTGATTTTAATTGTATACTGAATTCCCAGATTAGGAAATTCATTTTACCAATGCAAGTCATCCATCACATTTTCTGCAATTTTTAATCTCTAAGTCTTCTTAGCTAAGAGACCAGCTCTTTATCCCCCTATACTTTGTTGCTTCTCCTTGATTATTATAGCTACAATGAGAAGAGAAATATGGCCTCAGGAGCAGGACTGGGCCAAGAATATAGAAAATCACTCACTCCACTGATATAAGTTTCAGTCACTTGGGCCACAAACATGGGTTTGGATATCTCTACCTTTAGTCTCAATTCTCCAATCCCCAGGTCGAGAAAGACCAGTATAAAGAAGAACTGAGCAATAGTCAGTCTAGAGCAGAGGTTCCCAAAATTATTTGGCCTACTGTCTCCTTTTCAAAAAAATAATTACTCAGTGCCCCCCCCCCACCCCGGGGAATCTACTTTCTTTAACCGTTTAATGTTTTTTGAAAAAATTTGCATCATTTCAAAAATATATAAAATATTTTAAATGTTGCATCTTACATTTAATAATTTATTTTAAATTTGTGCATTTTTTCCTGCATTGAAATTTTGTTGATGCAATATTGCATCATGTAACCATATAGTATATTATAAACAAGTCATTACACACACATATTCCCAGTGATATATGCTGGACTTCCCGACAATGTGTGACATGCTTACCTGCCAACACTTACTTGTTAAGGCCTGATGGTAGCCTTGATCACTGATCAGGTATAACTTGCATTTTGTGTATTTACTTGAAAAATAATGTAATCACTATGATTTTAACTCTGTTACACATAAGATGAAACATGTACGAACAGTTTTTCAAAATTTTCTTATCTTCTTTCTTTATGCTTCCACTGCCCCATTATTTTTTATTCAATGTCCCCCAATTGCACCCAAGGCTACTACCACCCACTGGATCATTCCAGTGCCCCCCAGGGGTCGGTATCATCCACTTTGGAACCTTTAGGAACTTTGCCTAGATGTTTTTGAGCTTATTATACAGTAGAATCATTTTTCCCTAGTTCCAAAGCCACTACCTGACACTGTTTGAGCTGTAAGATCTAGCCTCATAGGACACTTGTCCCATGGTAATAGCCAAGTTCCTCCACCTCACCCCTTTTAAAATATTCCTGGTTTTTATCTGGAAGTCATTCTTATGTGAGTCATGTGACCTCATGAAACTGAAACTATTTATCTTCTGTTCTCAGGGAAACATAAGGTACCTAAGTGCTTTGCTTTCAGGGGTATGTATATGCACTAGTAGTTGGCTTTCTGGGACAACGGCTCCTGTGTGAAGCTTGGTAGAGCTCATGGATTTTTGCATCAAATAGTGGAATATGCCAGTTGGCCCTGTGTTTTTTCTTTCAGTGAAGCCTCAAATAAGTTCCAGTATAACATGACAGCATCTACTGGTGAGATGCCATTTGGTCTCACTCCCAGGCATTATTCCTTTCTTCTTTTCTCCTGCTTCCACTCTTTAGCTTCTGTACTATGTTGGTGATCTCTGTCACATTGGCCCAGCCCTTAACGGCCTCGTGGTAAGGTGGGATAAAGAGTATTGTGAGGCCTAGTCTTGGCAACAAAATCATTCTATAGTTGTGGGGATGGAAAAGAAAAACCCAAAAACTATTGAGAAAGGAGCACAGAGTGAGTACTCACCAAGTAGAAGCTGTGTTATTTAAGCAGGAGATCATCTATAACCTATCAGGAGAGGAAACAGGGATGGTGCATGTCAAGCAAGAAACAGCCAGGAGCAGACATAACCAGCTAACCAAGCAAAGGCTCAGAAAACACAGGAATTCAATGAGTCTTGGACAGGTCCCACAGAGCCAGCAGCCAATGTCACTTTCATGCTCATTGAGTCCCGTGTTTCAAGGCTGTTCTGCCTATGCTGCTCTGGTCTGCCAGCAAGTATCCCCTGGTACTGAAAGCCAGTATGTACTCAAAATCCTTTTCTAAAAGATAGTCAATATATTTAGTTAAAACAATTACATCTGAGGTCCACTAAGTTTTGTTATAACCATGTTAGAACTGTTAACAATTATATAACATTTTAACTTCCATATTGAATTTTGTTCTAAAATTATTACTTCAGAGGAATTATTTCAATCCCCTTATTTTTGTTCCTTCTCTTTTTTTTCTTTTAGTGCTCTGTAACTTGTGAAAGAGGCATACAGAAAAGGTTGTTAAAATGTGCAGAAAAATACGTTTCTGGAAAATACAGAGAGCTGGCTTCAAAGAAATGCTTACATTTGCCAAAGCCAAACCTGGACTTGGAAAGAGAATGCACTCTGTCTTCATGTCCCAAGCAACCAGTGTACCCTGCAGTGAGGCATGTTAGGGGCACTTGGTACTCTTCTCCCTGGTCTCAGGTACTTGACAGTTTTAAATTCTCAGAGGCTTAGTAAGCAAAATTTATGGCTCTGCTGTTTGGTGGTGAAGTTTAAACAGTGATGTTTCCTCAGAGTTTCAGTCCCCAGTGTCCTATTAAACTGCTTTATTACATTTATTTTAAAGGCATAGATGTGTGTGTGTGTGTGTGTGTGTGTGTGTGTGTGTGTGTGTGTGTGTGTCTTTTAGGGGTTGATATGCAATTGTTACAGAGTCTTTAAGAGTATGTATGTGTCCTTTGCTCAGAATTATCACCCACTCATCACATATAGGAAGATTTAATGCTATGGGTGAGATGGGGGCAGAATTCCCCTTAGAATAAGTATGAAAAGAAACAACAACTCCAGAATGAAGAGGTGGATTAAAGTTCATGGTAGATTAACTAGGGAGTTTCACAAGTCCAAATATATACTAGATATCATGTGAATTGTTTACATACACTTAAGTAGAGCCAGCTTTTAGCTGGTAAAGTCAGGGAGGTTTGTCTTTTGTCCACACCATTTTCTCCCCCTGCCTATTTGTTCCATCTTTCCCCAATTCTATTTTTTTTTATTTTTTAACAAACATGTAAAATAACAACAAAATGTTCATGTATGGTTTTGTCTCAATATTTGACATTTCAACTGTTCCTAGATGCATAAGGTATAGTCCTGATTATATCCCTCACATCTTGTTCTCTCCCTCTTCCTCTTCATTTTACTTCATTTCTCTTCTCTTCCATTTCCTTTTTCTTTCATTTTTGCTATCTCCTTAATTACCTTGCCTTTTTCTACAACCCCAATTTCTTTGCCTTCCATTTCTCTGGGTGCAGAGGGAAGAAGATATGGAAAGAAGATTCAATGCACAAGCAGTATTTTTTTTTAACTCTGTATAAAATGTAGCACCCTCGTTTTTTTGACTGACTCATCTGCCTACACATAGCAGTGATTGCATTTGGGTCCTTTCTTGAGCCAATCACTCCATTCACTCTTAAATACTTTCATCTTGTAACATCCTTCTAATTCTCTCACACAAACAGTTCAGTGAGGATGGCCTTAAGGAGGACTAACCATCTTCCCCATTATGTCAGGGATTTCTGCTTCCTCATCTAACTTTAGGGATCCAGGAATCTCCCATCAGTCCAGGTCACCCCTGATCCTTTTGAGGGCCAAGGGAGAATCAAAAATGTCCATTTCCTTGACCTTTGTTCTCCTCAATCCCAAAGACAATTGACTCTCTCAGTCTTTTAAGACAGCAAAAGTTAGTTGTCTATTCATGTCTTTTCCCCTTCTGTAAATATCGTGTGACCCATTACAAAACAAGATAGACAAATAAAAGTCGAAGGATATGCCAAATCAAACTAACTCTTCCAAGAAAATCTGAAGGCTATCATAACCGAACTCTCCTAAAAAAGAAAGGTTATTTTTAAGCCCATGCATTTGTTTTCAGGGAATACTTTCAAATCATTTCTTTCTCTTGCTCAATTTATTTTCCGTTCCCATTAGTTGAATTCTGTAATTGATGCCTAGTCCCTGGTATACATAATACAGGTTATTTGGAAGGTGATAATGTATACAAGGTCTAATTTTCTAGTGAAAATCTATGAACCATCAAAATATTTACATGCATATATGTATCCTTTAGGCAGTAGAGTGAAGCAGGTCTAGATTTTGTGCATCTTGGGAAGTGGAGAGGTATTTTTTTAGAAGTTAAATACAAAGAAGGCCACTAACAATTATGCTATTCTTAGTCACGAGCCTCTTTTATTGCATAACTCCTCTTTGCCCTTGTTTAGGTATCTTCTTCATTAAATGGATCCTTTATATAGCCAGATCCTCCAAAAATCTTCTCCAAAAAATAAAGGGAAGAAGTGCAAGTTCCCATAATGAATGGAGACTGGCACTCAAATGAGAGATCAGTGTAGCTGTTGACTGAATTCAAATTGAAGTCCCCATCCATTTTGCATTAGTTTGGTTAAAGCAAATTCCTCTCAAGCCTTTTAGTTATTGAGCTGGGGTGAGAATCTACATAAACTGGGATTCCTTCTACTGTTGCCAGGAAGTGGGCTATCCTCCTCTACCCTTTCAGCAGCTCTTTGCCCCAGATGCCAGCCCTGTCAGTTACTGAGCATAGCTGAAGGCAGAACTCCCAGCAGGACCAGATTCATTCTCCACTTGGCCTGAATTAGAAACATAGTAGAAACTGGGGAATAAGGGCAGGGAATTTCCCTAAGTCTTCACTCCAGGGTTATACATGCCCAATAAAAAGAAGCAAATCAAACCAGATAAACTCATGAGAATTCAAGTCTCATTCTCCACAGGGAATTCATCCTCTCTGAAAAGTTCCTTACAGATGGACTCCAATTACTATTGGGATCATTCTTTCCAGAAAGATCTTATACATGTTCATTATCTCCCTATAGACATTGTGCGTATGTACATATATATGTGGGTATAAATATATGTGTGTGTGTGTGTGTGTATCTATACATATATATGAAATCACACTAATCATTTATGGCTAAAATCCTCATTTCAAATTACTGTTTTTGAATATAGACACTATACCAACATATTTTTTTTAAATCCAGAGTACTCTGTTGAGCACGTTTATCTGATTGGAGAAGAGGGGGTAAAAAACACAAAAAGTGGCTGGAATGTGGTTTAACAAGCTAATAAATAGTTGTCCATGGTTCACTTCCCGGTCAGGGAGCCACATCACATGCACTATGGAAACCAGTAACTGATTTTCACTTGGGCTGAATTTTTATTAAGGATTTAATAGTCTGTAAGCATTGAAATTCCACCTGGGTAAGATTTTTCCATATAGGAAATAATCTAAGGCTGCCCAGTCATCTTTGGAAAGGTAACAGAGTGGCCGTTGCTGGTTGAACATGGATGCCAAAATTCCAGGAAACTGATTTTTTTGAGCCATCAGATTCTGTGTCTACTGTGCCTACTACTCTTTGGCTCTTCTTGCCACATGGATGAGATAAAGGGATAGAGCAGAGCTTACCCAACTCAGCTGATAAATGGAGTCACTTTCCTCAGGGACTATTTTTCCCTGCTGTTGGGAGGATAGAAGAGGTGATTGCAGCTCTCTCATTCCATTCTACTTCCTACTCCCTGTTCCTTTAATAGAAGAAAGGTATCATGAACCAGCAATTTTTACCCACATCTATTGTTCATATGTTCTACTGATTAATCAAAGACTCAAGTAAAACAGAAAAAAAAAACCTAGAGTGAATTACTAGACTCCACAAACTCAGAGATTGAGTTTTGAACTGATCCATAACCCAAATACTAAAAATTATTTTAAAAGAAACTATATAAATGGATTTGTCCCTTCAACAATGTCAGTATTTCTCAAACCCAGTCATTTTATTTTCTAAAATTATTGAACCATGAAGAACTCATAATATCCAAATATTTTCTGAATCATACCTTTATTTCTTTATGTCTTAGGAAAAATCTAGCTGCACTGGTTTGTTAATATGTTGACAAGTTTATAAAAAGCCAAGGCTACCCAGTAGTAATGCCATTGTGGTGTGCGTCTCTTTTTCATCTGCCAAAGCCTCTTGACCTAATCTGTGAGAACTTAGAGGAAAGACATTTTATAAATCTGTGAAAGGGCACAAAAATCCTACTACTGAATAATTGTACACAATGCCTATAAATACCTTCCAGGTTCATCTTTGGGACATTTTTTTTTCATAAGGTTGCTGTGTGTTTTTTGTTAAGAGGTATGAGATACACCTGAATCATACCATCTTCCTGATGCAGCCTAATTTGGAGAGGGGAAATTAAACCTTAGTGCCTTGCAAAGTTTTTCTTATGCTAGGCAAAGAGCACCAAAAGGGTAGGAACGTTTTCTGTGTAGTTTCCTTGATTTGGTCTTTTTTTATGCAACATAACTGCTAACAGTATCTACCAGCTAAGACATTAAGGCTAACAAAGTGGGGTTACCACATTATCTAGCATTGGAATACTCATTACTTCTCAGGAGAAACTTATGAAGAGACTTTAGGGGAATACACAAAGAGAAAAAGAAGTCTTATTTGTATTTAATTTAAACCATTCTTGGCATTTTGAGCAAAAAATAAAAGAGAATATATCTTCCTAGCTTTCAAAAGACTAAAGACACTCAATCAGTTGTCTGATAAGTCATCTTTATCATATGGGGACTATAAGCTTTCTGGCAAGTACTATTCATTTACTGGGTGTTTTATAGTTCTTCCAGATCATAAATTATTGTGGTATAAGAATCCAAAGTGATATGTATGCCATAAGCACTTTTGTGTGATAGTCAGCTTTCCAGGGCTATGGAAAATTGTCAAGATATAATGGCTGTCTGCCCACCTGCCCTTTGCCCTCATGAGGCTTATTCTTGTAACAATTTAAAAATCTCCATTTCTCTTATTTAGTTCATGAGATTTCTATTGACTTAAGAACTTTATTCATCATCTCTTTCAGTGGGGGACCCCTGAGTTAGGGCTAACTTAAATCATGTGGGCAGAAATTCAGATGGTTCACATGCTAATTTGGTTTGGGTATGACTGGTTAAGTGCAAACACCTGTTGGATTGTCTGAATGAATCAGCATGACGAAAACAGGAGTGTGAAATCACAGTCTGAGCAGTGTGAGGAGTAGGGTGCCATTCCAGACATTCTTCACCATGACTGTGCACAAGTTCAGTCAGTAATCTAGATTTGCATCAGGAAGAACCATGTAGTGGATGAGCCATTTGATTTTCCACCATACTGGTTGCCTGTGTACCCTAAAACACTAACCTCTTTGTGACTATGACAAATTCTTGTCACCTGACTCCAGTAGCATAGCACTGTATCAACTCTTAATTCAGTTGTCAAGAGAATTCTAAATGATTGAGAGAACGGGAAATGGAATGCTAACTTTGGGGTGTTGATGAGTGGCGTTGAGGACAGTAAGCCTCATGAATTTAAAGAGAGCTTCAAGCTTGGAATCAGTAGTGCTAATATCCCAATAAGTCCCAGGTTTATAGTCATGCAATTGTTTGCTCTGGATAAGGCTTTGAGAATTTGTGAATCCCCACTGCAAGCTCAGGCAAAGAATATCTGATCAGTAGGAAAATGGAAAAAAAGGAAAATGGAACAAGGACCATGGCTACAGGAAAATAAAAGAATTTATTACTTCAACCTGTGACGCTTTTAAACCTATAAAATGGAAGCATTAGTCAAGTGACTTTAGTGGGAAAACCAGTGATTAGAGCAGGAAAGCTGGAGGGTGAAAAGGTATCCTTAGTAGAATTTAAGTATACTCCTAATTGGGGCATATTATTGAGAAGAAAGAGAGGGGTAGAAAAGGGCTTAAACTATATGTGAGCGAAGTCAGTGGATTTGCTAGAAAACATTTCATATTTACCCTGTTAGAATAGCAGACTAAGTGTTTACTTGGAATAAGGTAAGGGCAAATGATACTTCTAAATTAGAGTAACTAAAAAACACTTAGCAACATTCAAGCTAAACAATAGTAAGCATTTATATAATGCTTTAAAGTTTACAAAGCCTTACAAATATTATCTCAGTTCATCCTCACAACAGCCCTGGGTAGTAGATGTTATGGTTATATGAAGTTTACAGATGAGGAAGCTGAAGCAAAGGCTTAAATGACTTGCCCAGTTTCATACAGCTATTAAATGTCTATGGCTACATTTGAATCCAGGCCCAGCAATCTGTCCACCACATCACCTATTACTTACTATTGACAATCAGACTACCATTATCTTCTTGTGAGGCCCAGTGGCATAATAAAAGAAAATAGGCATTCCTACTCTATAACGTGAATATTTACTTTTCAATCCATTTGCCTAGAAATACACTCATGCACTCAAAATACTCCTTTTTTTCCCTTTCTACCTGCAACTATACATGATGATCTATTTCATTTAATCAAGTTAAATATGGGTTCATAATCATTATAAATTCATGTAAATTGCTACTGAAAGGGAACATAAAAAAGAGATGATATCTGATACTTTTTTTTCAGTTTTTTAGTGTTTGGCAAACTGAATATCTTGAAATAGGTGAGTTGGGGGTTAGGTTAATGAAATCGACAGATGTTACTTAGTTGGGTGAGTATCAGGAAAATAGACTCCCCAGGTAAATGAAGGAAGCTCAGTTAGCATCAGCAAGGTCATTTTAAATGAGATTGGAAAAAAGACACTAATTGCTGAACCATAGGGAGAAATCATGTCCTGGATAATGTATTGGGTTTTTTCCACTTCTAATTTCTCTGATTATATGGAGTCTTGGAAAGTAGTCTCTCGGGTTCTAAATGTAAACTATTTCAGCCCTGCATGAAATGAGTGAAGCAGTGTTGAACTGAGCACCGAGAAAACTCTTCAGAACAAACTGAAAACCCTGCTAATGTACTAAAAGATCTCAGTAGCTGCAGATTGTTCCAAGGGAGACCCTTTGGAGCACAGACAAATCTCACCACCATTTACCAGTAGTCACTAAGTTAGACCCAAGTGAAGTTGTGGCCCACCTCAGAGCAGATGCAAACCAGTATATTCAGTCCAAGGCTACAACATCTGCAATAGAGTCCTTCTTTGACAGGAACCTACAATTTGGGAGCACCAGAACTTCTGTTTCATGACAATTCCTTATAAATAAACCTCACCAAAAAGACCCTCAAGAGATTAAATAAGCTTGCAGTAGACACAGAAAAAAAATTGATCCTTGGGTAGAAAAAGGCCAACTAAGCTTAAAACAAGGGGTGGGGAGATTGTGTTGTGAAATGTATATTGAACACTAATATTAGCCCATTTGTTAGGATTTTGATATTTGCCAGATATTAGCCCTCTCCATTTTTCACATAATTCATTGTTTTAAAATGGTGTCTAACTTTAGCCAGGCACGGGTCAAAGTAAATGAATTATGCTGTTTTCTAGGTAATAAGGGCAAGAATCAGACTGAAGCCAAAGCAAGGGAAGTTTACCCAAGTTACCTAAATTATTGTTGCTCTATAGTCATATTTATAGATATGTACATCATATTTAAAACCCTTTTAGCAATACTACCACCAGTGGTATCCCCAGTGTAATTCAAGAGTCTGTAGTCAAAGGATATCTGGTTACTTTTAAATTAGCATACCTTTGGGATAAAAGAAAAAGTTGAAGGACTCCTGCTAACTCTTAGGTTAAATAAAAACAAACAAACAAACATGAAAATATAAGCTGTCTAACTTTGAACTTTCGTGTGCCTCTCATAAAATCCTTATTTATTGACTGGAAGAATTTGAGAAATATATCTAGAACTCTAGCATTAAATTTTTGACCATCTGGTTAAGACATTGATAAACTAAGAAAATAATACTATTAAGCAACTTAATATTTTTTTAACCTCAATAGAAGTTAGGGAATTGTGAAGTCTTGAGTCTTTTCAAGATTTTATTTACTTCTTTGTCCTAATGCTATTTTAATCTTGATTCTCCCTCAACCCTACTTAAGTGCGTGTGCATGTAGGAGGAGGGGTAATGAACTGGTACCTGTGATCTCATGTTTTGGGGGAACTCCCAGTGTGAAAACTTCTGTGGATGGGAATCTGTAGCTCACTCAGAACCTTAGAGACATGCCCAGAACCCTGAGGAGTTAAGTGACTTGCCCCAGGTTGCACAGCTTGTATGTGTCAGAGAATATACTTGAACCTGGGTCTTCCAAACTACAAGGCCTGCTCATTAACTAAGCACTGTGGTACATTACCTGGACTCTTGATTCAGAATTTCCATCTATCAACCAAGTGAAGAAATTTGAATTTTTATAAAATTGGAGCTCTGGATTTTGTTTTTGATGGGTGAAGGTAGTGTTTAAGGAAATACTTTCAGTGATACTATACTTAGCATAATCCAGGATACCAACGAGCAAAGTATGACCTTGAAGAATGTCTAAAACACACTTGCAAAGAATGAAGCCAGGCTTTCTTTTTTTTTTTCCCGGAATTATGTTTTAGACCAGAATATACAGAAATAAGGAATATTTGATAGGAAACAGCTGTTATCAATTGTATTTGACCCTGATAATTTGGAAATTAAGCATTCACATGCCCACACAATTAATTTTCTCTGGTTGCTTATGGTCATATTTTAAGACTAACTTACTGAGGAATTTTGCTGAGCTTTGTTAGAAAGGCAAGAGGGGAGGGGAAGGAAAAAAAAAACTAGCAGAAACATTAGAGGCATACCATGCTTATCAGCTGAAATCCCGAGGTGCTTGATTTTAATATCCAGTGGGCTTAACTATCCTTCAGCCCAAAGAAGAAAAATAAAAATGCTCTCAGCTTGTCAGTTTACAGACATCCTTTCTATTTTTCATTCTCACTCCCCACACAGAAGGAATAGCTTATGTGATCTTGTGTTTGTCACTCAGTCAGGAGGGCGAGGACTTTTGAATTCCTAGATTAAGAGCCCATCTGGGGCAGGGAAAGTGAAGGAAACAATGGAAGGTAGAGTTAATTGCCCTCAGGAAGAGAGCCCTGGAGCCCTGCTCAAGGTCACTGAATACTATGGGATTCTGGCACAATGTTCCTGTAATTTTGGGCAAGTGGTGTTACCCATATACCATAACCCAACTTTCATACCATTTTTACACCTTCTGTTTAAAAGGTTTCATTTCACCACTGTGTACCAAACTATCCAATGGAAAAAATCAAGCCTGCTGTCTTTTTGCAGGTACTATTTTAATTGCCTACATTTTTAACATTTTTGGAGCAGGTCCTATTGTCTTAAAATAATTTACATAATTCTGGCTAGACTGTTAAATGATTTCCTTTTTGGATTCACTGATTGCTAAGTGTTTCCCTTCTTTTCTTTGTGCATTTCTAGCTTCCTCTGTTCTCTGAGTTGTGTTATGGATTGTTCCATTGAGCAGTCATATGCATAAGTGTATGGTTTGTTCTCAGGAATATTCACTTTCATTGAGGTATTCACTTTCTCCATTTCCAAAAGCACATTATGCTAAGAGTGGAGGTGTTTGGGAAAAGCACTAAAATAATCTGTACAGAAGAAATTTGTGTATCAAAACAAGTTCCCTACAATTCTTTAAAGTGGTGGACCCTCCAAACTTCTCATTGCCAAGGCAGGATCTTAGGGTCAATCAAGAATTCAGCAAACATTTATTGAAGCACCTCCTAGATGCCAAGCATGATGCCAGTCACTTGGGATACAAAGACAAAAAAGCTTCATCAAAGAACTTACATTCTATGGGTGAAAAAATCTATGCTGATCTAGATACTTACAAAATACATACAAGGTGGTTAGAGTAGGACAGAGTACCAGTAGTTAGTGGGGATCAAGAAAAAGATTCATGAAGAAGATGGAACTTTACCTAAGTCTGATACAAAACTAGGAATTACAAGAGGTGTGTGTGGGGCGAGGGGGATGGGGGGGACGGGGGGGGGAGGTTGCAATGAATAGGTACGGAGATCAAGCGTTAAGTTCCATTTGTGAGGAAAAATAAAAAAGCCAGATTGACTGGATTGTAGTATGTGAAGTTCAAGAAGTTGTAACAGACTGAAAAGGTAGATTAGAGTCAGGTAGCATAAACTCATTTTAAGTAGGGATTATTTTATTCTTTGTAGTTGCATCCCCAGTACCTAGCAAAGTGCTGAGCACAGTGCTTAATAAATACTTGATAGACTGATTGATAGCAAAGAACTTTAAATGCCAAACATAATAGTCCACATTTGTTCCTTAAGATGATAGGGAGCCAATGAGTTTCAATGAGTATGGTAGTGACATGGTCAGACATGCACATAAGTAAAAAGAGTTTGACAACAGCATGAAAGAGGGATTACAGAGGGGAGAGTCTTCAAGTAGAGAGACCAAGTAAAAGAGCTACTGTATTTGGAGCTTCATGACTCTATTTGGGGTTTTCTTGGCAAAGATGCTAAAGTGGTTTGCCATTTCCTTTTCCAGCTCATTTTACAGATGAGGAAACTGAGGCAAGCAGGGTTAAGTGACTTGCCCAGAGTCATATAGCTAGTCAATGCCAAGGGTAGATTTGAACTCAGAAAGATGAATCTTCCTGGCTCCAGGCCCAGCCCTCTCTCCACTGAGCAACCTAGCTGTCTAACTGCAGTAGTACAAGGGAAAAGTGATGAGGGACTGAAATAGAGTGTAAGCTGTGTGGGAAAAGAAAAGGGGACAGATGAGAGAAGTGTTGCAGAGGTAGGAATGACAACATTTGGTGAACTAAGGGAAAATAAAGACTCAAGGATAACCTTGAGAAATGACAGCCTTCGTGACTAAGAATAGTAGAACCCTCCACAGTAATACAGAAGTTTGGAAGAGAGGTAAGATTGTAGTGAAAGGTAGTGTTTTGTTTTGGACATCTCACAATGAACATTCAGTTGGGAATGGCCAATAGGCAGTTGGCGATGGCCATCACTTCAGAGGAGAGACTGTTGCTAGATATACAGATCTAGAAGGCATCTGCACTGAGATATAAATTAATCCAATGGGAGCTGATGAGGTTCCCAAGTAAGAGAGAATGAGGACAGAATAGGCAGTGAAATGCATCCTGGGGTACCCAGAATGAGGCAGCTTGAGATGTATGATAATCCAACAAAGAACACTAAAAAATAATGAGAGCTAGAAGGGACCTTGGAAGTCATTTAGTTGTCTCCTTCTTTATTTAGTTCTGACCTATCCAGATACTTGGATCTAGAACAGCTTGTGAGCCTTATTGGGATGAAGAGTGAGGCGGGGGAATATTTTAGATTATCTAATTTGGGGTATAGCTATGTTTAGCCCTGGTGACCCTAAAGTCACTCTGGAATATCCAACCTGACCTCAGATTATCCACAATATTGAATACCCTCAATGAGCCAGTTTGATTCTAGAAACAAATGGGAAAGCACCTGTAATGGGCAAGCCCCTTCAGGACCCTGGACAAGGCTTGAGTCCCTAGAATTTCCATGACATCCTAATTCTTCTGCAAGAAGTATCTTGATAAGGATTTGTCAATTACACAATAAGCACCCAGCCTGGTAGGTAACTTTTACTGGGTTGTACCTACTGGATAACTAATTAAACTAGCCGATAGCCCAAATATTAACACATGTAAGTTAGAACCCAAGGTTGCTTAGATACTACCATGGGTCAAGTAGGCATGCAAAATCTTAGAGTGCTTCCCATTCTCACTCCCATTTGGACTTCAGTTATTTTTTTTAAAAGAATTTCAGTTAGCCAATCTGAAAATCATTAGTAATAACTTGCTGCTAAAGTCTCTATTAAATACCTGACTACCATTACTGCCTCTGTTGAGAGGGAATTCCCTACAAGTGTTCATTGCCAGGCATTACCATTTCTTGCACCTGCCACTACTGTCTCTGAATTTTGTTTTGCAAGAGAGTAGATGGTCGTTATCCAGCCTCTCTTCATGCTGATGACACATATCCTTTGAACTCTGAGTATCCTGAAGCTATCCTTGACTCCCTAGACTTTTTCTATTATAGAGTCATATCATGTAATTTGCTAAAAGATGTTTGGCATCGGGGTGTGTGGGGAGAGAGAGAGAGAGACAGACAGAGAGAGAGAGAGACAGAGAGAGAGAGACAGAGAGAGAGAATGTGACAGACAGAAGACAGAGAGACAGAGAGAGAGAGACAGAGAGAGAGAATGTGACAGACAGAAGACAGAGAGACAGAGACAGAGAGACAGAGAGAGATTATTTACTAAAGCATTCTGCAAATCTATACCTACGCAGATATTTTGAAATTACATTTTTTTTAGATAGCATATTTAGTTTTAAGTTCTCCCTATTCCTCTTTGCCACCAATTCAAGTCTACGTTTTTCTTCAAATGCGGCATAAAGAATAAAGAAATTTCAGTTGTTTCATGTTTGAACATCTTTTCTTACTTTGTTCAAGAAGTTCTCATAGGCTTCCTTTTTAAAAGTGTTATGTCTATAATAGACAATAGATGCCTGTGGAATATTCAAAATTAACATAGGAATGAATGAATATGGAAGATGTTGAAAAGCTAGACCATGTCTAGGAAGGTAACCAGGTAATGAAGGGACTCAAAATCACAGCACATGAAGGCTGATTGAAGGAAATGTGCATATTTAAAGATCTAGAACCTTTCAAATATTTGAATTACTATCAGGTAGAAGAGGAGCTAGGCTTATTCAGCTTGGTACATCTAGTACCAATGGACAGAAATTAAAGAGGAGAAAAAATGACCTAATAATTATAGCTCTCAAAAAATTAAAATAAAGTAGACTGCCTGAAGCTCATGAATTCCCTATCACAGAAGATCTTAAAGTAGAGTTAGGTTGCCTGATTATTGGGGATTTTTTTTACATTTTGAAACAACTTCTGAAGACACTTTCAGCTTTCAGTGTCTGAAACTATGAGTTGAGAAATTAATATCTGTTTAATTGATTTTTCATTTTATAAGATAAATACATGTGCTATGTACTCTTGGACAATTTAGAGAATTTGATCCACAGTATTATGTTCAATATTTAGTGATTTTTATTCCAACCACAAGTTGATATGTGAATTTAGTTGACTAGGAAAGAATCTAATTGTTGTTGTTTAGTTGTTTTTCAGTTGTGTTCAGTTGTCCAATTCTTTGTGACACCGTTTGGATTTTTCTCAGCATATCTATCAGTGTAGTTTGCCATTTTCTTCTCCAGCTCATTTCACAGAAGAGAAAACTGAAGCAAACATGTTTAAGTGATTTGCCCAGGGTCACACAGCTAGTGTCTGAGGGCCAGATTTGAATTCAGGAAGATTGAGTCTTCCCGACTCCAGGCCTGGCACTCTATCTACTATGTCACCTAGTGGTTCATGAGTATATAATCCTTTCCAAAGTCACAAATATATGCATATTCCACCTAAGATTTTTAATTGTTTGCTAAAAAACACTGTCATTTTTTCCATAGGAACAATGTTATTCATATTACAAATGGAAAATTGGCTGTATGATGTTTCAGTTTTACAGTAGGATTTCATGAATTTATTATGGGATTTAACTTATAATATTTTAAAATTATTGAGAACAGTACCAGTAAATTCCATCTTGTCCTAGAAGCAAAAATTTCCAGATAGTGGTGCCTTCTTTTTGTTTACTGTCTCTTTAACCTTCAGTGGAAGATGAATTGCCTCTATATTTATTGTCATTTTCACACTGTGCACTGTCCTACTCCCTGGAAAAGGGGAAAGAAAATGTTAGGTAAATCATTATTGAGTCCTCATTGGATCTCATAAACAGAGAAATTTGGTGAGGTTTTTTTTGGGGGGGGTAAGAATGTCTCACCCTATAAGAAAAGAAGGGAAAGGGAAGACAAACTTCATCTGCTTTAGGATTCAGCCCATGGCAATCTTGAAAAATGACTTAAGAAAGATGATTAACCTCTAGTAGCGTAACTTGTATGCAGGTTCTTTTATGACAAAGGAATTATTCCTATAGTACTAACTCTGACCCTTTTAGGGTAAAGCATCTTGAAAAAAATCAAAGAAAGGGAAAGGGAAAAGAAGCAAAAAAGGGGGGGAAGAGAAAGAAAAACAGAGGGAAGTAGAGAAAATGAATAAAAGTTATTGTTGTTGGGGACAGGGGACTACATCACTCACGTATATAAAAACATGATCTTATTCATTCTAGCATCTGGTAGGAATTTAGGTAGAAAATATGCTAATAAATTAAAAAAGAATAACTTCTGTACTTACCTTTAAAAGAGTTCATGTTCTGCATATAAATCTACCATCTTCTTCTCTTCTTTTAACATACCCCAAAGTAAATATGAAAATATGGGCATATTTTTTGCTTTATCACAACAAATTCAATCCCCCAGTTAGTAATAAATATAATAGCATTATTCTAGAACTAGAAAGAACCTCAGAAATCATCTAATTCAGTTCCCTCGATTTGCAGATTAGGAAATTGAAGAGCAGAGAAGCTAAGTGATTGGCCCAACATTACACAGATAGTAAGTGTTAGAGGCAAGACTTGAACCTAGGTCCTCTGACCTTGAAATATTGTACCATTCTACTTCCTGGGGGAGGAAGGAAGGCAGGAAGGCGGAAGGCAGGAAAGAAAGAAAGAAAGAAAGAAAGAAAGAAAGAAAGAAAGAAGAAAGAAAGAAAGAAAGAAAGAAAGAAAGAAAGAAAGAAAAAAAAAAGAAAGAAAGAAAGAAGAAAAAAGAAAGAAAGAAAGAAAGAAAGAAAGAAAGAAAGAAAGAAAAAAAAAAAGAAAGAAAGAAAGGAGGGAGGGAGGGAGGGAAGGAGGAAAGGAAGGAAGGAAAAGAGCTCCTTAGTCTCTTCCAGGTCATTGTGGCTAGTTTGTGAGTGCTGGGCATTTGCCTTTCTTCCTCATTATAAACATTTCTTTTTCAGCCTCTAGCTTTCACATTTCCTTCAATCACACACACACACACACACACACACACACACACACACACACACACACACACACACACACACACACACATCTCTATAATTTTTGTTGTCCTTGTTCCCAGTGTACAGCAACTTGTGGAGGTGGAGTTCAAACACGATTAGTCCAGTGCCTAGCAAGTGGCCGGCCAACCACAGGATGCTTTCCACAGCAGAAACCTATCAGTTCCCTAGCCTGCAATACCCACTTCTGTCCTATCCCAGAGAAAAAAGGTAAATGTGACTGACAGTATTTCCATGTTTAAATTCATTTCAACAAGCATTAAGCCTCTACTCTGCAGAATATTAACGGCAGGTGATAGAGAAAAACACAAAGTTTAGATAAAACATGATGCCTCTGCCCTTAAGATGATCGGGGAGGAAATAGTTGTGAGAAATATTTCACATAAAAAAAGCTGTTCAGAATACTTGGATAAGAAAAATGAGGCTATAAACCCTTTGTAGGCTTCCTAAGTCAGACAAAAGCCTACCATATTCAGTTCTGCTTGCTGTATCAACCTAGATTGTGCTGCTTTACAAGTCATGATTAAATACCCCCCAAATATCTAAAATCTTTAGAGAGACCAGAGATCTGTCTGTTGAGTATTTTCTAAGAAGGAATATAGCTAGAGATAGTGAGTGGTTTGGCTAAATCACAGGATTTAAATGTGAAATTTAGTTAACAGAGGAATTATTGTCTAGGTGGATAAGTGGGTGGGTAGGTTTATTTGGGGGAAAAGGAAGAAGGAAAAGAAGGAGATGTTCC
This sequence comes from Phascolarctos cinereus, assembly GCF_003287225.1. NCBI lineage: Eukaryota > Metazoa > Chordata > Mammalia > Diprotodontia > Phascolarctidae > Phascolarctos > Phascolarctos cinereus. The sequence goes on from NW_027555847.1 coordinate 402,445,985, forward strand.
AAGCTTCACAAGAGAATATCAAAGGAAGGTCTCCTAAAGTTTTGAAATTATCTAACCTACATAGTTTGAACACTCCCTTTAAAGTAATAACAAAGTATGTTTTACTTGCCCAAAATATCTATTTGCTGACTATGGTGGATGGTGTGTTTGGGGAACTAACAGATCATGGGGGATACAACACTACAATGAGATAAACACTTATTAAGCACCTACTATGTGCCAGGCACTGTGCTAAGTTCTCAGGATACAAATAAGTAAAAGAAGGATAGACCCTGCCCCCTGGAAGCTTACAGTCTAGTGGCAATATTGAAGATTGATGGTTTCTCCTCTTTTTCAGATACCTTCTGCAAAGATTACTTCAGTTGGTGCTACTTGGTGCCCCAGCACGGAATGTGTAACCACAAGTTTTACGGCAAACAGTGCTGTAGGTCTTGTTCAAAATCTAATTTGTAATTTAGGACTGATTCCCATGGTGGGAAAAAAACATATTTTCAGCACAAGAAAAGAGCTGCACAATCTGAATTGGGCTGTGCCCAAGTAAGATAGAAATCCGAAGAATAACTAGGCTTGTTTCTTTGACTTTGGGGTTATTTTTTAATGGGCCTGAACACACACACACACACACACACACACACACACACACACACACACAAATGGTATTATGAATGGTTTAAACATGGAAGCCTTGTATAACCTTATGCAGTATTATGGCCGGTGTCAAACCTACCAGTACTGCCAGCAAAAGGAATCTATTCTAAAGGGGATGGACAAAGCTTTGCTAAGGAGTATGTCGTTGTTGTAGTATTCCTTTTAATCTCTAATAAATTAAGGCCCAAAACTAGGCCAAGATGAACTTGCTATAGTATATATGGTGCTTTCTGAAGAAAAGAAAAAATCTGTGAAGAGGACGACAAGTTAAAATGACCTACCACCAGGCACATGCAGTATCTCGCCCCTCTCATCTCTGTGGTCCCTTCCAGCTCTTAAGTTCTGAAATTCTCTGAGTCTTCTTTTTTAAAAAGGGGCAGGTGTTAACAAGAACAGAAGCTGTCAGGCCTATGCGGCCATCCTCCGCAGCTGCTGTTCCTCTTTCTGAATATTTCCTCGCACACTAACAATATCAAAAGTTCCATCAACATACTTGAAGCACTTGAACCTGGACACTGTGTCTTGATTCATGCTCCAGATGTGGAAAGGGGGAAAAATGAAATATCTCCAAAGGTGCTTCCTTCCCTTTCAGACTCATGAGCCAAATGAGAATTTTTTTCTGTTTTATTTTTTATATCTATCTGTCATTTACAAAGGAGCCTTCCTATTTAAACATTTCTTTATGCTTTCCTGTAACAGAAAACAAAGAAAGAAAAAGAAAGAAAGAAGGGAAGAAAGAAAGAAAAATTATTCTGTATCATCTCTTTTTAAATGCCTGGTTATGCCCAAATCCTGCTGTCCTTTATTTAAAAACTATGGTACTACTACAATAGTTGTCTGCTAAATAACCAACTTTCTAAACTAGAAATCCATGTTTTATATGTGTGGCAGTTTGGGGGTTGGTTTGTTTTTGCAATACCCATTTAGAATGAATCCAACATTTCACGAATGAAAAAGCTGCACATCGTCCTGTTTCCAACATACTCCTTTTCAGTATTGGTGCTGCCTTAAAGTTAATGTTCTCATGGTGCAGCTCCACTTGTAACGAGCACCTGAATATTTATGTTTTCTGAAATTTTATAATAAATTTTTTATTGTACTGTTTGCCTCTGGACTGTCTCATCATTTTATAAGATAATAGGATCACAGATTTGGAGCTGGAAGGGGCCTTAGAGGACATTGAGTCTCTCTCCCCCTCCCCTTTATTTTTGACAGATGAAGAAATAGAGGCAGGAAGAGGTTAAGTGACTTGCCCAATGCCACATAGCTAGTAAGTATCTTCAGCAGGATTTGTACCCAGGTCTTTCTGACTCCAAGTCCAAAGTTCTTTCTACTATTCCACAATGCTTTCTCATTCCTGGGTAATCATTGAATTGGTTTGCTTTTGAACCAGAAAGTTGATGCTGACTCTCTACTGTTCACATATGTACAATAAGGAAGGGGAATGGAAGATGATTTGTGATATAGGTTGTGTGTGGAAACGTTGTCAGACTCCAAAGGACCACTGGAGCTGATTAACTGAATGAATACGATGAAAAATGCCCTCTGCCCCTTAATCTAATGTGCCCTCTAATGACAACCTAAGAATGCAGACATGAGTCTAAGTAGCTCAGCATTTCTGCTGCTCTGGATCTTAGGATCCCCTGGTCCACATCAGATTGGATTTGGAAAATCCAGTGATACAAAGCAAGATTGATATTATGATGTGTCATGTGGAACATCCTTCCTGCAAAAAACCAAAAGCTAAAGATATAAATATGTTCTACTAGTCTGCCTCCCTTATGCTCGCTTCAAGATACTAAAGCCCTAGGGGGAATGAGGACAGCTAAAGGGCACATCCCTTTGACTCTCCTTTTTAGGGGAAGGGAAGGGAATAAGTATTAAACACCTACTATGTGCCAGGCCCAGTGCTGAGTGGTACTTTACAAATATTAGCTCATTCAATCCTCACAACAACCTTGGGAGGCAGATGCTATTACTAACACCATTTTATAGTTGAGAAAATTGAGGCAGAGAAAGGTTAAATGTCTTTCCCAGGGTCACATAACTAGAAAGGGAGTGAGGCTGGATTTGAACTCAGGTCTTCCTGACTCCAGGACTAACACTCTTTTAATAAGACCAATTAGCTGCCTGTTAAAAAAAAAAAATCCAGACCTCAGTAGCTCAGGTCTTTCTAAAGCAGGATGTGAGTGACTTCCCAAGAGCCACTGGTAGACATGTGTGTGTGTGTGTGTGTGTGTGATTTATATGTGCACATTGTATTGGGCTACCTTCTGATGCTGACAGATTTCACTTTACTGTTCACTTTTCCTGAGAAGTTTTACCTGAAGACAAATGTAGAGAGCTGAATTTTCTTTTCAGTTGATGTCCTCAAAGCCAATGGACCTTCACCTTCATTCCTGAGACTGGTTTCTAGCTAAATGCCCAAGACTTGGATCTGAGTCTATAACATGCTGGACAAGGATTTCTCTAGGAATCCATTTCTGACAAATGGACTGGTCAAAAGGGTTGTTCACCAGTAATATCCATATATGTGAAGGATATTAAACTTTCTCTGAATCCCAGACCAATTAACAGCTTTTCTAAGAATAATATAAGAAATAGCTATTCAGTTTTCTCTGCCCTACACTCTCAGTATGTGTATACATACATACATACATACATATATATATAATTGTAGTATATATATATGTATATATATATATATATACAAAATTGTAGGATACATACATATATATATATATATATATATATATATATATATATATAATATTGTAGGATACTGTAGGATAATTTGTATGCCATACTTTAATATAAGATAATTTATAGGATATCCCTTAACTGGTTGTATGAAGTGTCTGAATAGTGATTTTAAAAGTTAGCTTTTAGATAGAATATTATTTTGTGGAAATCTCTCCATATCAGGAAAAGGAAACATAGAAACTGTAAATGTGTGAGGATAATTTTTCATTTGGCATTTATTCCTGATGCAAATGAAAAAATCTACTTCTGTTTCCCACTAGTATTTTATGGCTTAATGTAAGGAAAATTATAGTAGATGTCACTATTAAATATTTCCTTTATGTAATCACTCACTCATGTTGCAGTATTAAAAGCACTGTACAGATTCTGAATTTTTTCACTCTGAATATAGAATACTCCAGTATGCTATCCTTCCTAGGTAAAAATTGGTGCTATGGATCCACAATCAATAGAACATTCACCAAGTTGAGTCAATTCTTTTTAAAATCTTCTGAATCTATTCTTTTAAATTCTCATTGCCACTACCCCAAGTAGTACAGCTCCAAGTGCAAATACTCTTCTCATTTTCATTATTCCAATAGTCCTCTAAGTGGTCGCCCTGCCTCTAATCTCTGACCTTCTGTTGTATTCTTCAGACCATGGCCAGAGTCAGAACTGCAGAATTAGAAGGGCTCTATATTAAACCCACCAAGTTATCATCCAGCTGTTGCTTTAAAAACCACCAATGAAGTCTGCTCTTTCTCAAGGCAACCCCTTTTCCTTTTTGGGTATTGCCCATTGTTAGGAAGTTTTGTTTTGTTTTTTCATACATCCATCTTAAATTTGTCTCTTTGTAACTTCCAGTGCTCCTAATTTTGCCATCTGGTGCCAATCAGAACTAGTCTAAACCAAGGGTCCAAGGGTTTTTAACTTGGAGTTGATAGATTGATTCCCTTTGTTAATCTTACATATTTTATTTTGTTCATTTTAAAACATTGTTCTGAAAAGGAGTCCATTTGTTTCACCAGATTGCCAAAGGAATCCATGACACACACACAAAGGTTAAGAACCACTAGTTTGGAAATTCCAGGGAATCAGCAAAGATAGTAATTGAAACAATGACTTAGTTTCAGCAAATTTTCAGGCTACAAAATAAATCCTCAATAATAAATGGTATTTCTTTAAATAATAACAAAACATAAGAAGCAGTAATAGAAAGGGAAATTCTATTCCAAATAACTACAAAATGCATAAAATATGTGGGCACCAACCTCCCAAAACACACACACACACACAAAAAAAAAAGACTTGCATGATTCAATTATGAAGTGCTCCTTAAAGAAATAAATAGCTAGAGGAATATTCAGTGCTCATGGCTAGGCCATACCAATAAAATAAAAATGATGATGCTACCAAAATTAACTTACACTTTTAATGCCATACTAATCAAATAACCAAAGGGATACTTGTACGGAGCTTGATGAAATAACAAAATTCATCTAGAAAAACAAAAGATCTAAAATAACAAGTATGAAAAGAAATAAAGATAAAGGACAATAGCACTTCTAGACCTCAAACTATATTATAAAGTGGCCATCAACAAAACCATCTGGCATTAAAGAATAGAGAAACAGATTAATGTAGCAGACTAGCCAAATGATATTCAGAAACAACAGAATTCAGTAACTCAGCATTCTATAAAGTGGAAAACATATTTAGGAGAAAACTCCCAATTTGATAAAAAAAAACTGCTAGGAAAACTGAAAAGCAGTATGGCAGAAATTAGGTTTAGATCAACACTTTATACCACACTCCACAATAAATATTAAATTGATATGTAACCTTAATATTAAAGATCATATTATAAAATATTAGAAGAGAAATAGGTCATATAATTTCACAACCATAAAATGTGTTCTTAACTAAATAAGTGATAGAAACAATTAACAAAATATAAAACAGGTCATTTTGATTACTTAAAACTGAAAAGCTTCCGTAGGATGCATATAGGAAAAGAAGGGAAGTTGCTCAATGGGAAAAAAAATCTTTGTACCGAATTTCCATGATAAGGGTTTGGTATACAAGACACCTAAACATTTAATAAACATATACATACATATGTGTGTATGTGTATGTGTATGACTAGTAGTCATTCCACAATAGATGAATGATCAGTTCTCAAAAAAAAAAACCTACAAAGTTTTCACAACCACATGAGAAAATGCTCCAAATCACTCATAATAAGAGAAATGCAAATCAAAACAACCATGAGGTTTCAGTATACATTTGAAAGCTAGAAAAAATGACCGAAAATGGCAAGTCAATGTTGAAGGGCTTGTGGGAAAGATAGGTACACTAATTAATTGTTGGTGGAGCTGTGGGGTAGTTCATCCATTGTGGAAAACAATTTGGAATTATGCAAATAAAGTAACTAAAATGTCCACACCCTTTAAGCCACAGACTCCATTACTGGGAATATAACCCAAAGAAGCCATCAATAAGAAAAAAGTCCCCATATACTCCAAAATATTCGTAGCAAAACTTTTTGCAATAGCCAAGAACTGGAACAAAATAGATGGCAATCAACTGGGGAATAGCTTTTAAAAAAATGTGGCATGTGAATGCAATGTAATACTACTGTGATGTAAGAGACTATATGGGTGATGAGTATGGAGAAGTATGGTAAGAACTGCATGAACTAATGCAGAGTGAAGTAAGCAGAGCCAAGAAAACAATACGCATAATATAATTTTTTAAGAATAAACAATACATTGTTTTTAAGAATAACTTTGAATGACTAAGTCATTTTGACTATTATAAATACATGAATTAAAAATAAAGGACATATAAAGATGCTATCTGCATCCAAAGAACTGATAAATAGGAGTATGTATAGAATAATTTTACAGATATATATGTGTGTGTGTGTATATCTATATCTATATATCTATATATCTATCTATCATCTATCTACCTACCTATCTATCTATCTATCTATCTATCTATCTATCTATCTATCTATCTATCTATCTAGATACCTATTTGTGTCTACTGTTAGCTTGGGGCCATCTCCAGTCATTCTGATCCATATCTTGCCACTGGACCCAAATGGCTCCAGAGAACAGAGAGTGAGGCTGGTGACCAGGAGCGGGGAGAGAATTTAAAAAAAGAAAAACAGAAATTTACATGATAACTTTATTATATATTTAAAAGAAATAGCAAATTGTACATAATAGATTTGCAGTTTCATGTACAATCATCTCTTTTTTATTATACTATGTTATGGAAATGCTTGTTTTATTCCACAAATTAAAAATTATTTTTTTAAATGGAAACAATGTACACAGTAACTACATCAGTGTAAATGGAAAGAACAAATTAAAAAAAGGAAGAAAAAAGAAAAGTAAATGTAACAAAATTATAAAGATCAAGTAGGACTCAAATGAAAAGATATGAGGAGACACTCCTAACCTACCCCTTCATGAAGGTGGGATGTCCACAGGTATTATACATCACATATGTTGTTGAACTTTTTCAATATCTCAATCAGTTGTGCTGACTTTTTTTTTTCCTTTCTAAAAACTGCTATTTGCCATAGAAGATGACTCTCTGGAAGAGGGAGGGAAAGGGATACACACAGGATACTCTGGTAATATAAGAAAGAGAAATTATCAATAAAAACTAAGATAGATAGATAGATAGATAGATAGATAGATAGATAGATAGATAGATAGATAGATAGATAGATGGATGGATGGATGGATAGATAGACAGACAGATAAGAGCCTATGGTCTAAATATTCTTTCATATGACAGCTCTTCAAATACTTGAAGACAAATATCTATCAAGTCTACTGCCTCCCTCAATTTTTTCTCCTCCAACCTAAACATCATCAATTTCTTCAACTAATCCTCATTTCTTAAATATCTTTCATTGTGTCATTTAAGTGACTTCCCAGTGCCAACGAAATAAATTCCTGGTAATTAAAGCCTTCCACAATTTGAACTCAGCCTACATTTTTTACTTTATTTCCCGATATTCTTCTACATGTCCTTCTTGCCAGGCTGTTATATTATATATCTTTCAAACCAAGTGCTGTTTTCATTTGCTATTGTTGTTCCCTATCCTCTTTATCTAGCTACATCTCATCCATCCCATAACTTCTTCAATGAAGTCTTTCTGCCTTATGCCCTTACCAACCAACAATCCCCTGTGTATTTTGATCCCTTTTCTAGAATTGGTCTTTCTCATTCACAGAATCACAGAATCTTGAAGTTTGAAGGGACCTAAAGAGGCATCCAGTCTATCCCATACCTGGACAACAAACAATAAGTGCTTCCTTGAATACCACAAGTTGGTGGGGAGGAATTAGTATTTACTGACTTTAGAAGCAGTCTATTTTTGGGTAGCTGTAATTATTAAGAAATATCCTTCTACCTAGCCTCAATATGCCATTTCTGCAGCTTCAACTATTCATTTGGCGTGAAACTAAATATTACATGGTGTTATTTAGTTTGTCACATGCAATTTTTGTTTTCCCTCTATGACGATAATTTTCTCAAGGATCTTACAAATATAATCTCAGAGCTGAAGGTAACCTTAGAGGAAATCTGAGTCTAACTGCTTCACTTTAACAAGTGAAAAATGGAGCCAACAAAGATTAAGTGAATTGCCCAGGGCCACACAGCTTCTAAGTGGCTAAGGCAGGATTTGTACTTGGGTCTTCTTGATCTTTTACTGTTAACTAGTATAGTGTTAGGCACAGAGTAAGTGCTCAACATTTATTTCATGGAATATTCTTGGCCCAGTTATAGGGATAAATTTGTAATAATTAGTCCAGATTGGTCTGATTAGTCTACCCTTTTATTTAGCTTCCCTTCTCCTAAATAAAAGGAATTTTTGAGGTTAATACACATAAAGTATGGCTGCATAACCTTCCCTGCGTGTATGCATTTACCCACTCTCAACATATTTCCATTCTGCAATTTTTATCAACTTCTGGGAGTAGAGATATTGTAGATGCCCAGCCTTTATTCTTCCTCTGAATTTCCATGATAATTCACTTTGCCTAGGGCAATAAGTTTCTAAAGCTCCTCACTATCCTTGGGAAACAACTCAAACAAATTGTCCTTTGTTGCTGCCATTCATGTCCACCTAGTCAAGAACAGTCCTTCAGTAATTCAGTTCTGCCTTGATTCCAAGGCAGAGAAAAATTAAGAAGAAAAGAGATTATAGAATCCCTTTTCAATCCTTCTCTCTCTCTGTCTCTCTCTGTCTCTCTCTGTCTCTCTGTCTCTCTCGCTCTGTTTCTCTGTATGTGTGTGTCTCTCTGTCTCTATCTTTCTGTCTCCATCACACACACACATACACATACACACATACACACACACACCCCCTGATTTATATGTTGACACTCAGGTGCCACCACCTGATTTTATAGACTGAGGTCTTATGGTATCACAGTGGGCTTTTTGTTGTTTTTTTTTCTTTACTTGTTTCTCAATTACCTTCAAAGGCAATGACAGCCTTCTACAGAAGGTCTTTTGTCCTCAGTCACACTTACTTCACAAGAATTTCACCAGGTGCTACTTAAATCCAAAGAGGTAGGGAGGGGTGGTTATCATTGGGTTCAGAGGAGTAATGCTTTCCACATTTGCCAGGAACCACAATAGGTTTCGACTAAATAGAAGCCCTAGAAATTCCAAGCTAAGGAAAGCAGTCCAGACAAAACAAACCTGCAGGGAAGGAGGAGAGAGGAGAGAAAAAATAGGATCTAGATAAGACTGAAAACTGAGCAGTCACCCTGTCTGCTAAGCATCCTCCTTCCTGTACTCCCTTGGAGCCTGTGCACTGATGAAGAGGGCTCGAAACACCTATTGCTTCTCTTGAATGCTACAATCTCCCAGTTGAAAGGAGCCTCAGAGGTCATTTTGGACAGTCCCCTGGGATACTGGAAGGGAAGAGAAGAAGGAAAAGAAATATCAGGCAAGATATGAGGAAGGATACTGTTTCTCAAATCTTCACAAAGTAACAAGAATTTAGAAAGTTCAAGAACAGTGGAAAATAAAATAGCAAAAGCAGCACTGATTTGGGGTAGGAAGAGGTGAAAAATAAAAGAAAATTATAGGTGTGCTTCCCACCCCCCACTGAAGAAAAAACAGTGACTATAATGTCAGATTCTTTTGATGTCTTAATCAGATTTCTTGATTTTTCCTTCTTCCTCTTTTTTTTCTTTTTTCCTCCTTAAAATCTTTAATTTTAAAGAAGAACTCCATAGGAAGGAAGAGAAACATGAATGAAAATCTAAATAATGTAAAAAGAAAAGATGTTAATTTTTTTTAAGTTTTAGGTGTGGAGTTTTTTTTTACGACTGTTTCATATTTGTTTTTGATGTTTATGTGACTTATTTTTTCTGTTTTTGAAAAGTCACCCCTTTTCTGGGAACTAAGTGTATTTACTACTAATAATCACCCGGGATATAAAAGTAAGAGAGTTATTCAGGTAAATTACATTTTATTCACTATAAAGTTTACTCTATAGTTCATATCATCCTCCCAAACAAGTTCATTACTTTCCAGGAAAAATACTTGGTTTTTGAATATATGTATATATATATATAATATATATATGGAATCATGAATTTACAGCCTTAGACTATTAGAACTAAAGAGGAAATTAAGTGAATATTTGTCCAGGGAGTGTCAACTACCTACATGAAGTTCTTTAAATGTAGGTTGATTTTTAAAAATAAAACAAATTCATGAATAGCTAAACAAATTTGGGCAAATTAATTTAGTGGAGTTTTATTGCAAAAAGGACGGTTTGAAGGAAAACTGGAAAGACTGATAAATTGATGCAGAGTAAAATGAGCAGGACTACAAGAACAATTTATATGACATCATAAAGAAAAATATTTTGAAAACTTTCAGACCTCTGGTCAATGTAATAATAAACAAAGATGAAACATGCTACCAGTTTCCTGTGAAGAAGTGATAAGTTTAAAATGCATTGAACATATACAACATAGGAATTTGTTTTGCTGGACTATGTATATTTGTTATGAGGGTTTTCTTCTTTTTTCCTTTTCTTATTGGAGAGGACTGGGAGAGATAATAAATACTTATAAAAATGTTTAAAAGAAAATGAACTCCATATCATATAATTATATAACATATTAACATATTAGTGATATTGATAATAATTATAATGGTGTGTTATAAATATATTAATAATGTATTATCGTGTAATGTTTTCATTAATAATAGTTAGTCTATGTTAATGATGAATCATTTCATTAATAGGCAAATATCCTAGCCTTAGAGGCTAGAAGTCAGGCCTAGAAGGCCCATGATCTCTCCACTCCACTCCTCCCATTACTGAAAGCTTTGAGCATGATGGATTGTTACTCGTTAGCCTCCTCACGTGAGTTGTTACATTCATTTACTCCCTCCTTCTCCAAGTACAACCTTCTCCTTTCCTGTACATCACCCCCCTGAGGGTCAGACTCTCCAGGTTATTCAAGATGACAAGTCTCATTATCATAATGTGCTAATGAGATAGGGCAATAAGAGCCCTTTCCAATCTTCTTTAGAGCCCTCCCAAGGACCTTCCCTCCAGTTGCTAGGCCACACATGCATTTACAGCAAGGGCCATCTGGAGACAATAAATAATTGCTATTAGGTCATTCTATCATTCTGTATTGTCTTCTACAAACAAAATAAAATAAAAGTAATAAAAATGAGCCCTCTAGTAAAGTTCCTCCAAAGCCATATCATGGCACCAAACTGACCCTAGTTTCTCAAAGGCAAAACACCGACTCTGCTAGGTCCTACCAAACTGGAAAACTTTTGATCACAGCCTGTGGCAGATTGTTCTTCTGTCATCTGAGAACTAGCTTACTAAGTTTGGAAACAATTTACCACCAGTAGGTTCGCAATTAGATGATATATATGTATGTACATGTACATATATTTATATGCTTATATATGTGTGTGTGTGTATATATACATATAAACATATGTATATGTGTATTATTTACACCTGTATACATGTACATATATATACATACATCTATATGTATGTGTGTATATATATGTGTATGTATATTTATATAGCCACAGAGTCTTATAAAGACCTTCTACACAGAAGAGTACAGTCTTTTTTGGTGGAAGGGACATCCACACCATAAAATCATGGATACTTGAAGTCCTGAAATACTAAAAATGTATAAATATCCATTTCTTTGGCATGAATTAAAAAAATCACACATGCACACACAAATAATGACACTTCCCAAAGTTATATGATACAAATAGTAGAAAAAATGGCTCTTGCATAAAAAAGAAAAATGCTGACCATTAACATACTTTAATCCTCCTTTGTTATTGTTCCCTTCATTTTCAAAGAGGATCAATAACATCATGGAGTGATGTCTTGGCTCATGCATAAATTGGATTCAAGCAAGGCAGAGTTGTATAAAGTCATCAGCTTCACTCTCCCTTCCAGAGTCACAAAAGTCCAGTGACAGGACAAAAGTCTTGGGCTATTGGCAATGGCCTGGGATGCAGTGGATGACTGTGGCATCTTCCCTGTCTGACCAAGCTCTAAGCACTCCACAGGACCTGGGTTAGCCACCTTCATGACCATTGGAACAAATTGTTCTCATCTGCCCATTCTGCTGGGGGAATTCTTCACATGCTTGGGGTAGACTCGTCCTAACTCATTGATAAGTTTGAGACCTAGTACTTACCTTCAGCCATTCCAGCAAGTCTGCTGAGAAGGTTTTATCAGGGTGTGGCCACTGCATATGCTACAGATTCTTGGAGTCATAGGTGAGAGTTGGGTGAAAGACAGATACCAAAGGTAGATGAGTAGCTCTGCAAAGGGCTCAGCAAGCCCTCACACCAGAGGTACTAATCCTCCCTGACATATACCCCAACCTTCTATTTTATAAATCAAAATGCTGAATCTCAAAGAGATTACAACTCATCCCAGGTCAAATAGCTAGTAGTGGCAGAACTAGAACCCAGGTCTTGTAACTCCATTTCTTTCAGTAAACCCATAAAATTTTGATCAAAAGATTTTTTTCAACAGAATCAACCATAGTAAAGCACCAAGGAAACCGTGGTTGAAAATGAAAAACACCGCCAACCACTGAAAAAGAATTGCTGCCCAAGAGCCTAATGAATCCTCAGAAAACAAAGACCTTCAAATCAGGTACATTCAAGAAACTTCTCAAGCAAGTGCTTACTATGTGCCAGCCACTGTGCCGAGCTTTGAGAATACGATGAAAGACAAAAGTCAGGCCCTGTCCTCAAGAAGCACACACTTTAATGGGGGAAACAACATGCAAACAATCATGGACAAACACAATGCCGACAGAATAAATTAGAAATCATCTCAGAGGAAAGGCATTAAGATTAAGTGAGATGGTGAAAAGCTTCTTCTATATCCACAGTGTGGAAAATAAAAGTGGATGCTAATGTGGTGCTTTAAAGTGTAAAGTGGTTTATATGTGAGCCTCACAACAGTTTTGTGAGGTAGATGTTACAGGTATCTTTATTAATAGTTTACAGAGGAGGAAAATGAGGAAAGTGGCAAATAAGCATTAGAAACAAGACTCGAAGTCAGCTTGAACCAGCTCATGAAATCAATTGTTAAATTTTCAGTGTTAAGCATTTATACCTTGGAAATTGGCAAAGGTTACAAATCAGACTTAAGAGAGTAACAGATAAAATACTACTAATGTAGGTTAAACTGAGAAGGAAGTTGCACATATTTTACCAGAGAGCCAGTCATTAAACATTAACTAACACACCCCTGACTCGAACACAGGCCTTCCTGACTCAACACCCAGCGCCTGATCCACCACATGCTGCCTTTCATAACCCATCTTCAGAAGCGTTCCTCCAGGGCACTGTAACTGTAAGTTAAAAAAAAAAAAACAGTTCCACATTTTCACCAAGGAACTATACTCTATTTGTTCCTAAAGCAGAAAAATGTAATGACACATTTTGAACCAGTTTGTTTGTTTTTTGTTTTTTTCCAGCCCAAAAGGGTGAAACTCAAAAGTGGTTTCTGCTGAACTTCCAGGTGCCCAGAAAATTAAATTTACCAGACAACTGATTCTTTGTGCTGAGACCTCAAACTGATTTCCTTAGGTTAACTGAGGTTTTTCTAGTATTTCAATAGCATTTAAATTGTGATATAGGTGAAAAAGAAAGCCTTCCCTACTTGTTTTCATTTCAGTTAATCTCTATGACATAAACCTCCTTCCAAATAAGGAGAAGGATTCCTTTTTTTATTTTATGTTTTGGGGGTTTGTTTGCTTTGCTTTTATTTTTTTAAGAGGAAAAAGGTAACAAGATAATAGACTGTATGATAGAATGAAACAAATGCTGGATTTGGAGTCAGAAGACTTGGATTCAAATTCTAACTCTTCTATTTATTACCTGTGTGATTCTGAACAAGTCACTTAAATTCTCTGGGCCTCAACTCCTTCTCTATAAAATAAAAGGTTTAGACGATCTCTAAAGTTCCTTCCAGTGCTACATCTATGAGCCTATGAGGCCCATCAATGCTGGCTGGAACAGATACAACAAAGCCAAGAAAGTTAAAAATTAATGTGGGAGGACAAAAGGCATCTGTGAAAAGATATGCATCATGCCAAAGTAGCCCTACTCGAGTGCGAATCTCTATTTCCGCCTGTCTTTATCTATCTCTGTCTCTGTCCATCTCAGTCTCTGTTTCTCTCTTTCTCTCTCTGTGTCTCCCTCTGTCTCTCTCTATCTCTCTCTCCTTCCCTTCCTTCCCTCTCAAAGAACTCACATAGGGAAATGACAGATATACAAGTAACTGTAATACAAAGAAAGATCAGTCAAGTGCAAAATCTGAAAGTGCAAAGAGGAATCAAGACCAAATACAGCTAATAAAAATTCATTAACTAATCAGGTAAAGCAACCAAAAGGTAAAGAGTATCCCAGTTAGGATGAAATAATTTTCTCTTAGCAAAAGATATCAACTATTTCCCTCCCTTACAGAGTTATGAGAAAAGTGCTTTACAAACCTTAACCTGTTTTCTAGGAGTTGTTGTTTAGTTCAAAGATAAGCCAATGTTGAACCAGAGTATCACATCATTGTGCCATTATGCACTAAAACGTGTTTCTAAAAAAGAGATGAATGAATAAATAAAAAATAATATTTAGTTTGATTTTTTTAAAAAGAAGACCAACAAATATAAAAACGTACAACTTTTAACTCTGCCAAATGAATAGCACAGCAAACCAACCATTCTTTTTGGCATACTAATGAGACTTTTTATTTTATTTGACTCAACTGTGGCAGAGAAAAAACTACTGCTTTAAGACAGTAATTTCATCATGAAACACTCCATTAAGTTATTTGAAGAATTACAATAAGAGATTAAGGATAACAAGCCAAATCACAAAGCACCTTGTATATTGTCTTTTTTTTTTTTACAAAATGTTAGCCAAATTCCACATATTAATTGTGCAAAGAAAGAAAACCAATTCCTAAGCTACTAGCTGAGCCTGTTACATGAGAAGAGCACCCCAAGGCAACAGACTGAGAAAAGCCAGGGGCCCTAACAATCCTTAGAATCTTATCTCTGCAGCTAGTAGATTTTCATTGATTCCAACATCAAA
This sequence comes from Phascolarctos cinereus, assembly GCF_003287225.1. NCBI lineage: Eukaryota > Metazoa > Chordata > Mammalia > Diprotodontia > Phascolarctidae > Phascolarctos > Phascolarctos cinereus. The sequence goes on from NW_027555847.1 coordinate 402,461,039, forward strand.
AATGATTGTTGAAAGGTGAAAAATATTCAGTTGGCATTTCCCACACACATTTTTTCTATTCAAAAGAACTTTAGGACCATTCTAACTGGATCTAATTCCCCCAGCTAAATTCCAGGACTGATTATCACCTCATCACAAGCTCAACGAGGCACAGCCAAATTCATCTTGGGGCATACACCTCAGTGTGACTTTAGTCCTCTTTAAAAGGGAGCTTTTCAGGTGGAAAAGCTCAGCAGGCGCTTGAAACATAATGAAAATCTGCTGTAAAGGGTGGACCTTTTCAATTTGTGAATTATGTTTCTTTGAAATAGATCACCTTGTGCACTAGCAGACTTCATTTTCTCTTCTGGAATAGGAGCATTCAATCTCTAGAGGACATTCCTGCCTCAGACATTAGGTGGTTTGACAAACTAATCCAGAATCAACAGCAACACCCACAAGGATTGCTGGAAGCTAGTTTTCATCAAATTTAAATGCCTTCAACCTGGAAGTCTGTAGCCTTGTCACCAATCTACTTTATTGACAACTGTGATCTGTATTCAACTGGGTAACCCCCAGCTATGTGTCCCTTTAGCCACAACTGCCTGCTACATATCCCTTCCTTGCCACCCCATCAGCATATTTGAACTAGCATATTCAAAATGGAACATTTCCCCAAAACTCCTAGCTCCCCCAAATCCTTTCTTGTTGGTGCTGAAGACATTATCAGTCTTCCAGGTTCTCAACCTTAGGGTTTTATTTGAATCTCCTCCTCTGCCTGTATCCCTTGTGCCAGGTCTCTAATCAGTTGTCAAGTTTTGTTGATTCTAGGGTAAAGGTAGGGTTCCATTAATTATCCCATTCACATAATAATAATAATTACCTCTGTTAGATATCCTTCTGAACTAAGCCAATCAGACCCAGGAGTGAACAGGACCTATACACCTCTTGAGTCAAAGACATTGTATGAGAAATGTGACAATCACATAAAAAAAAAAGTAAAAGAAAGCAGCTATCTCAGAACTGAGAGTCTAGTAATGAAGAGGAAGAAGTGGGCTTACATAGAGCTATGCCTAGAGGAAAGGAAAGATAGGACTAAACTGTGGCAGAGAAAGGATATATTAAGAAGGGCCATAGGTTCTACATGTTCTGGGAGCACACTACACTTGATCACATCAGTGTACCCACCCACCTGCTCAAGGATTGAGGGAAGTCCTGAGAAAAAAGTGTTTTCCCCTACAATCTCTTTTCCAGGTGCTTGCCTATTTACAGATACTATAACATAATCTGCTATTCCATTACCCAAACAATTCCAGGAACATGAATTTTTGCCTCAACCACAGGGATGCCAGGAGTTAACTAGTTATAAATGTAAATGTAAGTAGAGAGCCCATTTTCAGCCTAAATGTTAGGCAATTTTTCTAACTGGGGGCTCACAGTGATTGTGAATGAACTCTTAACTTTTCATCTAAAATTCACTCCCTAAAACCACAGAGGAAGGAACAACATTATATCATCTTTAGGCTTGAAATTAGTTAATTATTACAAAAGTTATACTAGTTCCACATCATCTCTCAGATCTTCCCCTTTTTCTTGAAGCCACTATCCTGGTTGAGATGCTCTTTCAGCTCTTCCCCAAACTATTGCAATAGCCTCTTAATTCCTTTCCCTGATTCCAGTTTCTCATCCTTCCCGTCATTCCTCCACAGAGCTGCCAAATTAATATTCTTAAGGCATTTCTCTGCTCAGAATGCTTCAGTGGCTCACTATTTCCTCTATGATAGAACACAAATTATTTAATTTGGCATTTAAAGCCCCTCAAGGTTTGGCACTTACTTACCTTTTCTGATTTATTTCATGTTACTCCACAAATTCTAATTTCCAGAAAAAACTGACCTACTAGCTTTTCTGGGAACTCAGCATTCCATTTCCCAACAGTACTGTGCCCTTGATTAAGCTGTCTTCCTGCCTCTGGATGGACTGTGAGCTCCTAGCTTCCTTTAAGGCTTAAGCTCAGGCATTACCTCCTACTGAAGACTTTTCTTACATGTGCGCGCACACACACACACACACACACACACACACACACACACACACACACACTGTTAGAGCTCTCCCACTTTGCACTTCAGGACTCACTGCTTCACTTAGTTTACCACCACTTCAAGAAGGTTGTAATTGAAAATGGAGATGAAGGCTATTCATGCCCCTGTTCACCAAAACTTTCTTTTCTCTTTCTCTTTTCAATGCCATTTCTTTTGTAGGAAAATATCAGATTAGACAAACTCCTAGGACTGGTGTCTATTTGCAAGATATAAATAAAGTATGTTATATATAACTACTAGTATGTGACTAGATAAGGAAGTCTGTGAGGGATTTCTAAAGACTCTTATTACTCTCAGGAGAGGCCCATTGACCTCCTCTATACACTTAAACACACAGATTTGTGGCTCTCAGAAAAAGGAGTTGTCCACAGCTCCTAGACAGGCAGGGTGATTAAGGCCTGGTCAAATTAGACCAGCAATGTCCAATCACTAAAGCAGTGGAGGAGATATGAATAGTTAAGAAGAGGTTTTCTTTTTCTTTTTTAAAATTTCCCTGCCATTAGTTTACAAACGGGAGCTTTTAACAAAATGCCTGTGCCTGCCAACATTTTGTCTAGAGAAAGCTGGCTCTTTTCCACCTACCTAGTTACTGAACAGACCAACCCAGAGCTGCTATCTGAAGTGCATATCATCAGTGGGGTGACTAATCATGATGTAGTTTTCATCTTTCTGACCTTGGTGTTTTATGATGACTGGTCCAGGCATTTGAATTCCCAGCTGGAGGCTGGAAAGCTACAAAGAGTCTGTGGTGAATTCTGCATATCTTAAGAGCTTTAGTTTGAAGCCTGGATAGAGACACACAAGGAACAGGGTGCCCTGAGGCTGAGTAAAGTAATTGTTTTGCACTGGTTAAAACCAAGAACCTTCTGATTATTCATAGACAGGTATGACAGATAGAAGAAAAGGAGAGATCATGTCTACCCATTCCTTCCTGCCTTTTCCACATGATTATGAGTCATTGTCTTTAGTGTCCGAAGATGGGCTCTGAAGAGATCACTAAAGAAAACTTGGCAATAGAATATGAAGATAAATTTGCATACCACATATCTCTCTGTAAATCCACTGTTGTTCTAATTTGTTCTGGTTAATTTAACTCCAGTTACAGCCTGGTGAGCCATTAAGTCCTACTTTCTTATCCGAGCTGAAAAACATGCTTTCCCAAGGGTAACTTGGAGTTCAAGAAAGCAGTATGGTCTTGAAGGTAGCCTCACACAAAAGAAATTGTCCTCTGGGCCTACTTTTCTGCCTTACCTGGGCCATAACAAAACATCCTATCACTTCCTGCTACATCTCACATTTGAGGGGGAAACATTGCTGTTCCTCATTTCTAAGTAGGTGTAAATAGCTCTGGATTATGCCTTTATCACCATTTTGTTACTAGAGAAACCATGGCAGTGAGAATAATAATGATATCCTCCCTTTTATTAAACTTTTTTTTTTATCATTTACAAAGCTGGCTTGCTGCTTTCTCCCTAAAATCAAAATAGCTAATGGGTAGAAGGCAATGCAAGGATAGAGGGAATCCATTGTTTTTGCTCCTCCATCACAAAATGGATCCATGTTATACATTTTTCTGTTATTCTCAAATACCTATATGATTTACCCATCCTAAAAGTTAACGTTTAAGGAACTAAATACAAATATCCCAGTATTAATGTAGCCTGAAAACTGTTCCAGAATTTATCATCTTAGAGAAAGTTTTCCAAGGCAGTGGAAAGTGAAATGACTTGGGAAGAGTTATACAATCAGTAGGTATGAGAGATTGGACTTTAACCCAGATCTCTGGAGTCTGGGACAGCTCTCCTCCCAAGACATCCCACAGCTGCCCTTCCTTACTTGTCCCTATACAGAGCCAACACAGGAGATAGGCTATTAGGCTTAAGGACATCCTAGAACTTGGTCAATGAGTCAATAAACATTAAGCACCTACTATATGTCAAACATTATGTTAAGCCCTGGGCATACAAGAGAAAGATAAGAGACATTCCCTGCTCTCAAGGAACTCAGAGTTTAATGGGGGAGACAACATGCAAATAACTGCATATGAACAAGGTATATACAGGATAAATAGGAAATAATGAACATAGGGAAGGCACTAGATTTAAAGGGAATTGGGAAAGGCTTCCAAGGACTTGAAGAAAGCCCAGAGAATCAGGACATGGAAATGAGGAGAGAGAGCATACCAAGTGTAAGTATTTTAAAATATTATACCTTTCTTTTTTATATATTTTATTTTCAATTTACGGAATAACACAAACATTTCAATAACACAGTATAATAAAAAAAGATGATTGTACAGGAAACTGCAAATCTACTATGTACAATTCGCTATTCCTTTTAAATATATAATAAAGATCATATGAATGTCTTTTTTTTGGTTTTCTTTTCTTCCTCCCCCCTAGAGACGGCTATCATTAGACACACATATGTAAAATTATTCTATACAAACTACTATTTATCAGTTCTTTCTCTGGATGTAGATAGCATCTTCCTTCACATGTACTTCACATGTAGTTAATTTGAGTATTTATAATAGTCAAAATGACTTAGCCTCAAAGTTGTTCTTAAAACAACAATGCTGCTACTGTATACAATGTTATTTTGGTTCTGTTCATTTCATTCTTCATTTTTTCATGCAAGCCTATTCGTATTTTTTGAAGATCATCAAGCTCATCATTTTTTATAGCACAGAAGTATGCCGTCACAATCAAATATCACAACTTGTTCAGCCAAAACTGCTATACCTTACTACTAATAGCATGTCTCCCAGAATTCACTCTATGGTTTTAAATGAGTTAATCTTTGTAGCTTTTCTTAAACCCCAGTGCTATTGAATTTTAGTGGTAAGTGAATACATTCCTAAGTAGCTCAGCAGAGCTATCTGTCAAATCAACAAAAAAACTGGTGGTTTTTATAATTATGTCCCTGAGAGCTGCTGTTATAGAAGAGTCTCTGGATGCTAAGTCAGGCTATAATCTTCTCATTTACTTCTCCTCTTCTTTCTTCTATTCTCAGGTCCAGGATTCGTACTACCATGCCTTACACAGTCTTCTGCCAACATGGTGAACTCATTTAATTCCATAGTATATAATTTTGAATCCTCAGAAATATGATGATGGGCAATTATTCCAAACTTTGCTGGCTGTAAATGTGAGTAGGCTCAATAATTTTTTTTAAATTTATTTTTAATGTATGGATTAAAACAATCATTTCTATAACATAATAAAAAAGATGATTGCACATGAAACTGCAAATCTATTATGTACAACTTGCTATTCCTTTAAATATACAATAAAGTTAACATAATTTTTTTCCTTTTTTTCTTCCCTCCTCCCACCCTGCTAATAATTGTTTTAATAAATTAAACGCATGAAGAATTTGGTGAGCACTTCTTGTAAGTTTAATACTGCACTACCTGTGGCAAAGGATTTAGAGACACTACATGCCAAGGTCTCTGCCCTTAGAATATTAAGAAGCTTATAGTTTTACTGGGATTACAAAACTCACTCACATAAAACAGGAGAAAAGAATACAAGTGAGTTTAAAACTAAATGTTCAGGGGGATACAAGCAGGAGTCAATTAACAATAAATGTTATAAATAGTCAGGGAGGGGAAGAGAACGTACTAGCTCAAGTTGTCAGGAAAGACTTTCTGGAAAGAGTTAAAATTTAAATAAAGCATGATGCATTTATTAAGTGATTACTGTCTGCTAAGCACTGGGGTTGCAAATAGAAGCAAAAAGAAAGGCCGTCTCTGCTCTCAAGGAACTTACATTCTAATGGAAGAAGACAACATGCAAAAAGTAACTGGAAAAAGGGAAAAGGAGGTAAATACAAGGAGTGAGGTGTGGTGGAAAAGTACTCAGAGTCAGAAATATAGGATGGGAATAAAGCATAGCCAGCTTTTGCCTGTCCCCAGCATAGAGTGAAAAATTACCAATGCATGGTGGGGGAGGATGGAGAAGTGCAGGAATGTTCCATAGTAATAAGGTCTCCAGTGCTGAAGGAAATTCCAAGGTGAGAGGTTAGCTGAGGTGTGGTGGTGAAATGCAGAGTCAGCATGATGGAAAATGCTATCCACATCCAGAAAAAAACAAACAAACAAACTTATGGAGTCTGAATGCAGATCAAAGCATATTATCTTCATTTTGGGGTTTTGGGGTTTTTTTCCCTTTTGTTCTATTTCTTCTTTCACAACATGATTGTTGGAAATATGTTTTACATGATCACATGTGTATAACCTATATCAGATTGCTTGCCACCTTGGGGAGAGGGGAGGAGAAGACAGAAGGAGGGAGAAATTTTTGGAACTCAAAATCTTATTAAGAAAGTGAATGTTGAACTTCTGAGGAGGGACAGGGTCAAAAGAAAGAATAGAATAAATTGGGGGCAGAATAGGATTAAGGGAAATAGAGTTAGTTTTTCACAACATGACTACTATGTTTTGCATAACTGCACATGTATAACCTGTATTGAGTTGCTTGCCTTTTCAATGGGAGTGGGTGGGGAGGGACGAAGGGAGAAAATTTGGAATCCAAAGTTTTAAAAAACACATGTTAAAAAAAAAACATTTTCACATGCAGATGGAAAATAAGAAATACAGGAAATGGGGTACAGAAATCTATCCTGCCCTACAGGAAAATAGGAGAAGGGGATAAGGGGTGGGGGAGAGACAGAAAGGAGAGCAGACTAGGGCAAGAGGTATTCAGAATGCATATCTTCTTGGGGTGGAGCCTCCCTCCAAAGGATGGGGTGAAAATTTGGAATGCAAAATCTTGTGGAAGTGAATGTTGAAACTAAAAATAAATAAAATCTGATCAAAAAAATGAAAGAAAGAAAGAAAGAAAGAAAGAAAGAAAGAAAGAAAGAAAGAAAAAGAAAGAAAGAAAGAAAGAAAGAAAAGAAAGAAGAAGAAGGAAGAAGGAAGGAAGGAAGGAAGGAAGGAAGGAAGGAAGAGAAGAAAGAAAGAAAGAAAGAAAGAAAGAAAGAAAGAAAGAAAGAAAGAAAGAAAGAAAGAAAGAAAGAAAGAAAGAAAATGAATGTTGAAACAAAAAATGAAATGCAGAGTCAAGCAGAGCCAGGAAGAAAATTTTGAGGATTCAAAAAGAGTTCAATGGGCTAAGATACTGGTCCAAATCCAATAAGGTAAGTTTCAATATGGATAAATGTGAAGTATCAGGCCTGTGTTTAAAAAAAAAAATCAGGATTGCCAGTAAAATGTAACAAATAGATGAGGTGATATAGCTGTCCTTCTAAAAATGATCTGGGGATTTTATTAGACTGAAAACTCACTGTGCATTCCCAGTGTGACATGGCAGCCAATATTGCTGATATGATCTTAAAATGCAAACCAGGGAAATTACAATGTCTCTATCCTTTGCCTTTATCAGACACATCTGGAATATTGTGTTCATTGTTAGGAATATTGTATTCATTTCTGTGCACTGCAGTTTCAGAAGGCCAGTGTTATTAGGTTAAAGAATTGTCTTGCCAAGAGACATACGATCTTCTTATATGACAGTCAGTTAAAGCAGAGGTGTCAAACTGATGACCAGAGGGCAGCAAGCTAAATGTAACTAGGAACTGTTAAACAAAATAAGTAGAAATATTACATAAATAATGTTAATTTGCAGTTTTCTAAGTAAATATGAGGTCCTCTAAGGATTGATTTTGATTGGACTTTGACAGAGACTAGGATGAGCTAAAATGTGTTTTCAGGTATTCAAAGATCAGTATGCAAAAAAAGCGGTTTGATTTGTCCTGCTTGGTCCCAAAGGAGTAACTAAGAGCTATGGGAAAATGGGCAAAAGCAAAATTAGGCTTGAGATAAGAAAAACTTCCTAGCCATTAGAGCTGTCTTGGAGGAGATGGATTCCCTCTCACTTGACTTCCTCTCACAAAACTATATGAAATGAAAAGCAGCATCAACAAATTCACTTGCAGACTACTGATAGGTATGTTGTTATATGATAGGTATGAGTTGGACTAGGTTTTTAAAGTCCCATCCAACTCTGAGTTTCTAGCCTTTGAAGCAGGAGGGAAAGGGTGGAGGTCATTTTAGTCTGGGAAATAGCGCTTGTAAAGGTATAAAGTCATCTATGTAGCTAAAGCTAGTACTGCATGCATAGGGAATCAGGCTAATAGGAACAGACAGTTTACATTGTGGAATAGTGGATATGCTGAGATGAATTAGTATTGAGAGTTCTGATGGTCAGGATGAAAAATCTGGACTTGATCTGACATAGTAGGTAATAGAGAGTCATTATAGGTTCTTGAACTGAGGAATAATGTGATAAATATTTTTAAAACAATTCTTCCTGCATGATGACCTGAAATCAGAAAGGCCCTTGAATTAGTTCAGTCATAAAGTATTAAGGGACTAATTAGTATATTGGCTACATTCATAAAAAGGTGATGGACATGAGAGATTTTAAGAAGGAAGAATCAACATGATTAAGTGGCAGACTGTATAAATGGGATAAAGGAGTCAAACATAATTCCATATTGTGGGCCTGGGTGACTAGAAAAATGAACATTTATTGGATCATTGAAAGTTTGAAATGAAAGGATTTACAATTGCATCCCTAATTTGTGAGGGTCACTTTGTGGTGTTAAGGTGCTGCTTCAACAAATATTCCTTGGTGCCATTAAAAGTGAAGGAATAATAAAGTAGATGCACTGTAGTCACCTTATTTAAAGAGTAACATGATAAATATTTTTTAGAAAAAATGTATTATATTACTCCCTAGTTCAAGAATCTATGAACTCCCCATTTGTCTTCTGTATCATATCAAGTCAAAATTCTTCATTCTGAAGGAATTTGGAATTTCTTACATTTCTCATGAAAAGTTACTTTTGAATTTTTTTTCTCCTGCTTTAACTCCACAAGTTTTTGATATATGATCATCAAATTCCTCATGAATTCATTGATACTCAGACTAAATTAACTCCACAAGTTTTTGACCATATAACTACTAAATTTCTCATGAAGTCATTGATGCTCAGACTAAATTAACTCCACAACTTTTTGACCATATGACTACCAATTTCCTCATGAATTCATTAATTGATGCTCAGACTAAATATAGTATTCATTCAAATCACATTATTAATTGCCTCTACTCTGCCAGAAAATGAACTTATCATAAAGGAAATCAAACTTAGCTCAATATTCCAAGAAAATATGATTTCATCTGGGTGGGAACTCCCTCTGCTAATGCAGGTTGTAAACTCTTCCATACCTTAGCAAATGGTTTAATGAATTTCTATGACCAAAAGTAATCATTACTTGCTGATGAAATCAGGCTGGTCCTAAGATGACAAGCACAGTCTGTCTTGCTGAGCCTGTGTGCTTGGTATTACCATCTAGAATTTGGGGTCTACTGTCATAGTTTTTGAGAACCTGGGATCACTTCAGGAGCATACTGGGAAATGTTTAACAACTACTTTCCAAAAAATGTACAAGCAACACACTCTTAAGTTTAATCTGGATTATTAACACTTTCTGCATTACTTTCTTATATCTAGACAGTCAACAAAATAAATCAAGCTCTGATTTGTAATATTTACTGATTATTGAGGTGTAAATTCTCATGCTAAAAATTTAACAATTCAAGTTCAAACTAGCTCCAGCACAGCCCTGTAGTAATCTCCGAATCTCTATGCCTCCAATGAATTTATCAGAGTGTGACTTTAGTGGAGAAAACTGAATCATAAATATAATAAAATGCATGAAATATCACACTAAATTAAATCAAAGTGTACCATGCATTAAGAAAACCTTGTAATCTAAATTTGCAAAGCAGACATACCAGAAACTATTATTACAACCTTTGATCCTCATAAGGATTTATTTTAGAATTCCTTTAAAGTTCAAACTCCCATAGAGTATTTGTTTCCCTGTAGGCCTTTTTAATTGCAGCAAATATAGGTTCTGCTCTTCTCCCAATCTCTGCTCTGGTAATCTGGATCCCTAAGAATAGCTGATATTCTCCCCTGTAGGTTCTACAGGACCTTAAGGAGCTGGAGAATGTTTTTCTGATACTATCGCTCATTAGCCCCCACCCACCATGTTCTTCCCAATATCATTCACCCAGTTATTATCCATTAGTCCATTTGCCTTCTCAACAATATCAATTAACCAATTAACATCGAATATATTTTATAAAAGAGTGTTTACTAAGGACATATAAGAAGATCTGAAGTACAAAAAAAATCTAAAAAGGGAGCACACTTTCCTCTCCCACCAACTAAGTCCTTGGGAAGAGTAGGCTCAAATATCAAGTGGTTGCTATAAACACTCTTTTCACCAAGTTCACTCCTGGGTGTGGCAAAGCAATAAATGAATCCATCACTTGAATGATGGTAAGGAAACTATGGGGTTGACTCATTGCTGAGCTGGGTCAATCTGACTCTTTAGGACTATTCTGGTTTCTCATCTAGTTTAGCTTCAGCAGCTATTGGCAGGTTCTGCTATGGCCCTCCAATGGGCCTACTGTCTTAAAGACAGGGCTCTTCTTCTCCTGTCATATCCTCCTCTGCCTTTATATGTTTATCTGATAGTGCTTGGAATATTGTTGCTCATCCTTCATTTTCAAAAACCAATGACATCAAGGGGTGTTGTCTTGACTTGCATGTGAATTGGACTTACGTGAAGCAGAGTTGTACAAAGTCATCAGCCACGATCCCTCTTCCTGAGTCATCAAAGTCCAGTGGCAAGACAAAAGTCAGGATGACTGGTGATGGTCCAGGATGCAGTAGATGACCTTGGCATCTTCAATGTCTGACCAAGCTCTAAGTGTTCCACAGAGCTTGCTTCAGCTGTCTTCATGGCTACTGGAACAAATTATCCTCATCTGCCCATTCTGCTGGAGAAAATCTTCACATGCTTGTTGGAGTCACATTCCTCACTGGTGGGTGAGGCCCGTCAGTTGCCTGCAACCTGGTTTAGCCCATCTGCTGAGATGATTTTGCCAGGTTAGGGCTGCTGTGAGAGATGAGAATTGGGTAAAGGGTGGACACTAAAGATGGATGAGCAGCCTTGAGAGGGGGTCAGCAAGCCCTCACACTAGAGGTGTTAGTTCTTCCTGAATACCCCATAAACCCCTTGGAATAGTATCCTGCTGAATAACAATAAACCTGTATTGAAAATGAGGGTTGTCTAAAATAGGAGTCAATTTACAAAAATATGATTCACAAGTTTGTATTCAGATACTTCAATGCATGAGATTGGGGGGGGGAATAATCTAGAGAAGCTTAAAAAATGCACTTAATAGAAAAAATAGGTTGTATAATGAAATAGCTGTAATTGAAATGGTTATCATAAACATATGCTCCTTAGTGCTAACCTACAGTTCTTTCTTTTGTATTCTTGCCAGTATCTCCCCTGAGTAGAACTAAATTGTTGTTTCATTATGTGCCCAAATAGGGAGTAGTGTGATATCACCAAATTAATTTTCATTTGGAAACCACAAAGTAAGATCTAAATGTAGGTCTCCAGAAACTAAGCAAGCACTAATCAAATGGATCCCCTATCTCCTTAGGAAAATACACAACCGCAGCTCTGAAATTCCCCTTTCTTATCACAATCTCCTGTGCTTTCAATTCTCCCACAGTTTTTTCCCTTCATGAACCTGTTCTTCACCTTCATTGTGACTCTTCTTTGTTCTTACAATCCATTACCACCATAGTGGTTTTACTTCCCTCCCTTTGCAGTCACTTCAACAATGTACTTTGTCTTCCAACCTTGAATCCCTTCCTCTTTTGTTTTCTATGCTTCCAACCATGCTAATCCTCAAGCCTGGGTGACCCTCACAAACCCCTTCTCTTGTTGCTATAGAGATAGTTAGGAAACCTTGCTGATTGGGTCCATTACACATTCATGTTATCTAACTTCAACTATTTGGCATGTAAAGATATTCACAATAGCTTGGCCCTAACCTACCTTTCCAGCTTTTATATACTAACTTCTTTGAATCATTTCCAGTCAAATCGAGCTTCTCACTGTTTTTCATAGGACATTTGATTTCCCTTTCTGCAGCCCATTGGCTATCCCCCATGCGAATACAATTCCCTGTAGTGCTTAGTATACCTAGTTTTCTTCAAGATTCAACTAAAAACACAACCTTCTATATGCAACCTTCCCCACAGCTGCTGCTATCTTCCCTTCAAAAAAAACCTTGTATTTACCTTGATCATATATTTGGACCAGTTCATAATGGAGTATATACTTTTAATCCCTCAAATGGGCTTTGAATTCTCTATAAATGACTGAATGCTGGATGGACTGTCTCCTTCTGGGAAAATAAATCATTACTAGAAATCATGGCAAATGGGGGGTGAGGTAAGTCAAAAAAATTTCCTCTTCCTCTCCCATTCCTGTAGACAAGATAAAGCCATTGGAGTTTATTGAGTCAAGGGGTGGTGACACAATCTGACATGTGCTTTAGGAAAATCACTTTAGTGGCTGAATGGAGGATGGATTAGAGTGAGAAGAGACTTGAGATACACAGACCCATCAGTGGAAGTGATGAAGGTGTGTACTAGAGAGGTGGTAGCATACAGAGGAAAGAAGGGTACATATTTGAGGGTGATCAAGGTGATTTCCAGATGTTGGAAAGGTGAAATCGACACATCTTGGCAACAGATTGGATATTGGGGGGCAGAAATTGTGAGGAATCCAGGATAATTCTTATGTCATGAGCCTGAGCAACTGGGAGAGATAGTGTTACCCTCTATGGTAATTGTGAAGGTAGAAGGGGAGAGTTTAGTGGGAAAGATAATGAGTTCTATTTTGGACATATTCAGTTTAAGATGCCTACTGGACATCCAATTCAAGATCTTTAAAAGGCAGTTGAAGATGTGAGATTGGGGGTCAGTAGAGAGATTGGGGCAGGAAAGATAGATTTGATAATCATCAGCATAGAAATACTTATTAAATCCATGGGAGCTGATAAGATTACCCAGTGAAGTAGTATTGAGGGAGAAGAGAAGAGGGCCCCAGATAGAACACTGAAGGACAACATCTGGAGGAAGAGTCAGCAAAGGAAATAGAAAAAGTGGTCAGATAGATAGAAGGAAAACCAGGAAAGAGTGGTGTCCCAAAAAACTAGAGAGAAGAGAGTATCAAGGAGGAGAGAGTGATTAAAAGTGTCAAAGGTTGCAGAGCGGGAAAACAGAATGAGGACTGAGAAAAGGCCTTTGAATTTGGCAACTAAGAGGTGGTTAGTAACTTCAGAGAGAGTAGTTTTGATGAAATGCTAAGGTCAGAAACCAGACTGTAAGGGGTTAAAAATAGAGTGAGAAGAGAAAAAGTGGAGGCACCTATTATAGATGGCCTTTTTGAGAAGTTTAGCCACAAAGACATGAAAAGATAGAGGGTGATAACAGGGATAGAAGGATAAAGTGAGGTTTGGGTTTTTTTTTCAGCATAAGGGTGACATGGATTTAGAGCCAATAGAGAGGGAGAGATTGAAAATAAGTAAAAGAATGGGGATAACAGAGGGGGCAATCTGTTGGAGAGGACAGGATGTAATGGGATTCCTTTAGCTTTGATAAGGAGTAAGGCCATTTAATCATGTGAGTCAGGGGGAAAAGGGGAGAAAGTGGCAGAAGGGATCTGAGTGATGAGAGATGAGGAAGAGGGGAGAAGTGGGAGCCCATGACAAATGGTCTCATTTTTTTCTGTAAAATACAAGTCAAGGTTCTCAACTGAGAGAGTGGGTGGAGGGGGAGACATGGGAGATTTGAGGAGGGATGAAAAGGTAGATGAGAACCTCATTTAAAAAATTAAAGCGAGATATTAATAATCATGATGATGATGATATTAACAATAGTAATGGATTTTTTTTCTTCTCGGTAGAAGGGGCCACATAGATGAGATCATATGTCTTGTGAAAAATTTGCAAACTTAGATGATGTCAGTTACTTAGATATTTCACAAGACTTGTTACCTCATAACAAAATAAAATAAGTTAAGCAAAACTAACTGATATATCAGCCCCAAGTCAGACATCCAATGGAGTACTCCCCACCTTCTTTCTCTTTTCCAAGGAGAAGGGGAAAATATTTCATCATTAGTCTTCTCAAGTCAATACTGGTCATTACATAAACCTAAATTTTAGTGCTTTTTTCACAAAACATATGGTTTTCAAGAGCTACAACTGGGAGGAGAGACCCAAAGCTAGAGCAACGATTCAGCACCTTAAGTTAGGGAAAGCTGTAGTTCCCTTAGATCATTTAAGAAAAGATTCCCCAATTTCCACTGGTGGTAAGATGTGCCTATCAGTTCTGATAAGCTAATAAGCAGGGAGCTAGGGTGGGTCCACAAGAAAGTACAAGTTCAGAATGAGAAAGCAAATCAATTTAAATTTAGAGGCAATATGATGAGGAACAAAGGAGCACCAAGGAGCCTTGGGCAATAGCCATGGGTCCAGTGCACACCTAGTGGAAGAAGAGGTGTTGTCACCACCAAGGCCCAATCAACCAAGAAATATTGACCTAATCCAGTGAAATGTGGGAAGAAAGCCAGAACAGAGAGAATTCAATCAGAGAGAGAAAGTTTCTAGAGGGGTAGAACATGGAGATCAGTGCTAAAACCTGCAAGGAGACAGTCTTAGGCCCAGATAGGGGGGAAAAAATCTTTCCCCCACTCCCAGTAACTAAGTAGGGAGGTAAATAGGAAAAGTCCCAAGATATGTTCTTATGACTTCAGGTCAGTGTGCAGTGGCCAAAGAAAGCCCACTCTAAGGAAGATTGCTGTGAACAAGGACCTGCCTGACAGGACCTGCCTGAACAGGTTTGCAATACAAGGCTGTTGGCTAATTTTGTTCTGCAAGTTCTCAATCCCCTGACGGAAGACTGAGACGTGAAAGCCTGGTTAGTCAAATCCATGGTAAAGCAGCAGTGAGCTATAGCAGAAACAGTACTGGCCTGGAATCCAATTGCTTTGATGGTAAATTCTAGATTTGTTAATTCTAGCAGCTTAGCTACTTTGGGGCATTTCTATTGCTGTTTTTGAAAGGGATCATTAGGAGACTTGTTCCCTAAAAACTTTTCATTCTAACTTCTTTCCAGAAGCCTCTTTGCTTTTCTTAGTTCAGATAAAGTATAGGGAATTGTGTCCTTATAATGACTTTACTCTCATCAAAATGATTATAGGGTCATAGATTTAGACCTGGAAGGGACCTTAGAGTCCAATCTTCTCTTTTTACAAATGAGGAAACTGAGGCACAGAGAAGTTAAGGAACTTTCCCAAGGTCTGGCAGCTAATAAATATCTGAGAAAGGATTCAAACTCAGGTCTCCCTGAATCCAAGTCCAGCACTGCCATTGTCTCTGGCCCTGATTTACTGGAATGAACACTGTGTTAGTTGAGTAAGAAGACCTCTGTCCAGATTCTTCCACACCCATCTTCTCCTGCTTAATACCTGGGTTACCTTGGACAAATTGCTCAATCTTTAAGGGATATTGTAAGGAACAAAAGGAAAGCTTTTGGAGAAAAGCTTGAGGTCACTACCTGCCCTAACCCACCGCTCCATAAGGCACATAAATTAGGGAATCCAGGTATGAGGTGGTTGCAGAAACTCAATAGAGGATGCTAGCTGACTGAGCTTCAAACTGGCTCCTTAAAAATGAGATGGCAGGGCAGCTAGCTGGCACAGTAGATAGAGCACTGGCCCTAAAATCAGGAGTGCCTGAGTTCAAATCCAGCCTCAGACCGAACACTTGACACTTACTAGCTGTGTGACCCTGGGCAAGTCACTTAACCCCAATTGCCTAAAAAAAAAATGAGATAGTATCTGGGTACTAGAGCTGATCTAGCAACCTAATAGATCTCTACTCTCTGGTCCCAGGCTGCATGTAGCTACAATAATAATCAATACTCCACCACTCTCTGTTTAACAAAAGTAGAGATAATCAGGATTCACTATTTTATTATATATATATATATATATATATATATATATATATATATATATATACACACACACATACATATATGTATGTATGTATATGTGTGTATATATGTATATATGTACATATATACACACATATACATACATATATAAATTCATTAAAACATTATGTAATTAAAATGTATGTATGTGTGCATGTGTGTGTGTGTGTGTATGTAGCTCTTTATTAATTTTATTCTGTAGGTTTGGGGCCAGTGTTGAGATGAAGTGGCGGTGAACCAGAGAACACTGCTGCAAAAAAGCAAAGAACTGAGGGAAGCAATCTGTCTACTAATCAATTTAGATGGAAAATAAACAATGGCGATGAGGGGCTAGAAGGTAATTAATGATGAGGGAATAGTAGGGGGAAAAGTATCTAACCTCATTTTTTCCCAGACCTCCCTCTCTCCCTTCTCCCAGACCTGGCCTTCTTTTCTGTGGAATGCTTTAGTCATTTTTTTCCTGCGCTGATTAAAATGTTGTCTTTATACATCTCCAAAATCACTAGCCTGTCTTCTTCCCATTCTTTTCTTTCAAGAAAGTGTTCAATCAACCTATCAACAAGCATTTACTAAATACAATCTGTGTGCTACCTACTGTGCTAGGCACTAGGGATACAAAAACACAACCGAAGCAGTGCCCACCCTCAAGAGGCTTACATTTGATCTGGAAAGACAATATGGAAATATCTAGGTATATACAAAATAAATACAAAATAATTAATGGGGGAGGTCTCTGGAAGTTTGGGGAATTAGTAAAGGAATTGGTAATGCTTGAGCTTAATTTTGGAGGAACAAAGAGATTTTAAGAGGTGTGAAAGAGATGCATTCTAGACATGAGGGACACCAAACATAAAGGCATGGATATTGGAGATGGAGCATCACGTGTAAAGAATAACATGAAGTTTTATTGGTTCATGAGGGAGAATAATATACAATAAGGCTAACAAGAGGTGTCGGGGCCAAGTTGTGAAAGGATTTGAGGATCTTATATTTTATCCTAGCAGCAAAAAGAAGCTATTGTAGATGTACTCAGAACATTGCTTAAAGAAAATCACTTTAACCACTATGTGAGGATGAATTACAATGGAGAGATACTTGAAGCAGGAAGACTAATTAAGATGTTAGTACAATAGTCCAATTGAGAAGTGATGACAAATTGAACTAATATGCTAGCCTGTATGTATTCAAGAACAGGGGATGGATGAAGGAGATGTGGAAGCAGAAATGACAGATTTAGTACTTAAAAAGAAAGAGCAAAAAACCCGATCATTGAAAACTTTCATTTAATACAGAAGCTAGAAATCCCAACCAATAACAACACAGATAGCAAAAACAATACTGGTCTCTAAAATGACTTCAAAGAGAGATATGAACGCTTACATAGAAATTTTGAAAATCTTTTTTGAGTTTGATGGCATAAACTCAACTAGTATACCAATTATAGCAAAGGAGAGTTAATTCTAAAAAACTAGCATATGCTATAACTATTAGATTCTTCTATAACATTAACGTGAAACATAAGAACATGTCAGGATCCATACACAATAATGTATTCTGCACCCACTGCCACGGTGAGAGGCATAGGAGGAAAAGGTGGAGCTGCCATCTTAAGAGGGAATACTCCTAAGGACGAGTGTTAGAAACCATCGTGGCAGAAGTAGCTTAGGAAAGCTATCAAAGACATCATTTTCAAGGAGGCACTTGAAGTGGAGAATGTGAATGCTATGTCACTCAGTTAAGGGTAATAGAAAGAAACATGTGGAATGGCATTTGAAGAAACAATAGTATCACAAATTGTTGACACTCAAATAACAAGCGAAAGAGAAAATGAAAAGGTTAAGGTTATCCAAGGAGTCCAAGCAATACAATGAACAAAATTAACAATTTGACATCACCCAAAAACTTTTTCTATAAAGGACAGAGATTCAAAGAAATTGGATTGAGAGAATTCCCAAAGAAGAAGGGGGAAGAAAATTTCTGATAATCTTTAAAATCACAAATAAGCTCAACACAATGAAAATGATGGAAGTTTGCATAACTTATAGAGTATAATTAAGTTCTAATTGGTGTGAATAATGAATTTCCGGGTAAGTGATTGCATTATTCAAATTTCTCTGCCTATTTCCACCGGGCTAGAACCAAGACTTCCCCTAGATTCATTATTCACACTAGTCGGGACCCAGCTATATACTGGTTGAATGCCACTACTATATGGAAGTACAGAAAGATTACACAAGTGAGGTGATTGAAATACTATCTACTTTGCAAATCTGGAAAGTAATGATCCCATTTGGATAAGATTCAAAATTATTGTCGGGGGAAAGTGTGACCTGGATGCTGATAGATCATAGCAACAATCAGGGCTACCCTAGGGTGGGGGTGGGAGAAGGGCTGGAAATGGGTAGGGGAAGGAGTAGAGAGGAGGAATGACAGTGGGGAGTCAATTTTGTTTCAGATTCCCTGTTTATATAGACAATTGAATTAAAAACATATTACAGAATCATAACCATGTGAAGCATACTGATTTATTCATGGATATTTAGACTTCCATATTTGTTTATTGTCTAATCAGAGCACTTGAAGATTCTCTGTATTAGCGCACATTTCAGATGAACAGGGCTTCGAGCAGCTCTAAGGGTGTGGAGTGGGGCACAGGTCAGCCTCAGCACGGTGATAGGTGGGAAGATTGCTGTTACTTGGTCTCAGCAAGTGGGCAATACTCCCAGCTGTTGTGTCAAGATCCTAGGATTAACGTCAACAGGTGGACAGGATCTCCCAGGCATTCAGGCAGAGTGCAGAGGCTACTGAACTACTGAGGCCTTTCCCTGAGGGGTGAAGCAAGAAACAGGGAAGAGAGCCTTCTTTTTCTGGTTTAAGGACTAATTTCGGCAACAAAGATCTGAACCAGGTGATATGAAAGGATATTGAAAACCTTAAAGAAGGAACAAAGAATATACCAACTCTCTCTCAGCCCAGGTAGAGCCCTAAATAATCAGTAACTATGGCTAGTAAATTTGTACCTCCAGTTCACTGATTTAGAGTTATTCTGTTGTGAAGAAAAATATTCCTTTCTCTGAAAACTCTCTGTACTCTCATCCCTAACTAGTTCAAAACTATCACTCCCTAGTCCTTCTTCTTTCTGGCCTACATTTTAATTGTGCCTTATGTTCTAGTCCAGTGTAGCAGGAATGTAAGAGAAAGAACACCCAATATATGAGAGGGTGGCCAAGAATATAGTGTCTGCACCCAGTTTACTGGTAGTGTAAGAAAATGGAAAGAGAATGAAAAAAAAAAGAAATTGAGGATGAAGGGAATTTCATTAGTGAATGGGTGGCGGGGCACAATTAAAATGTAGGCCAGAGACAGAAAGGGATTAGGGAGTGATAGTTTTGAACTAGTTAGGGATGAGAGTACAGAGACAGTTTTCAGAGAAAGGAATATTTTTCTTCACAACAGAGTAACTCTAAATCAGTGAACTAAAGGTACAAATTTGCTAGCCATAGTTACTGATTATTTAGGGCTCTACCTTCCAAGTCCTATGATGGTGAGTGACCTTTTTTTTTTTATTGTAGTATCACCCCTCCAAACAGTGAAAAGCTTAGAGTACTGGCAGTAGGAAGTTTAAAGGCAAGAGAAACAAATTCCAAGTTCCCAGGGACTCGACTGAATTCATTTGGGCACCATCTCAGTAGCTGTATACCAAAATGATAGGGTAGTGAGATTTCCCACAGGTGGAACACGCATTTAGCTCTGTGTCAGACCTCATGTTTGAGGTCTCAATCAATACAACACTAAGATTTTTTTTCCTGGGAACCCAGGATCTTCAGCTCTAAATATGGTGTCTAAGGTACTAGATGGGATGGCACTAGACCTGTGATTCTCAGACTTGCTAGTTCCTGGATAATGTTTCTATAACAATTCTAAAACATTTTACAGTTAAAAGGAAAAATTAGTTAAAGTTAAATACACAAATGACTGAAAAATGGAATCCATAAATTAAGACAGACAAACTGGTTTGAGCATTTTTTCTGTCCTGCTATATTCCTCTGTTCTAGGTTTTCATGCTTGTTTCTTGATGGCCTGTACCTGGAACTGACAAGTGAAGCTATTATCAACCCTTCTATGTGTATTGGGCATGATTATTGGAACTCAGTTCTCAAAATGCTTAGAACAAAGAGAAGATCACTCATAGATCATTTCCTAGAAGCCTATGTGTCTTACACGAGTGTGATGGCATCACTGGGGTCTATTGTCATATGGTAGAAAAGAAAAAGATCTCATACGGTAGTAAGGCCATAAACTCAGGAGTTGAAGCTGGACCCTGATGACATCAAAGCCAAGGCAAGAGGTTTTAGACATTCTCTTAAATGTCCCTAAATTTCTAGGAAAGAAATTCAAAGGGGCAGTTGGCATTGCACCCTGAACATTCATCATTGGGTTTTTGAAGTTACTGTTGCCTCCTACTATATTGCAAATCAGAGATTAAAGAGGAAATAGATTACAACTGTTGTAGAAGTCTAGGAGACTGCTCCCATTTAAATCTAGGTGTCAAGAAGGTTTTTATTATTTTACTCTCTCAAATGTTATTTGCATTGTTTTTATTCTTAATGAAATGTGTTTTGCTATTGCATTTATGAGCCTCTTGTCTGGGATGGGATTAGAAAACTGAATCATATGATTGATTACCCAAAACAATCATGCTGAATATGAAGGATGGTGAGGGGGTGCTATACCTCGGAGGAACTAGGTAGTCCAGTGAATAGATCTCAGGGCATGGAGTCAGGAAGACCTGAGTTCATAATCCTGCCTCAGACACTTACTTAGCTGTGTGACCCTAGGAGCTAAGTCACTTCAGTTCTCTATATCTATTTCTTCATCTGTAAAATAGGTATAATAATAGTACCTACCTCACAGGGTATATGTAATAATGGAGTTATTGTGAGAATCAGATGTGTTAACATTTATAAATGCTAGCTATTATTATCATTACATTTGCAAATTGAAATTGATAGCTATGCAAAACTGGTATTTAAAGCACTCTTCAGATTGTCCCTTCTAGACTACTAACTTTATCTAGGTAAGCCAGACAGATACACGGTACCCTAAAAGTTTTAGTGAAGCTTTAAGCTATTATGATATATATTGAACTCTCTATATCTATCATTTTCAATATGTAGAAAAGTCAACCACAAAACCCTTTTAAAGCTTAAAACTGCAGTAAGACTTGTGGGACACATACATACATACACATATACATTATTTTCAGTACATAAAAAAGTCTCAAACCCTTTTTTCAACCCCTGAAAGTATTTTATTAATACCACATATATGGTTTTCACATCAAGAGTGAAAGTGGAGGGAGGGTTGGGGAAAGGAAAAAGCATTTTTGTACTACCTACTATGTTCCAAGTATCATGCTCAGTGTTTTTACAAATATTATCTCATTTGATCCTCACAAAACCATGTGAGGTAGGTGCTACAAACAGAGGTTAAGTGACTTGCACAGAGTCAAACTTCTAATAAGGGTCTGAGGCTGGATTTAAAGTCAGGTCATTCTGACTTTAGACCCAGCACTCTATCCACTACACCACCATCTGCCTAACCATACAAGGTGGAATGTACAGGTTCTTCAATGGTACCCTTCCAATATCAGAAGAAAGCAAGGGAAACACCCCGCCCCCAGCACCTTGGCTATACCTCCTGGGTTGAACTTTTGGGGGAACATAGGCATGTCAAGGTATGATTTGCATCACTGGAGTCAATAAGATCACATGTCCATTTGAGTACTGGAGTACATGAATACCAAAGGAAAGAAAAGAGAAAAGAAAAGAAATAAAAAGAGAAGCAAAAAGACTCAATGACTCCATGTAAACAGGTACTCAATTATTTAAGCTTCAAAATCTAGCCAGTAGATAATCCAGGGCTTTTCCTTCTCTTTCTTATCCCATATACTTCCTCATATCTTTTCTGTTGCTGTTATCATCATGATCATTTCACTCCTTGGCAGCATCTCTACTTCAGGATGATATGCAGAAAAAAGGAAGTAAAACCATCTGTTTTTACAGTTATTAGCACGTTTGTTGTGAGATGGGGGTGGGAGGGGGGATGTTTTAATTATCTGTGTGTTCCCTGCTCCGTTTATCTCTCTAGTGTGGGTGGATTTTTTTTATATATTAAATGTCTCTGCTTGTGTATACTAATTTGTGATGGGTACTGAAACCTCTTCAGTCAGTAATAAACACCAGTCAAATAATGAGGCAAGGACCAACACATCCAGATGTGGGACAGAAAATGGTGAGTAAAAGAGGATGAAGGGAGTGGGGAAAGTAGTCTAGAAAAAAAAAATCTCTGGTATTCAGAGAGCCAGAGGAGTGAAGAAATTACCTGGGCTAGATAGGAGTCACTGTTTTCTCAGGTGGTCAGGAGAGCTCAAAGAGAGTTCAGCTTGAAGTGGGGGTAAAATTAAGATATAGCCAGAATAAGAATGCTGATTTCTTGTATAGTTGGGGAGATAAGTGTCTGTGCCAGCAGGTGATCGGGTTACTGGACAGAAAAAGATCCAGAACCAAAAACTTCTAAGTAAAATGTATTTCCTCAGCTGGACTCTACATCTACTCCATATATCTATAATTGCTGACCAGTAAATAGTTTGCACCCTGGCAAATGTTCATACCTGGTGGTTTATTTTATTTTATTTTATTTATTGCATTCAAGACAACTGATGGGAATATGTTATGGTTGGTGACTTACTAAAAGAAAGATAAGAGAAACAAAAAGGAAGGTAATATCCCTGAGGCCATTGCCCCAAAAGTAACCTGCGATGAAATGGGCAATTCTCAAACAGAAAACTGTCTGGCCAAGTTTCTGCCTTGGCTAGTCATTGGTAACTTCCCATTACTAGCACCCAGGAGAATACAGAGGGGGATTTCTTCTCTAAAGGCAAATACTCTCTGCAATCCTTGGTCTTTCCCTTTTTCCCTTCCAGCTCTAAAAATCCATGACCTATTTTACTTAACTCTTTCAAGGGAAACGCACTCTGAGAGAGTTGTTTGAGAGTTTATTGGGTAAAGTCTAGTGTCAAAACAAAACATATCCAATGACTGCTGGCACACCCTCACCTCTTAGCACCCTGGCAATAGAACATAAAGCCATTGTAAAGTATGCATTCATAGCAGTAGGGATTATCATGAGACACCCATTAAGTTTTAGATGCATTATATGTACAAGATCTAATGTTACTCAGTTAGCTTGGCAGTGTTCAAAAATTAATCAGTCTTTTCCAGGCTTTCTTTGTTTTACTCCCTTTCTATCTGAAATGTCCTAACTCCTTTCCCCTTAATTTACTCTGCTTAATTCACCTTACCTTTACCCTAGGACCAAGGCCAAGGCCAAGTGTTTATATTCTCTCAGGTCACTGAACCCTGGATAAGTCACCTTGTTTTCCACCAAGATTTCAAGTCCACTCTTCAGATTCACATTGAAACTGTTCTATTCCCAGCCACCTATTAAATGACTTGTTAGGGTCTTTTGACACTTCACAAAGAGAAGCTCCCTGAACTCACCTTTCTCCTGTTCTGGGCACACAAGACCCTGCTCTGCTTCCTATAGAGATAGAACCAAAAGGAAAATTGGAAGCCACCTTGTCCAACTGCATCATTTTACCGATAAGAAAACTGAGACCCAGAAAAATAAAATAGCTTCTTCAAAGCCACACACCTAAGGAGGGGCAGAGCAAGGATTGGAATTCAGCTTCTTGATCCAGTGTTCAGTTTTGGTTCCGTAGCTTTCTATTCTGTCTTTCTCTGAAAGCCCCAACTTTCTTTACAACCCTGCCCCATTCCCTGACTCTCTACCCCCCCAGCCTCATATAGCTCATTTCTACTGGGTACACATTAGAATGTAAAGAAATACTCATGTAACACATACACTGCACTGAAAATCCTTTCATTATTCATTCCCTGGCAACATTTTTTTTAGTCTGATCCTCAACTCATCCTTGTCAACCTGTTGTTCTTCAATCATGTCCGTCCCTCCATGACCCCCTGTATGGGGTTTTCTTGGCAAAGATACTAGAATGGTTTGCCATTTCTTTCTCCAAGGGATCAAGGCAAAACAGAGATTAGGTAATTTGCCCAAAGGTTTACAGCTAATGAGTATCTGAGGCTGAATTTGAACACAAGTCTTCCTGACTGTAGGCCTAGCACTTTATCCACTGATCCACCTAGCTGCCTTATCTCTCTTCTAACCATATTCCATTCTAATCTATCCTTCCAATATGCCCCCTGGTACTCCCATTGTATTGTTAACAAACTGCTCTTCACATTATATGATTTACACCCCCTCTACTCCCACCTAAAAAAATATTTGTATTTCTCCCCAGTAGATAAGTTCCTTGAGAGCAGGGACTTTCTCGTTTCTCTATTTGTATTCCCAGTGTTTTGCATAGGGTGGCACATAGTAGGTGTTTAAGAAATGTTTATTGAACTTAATTGACTTGTGATTTTATTGGTGTGAGAAATTCCTGGTGTGTAAATGCCATCTTCCACTGCAGATCAAAAGCTTAGCTTTAATTTATAATCTAAAGAACCATCTTGAGGGCACTGAGAGGTTAAGTGACTTATCCATGGTCATACAGCCGGGTTAACAGAATGTCCTTCCATACTCACCCAGGCACATGATGTTTCCTTGTCCATTGTTACTCTCCCCATGGAAGATCCTGGGACCCATTGCAAATGCTTTCAGTATCCTCTAAATACTGCACCCTGGTACAAAACTCTAGTTGTTCTGATCTATCTATGACTTTACTCACAGAATTGTTTGAGGATGAGATAAAATGATAAATGTGAAAGATATTTGAAAAATTTAAAACAGTTCACAGAAATAGGGTAGGGTACACTCATTCAGCTGCACAGTTGAGTAGGGTCATGAGGGAGACCCCTCCTGAGTTACTGCTGAATAGGCTTTATGACATTATAGTGTAAGAAAGAGTGTCTGGTTTAGAGACTGGGACAGTGTCACAGTAAGGATGTTATTGTCCAAGTACAGACCAGAAACGTGATCAATAAGTCAAAGTCAAGAGCCAAGACACTGACTGTATAGCTGAAAAGCGAAGGTTAAAACCAGGATCAGAACTAAGTGGCATCTCTAAGTGGTGGTGAACTGGTGCTATTATCTTAATAATTATTGTGCAAATCTCCATTTTGGACAATTATTTTTTATTGTTCTTACTTTCACAACATAGAAATGAAAATAATAAAATATTAGTAAGTATAATTGGAATCAATTTTCAATTGAAATTATCTTAATATAATAGTTGTTGCCATGGGTAGAATTATACTGAGAGGGCTTTTAGAAATGAACTCAGTGGCCTATGATGTAAGTTGAACCTTTTAAACTTTTCTGGCATGGGGAAAAGGAGAAGCAGCTATTTCTGGTCATTTTGCCAACTGGCATCATAGGCACTTGTCTGCCTTGCTTATTGGAGAATGTGTAGGCCTATTTATGCCTGCAGGATCTGTGCTGGAGGTATAAGGAAGACAAGGAAAGTAAGTAGATAAGGCTGCTAGGTGAGGTCACCTGACCACCATCAAGTAAACTGAGCAAATTCCCATGATCCCAGGCCATTCATCAAAATGTTCAAGGGCATCAGAGCAACTCTCTCCACTGGTAAAATGCATAAAGTATATGTCAGTCAGGCTATGTGCTATCAGATATCATCTGACTGCACCACAGACATACTAAAGGTATCCTAGATGCTACCAAGAAATAGATTGCTCTTTTATTGTCTATACAAAGAATATCATAAGTGATTTAAAAGATGCAATTGGGAGTAAAACTTATAGATCTATTTACTCATCTATGTACCTGTTGCACACTCCCCAGTAGAACATAAGCTCCTGGAGAACAGAAACTGCTTCACATTTGTCTTTTTACCCTGGGTGTCTAGCACAGTGCTTTGAACACAGTAGACATGTTTAAAATGTTTATTGAATTGAATCTATAATGCACAATCCTTATCAATAAAACCAGAAGATCTAGCATTTAAAGCTCTGCTAAATGCATGTCACTCTTGACCTGAGGTACTGGCATACACAAAAAGATTTTAAACTATTTGTAATGATTAGAAATTATAATAGCTAATATATAATATTTCACTGTGCTAGGAAGGTTAGGGAAGAGGGGCAATTCCTCCCTTCTCTTAAATCAAATAGTTTCCCCAATTGTCACATAATATGATTCTGGATTTTGTAATGTGAGATCCTATCCCCCATCAACTCCATAGCTTTGGGATGATTAAGCAAAACTGTTCTCCCAGTTAAAGAGACATTAAAGGCATAACTAATTCCTTGGCTTAAGGGTTAACCAGACATCATTAGGGGGCAAAAAAGATTCAGCTTGGGTAAGGGATAGGGGGAGCGGATGCTGGTGAGGGGGGCAGAAATAATCCCAAACTATAACTCCATAGAGAACAAAAGAAATATTTCCTTAAGTTTCAGCTAAGGGTTTCTCTGGTGTCCTGCCATATTCATTTCTCCTAGTGCTGAATGAAGATTTCCATGCCTGAGGCACATTGATTGCAGAAAAATAAGTCAGCTTTATTCAGATGTTTTACTAAGGAAAAACAAAAACTCATTATATAATCTTCTCAGTTCAGTGCTTTCTTTGGTGTTCTGGTCAAACCTCTAAGCTGAAACATTTGCTGAAATAACCTAGATTGTGTCTACAAAACAGAGCTGTTTTCATATATCTCTTTTTTCTATCCAAACATTTCCTTTCTTCTTTCCCCCTCCCACCCCATGCATATTCTTAGAGCAGTCTTGCTGACTCAGTGAGCAAATAAGCATCTTGGGCAGCCTTACAAAAGACACATTTCTCATCTCTGCTCCTGAGTCTGCAGCGCCTGGTCTCAGCAATCCTGAGAGCAAGTTGACTAGTATACTACCTCTACATCAGAGCTTTCCTTCCCCATCACAGCTTTCCTCTTCCCCTCTTCTCTTCTTCAACCCTGACTTCTTCTGTTCCCAGCTAGAGGGATTTATCTCTTACTTTATAATCCCAAAGGAATCACTGTTTACTTATCTCTTCAGTCTCTTATAGCACAGAGAAAATAAATTGCATTTTAGTCTGTTTCTAGATTAAACTCCTTTCCTCTTCACTTTATATTGTAGA
This sequence comes from Phascolarctos cinereus, assembly GCF_003287225.1. Taxonomy (NCBI): domain Eukaryota; kingdom Metazoa; phylum Chordata; class Mammalia; order Diprotodontia; family Phascolarctidae; genus Phascolarctos; species Phascolarctos cinereus. The sequence goes on from NW_027555847.1 coordinate 402,488,248, forward strand.
GACATGGCAAGTTTTAACAGCTTCAGTTTTATAATTAGAGAAGTTAGTCATCTCCACTTTCCTAAGGCTATAAAGGTCTGGAAGGAAAATTAAGAGATTGACCATTTATAAAGCAACTAGGTAGTGAAGTGGAGAAGGTTGATCTGGAGTCAATTTGGACAAAGACTACTAGTTGAAGCAGAATTTATTTTGTTCAAGGGGTAGCAGAATAATAGTATCTTCCAAGAAAAATAAATGATCCAGCTAAATAGCATTAGACTTTGAAGAAGAATGGACCCAATGTCTCATCATACACTAGTTGCTCTGCTCACCATTCCTTGCATCTCAAGACATTTCCCTTTGAGAATCTAGCTTAGCTCATGGCTTTTCTCTTAACTCATGATTCAAAAATAGGCCAACTGCATAAGCCTATCCAATGGGGAGAAAGACGTATTAGGGCAGAGAAGTTGAAGGAATAAGACTGGATGTGTCACAAGATCAAAGATTTACAGGGCCAAAGCAATCATGGGTTGTTTATCTCTTCAATATCTCATAGCATGGAGATAATATATATCTTAACCCTTTTCTGGATTAAACTTTGCCCCTACAATTTGAGGGTCTCGCTCAAGGCTTCAAAAATAAAATACCACTGGCAGAGCCAGGAATGCAATTGGATAGCTTCTGCTCAGTTCTATGAATACAGCTTATTATAGGATCCAAGTTGACTTGCCTATAATTCCAACTGAATCTTTCATAAAAAATCTAGGCCTTGACTTGTATTTCTTCTGTAGATCTGTTCTTGTCCTTGAGACAAATGAAAAGCCCAAGAGACAGAGTTTCTGGGTAATTAATAATTAATTTATTAATTAAGCTAACTGATAATAAATTGATGGTCGGTGGTTTCTCTCAGTAACCAAAGACAAAACCATGGAGATCCCTGAATGCTTAAATATCTTTGGAAAAGGAGGTGCCCCTAGCAGGTGAAAATCAACCTGATTGGCGAACAATTAATGAGAGGGTGAACACATTCCTGAAGAGGTAGGCTAAAAGTCATCAGCTCCTCCTTCTGAGAACATGACTGGATCATGAGACTCAGCTGACTCCAGCAATCTAGACAAAGGAATCAATCTCTACCCACATCACTCTAGTCGATTTTCTCCTTCATGAGCTGCGTTCCTCTAGACTACAAAGGAGGGGTGCAAGGTCAAGGGCTCAATGCTTTAGAACTGGAATATCCCTAGATTAGATTCTGTTTACACTATAAACAAAAGTAAGGTCCTCTTGGTGGGTGGGGTCCTGCCCAAAATTATGGAGTGTGTACCCTGAGGATTAGGCCAATCTTACCTACCAGCCTTGTCTTTCAGAGATTGGCTGCATGATCTGCAGGTTGCTGAATGAAGAAATAGAGAGGGAAAACCTCAATCCTAATTGGTTATTAACATAATAGAAAAAATATCATTTCTCTCATCCTATTGCTTTTTTCAGCACCTAACAGTAATGCAGCAGAATTCCCTCCAGCTGTGACATAAGCAGCTACTGGGAAGAGCAAGCAGCAGCCTGGCCTTGTTAGTCCATGGACCATTATAATCAGAATTACTGAGAACTGAATGGGGAAGAGATCAACAACTCGGCGCATAACAATTTCACTTGAACATTTCTCTAGATCCGTGACCTCATAGGCATGAGTACTCCCTCTACCAAGACACCTCCTGATGCACACATGTATTCTCATCTTGTATGATTCTTGCCCATATACTACCCTAAATCCTACACAGTTTCCCTCTACCCATACACTGAGCAGTTAGCTTTTTTTTTTAACATAGCAACCCCCAATGTGGCTAATAAGCCACAGTCATTTTTTTCTAATTTAATGTTTAAGGGGGTATTTAAGCAATGGATAGAAGGAAGCTGTTAAGCAAATCCATATATATCATTTATGAAAGGATAAGAATAGATATGGTGAAGTTGAGAGCAGTAGGAAGGAAAAGAAGCAGAAAATTGAAAAGGATGAAAGATTCCTGGTAAAATACTTCGTGCTAGAGGAAAGCGTTCCATTTCTCTAATTTCATCCTTCTCCAGGGGCTACTTTCCAAGAAGCATGCTTCTCCTGCCCCTTCCCTTACAGAAGTGAAGGATTTTTGATTAACTTCAGTGGTGGTCTCTTGGAAGATCCTCCATTAGATCATTAAATTTCTAGTCCCTTTGGGCAAAGACATCTGTATGATTAAATGGGAAAGGCTCCGATTACTCCAACAATATTCATTTGTGTTGCTCCCATTCCTGCCATGCTGCCTTTTGAGCTGATGTGCCTCTGACATCAGCTCCAAAAGAGGCGGATATATTTAATAGGAGCCCCGGGAACTGGAAAGCCACCCACCTCATGCCAGAATACATCACATGTAACTTATGACCTTTGAGAGAAATCAAGTTAGGCTTGAACAGAAGTCAGTGACTATGAATGCCTATCTAGCATCCCTGTGTTTCTGTGAAAGAAATGTAGCCAGTAATTTTTCCCCTTAGAGCCTCACTTTCTTTATATATAATAGGATATGATTGGAGCAATTAGATTCCTTTTAAGGTCCCATTCAGCTCTAAGTTTCTATAGTTGTGTGATTCCAAGTTGCTAAGATTTCATTACTGATCTTGAGTCACCCATTTTTGGCTTAAGGAGTTTCTCCAATTATTGGGTCTGAAAAGCAAAGAAAACACTTGGTTACCTCATCTAAACAGTAACCGTTTCCTTCTATCCATTGGTGTTTCATTTTGTTTTGTTGCCCAGACATGTGATTTCATTGCTGCGACTTCAACTCTAGGTGAGAAAATTCTACCAAAGCAGACTGGCAATAGTTTGGCAATTTATAGTCATAGAGCATTGCCTGGTAACACTGAGAAGCTAAGTGAGCCATCCAGTGTCTTAAGACCATCATGGCAGAAGTGATCCGCATCTAGTCCATCCTACCTCTGAGATGTTGCTCCTTTATCAACAACACCCCACTACCTTTCTTACATCCACATTCCACTGAAATATCTTAGTTTAGTAAACAGACTTCAAAATCTTTTAGCTAAAGGCCATAGTCCTGGGTAAGGACCATCAACATTTTAAAAACTAGTTACCTGGGGGCAGCCAGATGATGCAGTGGATAGAGCTCTGGCCTTGGAGTCAGAAGGACCTGAGTTCAAATCCAACCTCGGATACTTGACTCTTACTAGCTGTGTGACCCTGGGCACTTAAGTCACTTAATCCTGATTGCCTCACCAAAAATAAAAAAAAAAAAACCAAAAACAAAAACAAACAAAAAAAACCTGGTTATCTAGAGGGCACTTTTCTTAACCTGTTTTAAAATTTGATTTAGTTGATGGAAGTAAGGATTCTTTGCATATTAAATGTGTGCTTTGAAAGTGAGACTTGAGACTAAGGTATAAGGTTTCATTTAATTACAATGGCAACCATCAATTACTTTTATTTTGAAGACACTGATTCAAATTTTCTGTCAGTTAAGTGAAGGAAGAATTTTAAAACAGACACAATTTTAAAATGAATAAATGAATGAGTAACAATAATAGCAAATAGCTAACATTTTTATAGCACTTACTATGTGCCAGGCATTATGCTAAACTCTTTAAAAATATTACCTCATTTGATCCTCACAACAACACTGGGAGGTAGGTGCTATTATTAGCCCCATTTTACAGATAAGGAAACTGAGGCAAACAAGTTAAGTCACTTTCTTAGGGTCACATAGCTAGTAAGTTTCTGAAGCAGGATTTGAATTCAGGTCTTCCTGACTGTATGCTAAATGATGGGGATACAAAAAGAAAAGTGAGATAAAACATATAGTATACTTCAGTTGCAGAATATTATCTGGTTGATAGAGTTCAAACAGACCAGGTCTCAGGAAGTGACATGGTGTAGTATAAAGATTGCTGTATCTGAAGCCAAAAGACCTTGAACTCCTAGCTCTGACCAGCTATGTGACCTTGAGCAAGTGACTTAATATACCTGAGCCTCAGTTTCCTCATTTGTCAAATGACAGGGTTGAACCAGATGATCTCAGAGGTCCTTTGCAGCTGTCAATCTATGATCCTATGAGGTTTGAAACTATGAATAATGGTTTACTATATTATAAATTGTATGAGCACTTAGGTTGCGACTTCTCTTGTATCTGTCTCCTTCTAGACAGCCAGTGCTTTACCCAGAGTAGGTACATAATCCATATTTAATGAACCAAATTACTCATTTAAAATTTAACAGGTCTTATGGATATTAAAGAAGCTAATATATGTAAGTTTGAGCAATAATCCTTCTGAAATAAAATCCATTTTATTGAGAAGCAAACTGAGGAAATGGCTTAACTTGGTTAAAATTATACATGGTTTAGATTTTGGATTTTGAAACAACAGTATAGGCTTATAATTTTTAGCAACACTTCCCTTTGATCCTGTTGAAATTAAAAAAAAAAAACTCTTCCTAATCCCCATACTGATAGAATCAATGGCAGGGAGGGAAGGATACTGGCCAAGGGAGGGTGCCAAATAATTCATCTATGATAAAAGCCCTCTCTATAGCACAGCCTCTCACAGTTCAGTACACTCCCTTTCCTTATCCTCTAGCCCCCAACCCAGGATATTGTATTTTCTTTCCTAATGAGATTTTGATGAATCTGTGAGTTTATCAGTGTTGGTCCTTTGTTTAACAGTACAAATTCCAATTCATACACATTTTTTTTATCCTTTGTGAATCTTGTCTATGTTCTAAAAATCCTCTACAAAACTAGAGACTCTCCTCTGATCTTTTGATATTATGTAGAAAGATATCAATGGAGAATTCAGGTTGTCCATCGATTGATTACCTCTCACTCTCCGTATATGACTCACCTCCTTTTCCAGTCTTACACCTCATTTTTTTTTCTTATATCAGAGGTGTCAAACACAGGCTTTGGGTCAGGGCAATACCTCAAGTACTTCCCAAACCAGACTAAAATAGAATTGGAAAATAGTTATCAAAATAAATTAAATAATAAGACATAGATAAAGTTAATACAATACATGATTTTCTAAGTTTGGCCTGCAGAATTCCTTCTGTACAATTTAATATCCTCCTTTTTTACTTGAGTTTGACATCCCTGCTTTACATGATCTCCCTATCCAAGTCTTCGCTGTTAACACTGAAGGCTACTCAGGGCCAGCTTATATCTCTTACTTACCCTTTTAGTTATTTGAAATTTTTATTCTTTTTGGACTGTATCATTCTGTGGTTCAGAATCAGTCATTCAATAAGCATTTCGTAAGCACCTACTATATTTGAGGTACAAAGAAACACTGAGGATAAAAAGAAAGGCCAAAAACAGTCCCTGCTATCAAGGAGCTCACAGTATACTACTTTTCTCTAAGAAAAAATGCCTATGTACAAATAAGATAGATACAAGATAGATTGGAGATAATCATTAAAGGGAAGGCACTAGTGTTAAAGGGATCGTAAAAGACTTATAGTAGAGGATAGGATTCACAGACATATATTTCTGTAAGAATTTGGGGGCTTATTTTAAAACATAAAAAGGTTTAGGGTCATTAAAAGTACAGAATTTTCTAAAATGCTATTCAGATCACTATTTTTTCTATCCATTCATTTATTCAACAAGAGTTTATTAAGTTTCTGGTATGTATTGAGTACTATGCTAGGCACTGGAGATACACAAAAAAATCATCCTTTCCCTAGAAGAGTTTAAATTTTTTCTGTGTTTCATTTCTGTTATATGAACTGTAAGGATGAGATATGTAATATATGACTCAAAAATGTTTCAAAGGAATACAAATATTTCAGAAGAATAATCACAGTATTATAAAATATTCATGCTAGAAGAGACCTTGGAAATCATCTGTTCCTCTTCTATTTTATAGTTGTGAAAAATGAGGTCCAGAGAAATGATTACTTCCCTAAGATAGCACGGAAAACCAAACTGTTGTGAGAGGGTTTTTTTTTTATTTCTTATCTAATACCCATAGGTTCATAAATTATTAGAGCCACAAGGATTCATAGAAATCATCTGGCCCAACTCTTTCATGTTATGTAAATAAAGAAATTGAGGCCTGAGATGGTGAATTCCCACCCCTCCCTCCCCTTATACAAATATTAAGTACAAGAAAGGAGACTGGAATCCATGTTTTCTGATACCTTATCCAGTTCTATTTCCACTAACCCATGAAGTTTCCCTCTTATATTAATCTCAAACAATTAATTTCATCTATTTATTCTAGATAAACATAAGCTGGGTAGTACAATGGATAAAACACTGAGCCTGGAGTCAAGAAGACTTGAGTTCAAATCCAGCCTCAACCACTTACTAAATGTGTGACCCTGGGCAAGTTACTTAACCATTGCCTGCCTCAATTTCCTCATCTGTAAAATGGGGATAATAATAACACCAACCTCCCAGCATTGTTTTGAGGATAAAATGAGATAAAATTTGTAAAGTGCTTTACAAAACTTGAAGTGTTATATAATTGCTGGCTATTGCAATAATAATTATTGTTATCTATTTTATTTGGTGGTTAAATTAAAAAGGCTTCCATAATTTAAGAAATACAAGTGATAAACTGTCTTTGAGATATATATATATATGTATGTATATTATACACACATATATGCATCTATGTATGTATATGTACACATGTATATATACACATGTGTGTATATACATGTATGTGTCCACATATTTTTTTTTTAGTAAAACTTTCATTGGCCCATAGTAGGTGCTATGTAAATACTTATTCCTTTCTTTTTCTTCAAAAGCTCTAAGAAAATCTAATTCAATATCATTGTTCTAATAAAACTAACATAGAACTCATTAGGAATTTTCTCTATAAATGATTGGGGCCTGTCCTATGGACATGTTCTAGAGATCCTCTTTAGATTTCCTCACCAGATTGCTTCAGTGTTTCTAGCTAAAGTGGGATTATAGATTTTGCTACCTGGAAAATGGGTGATGTTCATTCTGTTCCCCTTGAAGCTGACCAAATCCTTTGTTCTATTTGCTGAAATATGACCTCTTGCTATCTGGCTCCTCTTTTCATGTATTAGAATTTGGAAGTGTGATGGATCTTTAAAAGTCGAAATGAAGAGAAGGGGAGGAGGTTAAAGAGGAGCAGAAAGAGATACAGAGTATGATTGATTTTTTACAATGCCTTTTATCCCCATTCTCACTTTACGCCCACTAAGCCTCATAAAAAAGTAACACATTTTTCTACATTCTATAAAATGATCCCAGATAGTAAAGCACCACATACAGGACATTTTATGTCCTGGTCAACATTGTTATTAGTGATATTAATTAGAGTTGAACTTGTGGGAGGTATCCACACTTTTCACTTTAAACATAAATCAGACCCAAGCATTAGAAGTATGTCTATTGAACTTAATCCCAGCCAAACAACTGTTACCTAGTTCACATTTGAATGTTGATGTGTTTAACTAAACCCTCTTTGATCTCTTTAGCTTCTACTGCTGGACTTGATTTGTAAGAGCAACAATGGAGGCAAATTTGAAATATTTTAGACTTCTAAAAATCAGACCTATTATAATTATTTTGGTTACTAATATAAGTAGCATTTTTATTTAATTCTATTCTTCCATCCCATGGAATAGAAGTTGTGTGTGTGTGTGTGTGTGTGTGTGTGTGTGTGTGTGTGTGTGCGTGTGTGTTCACGCAGGGAGAAAAGTTTAAGTTCAGGTAGAGACTGAAGGAGAAAGTCCCTCTCCACTCAGCACCTTCTATTTTCTACTACAAATAAAATCCTATTACATAGACTATTAAAACAGAGATTATGTTTAAAAAATACATTTCTGTGCTCCAACCAAAGCTTGCAAGTAAGCAATCATTTCTTAAGCACCTCTTATGTGCTAGCATCTATGCTGATTGCTAGTGATGAAAAGACAAAAATGAAAATGTCATTTCAAAAACTCTCAAAGAGCTCATGTTGAAGAGGGAAAAGAAATAGATACACAGGTACACATACATGTATATTATATGTAACATACATATGTATGCTATGTATATTACACACAAAAATAGTTCCCCTGTACCGAGGACCTCCCCCATGCCTTTTAAGCTCCCTCTTGTGCTCTGTCTTCCCTCATGAGAATGTAAGCTCTTTGAGGACAGAGACAATCTTTTACTTTTGCTTCAGTGCTTAATGCAGTGCCTGGCACATAGTAAGTGTTTAATAAATACCTATTTTCTTTTCTCCTTCCTTCCTAAAAAGATACAAAATATATAAAAATCCAATACAAAATAAATACAAGGTCACTTGGGGGAGGAGGAACATTGACAGCTAAGGGGATCAAGAAATGTCTAGTGTAGGAAGATGTATTGAGCTGAGAGTTTAAGTGAACTAGGGATTCTAAGAGGAAGGAGCGGATTCTAGGCATGGGTCATAGCCTGTGCAAATGCAATGGAGATGGTAGATGGCCATTCAAGGAATCATCGATGGCAATAGACCCTCTTTGATCGGTAGATTCTCCAGACAAAAATCACCTAGTACAACAAATATTCTTTCCACTTCTGCCCAGGCACAAGTGCCACATAAATAATTAACCTGATTAAAAATCTTCTGCTCAGCAGAGAGAAAAATATAAAATTGTCGCTGTTTGGTGCTTTTGTTAGGCAATTGAACAAGTTACATGTAAGTTCCTTTCCCCTTTTTCCACCTCATACATATTTCATCATTGGTCCTCTTCAAAAACTAACGTCGGGTAACCAACTAACAACCAGCCCCACACATTGTATTCATCATCTGCCAGGAAATGCAAACCACCCGCTTTACGAACCATCTTCCTTATGAACCATCCACAAAACTAAATAATACCATAGACAAGAAAGATACAGATGTTTGGAGAAAGAAAAGGGTGGATTCGAAAATGTTTAAGGTGGCATAGTTTTGCTTGAATGTACATAAAAATACGTAACTATCCCAGAATACAATGGGCCGCCGCTGGAACTAATTTCCCATCACTGAAGAGCTTTAAACAGAGACTGAATGATTACTCAGGAATGTTAAAAAGGGAATCCCTGCTTAAGATAAGGAGTTGGACTAGATGACTTCTGAGATTCCTTTCAAATTTTCAGTTCTCTATGACACAAGTAGGTGCATGATACTTCTGCTTTCTCTCAACTGTGATATCAAGAACACCTTCCCACCAGCTATAGAGAAACTTGACAGTTACATTTCTAGCTACTATGGAAAGAAATGTGTTTTCCAGATCTATACTCAGTATAAACAAATTCCACTCAATGAAAGTATTTGGTTGTCATACTGAATTTTTGAAAATTGAATTTTTCCTTTTCTGCTTTGCAGAATTCTCACCCAGGAATGCGAAGTTCCCAGCACATAATGAGGCAAGGCTGGCAAAGATATATAGGTCCCACAGTCTCTAAGCCACACTACTTGCCATCAATGTATACCTGGGCAGACAAAACCATGTAGATACCCATATTAACATAGTTAGCACTCCTTAATGAGTCTAGTGAAGTACTGTGGTACTCCAAATACTGTAGTACTGAAGTACTAGGTCCACAAAGATGACGCAAAGTCCCTGCCTCAAGGATCTTATAATCTAGTAAGGGAAATAAGATGGCAACACAAATAATTGTAATGCAATTTAAAAATGTAATCATGGATACACATAGGTGACATAAAAACAAAGTGTTATGGAGAGAGCTGGGGATGGAGAAGTCACTTCTGGTTGTGGGAGTTTAAGGCTGTCTGGCACAGACGGTACCTGAGTTATTCCAGCTGCGATGGGAAGGATTTCAGCTCCTCTGTTTTCACCATGGGATCATCATCATAAAATAGATTGTCGAAAAGCAACATAAGCACTACTAACACTCTTTATTCTCCTCTCTCCTAGAAGAATGGGGGGGGGGAAGTGGGAAAGCATCTAGCTGTCTCCTGAGGTAAGCCTGCTGACCTTATTGTTGAGTCATTTATCAGTCATATCCAAATCTCTCTGACCCCATTTGGGGTTTTCTGGGCAAAGATACTGAAGTGGTTTGCCATTTCCTTCTCTACCTTATTTTACAGATGAGGAAACTGAGGCAAACAAGGTTAAGTGACTTGTCCTGGGTCACACAGCTAGTGTCTGAAACCAGATTTGAACTCATGAACATGAATCTTCCTGACTTTAGACCCAACATTCTATCCACTATGCCACCTAGCTAACCTTGCATATAAGCAAATATAGTTTTATAGAGATACACACATAATAGATGGTGAGAAGGAGGAGAGAAGTTGGGGGGAAAGAGGGAGGACATTAGAGTAGTTGCCATGCAGGCACCATGTGTGGTTCCTCTGGCAAGTTTATGTGGAAGAGATGAAGCTTGAACAGACTTTGGATGGAGAAGAGGTACATGCTTGGCAGAGATGAATCAGTATCTTTTTTTTTTATAGATTGACAACCATTTGGAAAATTCATGAAATTGCCATGCTCATCCCAGCCAACTGTAAACAGTATTGGAGTTAAAATCAGGGCAAGAAGTGGAGACAGTAGCAAAGAAAGTGACTATTTTAAGAGATTTGCCTCCCTTCTTGATGTGAAAATGGGTATTTAAAGGTGTCTGCAAGCTAAATATTTCTCAGGGCTTTGACCAGTAATGATGCAGATGAATCTTTATATAAATCTTTTTTTCTACCAACAGGACTATTTATAAATCTTCCTATTTTATTTTTGTTTTTCTTTTCCAGTTAATCTGTTCTGAGTGAGCAGATTTGTTTACAGTCTGGAGAAAGGGAGAGACAGGAAAGTTTGAATTTCACCAGCTTCTTTCTCTAATAGGCAGCTTTTATGGGCCATGGTCTCAGAAACAGCAGTTAAACCACACATCACATTCAAAATGCATACCATAGTTTACCTATCAAGATCTATTCTGTATCACTTATTAGTTACTTTTTACCATGAACAAAAATTGTTCTGTTTTGATGAAATTTAGTCTTCTTGTAGAAAGGAAGAGCAATCTTGGCACAAAAAGATGACTTGTTTGTATCATATTACCAACTGGCCTACCATCTAATGCTTCTCCTTTCTCAGGAAGGGGCAATCACCATATCCTAAAATTAATTAACTATGGAAGAGAAGCAATGATTTGTCAGAGTACTGTGGATGTGTACTAAGGGGGCACCAGAAATATAAGGCACATCCAAATGTATTTAGTATAACAAAGGATACCATGTAACAAATTTGTAGGCATTGGGAACCAAGGGATATGTTGAGGTATTTAGAGCTGGGGCAAGCGAGAGGGAGATTGGGTCCATTCACTACTCAAAGCTCCAGACTTGCCCTTCTTATTCTCCTTGCCTGTTTCTTAACCCACTTCTCTCTCCAAGAAGTCTCCTTATCCATCAGGAATCATATGTTCCTAAAAATAACAACAACCCAGTGTTGTGGACTCAAAGGTCTCTCAGGAGACCTTTGTAAATCAGGATTTATGTTTCTCTGGTCACACTACTACTACCAAATCTACCTGGGGTGGGATGCTACAGCAGAGGAGAGGGTTGAGTAGACTTACAGCTGGGGCTCATTTGTCCCAGAAATTAAAATGTTTTCCTCCCAAGTTCCTCAGTATAATTATAGCTTGGTACTAGAGTGATAAAATGTGACAAAGAGCAGATCAGCTTCTATTCTACTTCTGTGCACAGCAGACTACTTGAGAGTCAACTCCTCTGACCAGAGCTGGAACAAGAGAAGGAAAACCAGACCTTTTCCCCAAGGCATAAAAACTTTAGAAAGTGTTGGTAACCTTTGCATTTCTTCAGCACCATATAAATAACTGGCCTTGGCATCTAGTTAATAAGTATAATTTGTCAAAAATAGAGAATTAGAAGTTATCAGTTGTTAACCTTCCTCCTCCCAGATGCCTCTTCTCTAGTCCAGACTCAAACCCCTAGGTCATCTCCATTCTGTTCCTTCCCTAACCCCCAAAAGCAACTTCACAGTTTTTTTTTTTGTAGTCTCTTCCCACAGACACTAATTTTATCCTAAAGTCTCTGTTTAGCACCTCAAACATGGGACAATGTTTCAGGAGCTTTTTCTATACAGGATCTTATAAGTCTCCAGGTCTTCTCATCTCCCAAGCTGAATTTACCTCAAAATCTTGATTTGAAGGTCCATTTTGTGATGATTCTTTCAGGCACCAAATTTGTAGTTACTGTGCTGCCTCTGAATGTAAGACATTGTTTTAGGCCAAAGCTTTGAGCAAATAACAGTAGAAAAAGCAAGCATTTGCTTCAATTCATAGAAGGGGGTCTGCATTTACTGCCTTATCAGGAACAGAGTGCCACTTCCCAAATCTCAAATCTGAACCTTCATGATAGACTTATCACAAAGGTCACTGAAAGACCCACTCCAACCAGTGGGCACAGTTAGTGTATGTGTCTGCAATTGAGTAACTACCACAACTTTGTTTTGGATATGTGTCCCTAAAATAGAGCGATCAAATCCAGATGAATTTAATGCTGGTATAAGCATTGTTCTGAACTCAAATTGAATTTTCTAAATTCAGTCCTCAACCTCACATTCAGTGATTCCTCATTCCCCTTAACACTACTGTTGCTATTTCTTGTCAAGAATTAAAGCCAAGGTGGAAAAAAACACCTACACATTTATGGCCCAACTACAAAGAAACAACAACAAAAAAGAGATTATTATGGTGAGGTTTAAAAAAAAAACACAACACTTTGATAGGCCCAAGAAGATTAGAGTCTCTGCCTAACCCAGTGAAATTTCTAATGTAAATTATCCTCTCTTTAAAGATTTAGAGTATGTAGTGAAAAAAAAAATAATGAAGGTCTCCTTCTAGGATCTCCTGGGAGTAGTTAGTTCTCCCCAAACTTTTATTTATGTCTTCATTTATCGTTTCCAGAAAAGAAGCTGTACAAACTATGGTCACCATACTTCTCCATGCCAGCCCACAAATTCTCTACAATGATGACTTCTCTCCCACTTGTCCCCATGCCTCTGACCCCCAGATCTTGTACACTTTCTCAGACAGTTTGTTCTGAGATCTTGGCAGACAATCTATGGCCATTGTCAGGACAAAGTGATAAATGAACTTGGTTGTCTGACATGATATTTATAAATCTCCACTAAATACCTCTGTCTGAGCTATAAAGGTCTCCAGCCTATTTCATCCTAGGAGTAATGTAAATAGTATTTGTGTATTTGTCTGGACTCTCAGAAGAACTGATGCCTGGCTAGCAGGTTGGTGCCTAGGTGGGGAAATCCTAGTCCAAGAGATGGATTCTTTTGGGTCTCCTTTCTTTTTCCCTCCTGCCCTCTGCAAACATTCAAGTCTGGCCCAGTGACTCATCTCTGACTAGAGGCTGTGTAAGATCTCCTTTCATCCTGGAAGACATTCAGACGGTGTGCATCTCTCTGTCTCTCTGCCTCTGTCTCTCTCTCCATACAAATTATAGATACTTTACACATATGGTGAGGAGCAGCCGGACATGTGAGGCTTGTAATCTGCAAAATACTCCCACAGTGATGCAAGCTGTCTCCTGATGAAAATGTAGCTGCATACTCTTTATTCCTTGAGCAACAGAGAGGACCTCATCTGATGTCTCTGCTGCCCTCAGGGGTTGGAGAAAGGACATTCCACTTATCTCTTCAGTTTCTGGAAGAATCTCATTGCTGATCTAAGATGGACAGCCACCGCCCACATTCTCCAAATTTGTGAACGGCTCTTTCTTCATCCTAATAGTCTTATGCAAAATCTAGTCCCCCAAAAAAGTAATAAGTAAAAGGGAAAAAAATAAGAACTGCTCCTTCTAAACACAAGGAAAAGAAACTAAGTCTTTTTGTGGGGAGGGGGTGGCTCAAATTAAAACAATTGGAACCAAAAGTGTTTGGGCTTCTACTCTACAAACATATGCAAAGACTCTCAGAGAAGAATGGTGAAAGGTGCCAAGATATCAATGCCATACTGGCTTCAACCAAGAAATTTACATTGAAGAAAGGAGATGAATTCCTGACACAGAGTAGGATTTCAATTGAGACTGGATGATTTGGAATAAATTTTGAGAAGCTGTATTTGCTCCAAGATCTGAAAGTGGCTTGTAAGGCCTTTATAGCCTCTACTCAGGACAATGGAGGATACCATGTGCTGGATGGTTTAGAAGTAGCAATTTCATTTTATAGTGCTTACACACATCACAAAGATGTGGATTCAATTGTTCATTAGAAAAAAGCCTGAAAACAAAAGCAGCTTTGGCACACTCAGCAGACTTATATTAGGGACCTTCTAAGAAAGAAAGGCTCTCTTTTTGCCCAGCTCTTGTCAGAGTTGTCAGTAACCATTCACCCTACCTTGACTTTCACCTAATTTTCTCAATTTTGAAATCAAGTTACAGGTAATTAGCTCCTTAATTTGTAATCTCAGATTTATAATTTGTTGACTATATTTGGACAAAAACAAACAAAAATACCTTCAGGAAAGCTTAGATATGGATACTTGACCATTTTTAAACCTGGTCCTTAAGGTTTAAGGACCTTTCTTCATTTTTGTTTAATAGAAAGAAACACCTGTGTCTAAGTTAGAGTAGGGTTAGGAAACATTGGCTTTATTTTTGGAAACAGGAGGATTTCCAAATTGAAGGAGGGAAAATTAAAATATTAACAAGCATATTATATTTGAAAAAGTATTAGGCTTAAACTCAGGATACTGGTCCTTAGCCGGTAGTAACATTACTGTTGTATCCATGGATTAGCGCCTTGGTGATTTCCTCATTTGTGAAATAAGGTGGTTGTATTGGACTATTCCTAAGGTCCCTTTTAGTTTTAAAACTTTTGTGGTTCCTTTAAACACACCATAGTTTTTCAGCAGAAGATGCCCATTGAGCAGAGCCTACATAACAACAACAGCACTACGACCAAGGACTGCTGTGCTTGGCTAATGTTATCATCCTGGGGCTTCAAAAGGTACCTTTTACATCCTGGTGCATTAGTCGAAATATTGCCTGTGATGTATATTATCACCCAAGGTTCTCATTAGACAAAATTGTGAAGTAGACAAAGTAGAAAAGTCTGTCTTCTAGCCTTTACTTTTACTCTTAGTACCCCTTTTCATACACCCAAGCATTTATGCTGGATCCTGGATCCCCAGTAAGACGTTAACTAGTAATGCTTATGGCTTGAGTTCTCCGAGGAAAATTGTATTTGAAAAGATATAAAAATCCTGAAGAAACATTTTACATATATATTATATGCACACATTTTATATATATATGTATATATATATATATATGCACACATATACACGTATATACAGATATGTATAAATATATATGCACACACACCGTGTGTGTATGTGTGTGTGTGTGTGTGTGTGTGTGTGTGTGTGTGTGAATATAGCAATTTTCTGTTACTCTATATGTTTCAGTTTTTAAGGTTAGCTCTCAAGGAGCCATTTCCTCCTAAGGCACTATGCTTGCAATTTGGCTAGATGCCACCAAGATGTGTATCATTCATGGCTTCATCGCCCCACCCCTTCCCCGCCAGATTTTTTCCCAGACCTTGATAAATAAACCCAGATTTAGATATCACCTAATTAATTTTGTCTACTATCAATTATTCTCTTTATAAAAATAACCTACTTTTGTTTAATCTATTTTTATATGCAAGTATATTTCACATAAAACACAAACTTGATAAGATTAACAAATGTAGAGGAATTTAAATTCAGCAAGGTACTCTGCTACAATATAAAAATAACTCTTAAAGTAGCATGTTATTAAATAATATTAAATTTATTATCAGTTATTAACATTGGTATATTTATTCATAAAAGGCTATAATAGTACAAAATTAAAGAATACAAACATATAAATATATTTTAGTATTTCCTTCTCTAAAATTAAAATGTTAACACTAGAAAGAAGGAAATTTAGAGATCATCTAATCCAACACCCTCGTTTTTCCAAGGCTCAGAGGGAAAATGACTTTCCCAAAATCAAGGATGATTAGCTGAAAACTGACCTAAGAACTAGAACCCAATCTCCTATTTTCTGGTGTCGTGTTCTTTTTTCCAAAGCCACAAACTTCAACTGCAAAGGGGCAGTATTTAAGCTAATTTTCCCCACCATTGCCAAGCAAAATACTTATTATGATTTTTTTTCATTTTGTTAGAATTAGAAGCCTTTTAAGATTAAAAAAAAAAAAAGCATCCCATTCAGCTCCAGCATTTCAGCCCCAGGGTAGCAGCTGTTTCTGGAGCTCTCAGCCCACAGACTGAGGGGAAATTGAGTGGCTGATCACAGGGGCATTGCAGGGATCTCTTTTCCGGTGCTGAGGCAGGATTCTTTTGCTTTGCCTGTGTTTGGATCTAAGTCACAGTTTCTGGGTAGTGGTCCTGGGGCAAGGAGGAGCTTTGGTGTGGTGGAGCTTGTAGTAGAGAGGGAATCCTCCTGACAGTTCCAAGGTAGAAAAGAGCACTTGTGGTCACTTATACACCAGAGCACAGGCCAGGAAAGGAGTAAACACCTTGTTCTTGATCGTACCATCTTGGAAGAACTGAAAATTTACAGGGCCCTCAAAGTATCTCTGAAAACAACTGTACAAAACCCCCAAATCTTGGGACACTACATTTTCCACACTGAAAGCAGACTCCTACCTTAACAAAGAGTTTAAAACTCAAGTAACTGGCTGGGAACATGAGCAAATGTGCAAAAAATGTCAGACCATAGAATCTTTATTTGGTGACAAAGAAAATCAAAACATATAACCAGAAGAAGACAACAAACTCAAAGCTCCTACATCCAAAGATTCCAAGAAAAATATTAATCAGTCCCAGGCCATGGAAGGGCTCACAAAGGATTTTCAGAAGCAAGTAAGAGAAGTAGAGGGAAAACTGGAAAGAGAAATGAGAGCGATGCAAGAATATCATGAAAGTCAACAGCTTGCTAAAGGAGACCCAAAAAAATACTGAAGAAAATAACACCTTAAAAAATAGCCTAGAGGGGCAGCTAATGGAGCTAGTTGGCACAGTGGATAGAGCTCCAGCCTTGGAGTCAGGAGGACCTGAGGTCAAATCCGGCCTCAGACCAAACAATTGACACTTACTAGCTGTGTGACCCTGGGCAAGTCACTTAACCCTAATTGCCTAAAAAAAAAAAATGGCCTGACCCAAATGGCAAAAGAGGTCCAAAAAGTCAATGAGGAGAAGAATGCCTTAAAAAGCAGAATTGGCCAAATGGAAAAGGAAGTCAAAAGCTCACTGAAGAAAATACTTCCTTAAAAATTAGAATGGCACAATTGGAAGCTAGTGACTTCACAAGAAATCAAGACATTGTAAAACTAAACCAAAAGAATGAAAAAATAGAAGACAATGTGATATATCTCATTTGAAAAACAACTGATCTGGAAAAACAGATCCAGGAGAAAGAATTTTAAAAATATTGGACTCAAAAAAAGAGCCTAGATATCATCTTTCAAGAAATTATCAAGGAAAACTGCCCTGATATTCTAGAACCAAAGGGTAAAATAGAAATTTAAAGAATCCATTGATCACCTCCTGAAAGAGATCCCCAAAGGGAAACTCCTAGGAATATTGTAGCCAAATTCCAGAGTTCCCAGGTCAAGGAGAAAATATTGCAAACAGCCAGAAAGAAACAATTCAAGTATTGTGGAAACACAATCAGGATAACACAAGATTTAGCAGCTTCAACATTAAGGGATCAGAGGGCTTGGAATATGGTATTCCAGAGATGAAAGGAGATAAGATTAAAACCAAGCATTACCTACCTAGCAAAACTAAGTATAATCCTTCAGGGGGGAAAAAAATGGATATTCAGTGAAATAGAGGACTTTCAAGCATTCTTGAGGAAAAGACCAGAGCTGAATAGAAAATTTGACTTTCAAATGCAAGACTCAGGAGAAGCATGAAAAGGTAAACAGGAAAGAGAAATCATAAGAGACTTATTAAGGTTGTATTGTTTACATTCCTACATGGAAAGATGATATTTGTAACTCATGTGACCTTTGTCAGTACTGGGATAGTTGGAGGGGGAAAAATTATATGGATAGATAGATTGACCTTCAAATACAAGACTGAAGCGAAATATGAAGAGGTAAACAGGAAAGATAAATCATAAGATATTTATTAAGGTTGAAATGTTTACATTCCTTCATGGAAAGATGATATTTGTAACTCATGAGACCTTTGTCAGTATTAGGGTAGTTGGAGGGTAAAAATTACACGTATGTATGTATGTATAGATAGATAGATAGATAGATAGATAGATAGATAGATAGATAGATAGATAGATGGCACAGGGTGAATTGAAGATGAAGGGGGGTCATATCTAAAAAATAAAATTAAGGGGTGAGAGAGGATTATACTGGAAGGAGAAAGGGAGAGGTAGAATGGGGCAAATTATCTCACATAAAACAGACTAGAAAAAGCTTTTACAGTGGAGGAGAAATAGGGGAAGGTGAGAGGGAATGAGTAAATCTTATTCTCATCATTTTTGTCTTGAGAAGGAAATAACATACACATTCAATTGGGTATGGAAATCTATCTTACTCTACAGGAAAAGCGGGGGGAAGGGGATAAAAGAGGTGGAGGTGTGATGATAGAGGGGAGAGAAAATTGGGGAGAGGATGTAATCAGAAGCAAACACTTCTGAGGAGGGACAGGATCAAAAGAGAGAATAGAATAAATGGGGTGCAGGATAGGATGAAGGGAAATACAGTTAGTTTTCCACAACTTTGGAAGTGTTTTGCATGACTACACATGTATAACCTGTATTGAGTTGCTTGCTTTCTCAATGAAGATGGGTGGAGAGGGAGGAAGGGAGAAAATTTGGAACTCAAAGTTTTAAAAACAAATGTTAAAAAATTGTTTTCACATGCAACTGGGAAATAAGATACACAGGCAATGGAGTATAGAAATCTATCCTGCCCTACAGGAAAATAGAAGGGGAAGGGAATAAGAGAAACAGGGAGGAGACAGAAGAGAGGACAGATTAGGGGAAGGAGTGTTCAGAATGAACATTGTCTTGGTGAGGGGAAGGATGAGCTGGGGAAAAATTTGGAACTTGAAATCTTGTGGAAGGGAATGTTGAAAACTAAAAATAAATTAATTTAAAAAATTTTAAAAGACAAAAAAAGGTGTTTTTTTATAATGAGATAAATTAGCACTTCCTCCATGAAGCTCCTAGCCTTCAACTAAAAGAGAAGATTAATACTATGCTGTATCTTGACTTTATCTCCCATAATTACCTCTTTTGAACCATGGGAGAATAATGTTTCTCCACTTAACTCTTCTCTTTACCTTAGCTTTTGTACTGTCCCAAGCTTCAGGGGTTTTGTGCAGCTGTTTTCAGAGACACTTCTAGGAACCTGCAAATTTTCACTTCTTCTAAGGTGGTATGATCAAGGGCGAGGTGTTTACTCCTTTCCTGGCCTGTGCTCTGGTCTGTGAGTGACCACAAGCACTCTTTTCTGTCTTGGAACTGTGAGGAGGATTTTCTCTACAGCACCACTACAGGCTCCACCACACCAGCACTCTTCCTTGCCCCAGGATTGCTACCCAGAACTGTGACGCACATCCAAGCACAGGCAAAATAAGAGAATCCTTCACCTGCAGAGAAATCTCTGCAATCCGTCTCTGATGAGCCACTCAATTCCCCCTCAGTCTGTGGGCCAGAAGCTCCAGAGGTAGCTGCCGCCCTGGGCCAAGCTTTGGAACTGGGGCTGTGACCTCAGTCCTCCCTCACCGCAGACACAGACCTTTCCTACTGACCTTCTAAGTTTTCTTTGGTGTTTGTGGGTTGAGAAGTCTGGAAACCACTACAGCTGCCTGAGATTAAGTCCTCTGAGGCCTGCTCCAGGTTTGCTGCACCATTGCCAAACTGCACTCTTCTCCCTGGCTGGGCACAATACACCTTTCTGATCAACCATTCAGGCTGTCTTGGGCTGACAGTTTGTTTCACTCTGTCTTTTTGTGGGTTCTGCTGCTTTAGAATTTGTTTAGAGCCATTTTTACAGGTATTTGGAGGGCTTCTGGGGAGAGCTCAAGCGAGTCGCTGCTTTTACTCCACCATCTTGGCTCTGCCCCTTTACCTTAGCTTTTGGATATGGCAATTTGTATACAAGTTTTTGTTGTTTAGTCATTTTTGATTCTTTGTCACCTCTTTGGCAGTTTTCTTGGCAAAGATACTGGAATGATTTGCCATTTCCTTCTCCATCTTACTTTATAGATAAAGAAACTGAGGCAACAGGTTTAAGTGGTTTGCCCAGGGTTGTACAACTAGTAACTGTCAGAGACCAGATTTGAATTCAGGTCTTCTTGACTGAAGGGCTGGCACTATATCCACTGCACCACCTAGCTGCCTGGTGCAAAAGTTAATTGACGTCAAATGCTTATAATTACATAGTAATCACTAAATGCTAAAAAATTTCCCTAAGAAATCATTTTAGAAGCTTCAAATCTGAAGGAGATTACACCTTTTAAGGTATAATTTTAAATTGAAAATACCTTTTTATTTTTAAGAACCCTACATTTCAATCCATTTGAAGTCAAGAGCTTAGGAACAAGGATACTTACTGTGGAATTTCAGGTACCTGAAAGCAACAGCTTTGTTCCATCTTACAGGCCTTGCCTTCTATCAACTCTGCGGTTTGTCTGACTCCATGCTTTGCTAAGTGTGGTTTTCTGACTAAGGCACTAGACTGCAGTACATGTTTTCAGCCCCCATTTCTGGTAGAGTTGCTTTTGTTTTTAGTAGAATATCAGTAACAACATATTGTAGGAGTATATACTGCAACATTCCACAGCCCTCAAAAAGAACAGGGGGAAACCTGAGCCAAAGAATTACTTAATCCTCATATCACTGGGAAAGTAACTTCTGCTAATAGAGCCAACTGGAAAGAACTTTCATAATCAGTGGCAGGATTTAGGAACTAAACACCTTAATGCTAAAAACAAAAAGAAAACCCCTAAGGGTTATGCACCTTTGAGAAAGGGCATTCTAGACGCAGTGGAAGGATATCTATTTTGACAAACTCCAAGGACATGCCCTACAAACAGAACAGCTTGCATGACCAAATGGGAGATACATTTTCCTTCCTAATTTCCATTCCCAAGTTCTCTGTCCC
This sequence comes from Phascolarctos cinereus, assembly GCF_003287225.1. NCBI lineage: Eukaryota > Metazoa > Chordata > Mammalia > Diprotodontia > Phascolarctidae > Phascolarctos > Phascolarctos cinereus. The sequence continues at coordinate 402,509,372 of NW_027555847.1, forward strand.
AAGGGATGACTGAATCTGAGGCATAACCAGACATCAGAATTACTTTTTCCTGCTAATGTCTATGGTACTTTCCCTTTCTTGTTTGAGCAATTCCTTAAAATGTTGAAAATGCAAGCTCAACAACATTTTTCAATAGATACAGTGGTTGTCTTTTCAATTTTAACCTGAAGTAATTTAGGACAGAGATGTCAGATTGTCTAGAAGCAGTAATGGAATTTTTAAATTTTGAATTATATTCTTGTATATTATTATTAACTTGGCAAATATAAACAATTCTTTACCCAAAGAAAACCAGAAAAAGAGAATTGTATATGAAATGTATAGCTCTTTCTTTTTTAAAGAATATAAATGCTATATTTAACATGGCAGCCCCAACACTATCCAGTCTGTGTCTCTTTCGGAACTTCTTTATGGACTCCTGCTTATTATTAAATACTTCATTGACATTTTATTCTCTTCTTTAGGCATCACTACCACTGTCCTCTCCATACAGCTCATCTCCCCCACAAAACAATAAATAAATAAAAGCTCTCCTTTATAACAAATAAGCATAGTTAGGCAAAACTAATCTATACATTGACTGTGTCTGAAAATGTAAGTTACATTCTGTACCTCAATCTAGCCCATCTCCATCCTACAAGTGGTAAAAAAGATAATGATTCTTGGAGAATTGTGATTAGTCTGTATTACCATAGTTCTTAAGTCTTTCACAATTATTTTCATTTTTTTTTTAGTTTTAGTTTTCAATATTTACTTCCACAAGATTTTGAATTCCAAATTTTTACCCCATCTCCCTCCTCTCCCCACCATTTTTTTCTCTGAAGGATTATACTCAGTTTTTCTGGGTAGGTGATTCTTGGTAGTAACCCTATCTCCTTTGCCCTCCAGAATATTATATTCCATGCCCTATGGTCCTTTAATGTGGAAGCTGCTAAATCTTGTATTATCCTGATTGTGTTTCCACAATACTTGAATTGTTTCTTTCTGGCCGTTTGCAATATTTTGTCCTTGACCTGGGAACTCTGGAATTTGGCTACAATATTCCTAGGAGTTTTCTTTTGGGGATCTCTTTCAGGAGGAGATCAGTGGATTCTTTCAATTTCTATTTTGCCTTCTGGTTCCAAAATATCAGGGCAGTTTTCCTTGATAATTTCTTGAAAGATGATGTCTAGGCTCTTTTTTTGATCATGGCTTTCAGATAGTCCAACAATTTTTAAATTCTCTCTCATGGATCTATTTTCCAGGTCAGTTGCTTTTCCAATGAGATATTTCACATTGTCTTCTATTTTTTCATTCTTTTGGATTTGTTTTACAGCATCTTGATTTCTCATAAAGTCACTAGCTTCCAATTGCTCTATTCTAATTTTTAAGGAAGTATTTTCTTCAGTGAACTTTTGGACTTCCTTTTCCATTTGGCCAATTCTGCTTTTTAGAGCATTCTTCTCCTCATTGGCTTTTTGGACCTCTTTTGCCATTTGGGTTAGGCTATTTTTTAAGGTGTTATTTTCTTCATTATTTTTTTGGGTCTCCTTTAGCAGTCTGTTGACTTGTTTTTCATGATTTTCTTGCATCACTCTCATTTTCTTCCCAGTTTTCCTCTATTTCTCTTACTTGCTTCTCAAAATCCCTTTTGAGCTCTTCCAAGGCCTGGGACTTATTCATATTTTTCTTGGAGGCTTTGGATGTAGGAGCTTTAACTTTGTTGTCTTCTTCTGGTTGTATGTTTTGATCTTCTTTGTCATTAAAGTAAGATAATATAGTCGGACTCTTTTTGCGCTGCTTCCTCATGATCCTGGCCAATTACTTGAGTTTTAAACTCTTTGTTAAGGTACGAATCTGCTTCCAATGTGGAGAATGTGCTGTCCCAAGCTTCAGGGTTCTGTACAGCTGTTTTCAGAGATACTTGTAGGGACCTGTAAATTTTCACTTCTTCCAAGGTAGTGAGGTGTTTATTCCTTTCCTGGCCTGTGCTCTGGTCTATCGGTGACCACAAGGACTCCTTTCTGTCCCAGAACTATGAGGAGGGTTTTCTCTTCACAGCCACTACAAGCTCCACCAAACTAGCGCTCCTCCTCACCCCAGGACCACTGTCCAGAACTGTGACCCGGTTCCAAGCACAGGCAAAGCAAGAGTTTCCAGCCTCAGCACTGGCAATGAGATCCCTGCAATCCCTCTCTGATCAGCCACTTGATTTCCCTTCAGTCTGTGGGCCGAGAACTCAGGAGGCAGCTGCCCTCCCCAGGGCTGAGACCTGGAGCTCCTCTCTCAGCACCACAGAAACAGAATTTTCCCACTGACCTTCTAAGTTGTCTTAGGTGATCATGGGTTGAGAGATCTGGAGACCACCACAGCTGCCAGGGATTCAGTCCTCTTGGGCCTACTCCAGGTTCACCGAGGCCTTCACACCCATGCCACACTGTGTTCCTCTCCCTGTCCGGCACAATATGCCCTTCTGATCAATCATCCAGGCTGTCTTAGGGTGGAAATTTGTTTCACTCTTTTTGTGGGTTCTGCTGCTTTAGAATTTGTTTAGAGCCATTTTTTAATAGGTATTTGGAGCGGTTTGGGGGAGAGATCAAGCAAGTCACTGCTTTTACTCCTCCATCTTGGCTCCTCACAATTATTTTCCCTGACAATTTTATAATCATTTGGTAATTATCCTTGTGGTTCAGCTCACTTTGTTCTATATCACAGGTTCTCTTAATCTCTGAATAATTTCTCTGAATCTGTCTCATCATTTCTTATACATGACAATAGTTCTTTACATTCAGGTACTATACTTTTTTCAGACATTTCTGAGTTATTGGGCACCCTTTTTTTTTTTAAGTTTTGGCTATAACAGAAAGTCCTCTTCTGAGGATTAAATGTATCTTTATATACAGCAGTCCTTCCTTTCTTCTTTGATCTCTTTAGGTTATATGCCTAGAAGAAGTATCTCTGGGTCCAGGGTATGTACGGTTTAGTGACCTTTCTGTGAACAGTTTCAAACTGCCTTTTGGAATGGTTAGAACAATTCAAAGCCTCACCACAGCCCCTGTAACAACTTCATTTTTATCATCTTTCCCTATCTGAAGGTTGTGTGGATCTGCAAAGTTGTTTCCACTTTCACTTTACTAATTAGTGATTTGGAGCATTTTTTTTTCAGTTATTGATAGTTTGGCTTTCTTCTGTTGAAAACTGTCTGGGTAATAAAAATTTAGCTATATAGCTACAGCTAGGTGACAGAGTGGATAGGGTGGTGAGTCTGGAGTCAAAGACTCTCCTTCCTGAGTTCAAATCTGGCCTCAGATACTTACTAGCTGTGTGACCCTGGGCAAGTCACTTTACCATGTTTGCCTCAGTTTCCCACTTGTAAAATGAACTGGAGAAGGAAATGGCAAACCACTCCAGTATCTTTGCCAAGGAAACCCCAAATGGGATCACAGAAGAGTCAGACATGACTGAAGAACAACAACAAACAGGAATTTTAAGCACATATGAATAGAACTGTTTTTAGCAACAGGCAGTATAATAAGGTGTGTCCTAATAGGAAAATCAGTGAAACTAGAAGTCAGAAGACCGAGAAAGGTTGAAGTTTTGTTTCCTTCCATTATTAGCTATGACCTTGGTTAAATCACTCAGTTTTGTTACACGTAAAATGAAGGACTTGTACTATATGACTTCTGAGGTCCATTACTGTTCCACTTAGATGATACTATGACAATATTCCATAATGGTTGGAGCCAAGAATATCTGAGTTCAAATGTGATCTCAACTACATAATAGCTGTGTGACTCTGTACAAACATTTAATCTTTTTCAGCCTCAGTTTCCTCATTCGTAAAATGGAGATAGATAATAATAGCAACTTATTCATAAGGTTGTCATGAAGATTAAGTGAGCCAACATATGCAAAGTATTTTGCAAACTTTAAAGTTCTATACAACTGTAGTTATTATTATAATTATCTTATAACTTAATATTCCATACTGGTTAGAATGCTGGGCTTGGAATAGGAAGAGCTGGGTTCAAATACTGCCACTGACACTTACTAGCCATGTAACCATGGACAAATAACAATCACTATGTGCCTCAGCTTCTTCATCTGTAAAAATGGGGCCAATGTAGTACCTTCTTTGTTGTCCTTCTTTCTTGAAGAGGACTAAAATGACATCACTATGTTAGAGTCAAGTTAAAGTGCATCCAGCTGTGGCTGATCAGACCAATACGAGCTCAGAATGCTCTACCACAGGTTGGACACAAATAGTCCATGTAAACATTTGGGGTGAATTCTCTAAATTTGTACATCTCGAATTTCTTTTGAGCTACTTCAATTCTGCTTTGCTCATAGAGCACAGCGCCTTCTCTGATGAGGACACACCATGCTTGGTGGTGTGCCAAGGTCTCCCATGTCACACAATCAATTCCAAAATTCTTAAGAGAGACCTTGCATCACTTCTTCTGACCACCATGTGAATGCTTGCTCTGTGTGAGTTCGCCATAAAATAGTCTTTTAGGCAAGTGTACATTTGGCATTTGAACAATGCGGCTAGCCCATATTAGTTGTGCTCTCTGCAGTAGAGTCTGAATGCTTGGCAGTTTAGTTTGAGAAAGGATCTCAGTGTCTGGTATCTTATCCTGCCAAATGATCTGGTATCAAATCCTGCAAATTCAGAATATTCCTAAGATAATTCAAATGGAAGCGATTAGGTTTCCTGGCATGGCATATTGTCCAGATTTCACAGGCATACAATGAGGTCAGCACAAGGGCTCTGTAGACCTTCAGTTTGGTAGTAAGTCTAATGCTCTTTTCTCCCATACTTTCCTTTAGAGCCTCCCAAACACTAAGCTAGCTCTGGCAATGCAGGTGATAGGTACATTCCTAGAAAGTACACTGCCAAGGTAAGCAAACTTATCCACAGCATTCAAAACTTCTCCATTTGCTATAACCAATGGTTCTGATGTGGTTTAGGGGTTCAGGGGTCCTGGGACCCCAAAGTCACAATACGCAGGTTCTGCCCGAAAGATTTTGACCCAAGCCTTCTTTCAGCCAAAGACAAGGTTTATTAGAACATTGGATCGATTATAAGAATCTGACCAGTGGCTAGATTTTAAGAATACCAGCAATGGCTAGATTTTAGGAATCAGAACATCTTAATGGAGATGAGATGGACCTTATATGCAATAGAATTCCAGGGAAATGGAGCCTAGATGGGACCAAGGGTGGGAAGTGATTTGGGACTATAGGGATTGCCTGGCTAGGTCAAGGATAATAGAATTGGGGGATTGGGTGTAGCCAAAACAAAGGCCAATGGAGGGAGTCATGGCCTCAGGGGAACACCAGAGATTTGGCCAGGTGGAGAAGTCTAGGGTTTTTCCTTTCTGGGGCTTAGATCCCATCCTCATCAGTTCCACATATAGGTGGTGTAGTGCTGGCTGACAGACTACCTGTGTTTTCTTAATGTTAATTGTTCGGCCAAAATTAGGAAAAGCAGCAGAGGAACAAGCTGTACTTTGTTGCAACTCAGCTTCAGAGGCTGCATTGAGTGCACAGTCTGCAAACAAGAAAAATCATGCGCAGGGACAGTTAGATGGCACAGATACTTACTAGCTGTGTGTGACCCTGGGCAAGTCACTTAACCATAATTGCCTGTAAAAAAAAAAGAAAGAAAAAAAACATGCACCAGCACTCCCTCCACTTTGGTCTTGGCTTGTAGCTTTTTCAAGTAGAAGAATTTACCATCAGTGTAGTAAGCTGACCTTGATGTCATGTTCAGCCTCGTTGAAGGCATTTGACAACATTGCTGAAAACATCGTGCTAAAAATCATGGGAGCAAGCACACAGCCTTTTTCCATCATCCATAACCCAGGCAACCATACCTGGTAGGATTAGGTTAAGTTCTCCTTGTTGTCCTTATTGTTGTTTATCTTTCATTCTGGAAGAGAATCAGGAAGGCGATGTCCTGACTTGCAAGTGCATTGGGTTTAAGTGAGGCAGGGCTGTGCAAAATCATCAGCTTCACTGTCTCCTCCTGAGCTATCTGGGACCCATGGAAAGACATAGATCAGGATGGCTCTGGATGCAGTCGGAAATGTTGGCCTTTTTAAACTAAGATCTTTCCCAGGTCTCAGTTTGTCTGAGGAAACACCCATTCAGTGATTAAGGCTAGGATAAAAAAATAAGGCAAAAGATGTCCTCTTTTACCTACTAAAAAAAAATCAGCCTGGGAGGGGAAAACCCTCAGGGTTTCTGGCCATGAAAGAAACAATTGCTGTTTACACTCAGTCTGATCTAGAAAAGCCAAACAATGACCAAGTGAGACTTGGGTTGGGACCTGTTATTGGCCAATCAGTGACAGCCAGAATGATTTGGATTTCAGGCATAGTCTAGTAGTTCCATTTGAATCCCAATGGGATTTATCAAAGCCTGGTTTCTGGAGTTCTGTTTCAAGAAATTTATATTCCTTGTGAGGTCTTTCCTAGGTCTCAGTTGGTCTCATTTCTCTCTTGAACCATTCAGAACATTCTGCTGTGGTTCTGTGCTCTTTTGGCAATGTATGGGGTCCTCTGTCTCATCAATTTTATTCGTTTTGTAATATTTTTTCAGAGATGTTTGGAGTCATCTAGATGTTCTGGGGACCATTTTCCCTGCCATTATTAAAATCTTCCTTATTGTACTTATCTACTTGTGCTTATGGTTTTTAACTGAGTTTTCTTCTTCCTGAGATCTTTGGTAATTTCAGTTTTTTTCTCTCCTTTTTCACTCGCTTTCTGACAGTTTTCCCTTTGAAGGCAATCTTCAGTGAGATAAATCTCAAGGCTCTCTTCTCCTCCTTCTTTTCTGGGGAGTTCACTCTTCAAAGACCTTCATTCCTGCCACAAGGAATCTCTGAGGGAACAAAACTGGCCCCAGCTGGGTGGTGCTATGCTTTCTGTCAGGCCTCGTTGAGCTTTCCGAAGGGGCCCCACAGGATATTGTCCTTCTGCCCCAGTTGTCTCTATTTTTTAGCTCTCTAGCTGAGCACTGCTGTAAGAATAGTGAGTTTGTGCTGCTTCCCCAGGTGGGGCTTGCTTCTACTTTCTAATACCTCTACTTCCTCCAAACAAGGTACAGGAACGAAGTTGAGTTCACTTGCTTATTGCCACAGAATGGTGGAGTGACAGTAGGAGCAGGGAAGACAAGCTTTCAGAGCCCATAACAGCAGTGTGAGAATTCCTAAGTGAATCCCAGAGCCCAAGTCCACTAGTCCTGTTATGCCAAAGAATATGGGAGCTAGTGTTGAAGAGGTCTAGAGGTTTGGGGGTGCTCCTGGGAACCCCAAGATTGCGATTCCAGGCCCTGTCTCAAAGAATTCATCTCAAATCTTCTTCCAGCCAGAGGAAAAGTTTATTAGTGATAAAACACTTAGGCCAGGTGACACTCGTAAGGATGAGTGGGCATGAGAAAGTCTCAGCCTTTTGGGCATGAGATTCTCAGCCTCTGAATGGAGGCCAAGGTAGATCTTATATACTAAAGCGACTTTAGGTAGCCAGAGGAGGGGTCTGGGAAAAGGGTCTAGGTAAGAATTCCAATTGGAAGGTCTCAGTGATTGAAGAGACAATGGGAATAGATAATGAAGGGAACTGGAAGGCAAAAGTTTGAAAGGCATCTGCACAAGATCAAAGGGTGGGACTAGGGCTTTCAAAAGGAGATAAGGGCAGTCCATAAAGAACTGTTTGAGACCAGAGTAAGGGCTTTCTGGGACTCATAGACAAAAGGGAGCCAGCTTCTTTTAGGATGAGGGGCAAAGGTGCATCTGAATCAGACTCGGTAAGGCTAAGGCTTTCAAAGGGAGATGAGGGGCTGGGGCCTGTAGACAAACAGGAGCCAGATTCCCTTTGAGGCAAGGGGCTAACACCTCAGCTCGGGCCACACCCCATCAGTGTGGGACAGGTGCCGAGTGAACAGGTCAGGAATTAGGAATTAACTTTTTTTGCTGTAAATTCTTGAGATTGTTGTTACCTCATTAGGTTCCTTGGTCTTTTAGCTTGCAAAGATAGTTGGCCTTATTTTGCTTCTTGGATATAAGTCTGATTTGCAGGAGTTTTGAGAGATTGTGTGAATCCAAAACAAAAAATTAGTCCTATATCTTATAGTCACATGATCTACCAAATCCAAAGCTTATTGTAAGCTGTCATACTAAGGGAAGTTTCTTTGTGGTGGAATTGCAAGTACCTAACTATAATAATTACAGCTTATGTGTACAGAGAGCTACACAGTTGGTATATCAATTTCCTCACAACAATCTCATCAGATGGATAGTATATGTATTGTCATCCCTATTGAATAAATGAGGAAAGCCAAAGTAAGAGAAATGATTTGGTGGGTTCCAGGTATTGCTTCCAATAAGTATGAGGGAAAAGTGCTCCAAGCCTTGTACTGCATTCCTGGCCATATGTACATAATAAAGGTAGGAAGGCCAGGGAGATAATGGCCTTGCTTCCTGGGTTTAGTTTGGTCTCTCCGGCTTCCTCTCCAGACTCTACTCCCCCTCCAGCTCATTTTCATGGAAGAGTAGAAGGGATTTCTGAATTCAGCAAATGAGTGGTCTCAAACCTCAGGGCCCTCAACATTTTATTGGGAAGGTGGTCATTAGAATAGAGACTGATTAGGTATAATCTAGGCATTAGAGACAAATAGAGAGGGACAAGAAATGCTTTTTCTAAATTATGGTGAAGTCAGTGACAAAAGGCCCCAGCCCCAGACCAGGAAGTTTAGTTCTAAAGAAAAATTTAAGCCTAAAAACACTAGCTATTTAGATAGGGGCTTCTCTGCTCTATATTATAAGGAGCCTGGCATCTGGGGCAAATAATTTCCTATGGATATGGAGTCCGGTTCTAGCCAAGACTCTGGAAAGAATAGACAGGCTTCTCCTTAAAGAAAAAATAAAATAAGCAGTTTCACCCTCTCCCCTAGCCCAGCTAAGATTTTTGTTGTTCAGAGTCTGAGGGCTACTACTTTTCTGATAGAGATGTAAAACAAACAAACAAACAAAAAGCCCCTCAGCTCTTTAAAAGACCACAGCAGAGCTCCCTCTTCCCTTAAGAAGGAGGGAACATATAGCCAAGCACTAAAGCTAAAATCAGAGACTAGAGGAAGGGAGCAGCTCTAGCACCATGTGCTTCATGGGGCTGTTCCTGGCAGCAGGCCAGTGGAGAACACATGTCCCGAAAAGTAATGTTGATTAGAAACTACAAGCCCAATTTAGTATCCTGTGGCAGAAACTTCACATCCAGGGCAGCAGTCTCTGGTGGAGACAGCATACCCAGAGACCTGTATTTGGGGTAAACAATATATCCAACTAATGTTGAGATTCACATAGAGTGATCCATGAGAAGCCCATTATCTTAAGTAACACTTAAAGGCACTTTAGGAGACAATGAGATTCAAATAGGCTGGTCAATGAAATACCAAAACTAATTGAGGCCCCTCACTGAACAATGGGATAATGATATGCCTAGATAATGGCCAAAACTCTGAACTATACCAACATTTCCCCACTCCCCCATCCCCCCTGCCATGGCCCACTTGCCCCTGATTACTTCATCTCCCTGCCCAGGGCAGGTTTTCCTCTATAAGAATCCCTAGACTATCCTGATTAGTGGACATCTCCCTTTATTGGGTGTCCCCCTTAAGTAGGCATCTCCCTTTAGCAGGAGGCAACTCCCTGAGGGGGCTGTCTTTCTTGGAGGTGGCCCTCTGCCTTGGGGGGAGGTCTCCCGGGTCTCCCTTAAGGGGCAGAGGAGCCTGCTTGGTGTATTGTGTTACCTGGAATAAATGCCTTTACTTGATTTGGAGACAGCCTGAACAAATTCTTTTAAGATGACCTGCACCCCGACATTTTGGGGTGCCCCTGAACCTCAACACTAAGACAACATACCTAGCAGAGACCACTGGGGAATAGGACCAGCAGAAGCAGCACAATGATATTAAAAGAAGACCTTGGTGGTTCTGGGGTGAGAGTGTGCTCTCATGTGTGCTCTCTATATGGATACCTGTCTACTTATGCACCCTGGCCTTGCATACTCCCTATTTGCACGTTCCCTCTAAGTTAAGTGGCACAAAGGATACAGCACTGGCCCTGGAGTCAGAAAGACCTGAACTGAAATTTAACTTCAGGCACTTACTAGTTGTGTGACTGTGGGCAATTTGCTAAACCTCTGTTTGCCTTGTGTAGGGTATGAAGACCCTTACCAATAAATCGGAGGCTCGGAGATATTAGCAAAAAGAATAATTTGTTCATTGGCTTTCTCAAGAAAGGGCTCCCTCAGAGCACCCAAAAGATAGCGCCGACTGAAGAGAGGGGAGTGTGTTCAGCTCAGCAGATTATATAGCTTCTAACCGCAATTTCTCCCCCCCTCCCCACTGGCTCTTCTTCCCATTGGCTGGGCTTCAGAGCTCACAGTCTAAGCTGGGAAACTTCTCCCCAGCAGCAAGGACAAAAAGGGCGAGAAAAATTTTCCTATCCCATTAGCTGGGAGGCCAGACAGGCGCGAAAATTCAAAGACAAAGAACTAGGAAATAGGGTAAAGCCAATCCAAACATACATGTCCTTATTTAGTAAACCTATTACTGACATAGCAATGGTGTGCTGATCAGGAGGAGGTTTAGGACCGAATTCCCATGAGTTAGGTAATTCCTAGAAAACCGAAATTTACTGCAATTTCCCCTCCCTAACCCCCTTCTCCCTTATCCCAGAGACAAGAAAAGGCGGGAAGCTTTTCAAAGGGCAATCCATTCAGGTTGGGGGCAGGGCTATTCTTTCTGCTAAGCATTTAAAAAAAATGGAGTCTGAGTGGGGGACGGTTTCCATCAAGAAATATGAACAAGAAGCATTGATCCTCTGAGAAGGTTTCACTTCTGAGAGATCATCTCTCACAGCCTCAACTGTAAAATGTGATTATAGTAACACCTACCTTCCAGGGTTTTTGTGAGGATCCAATAAGATATTTGTAAATTGCTTAGCTCTATGCCTAGCACATAATATATGCAATGTAAATGTTACTTATGCTTATTAATTATCAACTGTATTCTCTCTTTTCACTGATGTTTAATTTATGGGAGAGTATTCACCAGATTTACCATTGAAATATTGTATTATCTTTCCTGATGTGCTATTTCAGAAAATACCCTTGTTTTTATCTAATTACATCCTGTAGCTGACTGTCAATCAATGAATAGCTATGTGGAACAATAGAGAAAGCACTGGATCTGGGGTCAACAACATCTGAATTCAAACCTGGATGCATACTTATTAGCTGTGTGACCTTGGGCAAGTCACTTAACCTATCTCAGCCTTACTTTCCTCATCTGTAAAATAGGGATAATAATAACATCTACCTCCCAGGGTTGTTGTAAGGATAAAATGAGAAGATATTTATAAAGTATTCTGCAAACCTTAAATAACTATGTAAAATTTGTTTTAAAAAATTCTTAAAGCAAAAAAAAAAGCTATGTAAAATAAGCTAAGTAAAAATTGAGATAAGCCTTCCCCCCACCAAGGAGTTTATTTCTTAATAGTTAAGCAAGTTAAACATTGGTGAGGGCTCATGAGCTAGTGGTTTTGAGTGGATGCAGACCCACAGAGTAACTTTAGGGTATATCTGAGAAACCCACTCTACAAGTTGTGGGGTGCCCCCTAAGTGCTACATGTTACAAAAAGAAAAGTGAACCAGACCTAACTTAAAGTCCTTTGTTTTTGTTATTTGCTGCACCTAGGTGTCTCTACAGCCATGCAGGGAATACAGATAAAACCAGACAGAAAAAACTAAAGGTTAATTTTGTCATATTCATTGAGAGCTTTGTAATTCAAAGATCCCTATCGTTCCTTGCAGAAAATGCAGAGGAATAATCGGTAATGATCTCTTCTCTTTAATAATGATGCCATCCAGTACTCACATTTTTAAACTTACCACTTTTAATATTTATCACTTTTTCTCACATTTCTCTTGGGAGGCCCTGTGTGACACCTGAAACATCTAAACCTCTATGAGCCTCCAAGAAAGTTTGGCAACCCATCCAGGCTTGAAAGTTCTAGCAGATATTCTCAAGGAAAACCCAGTGGGCTTTGCTTAGTCTTTTTTGACAGGAAATAAAAAAGCAGCCTCTTTCTCCACCACCTTGCTATCCCCCACCCCCAAGCATTCCTGTGAGAAGCATCAGAAACACTTCTGGGCAATCACTAAGCAGTAATACCCAGGGAGAGGAAAGATGGTAAAGACATTTAGAGTCACCTTTTAAAAGAACTAAAAATAGACTTCTACACAAAGTAATTGATGATGAGTGACAGTGATCAAATGAATGGCTGCTGATCTAATAGTGTACAGGATTGAAAGATTTAAAAGCCCCATGGTTCTCACAGAAGGTCAATGATTACTACACATCCCTGCTATTAACAGGTGGCAATAAGAAACACATGATGGTGTTCAGCACTGTTCAGTTACCAAGTTGTCAGTTCCATTTTTCCCTCTTGCCCTCTACCCCCAACTTCATGAAAAAGTGGGAAAGAGATGTGGTTAAAAGTGGTTCCCAGGGGCAATCATAGGTCTCAACTTTGCCCTATTGTAAAGGGTTTATATGAGGAAAGGATAGTATTCTGAGTTTCTTTCTACATTTTCATTTCAGGGAATTGACTTTATGTTGAAAATTAAAAGTCACTAGAAACTCTTCAGTTCTCTAAAACAGCTGTACGCCAGTTTTTTGCTCTCTGGTGTGTGTGACAATTCCCTTGACAAATTGAGAAATAAAAATAGTAACTTTGGATTCCTTTTCCCTTAAAGCCTAGGGTATATGAGGTTTTGAGGGGTGAGGGAATCAGAAGAATCCATGGTAAACATTTTTCAAAAACTCTTTAAAAGCAAGCCATAAAGAGAGGATGATAAGATTTTATACATTTTTAAAAAAAATTAGTGACCATATTTTTAGGGAAATATTTTATATTCAGCCCTACCAATCAGTATCCTTCTCCTGACACTCATAGAACTAACAGGGTACTCTTTATTAGCCATAAAGTCATCTTCTGACGGAATACTTACCTATAGTAACAGAAGCCATAAATTTCAAGTAATAGAACCCTGCAGGGAAGTTCTCAAATTGCCTCTGGATTTCATGTGTGTGTGTGTGTGTGTGTGTGTGTGACACACAACTCACATTTTACCTGTATTAAACCAAACCTCTCATAAAAGAATAGAGAAGAAAAACATTCTATTAATGGTCCTAGTAAATGTCTTCAGGAGAGTGAGAAATAGGTTTTTATGACTTCACTGTTCCAGAAATTATGGGGAATTGTTTACTATTGTTTTACTTTTAATAAGTTGACAAAAGCTTTGTTACAGTATCACCAATGTTCCACTGAATCCTTGAGATATAATAATACAGAAATAAGGGACAGGACTCGACAAAACTATGAGGTAGCTTAAGTCCTTGTAGCACCCAATCTCCTCTCTTACAAATTTCCTTCCCCTCCCCAAGGTATCCCACCAACCCTCACCTTAGGACCAGAAGTAAACTAAAAGTAAAGTAAACGAACATGACAGAGAGACCCCAGTTCTCATATGGGAGAGATAGCTATTTCTAGAGTATTTGAATCAAAGTCTTAAGCTAAAAGGACCTAAGATGCCTTTGAATTTACAGCCTTCTGCCTTGAAATCATAGGATGAGTAAACATCCATAGGATTCATTGAATATCCTTTTCTTTCCCCAAGAAATTCTTAAACACTGCATCTACTCATATTGGTTTAACTGGCTCGAATACAGTTAAATCCACACAATCTTTTTTAGGCATCTATAAGGTCTCAGATCCTTAAATATAACAACAGTTTGATGTCTCATAATGACATGAAATCAATTCTGGATTGTCAAGGGCTATGTCAAGGGAACATAAACTGCCAGGTCCTACCAACTGGGAAAGGCTTTGAGCATAGGCCTGGCAATGATTTATGTCTGTCCTCTAAAGAACTGCTCATTGGAGACTGAATATGCTTAATAGAGAATTGGCCGTTATGTGATTTTTTTTTTTACTCCTAAAAACTTATAAAGACAATCGCTTGGGGTTTCCAACTATATTCATAGAGAGAATTCCCACACCTACAACATGAAATAAAAGATCTTGAGATGTAGAAGCAAGAAAGATAACAAGTGACAGGTTGCTTTGGAATCATGTGATAATAATTAAAGGTTAAAATGCATTTTTAAATAACATTATTTTTTGCTTATTCAAGTCTTCATATCTTCTCACTCCTAATTGGTCTCCCTCCTTCCAATCTTTATCCCTCTCCAACCCATTTGCCACTTAGCTTTCAAAATAATCTTCCTAAGGCTAGCCAGTCTTGTTACACTGGGACTGAAACAGGCACAAAGGGATATTTATTGGGTCCCTTAAATACACTTGGAAAAAAATCAACTACCTGTGTACTGACACACGAAAAGGCTGGAAAATCTCATTACATCTACTTTTATTCAACTCTGTATTTAGTGGATCAAAGTCGCATAATTCTGAGCCTCCTAGAATCACAGAGCTTTTCACACAAGTATACACATAGACCTAGAATTTGCAACATAGAGTTTTAATAGAGCTTTATATTCCTAAGGGGAATAAATAAACAAACCCATAACAGCCCCAGTAATCAGTAAATTGAAGGCTTTAGAAGGAGTCACTGTTCCAAAAATATTTTAGTCATAGTCAATTAGTGAGATGCTAATAGTAATGAGCAGGACACTGAATTAATTCACATTTGAGTCACTGTCTGGCGCTCATTAAGCAAATAAAGATCATACTCAGAATTCTGAAGACAATTTCATTATGTCATTTAGGCAAATGGTTCCTTAAGGACTATTCTTTTAAAAGCTTGGGACGTTGCCAATTTGCTATTTTTTGAGAGGTAACACTGAGCTATTATTAAGAGATTTTAAATTCAGAATTCCATACAAAAGCCCTTATCTTGTCTCAGGAGATTCTTCCTGGTTGTGCCAGGCACCTTTCCTTTTAGGGCTCTGGCAGTCAGGATTTAGGTTCTGGCTCTGCCATACTTAGTGTGAAATTAGAAAAGTCATTTTACCTCTTAGAGTCTGTTTCCTCATCTGTGAAATGGGAATAATGATAACATTTATACTATTTTTACAGCATTATTGTAAATTTTAATTATATAATGGATATATAGAGTTTTGTAAGCTCTAAAATGCTTATGAACCATCAGAAGTTTTCAGTAATACATACTTTCTCCATGTACATGGATCTATGTTCTAGGTTCTCATTGAATTGGGTACCCCTACTAGTGATACAGCTCACAACCCATCCTTGTAGAACAGCAATTTATCTATGTGTACTCATCTTGTGTGATTTGTGTTCAAGACTTTCCACAAATCCTCCAAAATGGATTAACCCAAATACAAGGTAGTGACTTGGAGGATGGTGGTGCATTTGACAGTAATAAGAAAGAAAGGAAAAAGGGAGGGTTTGGTAGTGGAAATAAATAGTTTATTTTTGGATATGTTGAATGGAAGATATCTATAGAATATTCAGTTACAGATGTCCAATAAGCAGTTGAAGATATAAGACCAGAAGTCAGGAGAGAGATAAAGACTGCATAAATAGATCTGAGAATCATCTTCACAGAAATGATAACTGAATCCACAGGAGCTGGTAAGGTTACCAAGAAAAATAGTATAGAGGGAAAAGAGAAGAGTATCAAAGCACTGGCAAAGAGGAAACAAAATTATTGCTTTTGGCTTACATATAGATTCACTTAGAAAAACCTAAAGAATCAACTGGAAATTAATTGAAACAACAAACACAACAAAGTTGCAAGATACAAAATAAATCCACATAATGATCGGCATTATATAGCTTTTAAAATTCAATAGAAAGACCTAAAAATACAAATTCCATTCAAAATAACTATGGAAGATATAAAATATTTGATAGACTGTCTACTAAGAAATATCCAGGAACTATCTGAATCCATTTACAAAGTAGTCTTTTCAAAAATAAAGACAGACAGACCTAAGTAACTGTAGAAATATTAATTACTTGTGGTCAGCCACGCGTTGTAGACATAGGGAACCTGTGGTCTCCAGACCACATGTGGCCTTCTAGGTCCTTGGGTGCAGCCTTTTGACTGAGCCCAAGTTTTACAGAACAAATCCTTTCATTAAAGGGATTTGTTTTGTGAAGTTTGGATTCAATCAAAGGGCTACAGTTGAGGACATAGAGGGCCACATGTGGCCTTCAGGCCACAGTTTCCCCACCCCTGGAAAACAATATAATAAAAATCATAATACTACCTAATTCATTGTCATACCAACCAAAGTTACCAAAGGATCAATTCACAGAGCTAAAAAGCAATAAAATGCATTTGGAGGAGCAAAAGATTAAGAATCTAAAGGGTAAAAATTTTTTAAAAACGGGAAAGCAGCCTAGCAGTACCAGATGTCCTACAAAGCAAGAATCATTAAAAAACAAACAATAAATATTTGGCATTGTTTTAAAAAGTTGAAAAGTTGATCAGCGGAACAGATTAGGTATACAACATAAAAAAGCAAATGAGCATAGCAGCATAGTGTATGATGAACTGAAGACTCCAAATCAATGGCTAAGGACTCACTATTTGACAGAAACTGCTGGGAAAACTAGAAAGACGTTTGAAAGGAAAAAAATATAGACCAATATCTCACGCTAGATATCAAAATAAACTCCAAGTAGATATATGACTTAGACATAAGAGGTGACATCATAAGCAACTTAAAGGAGCAAAGAAGAAATTACTCTTCAGATCTATGGATAGGGAGATAATTAATGACCAAACAAGGGACAGAAAGGATCACAGAATATAAAATGGACAATGTCTCCAAATAGCAAATATACATCTGAATGAAGTTGAATCACTTGTTAAATATTTTATGCTAAAATAACAGATTTTATGATTTCTAACTGAACTAAATTGGGTAAAATTCTACCTAGCATGGAAAATTATAGTTCTATTTAGACAGTAGATCTTACTTCCCAAAATATTCTTCCCTTCCCAAAATATATCTTTCCTTTCCACACCTCCAAACAGACTCCCTGCTTGGCTCATACCGGAAGCTTACAAATTCTTTTACTTGACTAGTTTCTCCTTACTGAATTTTAAATTTTAATTTTCTTTCAGTTTGATAAAATGATTGCTTTTTTTCTTTTTAGATTTTCCCCCACATAGTTTCCTGAGTTGATTTTAATTTATGACCCTAAGGTAGGTCACCAAGATGCCACTGTTCTCACAGAATTGTGGAATCTCAAAATTGGAAGGGATTCAGATCCATTCCAGCCCTGCCTTCATACCTGAATAAGAATTCCCCTTGCAAGATCCCCAAACAGGTGGCTGTCAAGCCTCTCTTTGCAGATCTCCAGTGGAGACTAACCCACTACCTCCTGCCTCATCCCATTCCACTTTTGGACAGCTCCGTTAGAAATATCTTTGGGCTGCCACATCAATGGTTATCATTGATGTCTCCCTCCTGAGAACTTCACTTGTAATCTCAGGGTTCCACTTCCAAGAATTGAATGGCACGGGGTTACCTCAGGTTCCCAAGGATACTTTTCATAATAGAAAAGTGACTTCTCAAGGCTTTGATGATTAAAAAGAGCTTATGTCATCCCTCCTAATGCCAAATAAGACCTTTTTTCCTCTCACACCCTTTAGAAAGGAAAAGCCTAAAATTCCATGTGATCCCACCCAACATATGCCTTTTTTGAAAAAAACAAAAAAACAAACAGCAAATTGTATTTTGTTGTATTGTTGTGGTTCCTTTTCCCTATATTAAACATTAGTTTTGGACAATGTGATAAAACACCACCAACCCAATTGGCCTTTTTTTTTTTTGTAAACTGAAACTATCACAGTGATTGAGGAATTGTGAGTTTAATGCTTTCAAGTTTATGGAAAAATAAACAAAGTCTGAACAAGGTTTTCCCCTGATGAACTGAGAAAGGGCACCACAAAGCCACAGACATCAATTATTCAATGGTGAAAGTTCACTGTGTCCAGACTTTCAAGTGCTTCTGCAACTTCTTACTAGCAAAGTCTAGAGAGTTCTTTCAGTTACTTGAACTTTTATTTTAAATTTCAGTCCAAAAGAATTATAAAGAAATCTCCATGAAAATACTAGAAAATGATGAGAATACTGAACGTTAGACCATTGCCTCAGGAAAAAGATCTTTGATCTTGCATTATAGTCTATATTGGGGATAATTATTGAGTGTTTTCAGAGGTTAAATTTAAGTAGCAGACAGCTCTGTTCACATTTACCCACTGACTTTGCAGAAAAAGAAAAAAAAGAAGTTTGTTTTTCATGAGCTTTAGATGCACTTTTGAGGTGCTATACTCGGTGACACAAAGTTTTGCCAAATTAATTTTAGGCAGTAATTATCTCAGTATTCCATTAAAGACGAGGATTGTACTGGGTACACTGAGATTATATATAGAATTGTAGGATATTAAACGTGAAAGAGACCTCAAAAGTCATCTAGTTAACCCCCTCATTGACAGATGAGGAATCTGGGGTTCAGGGAAATTAAATATTTTGGGTTTTAGATTTTTTTCCTAAAAAAGGACAATCAACCCTTGTTTCTATAGTAATAATTTATACTTAAGACAGAGTAGGTACTAGATATGAGGGCTCTTGACACCAAATGCATTGCTCTTTATCACACCATATCACGTACCTTGAAGAAATGGTCACAACTCTCCTCCCTTTAACCTTTTCCTTGTCCCTCTCCTTCTCTCTGTCCTTCCTCCCCATCTCCCTCTCTTTATTGCTTTTCCTTATGTCCCAACCTCTTATGAGATTGGAGGTTTCTATTTTCTTAGGGCCTTTTCTCCTCTCTCTACACTCTTTCCTTTGATATTTTATTAGCTCTCATAGGTTTAACTATCATATCTCTATAGATATTTCACAAATATCGAGCCCAAATTTCTTCTGAACTCCCACTTGGGCATCCCATTGGCAGCATCTAAATTATTTTACCTCCTAAACTGGTCCCTTCCTCCCTCCAAATGTCCCTATTTCTGTTGAGAGCACCACCATCCTTCTAGTTGGAGGTTCACAGTCTACTTTTGTAACTACTACAATTCTACTTTTTTCTTTCCTTTCCTCTTCTTGTAACCAACCTGTTGTCTAATCTTGTCAATTCTAAGTCCACATCCTTTTCTCTCCTCTCATACTTCAGCTATTCGAGTTCAGGTACTCAACTCCTCTTGCCTGGACTATTGTAGGAATTTCCTAATTATTCTCCCTCAAGTGTCTCCCTACTACCAGTCTAATCTCTACACAGAAGCTGAAGTGATTTTCCTAAGGTGCAAGGTGGACCATATTGATTCCTTTGCCCTTTATAAACTGCACTGACTAAATATTACCTCTATAATTAAATATAATGTTCTGTTTGGCATTTAATGCTCTTTACAATTTGCCCTTAGCCTACATTTCTAGACTTACCTAAGATCACACAACCATAAGTGAATGAAATGGTTGTCAAAACTATAGAGAATATATATATATACATATATATGTATATATATATATGTATGTATATATATATACACACACATATATATGTATATATACACATATATATGTATATATAATATGTTATACTATATCACATTTTAATATTTTATATTTATATAATATGATAAATATATTGCTATATTATATTATAAATATACTATATATACACATAAAATATTTTATATTATATATAAAACATAACATGATATTTGAGGGTGGTGGCTATTTAATTTTGTTTCTTTCTACCCCTCAGGCCTAACATAACACCTTGAACATAATGTTCATTGAATTAATAAACCCAGGACTGACTCCAAATCCCATACTATTTCCACTATACCATATAGGGGGATCCATCTCATTAATTGTCAAAATAATTATGTGTAAATGAAAATGGGGAGTGATTTATGAAATTTGTAACTGCTAGCCATAGATTGTCACTTTTTAATATACAAATTATTTTTTAAAATCATGTAGTAGTCAACAAGCATTTATTAACCACCTACTACATGTTAGGCACTATGCTAAGTACAAGGGATACAAGATGGGCAAGATAGTTTCTACTCTTGAGAAGCTCACAGTTTGATGGGGAGACAACATGAAAAAACTATGCACAAACAAGATAGAAATATATGGTGTGTGAGTATATGCATGTATAGATAGATGTAGATATAGATATATAGATGCAGGTCTGCGTGTCTATATAGAGGTATATGATATAATCATGTATATAGGTATAATCCACAGATGGAAGGCAATATACATACATACATACATACATACACATTATACATATGTGATCAACAGATGGAAAGCACTAGAATTAAGGGGGATCAGGAAAGGCTTCTTATAAAAGATAAGATTTTAGCTGGGCCTTAGAAGAATCCTAGGAAGCCAGGAGACACAGATGAGAAGGAAAAGAATTCCAGCTGAAGGAGACAGGCAGTAAAAATGCATAGTCAGAAGATGGAGGGTTTTGTTCAGGGAAAAGCAAGATGGCACATATCAGTGGATGGCAGAGTATGTGGAGGTGAGCATTAAGCATTAGCTTTGTCTAATATCTAATTTGTTGGCTCACTCAATAAGCAAGCTGAGTACCTACTGGGCAAAATGTACCATGGAAGTCATACCACTGGGAATGACAAAAAGACAAGGCGTGGTCCTTGTCCTCAAGGGACTTATAGTTCAAGTAAATATAGCAAGTGCATAATATTATACCTACAGAGTATGAGGAGTGTTCTAAGGTCGGAATGAATGAATGAATGAATGAATGAATGAATGAATGAATGAAGCATGTATTAAATGCTTGATGTACAGTGCCAAACACTGTACTATAAGCTGGGGATCCAAATCAAAAAGTAAGATTCTAGTCCCTATTCTCAAATTCTAATGGAGGAGAGAGAGATAACATATATTGGAGGGTTTGGCTGCAGGGAAGATAGCAAGGCCTGGTAGTCTGGAGGGTATAGAGGCTGAATGAATAGTAAGCCCTGATGGTCCAGAGGGTGAAATAGCTGAGCAATGGCAATTCCCAGCAGTTTGAAGGACACACTAGCATTCTAGAAGGCAAACCTGAGAACTCATTCTTTCACTTGCTGAGAAGTGCACACCGAATTGTTAAAGAGGAAAGTGAAGTTTTCCTTTACCAGGAGTTTCATCTTCTGCCAGCTGTAGATGGATTCACAGTACAGTACCACCATGCTGCTTCTGCTATGTCTTCCTCTACTCTTCCCTCCTCCCACCCTCCTCTCCCTCTTCCCCAACACTCTAGGATTCAGAACTGGGAAGGACCTTAGAGAATATACAGTCCAACACTCTCACGTTGCAGATAAGGAAAGAAATCCAGACAAGTTTCATGATTTTCTTGAAGTTGTAAGTACGGTCATATGTAATAGAAGCCTCTGAACACCAAATTTAGAGTTCTTTCTACTAACTCACACAGTCTCTACAATACTGTGCTCATTGAATGATAAATGATGATGCTATTTAACTTTTGGGCTAAAAAGTATTTCATTAGATCCTGAAGTCATTCCTATAAGAACAGATTAAAGATTATTTTCGTGAAAAATTCTGGAGAATATTCATCTTGTTAGATTCTTTGTAAAAAAAAAATCTGGAAAGCACAAGACAACTGAATTTTTCAAAACCACTGTTAATTCAGGTAGAAAGTAGAAATCTATTACTAAATAATAATCATCATCATAAGGTTCTACATTTGTTGTGCTAGAAACAACTTATGATAATGAAATCATGATTTTCTGTTTGATTCCTTGTGAACTGTAAAAGAGAATCAGATATCATATACTTCAAAAAAGTCCTTGAGATATTTCCCCTTCAGAAAGACAGAGAATATGACATGTCTGCACATCAAGCTTGGGTAGCCTGCTGTGAATGACTGTAAAAATAAAGCTTTCAGTCCTTTCTCAAACTGGAAAAATTAAGGACAAAAGGAGGAGAAATTGGGTAGCATTTTCAGAGATGGAAGGGTGATATCCTTGTTTAAATGGAAATGGTCTATGTTATTATAGAACATATTTTCACTTTTGGATATGTAATATTTCCACACCAAAAAGCAAAATAAACTTACTTGAAACAATACACAAACAAAACAGCAGAGTTCATTGTCACAAAGGTGGTACCAAAAAAAAAGTGTTATCCTGCTACAGATCAAAAAGGCAAGAGCAGATATATATAATATTCTTTAGATGGGGACAGCTGTGTAAGGTATGAAAGAGTTGACATGCCATGGAAGACATCCCTAATGATACAAAAGAAAATAGAGAGGTAGCACAATTTCCTGGGGAATTTGGCTATGACTACATGCAGAAAATGCTTTGACTAATGACTGATCAAGGCAGTCAGTAAACCAGTCAAGTCAAGGTAAAATGATCACATTCTCTTCCTCTCTGAAGCAGAAATATCTCAAGGGCTTGGTTCCAAAATGAGTATTTCAGATTTTTGACCAGCTTAATGATGTTATGTTTTTTAAGCCAATTTGACCAGTTACAAAGACAAGGCCAAAACTGAGATCTCTACATGACTGAGCTTAAAGTGTAAAGGAATATCGCAACATCAAGTATGAACGAGGACACGATGCGTTATTCGCAAAGAAATCCCTACTAGGAGAACTCAGTGGTTTTAAACGGATTGAACACCAAAAGTCATGACAAGACTAGATAGAAGGTCTACTAGGATGTGTATACCTTTCCAATGAAAAAAAGGACTAAGGTTCATATTAACTAGAGCCAAGTTTCTTTTTTTAAATTTTTTTAATATAAATTTATTTTTAGTTTTCAATATTCACTTCCACAAATTTTTGAGTTCCAAATTTCTCGCCCCTCCCCCCACCCCAAGATGGCATGCATTCTGAATACCCCTCCCCTGGTCTGCCTTCTCTTCTGTCTCTCCCCCCTCCCTTCTCTTATCCCCTTCCCCTTCTATTTTCCTGTAGAGCAGGATAGACTTCTGTACCCCATTTCCTGTATTTCTTATTTCCCAGTTGCATGTGAAAACATTTTTTTAAAACATGTGTCTTTAAAACTTTGAGTTCCAAATTTTCTCCCTTCCTCCCTCCCCACCCATCTCATTGAAAAGGCAAGCAACTCAATATAGGCTGTACATGTGCCATTATGCAAAACACTTCCTTAGTAGACATGTTGTAAAAAACTAACTCTATTTCCCTTAATCCTATTCTGCCCTCCCATTTATTCTATTCTTTTTTCTGACCCTGTCCCTCCTCAGAAGTATTTGCTTCTGATTAACCTCTTTCCCAATCTGCCCTCCTCTCTATCACCCCTCTGCTCTCTTGTCCCCTTCTCCCCCTATTTTCATGTAGGGTAAGACAGATTTCCATACGCAATTGAATGTGTATGTTATTTAGGTCCAAGTTTCAAGTGAATTCATCCCCCACCCCCACCCCCAAGTGCTGAGTAGGGACTGATGGATTCATTTTTAAATCCTATGTGTTGCTAGAAAATGTTAGTTACATGCCAGAAGTTAAGGAGCAAACCTTCAGAAAGCCTGAAAGTGATCCAATGAAACTTAGAGAATCTTGGGGAACAGAAAGAATAGTCATAAAAATCAGAACAAGAAGCACTTTAGAAATCATCTAGTTTAAATCTCTCATTTTTTAGAGGAGGAAACTGAAGCTCAGAGAAGTAAAATGTCTTGTCTAAGATCACACACAGATAATAAGCAGCAAAATGGGGATTTGTTCCAAGGTCCAAACCTCTTTCTACCAGGATAATGATAATAAATGACATTTCCTTTAGCACTACCTTTCTCACAATTTTTTTAAAATGTCCTATTATCTGTATATTAAGATAACCCAGTATTGGGATAGTACAAGATTCATAATTATAATGATACTATAATGATGTAGGATCTTCTTAGGAATTGAGTTCCTTTTTCTCCTGTTTCTCATTAAGACCCATTAATGCCAGTGAGAGAAATTATAAGAATTACTAATCATAATTAATGAGGAATAATTGAAAAGGGTAAGATTGTTTTTTTGCCTTCCTAATGATAGAAATTAAAAACATTCAGGGAACTTTAATTGTACTTCTTTACCAGGCTTATTTACATAGCTTTTTCTATCATGTATATATGTGTATACACACACACACACACACACACACACACCACACACATTCATATATACATACACATTTTCAGTTAAGTTCAACAAACATTGTTAAATACCTACCATATGCTGGGTACCATGCTAGGTATTAGCTTTGGAAAATGATGATGAGAAAAAGATAAAAAATGATAGTCTCTGTCTTCAAGATGATTTACAATCTAATTAGAGGGCATAGTTGATTGGGTGCCAGACAGCATAGGAAGACCTAGGGTTAGAATTCTATATCTGTTACCCATTAATTATATGATAATGGGCACACCACTAAATCTATCTATGCCTTAATTTGGTGATCTGTCAATGGGGATAACAAATAATACTTGTAGTACCCACCCTGAGTGTCGGTGTAGCACATAAATAGTCGATCATGGAGTCAGGAAGACTAGCATTCAAGTCCCGCTTCTGACACTTGGCTGTGTGACTAATCACTTAACCTCTCAGTGCCCCCAGAAAGCTCTCTAAGCCAAGGCTATAAGGCTTCTAGGGAAGGTACCTGTTTTGTTAAGAGGAAGTTTTCTCACCAGGCACTCCAATTATTGATATACAAAGAACCAGTTAAAAAAATTATTGACTTCACAGGATTATTGAGAAGCTCAAGTGAGATGATAAATGTAAAGCACTTAACATGTTTTAAAGTACTATATAAATGTCAGATATTATAACTTTGTTTTGTACTCACTCTGATACTTCAATGAATCCCTGATTCAGTGCGTATGCTCTCCCTACCAGTGTAGATCATTCTCCACACCTTTTCGTCTATGCGATTGTTGTTCATGTTCTCCCACAAATCATTCTTCCACAGAGGAGCTCTTCTATGTGCTAGAATTTATTCTGTTTATCCTGTATGTAGCTTGTTTGTACACATTTGTTTGCTTGTTGTCTTCCCATTTGGACTGTGGGCTCTTGAGTACAGGGCCTATCTTTTGCTTCATTTTATATCCCAGCACTTTGCACAATGTCAGGCACAGAGTAGGTGCTTGATAATGCCTGGCACAGCATAGGTGCTTAATAAATGCTTGTTGCCCATAGTCAGGCAAGATTGTAAAATAACAATTGTTATTTCTGACCTGATTCTCTGGGTCTCAAATCAGACTTGCATAAAGCCACACAGAAGAACCTTTGAAAGCTGATGTGGAAACAAGAATTCAACTCTGTTCACTTCCGCCCTCACACATACCTGGAGTAATAAATATACACATATATGTGTATACATATACATATATGCATATATTACATTTATTTCATGTGCATGTATCTATTGCATTTAGTTTGTGTATATATGTGTGTATATCATGTATATAGATGCATGTCTGACATATGTGTGACCAATATATATGCACTTAGCATATACATATACACATACATGATTATTTTTAGTCATGAAGGGTGGCTAGACTTAACCAAATATATACAGATAAAATTCATGACAGAGGCCACATATAAAAGGGACTCAAGGATCAAATTTAAAGATATCACAGAGGAGAAATCTCCAAAACAAAGTGAAAAATCAGTAACAATATTTTTACTCAGAAATGACCAAGATAACATTAGTAATCACTGACCCATAAGGATATTTTTTTCCATATCTATCCAATCTTCATAAAAAGCAGTCTATGGACATACTGAGGGTATCCCTGATGAAAGTATGAAAAGAGAACTGGTAGGCTGCAATAGCCTGGTCAGAGAGCACATTCAGAAGAAGAAAGGAAGAATGCAAAGGCAAAAACAGAGACAGTGACTGACAAATCCATAGGCATAGATATTGAGCCGCAATCTAACCCATAGATGCATCATCATCTGGCTTAAATCTGATTTAGTATATTCAAGGTGACTGAATTAGGTTTACTAACTCTAGACCGGTACATTTGTAAAGGACACTAGTTTCCTTTGTCTTTCTTATTATAACATATACTCTCTAGCATTCAGAAACTACTCATATAGGTCTGCAATCTCAGAAGAACTAAACAACTCCTGGTAGGACCTCAGATGAGCCATGGGCGAGAGGGACATGTGGCTTGCAAAATCCTCACATTTATTTTTATATAAAAAAATTATAGCTGAGTTTTCTACGAACATGAATTATGTTTCTTTTCCTTAAATATTAAAGAGGTGTAAACTTCCACAATTTTCTATAGCATTTATAAAAGAGATTAAGAGGTAGAGAGACTATAAGATTCCACTAAGCTAATTGTCTGTTATTTTCAAAAAGGTAAGTGCTCACCAAAGATATTCAACTTTGACGTGATACCTTATGCAGAGTTCAAATATGTGGAGTCCCTATCATTTGGTGAGGTTCTCCAAACACTCAATTCACAGATGACATTTTGATAATTGCATCAAGGTCAATAATGCTACAAGTTCTCTTCACTGAAATCAGCGCTCATTTGAAAACAATTGTCCTAACTATCCACACTGGGAAAATATTATGAACGAAAAGTATATATTGATCAGTTATACACACATGTGTATATAATTTATATAAACCCATACACAGATGTATGTATATCTGTCTATATGATGCATTAACTTTTATATACATGCGTTTATATGTGCACAAACATATATGTGTCCTACACAGATATGAACAATGGACTTTGCATTTAGCTCAGAATTTCTCTTTGCGTTTATCTCAGGAATGTTAGATTGTTCTCAATGGCATGAAAGAAATTGTACAGTCTTTTCTATAATCTTTGCTGCCACTGAAAGTCCATTTTCATAGCACCAATGCTCTTTGTCTAAGGAGGCATCATCCTAAGGGGCTGATCTTGGAGTCAAAAAGACCTGGGTTCACATTATAACTCTGACATGTACTATATGGAACAGGCAAGGAATAGGCAGGTCCATCTAACCTCTCAGTAAGCCACACAACCCTCTAAAACCAAAAGTTGCATACTAACAATCTTCATCAGCATGAGTGGAAGGAATTTCTATAAAGAAAACCCCCTATACTAATTAAATTATAGATCCATACCCTTCCCCCACTCACTTTTCCCAAAAACCAAAGTGAAATGTTCCCCCAATGATGCTATATGGTTCTGAAACATGAAGTACCACAATTTTGAAAGAATCAAAATTTCAGGTGACTCAAAGGGCAATGGAAAATCTTTTGGTGTACGTAGGTCACATGTTAATAAAGATGATTTGCATGCAAGAAATAGAATAAGAAACATCAAAGATGTATGACCAGAAAAGTTGTGGGCCTGTCATGGAGTGAGAGTAAGAGAGAACAGATGGACAGCTAAGTGCTACCCTGAGGGTTCCCATGAAATGTAAAAAGATCCATAGCCTATAAAATGAAGGGTGGATTCCCTATGAAGGACTTGTGGAAACACATGAACAAGAATTCACGTAAATAAGCTGGTACAGTGAAAAGAACTCTGAACTTGGAATCAATAAGACTTTCATGGGTATGTTCATACCATATAGGTAGCTGATGGTTAAATTTTCAATGAGAACATGTACAACTCAGAAATGAGCAAATGCTACAAAGCAGGGCTTGATTTATTGTTTTATAGATTTATAGAGTTAAGAAAATGATGTAGAAAATGTTAATAGTGGAAATCAAACTTCAAAGTATGCCATGCATGCATTTTTCCCAGAGAATCAGTTATTAAATATTTACCAGTACACCCCTGTTTGAGTTTAAATCCTCCCATCCACTTATTAAACACCTGCTACACACTTGCCTCAGTTTCTTTATATGTAAAGTGAGCTGGAGAAGGAAATGCAAACCACTGCAGTGTCTTTGCAAAGAAAACCTCAAATGAGGTCACGAAGAGTCAGACACAATTGCCAATTAAATAACAACAAAATTGTTCCAGATATCATGCTAGGCACAGGGGATACAAAAGCAAAAAGAAATCATTTCCTGCCCTCAAAGAGCTCACATTCAAACAGGGCTGACAACATATTCATACAGGTAAGTAGATGAAAACATACATAAGTATATACAAAATATATAAAAAGCAGGCACAAGGTAATCTTAGAGGGTAAAAGATTAACTCAAAAAAGGCCTCATGAAGAAGGAAAGTTCTGAAACTGAATCTTGGGGGGGAAAAAATTCCAAGAGGCAGAACAAGGAAGGACATATAGCTTCAGGCATGAGGGACAGCCAATGCTAAAAGGAGTTGGAGTGTTATATGTAAGAACCAAAAGCGGGACAGTATGGCTGGACTGGAGAGAGTTGAAAGGGAAACAATGAATAAGAAGGCTGGAAAGGTAGGATGGGGCCATATTATGAAGAGTTTTAAATACCAAGGAGTTAATATTTGATCTCAGAAATAAGAGTAAGAAACCACAGAATAAGTGTGCATAGAGGGGTTCTGATCTGCAATCCACTGTAAACACACCGAAGAGATCACATATAATCTAGGTCTTGAATTTAGAGCTTGAAGAGATCTTAGAGGCAAATGAGTGTAATCCCTCCATACAGTTGAGGACAGTGAAGCTTAGAGAGGTTAACAGACCTGGCCAGGGTCACATAGCTAGGAAATTGATCAGACAACCTTCTAGTTCTAAGATTCTATGAGCAGGTATCTAGTTTAGTGCTAGGAAAACAAGATACTCAGTTTCAGGGTTATAAGGAAATGGAACAGAAAACTGATCATATTTAATAAGGGGTAGAGGTTCAAAGCATAGAACTCTGCCCTTAAGACTTCTGTAGCATATACTTCAACAGGAAACCCCTACTGACTCGCAGGAAGGGCAGGGCAGGACAGGAGGATGCAGAAAGAGAAGATAATATCAAAGGTTTCGTTTGAAAGTAATTATTGAAGTCTAGTATCCTGATCTTCCTTCAACAGAATAGAAATTATAATTGTTATTGTAGTTGTATCCTTTTTATCACCACATTTGGCACTAGAAACTGGTAAAAGTACCTCAAGGAACACCCTGGGAAGGAGTATAGCCAGCCTGAAGCCTTAGAAACATGGTAGGCAGAGAGAAATGAAAATAGCCCAGAATCTTAATATTGGGAAGCAGCCTTGAGAGTATGGTGGATGCTAAAGACAAAGTGAATGGATAATCTTTAAGTATATTACCTGGAGTCTATTGCCATTAAGTAGTTCTATGAGGAAAGCATCTGAACTTAAATATCTGATTTCCTATGACTTAGAATTTTATGGTTGACTGACAAGCGAATTAAAGGTTTGTACAGCTCCAACATTTTTGCATCTCTGCCAAATGAGGTCTTTCTTTGCTCATGGGCACCATCTTTGCTGGAAGAATGTAGGCTATGATGGCAGATTCACATGATGTAATAGTTTAAGTTTAAAACAAAAATAAATACTTGGATACAGAAAGGAGCATCTTTCCCCAATGTGTGCAAGTATTATGGTCCTTTAAGAAACCAGAACGGGGGCCTTCTGTCAGATTTGATTAAAAATAGGCAATGTAATTTTAAAAAATTATTATGGGGGTGGGAAGAGATATTGGATAATTTTAGAAGCCCTGTATCTACAGAAAAATCTTTTCTGACAGCCTAGTAATCCTAGTAAAACCTCTCTGCAATAACATAACTACTGTGCTTAAAAGTGTAAAACATCATTTTGAGTGACTATTCTCTATCTTTTGCCAAAATAAAGGGGAAAAAGCTTGAAGAGCTTCAGAAAAACACATACGCCCTTTCCCTTCCCCTCCCCAAACACCACCCTGCCACACACTTTTCTAATCTCAGCTAAAGAAATGTGAGTTGTTTGGTAAAATATATTAGCCTCAATTAGCAACAGTTGTGTGATTCTGGGAGTCTGGGAAATCATTCCAAACCAGCCAGTCCCCTTACTCATTACCACCTATTGACCCCTGGATACTCTATTTCCAATGCTTCTTTCGATCTGTCCTAAAGACAATAGCCATCACCATGGAAATCAGGAGAGTTTAGTAAACAAAGCGACATGTCATTTAAGGTATGGTCCTGCAAAATCTTATTTCTCTTCATCTGTCATGAGTGAGCAAGACAAATGTCTGTGTTAGTTTAGAAAAAAATCACCCTTTTACACCAAGGAAGGGGCATATTTCAAATGCCTAGGGTTAAGAGAAGCAGAGATATGTCCCAAGCCAGATGTTAATAAATAAAGATAAAGTTAGTTTCACTGTTCACACCATTCATAGCAGTGAGGGATTTGGCTCTTGGGGACTCCTAATGATTAAAGTGGTAAGTAAAAGTTCATTTATTATAATGATACTTTGTATATAAAGAGTACCAGTCAGTCATCAAAGGAGCTCAACAAATGTTAAGTCATTTAGTTTCTCAGTATCTCTGTCACTAAGGAAATTAAATAAAAATACAAAAATCCTTTGCTTGAACCATGAAATTTCAAGGTGGGAAACTTCCAGAGGCAATTATTTCCAAGTTTAGTTTTTTTCCAAATATGGATATATCCTCCATGCACTTACTTTCATTTTTTAAAATATTCATTTTGAATTTAAATACAAAAAGACAAAGAAAAAAAACCATTTCCTTGCACTTATTAAATTCTGAGACATGCTGAAGTACCATGATAAGTCTCCTCTACAGTTTATGGGCCTACCTCAGAGGTCTGTTGTGAAGAAAGCATCTGAACCTAAAAGAAATTACCGTAATGTATCATAATTATCATAATCATTATCATCATTATTATATTTAGCAAGTGGGTGTTTTGTTTACCACCTTAAAGAAAGCAACTCTTATGAAACAAGAATGTAGAAAACAGGTGTATTTTATTTCATAGCCCAAAGACATCTACCTTTTTCTCTCAGTGTTTGGGGTTAATAATTGCTCAGTAATATCAGGATGTAAATCATAGGGATCTATTATATATGCTTTTTAAAATGTAAGATCCTATTAGTCATTTACTGAAGCAACTGGTGTAATGGGAAAAGCTGGACCAGGAGTCAGGACATGTAGATTCTAGCATCACACAGCTAGTGCCTGAGGCTGGATTTGAACTCAGGTCTTCCTGACTGCAGGTCCAGCATTCTATCCATTGTGCCTCACGAGAGGTCTTCCGTCATAACTCAAGAACATGTCTTGGGCTGGGAGTTGGGGAGGGGGGGTGAAAAGGTAGGGGGCCATGCAGGGTGGGGGGATGTAATTGTTCCTGGTACCACTAAGCAGTAGTCATAAACACCACTCCTGATGTCTTTTTTTCTTTTTTTGGCAAACCATTATTACCTGATAATTGTGACTGTCCCTGGTAACTCTATCCTGGCTGGGCCTTCTCTTTTCTGTCTATAGTGTCTGACATTGTGATAACATCAGCTCCCAAGGGTTCAATCACTATATCCATGCAGATGCTTCCTATGTCTATATTTCTAGGCTATTTTGCCTTCTGAGCTTCAGTTTCACATTATAAGCTGCCTTCTGGAGATCTCTAATTGGATGCTCTAAAGGCATCTCAAACCCAACATTTCTAAAACAGAACTCATGATCTTTTCCTCACAACCTTCCCCTCTTCCAAACTTCTTCCCTATTAATATCAAGAGCACCACCATCTTCCCACTGACCTAGGCTTGCAACCTCAGTGTTATGCTCAATTCCATACTCTTACCTCACATATTCAAACTGTTAACAAACCTTGTTGTTTCTACTGTCACATCTCATCCACTTATCTAGGCATAGCCCTAGCTCAGACATTCATCACCTCTTATCTGAACTAGAGAGAGAGAGAGAGAGAGAGAGAGAGAGAGAGAGAGAGAGAGAGAGAGAGAGAAGAGAGAGAGTGTGTATTTGTGGATTTCACATTTGGGTTTTGGTTATTTGAAGGCTGACCATCAATTATTAAATGGGACTTTTTCGGAGATTTGCTGCAGGAAACTGCAGATGAAGTGTGTATGTAAAGAGAACTTTTTAAAAAATTAGTGTTATAAATGCACAAACACTGTATGTTATTAATCAACTTTATCATTTACTACAATAAGCATATGTACATAAATTTATTACAAACAGTTGAATTTTGTTAAAAGTTTCAGTGCACTAAAGAACTCTTCCTCTTCATTTCTACCATCCAGACTAAGTCACACAATTTTCTTCTATTGGAATTTTGCGTCTTGTCCTTTTCATAGAAGAAGGAAATCATGAAACCGTTGCTGCAGCTACACCTGCAGCTGTGAAGACTCTTCACAGTACGAGAGATACTAATCTCTCTCTCATAGAAACTGCAGGCTTTTATGGGTGCAGTGTGTTGTTTTACTTGTTTTTTGTGTCAAATAAATCTGATCAGAATTAATAAAAATAAAGGTTTGGGGTGGGGCCTAGAGTTATTCATGGTTTTTTCACATTCATGGGGGTCCTGTGCACCTAACCCCCAGGGTTGTGGAGGGACAACTGTGTATATATGTTTATATGTTATATATGTTACGTCAGTGGATAAATACAATTATTAGCCTCTTTGTGCCTCTAATTTCTCTCCTATTCTTCCCTCAGTTCTCATTTCTCTGCCTCTTTTCATCATATAGGAGTATCATTCCACCCCCTTTATATTTTGGAATTGCATCAGGTGAGAAACATTTTTATTCCATTATTTTTCTTGTACACTCTTTTTTCTGTGAATAACAGACTTGGGATAAAGTGTTGTTATAGAACAGGAAGCTTTTTGTAGCTAAGATCAAGAGCCTTTTCTTTGGGGCTCAGGGATTATTATAATTGGTACCATTCACATAATACTTTGAGGTTTGCAAAGCATTTTTACATAAATCTCTCATTTGAGTTTGGTAACAGCCCTTTTAGGTAGACATTAGAGGTATTATGATCATCTCCAAGTTTACAAATTTAAAAAAATGAGACTTAGAGATGCTAAGTGAGGGGCCCATTATCCAGGGATATACTGTTACATGTCTAGCAAGCCTGGGGGAAAAAACATAAGTATGACACACTTTTAAGTTTGATCTGCATTATAACACCTTCTGAAGTCTAAAGTAGCAACAGAACAAAAAAATGTGTTGCTGATTTCCTGAGGTGTAAATGTCCAAACTGAAAATTTAAGGATAAGCTTTCCCTATCATTAAAGCTTAGCCCATTTGAGCTGCCTCCAATATATCCCTGATATTCCTTATAGTTGCTAATGTCCAAGAGCAGTGTTAAACTCAAATAGAAATGGGTCCACTTAACCATACATATGGATCTCTGAAGGTCCCATACTGACTTAGAAAATCACATGTAAATATTATCAGGGTATTGTTGTATTTTATTTATTTTATTAAATATTTCCCAATTAGATTTTAATCTAGTTCAGGATGCTTTTGACTGTCATGGACCACATTCCCCTGCTTGCACTATCTGTGCTAGCCTTAGCCTTGATTAATCAAATAGTATTACTTTTCTTTCCTTCTTGAGGACTTATATGCCTCCAAATATTCCTCTCTGCTGTGGTTATATTAGTTCCAAGAACTGGTAGAGACCTCAGAACTCACGTAGTTCAACCATATATAAGCAATAGTCCTCTCTACAATATCCATGACAAATGTCTATCTAGTTTCCACTTGGAGACTTTCAAAAATGGAAAACCCATGCTCCAATAAGGCAATCCATTATAATTCAGATTGTCTCTCTTTGTTAGGAAATTTTTCTTCATAATGAACTGAACTAGCAATCCCTTCCCAAAAATTTTTTCCAAAAAAGTATTTTTTCTTAAATAAAAAGGCCTGCCTAGTTAAGCAGAACAGTCTAATAAAGCAATTGTAACTGAGAGATCAAATGATGATCCTACATTTATACTGGAGATGACCATTTCTTGACAATGAGGGAAGAAACATCAGTCTTCTGAAACCAGCATTAATCTGTATTTGATTTGAATTACTTTACATTGTTGTAGTATAGTCATTGTATATATTATTCTCTAATTGTGCTTTCTTCAGTCTTCATCACTTTATACAACTCTTCCCATGCTTCTCTTAATTTCTACTATTCATTCTTTACAGTGTAATAATATTACACTACTTTTATACATTACAGGTTGTTCAGTTATTCCTTAAATTTCACCATGTTTCCAGCTTTTTTGCAGCTAAGAAATACACTATCTTCTTTTTCAGCAGTTTAGCCTTTTCTTTCCCACCACTCCTATGTTACAAGCCACTACATAAATTTAAAATGGAATGAAACAAAAGGTATATAGAGTGACACTTAAAGGAGACTGAGGTTTCATTTCAGGCAGCTTTGTATGGAGGTAAACCTCCATCTCCTACATATCTACCTATGTTATTATTAGAGTCTCTTGTCTTCCTGATGATTATACCTGATCTTGGTCCTTTGCTATCGGGCAATCACAAACACCATCTCTGATTTATGCATCCAAGGGGAATAACTGGTACTTTGATGATAGTTGGTTTTCAAATGAAAGCAACATAGCTTCTTGAGATGTTGGCAGCCTATGGTGGCTTCACAAGAGTTATAGAGCTTTGTCAGTCTTCATTACACTCCACAGTCATTATTACACTTTACTGTTGGCTCAGACTTTTGGTTAGGAAGCTGGGTGTTTCCAGAAGTGTCTGGAAACCCTGAATAAGACATACTGAAACATTTTAGTGTGAGCATGAATGCATCATTTCCAGAGTCCCACCCACAATTAGTTCCTTTTCCTGTGGCAGAATGAGATGGTGACAGTGACCACACAAAGGCAATGATATACTATACATTTCTAAAAATTCTAAGCCATAGATACAAATCCTACACGCATTTTTTTTCCCTAATGGATTTATATTTACATAATGTTTTGTGGATTCAAAGCATTTTGCATATGCTATTTAATTACACATCTAATAACAACTGATATGCTCAAAAATTCTGCAAATATATTATCTCATTTGATCTTCACAATAACCTTATAAACTAAATCATTTGAAGATCATCCCCATATCACAGATAAGGAAACTGAGGCTCTGAGACGTTAAGTGACTTGCCCAGGGTCACACAGCTAGTAAGTGGGAGTGCTAAGATTAGAAAATAAAGCTTCTGACTCCAAATCCAATGCTTTTCTCATTGCAGCTAGTTTTAGAGTTATAGCCCCAAAATGAGGATCCTCATGTTGGTCAAAGTGGTCATTCTATCCTTTGTTGAAACCTGAAAAAATACCTAGTTTCCAAAGAGAACAAAAGCATTCTCCTTCGAATGTCAAGGGGCAATAGTGCCTATTATTGAATCTATTTATTTATTTAAATAGGTAGTTGTTTTTTGTTGTGTTTCTTTTAATAGAATCCTATTTCATTGCCTCATGGGGAAGGTAACCCTGGTTTCTCAAAGGCTGTGTCACAAAAGCATATGCTTAAAATGCAGGCTGAGCCTACTTTCTGAGGACAAACCTAGCTAAGAGCAGTAGACAGGTTACTTGGTGATGAATTCTTTAGCTATGTCCATTCATGAAACAAAGAAAAATGTAAAATTTGTTTTGATTCTGTTCAGATCTCTCCCACTTCTGTAGTGACAGTAACAGATAAAAAGGGTAGAGGACAGTCACAATTACAATTTTAGGCCATCTGTAAACACTCAAAATATTAGATTCCAGTGATCTCAAGAAGTGAAAATAGTACTAGATGAACTGAATCCTATTCATCTTGATATTCTCATTCTACGTGAAAGAACAAAACAGAAAGCTAATGGTAAAGTTGAAAGATGTATCACAGGTTCTCCTCAAAAAAAAGCAAATGTAGTAATTGGTAGAATATGTTAAATTGTAAGTCCAAAGGCCACAACATTTTTAGGACATTTGATAATCTCATATGGTGATATTCAAGGTAAATATTTGTTAAAAAAAAAAAAAGCAACCACGAAAGAAATTGCAGTAAAAAATATGTACTATCTCTTGCTGAGGATATAGAAATTACACAAAAATCTCAGTAAAACTCTCCAAATTCAACCAAACTACACTCTGACATTTGGTTAATTAAATGGCAAGGTAGGAATAGGGGAGAATGCTGGAAAATGTGGATCAGGAATAAGGAATGTAAAAACCAAAGCCTTATAGACTATATAGAAGCTTCCTGCCTATAATCACTAATATCATGAATACATTCTTCTATAAAGGAATCTGAAGACACTAAATATGGCAAGCACCAAATAACATTAAAAATTCATTACTATACTATATATTAATTACACTATCATTAAATTTCAACAGAAGAGAAATAACTCATTATTGATATGTGACTCATTCCTAAATCAGTGGCCAGATCACTGACTGGTCAGAGCAAAGATAGAATTAATACAAAGCTAGAAAAAATATACATAATGAGCACAATATAGATAGAAAGAATAACAAAGTAAAATGGATGTTGCTAAATTATAATGACCAAGTTTCGCACCAAAGAAGAGATATGGGAACATATCTCTCCAATCCTTCCCAACCTCCCCTCCCCCCAAAAAATAAAACATTCTCTCTTACACAGACAGGGACTATGAGTGTGGAACACTGCTTATAATGTCAATTTTTTGATATGTTAGTTTTGCTGAGCTGTTTTTCCTTCTCTTTTTTAATTATCTGTTATAAGGGATGACTATCTGGGAAGGGGATCAGAGGGTATGTGGTAGGTGATATAAAAATGAAAAATATTAGTAAATTTTATATTAAAATGGAAAAAAGTATGATGTACAATTAAAAAATTCCAACTTGACCTATTTAATAAGTTATTGATGCCAAAAATGGTTTGTGAACTAAAGGTTATCAACACAGATTATAATAACGCAGAAGTTAAATTGATGCAAATAGATTTCTATAATAAGGATACCAAAGATCATCTTAGTCAACAAATACTTGACTTGCTTTCCAAGTTGAGAGACATGTCAGCCAAGAGTAACATTGGTATAGAATAAAATCATATAGAAGAGTATAGTGGAATATCATAAGTTTGACCACCTCATAAAACAGAAGCAGTGGAGGAAAAAAAAAGTTTTTAAAAAAAAATCTTAGTGAAAGATCCAACTAAGCAAATTAAATCCCAGAGCATTTAGAGATAAACGTTGAACAGAAAAGATGAAAAAGATCTGCAAATATTTTTGTAACTCTTTTCAAAATCAAAGATGGAGCAACCACATGAGGAGTTGAGCATCATCATCCCAGATGTGCTTATGGAAGATGTAGAAATGGGACTAAAGGAACCAGAGATGGGGAAAACAGCTGGACTAAATCAACTATACAAAAAAAAAAGGTTTGTGCTAGAAGCAATACAATGATCAGTGAGTGATCAATTCTCAAAGCATTTGAAGGAAGAAACTTTTTTTTAATGTGGTCCCCATTAATTAAAAAAATGACAAAACAAATAATTGATATATCTCTATTTTCCCATATATATAAAATTTCAATGAGATTAATTTACTGAGAATATCCTTGATGAGGATATTCAATCAACATGCATATATTATTTACTATGTTTCAAGCACCTTGGAAAATTCTGGGAATACAAAGACAAAAATTAAACAATCCCTGCCCACAAGAAGCTTAAGTTCTAACACAGGAGATACCATATACATCTATTAATATATATCATATATGCATAATATGTATGATATATGCAGATAGTCAAAAGAAATAGGCTTTCACAAGTCATTTCACAGTAGATCACATTTTTCAATCAAACAATTAACACAAGGATTCAGAGAACATTAGATACCACTGTGCTTGAGTTTTGTTGTTGTTGTTCTATATATAAAAAGGATTCTATAATGTAATGACTCTTCTTCAACAAGCTAGCTTTCATATCCAAATTATATATTATTTGAAAGTTATAATATGAGAAATAATCCTGTTCAATGACCATTTATTCATAAATATTAGGTGGGCCATAAAACAGAAAGATGTTTGCAGAAAAAAAAAAGTATTCAGGACAACAGTGTAGGAGATCCAACATAGAGTGTAAATCAAAAAGGGATTCTCTATAAAATGCTAGGCTTTCCCAATATTCCTTTTGCAGATAGCAGTGGACTGATTGGATAAGCACTAGAACACTTCGAAGTTATAACTATCCACACTGGATAAACTAAGTCAATGAACAATGCTTATTATTCAGATTATGATATCTAGTTTGATAGACAACCTTTTTCTGTCCTTTAGTGTGTGTATATATACACACAAACATATAAATTGGTGCAAATGCATGATGAATAGGGTGAGAATTGCGATGATTGCTTTGAGAAATGAGAAATAATTTTAATAACTTCAGACTTCTCCCTGAAATAAGCCCATCTTCTTAATACCAATATTCTACCAGTGCATTGTGTGGGTGTGAGTAGAACACTATAGCCTCTGAAGAACTGAGTTCACTTAGAGGAAAATCGAGAGGTATATGGTGGGGTAAAGTGTCTATAATACATTACAAACAGGAAATTATAAAGGAAAACTGGAATAAGGATGCTATCAAAGAAATATATGAATGAAAAAGTTGCGTTGATCATGTGGCAAAATTGAGGGCCAACTGGTAAACAGCCCAGCTGAATAATAGTTGCGTCTTCGTGATGTCAAAAAAGAGGGGGCAGGCAAGGAATTCTACCTATGGTAAAATTACAGAAGGCATGGAAAAAAGACATAGAATTGGCAAGTTGTGATCTACATTGTGAGAGGAAATATCCATGTTATTGACCTTATGCATATGAAGATTTGAGTAAATAGTCTTTTGTTTGTACATCACAGCCATCTCTGGATATATTTATTTCCTCATCCCCACCAAATGAAAACCACCTTGCAGCAAAGAAGAAAAGTTAAGCAAATGTAACAAACCCAGCAACCAGATTTCATGGTGTGTGCAATATTCCACATATATAGTCCTTACCAGTATTAAAAAGAGAGAAGTGTTGCTTTCCCTTTAGTCACTGAAGAGTTTAGAGATATTTTTAACCTCATTTCCCAATGATTTGGTTTAGATTTATACTCAGGTTAAAAATATTTTTCCTCTGGATTGATTTAAACTAAGATCATATGACATTATATCACCCACATCATTCATCATTTCTTCTCACTGAGCTCGTAAGGACAAACCTTAATTTAATTCCTTTAAAGTTCTACAATATTTTTAAAAAATCTTTTCTCTGAAACATACTGGAATATGTGACTAATTCCTTTCCATACCAAATGCAATTCCCTGATTTTTTTACATTTTAATTTATTGATTATTTTTGACATTACACAGTAACTAAGCATTATTGTTGGCATGCTGCTCATTATTTTCATTCTCTGTTATCCACAAGTTAATTGAACTGAAAACTCTCATCTTGGGCAGCAGGGGCAGGGGATGAGGGTGGCAAGGGAGGGAGGACATAATGAGGGTCCTAACTTCAGCATTTGCCTGTTACCTTTCAAGGAACTTCTGATGAGATGCATGTTGACTAAGGAAGAGGACTTCAAAGATGTGTCTGTACTAACTGAACTATCACAGAGATTCTTGATTCTGTGTACAACTTAGGTACATTGAAAGACAGCATTATAAAATGTATAGAATATATATAGACCCAGGTTCAAATCCCATCTGTGACATTTTGCTGTGTGATCATAGGAAAATCATAACTTCTCTGAATCTCAGACAACTCTTGAAGACTATATGTTATAAACGAAGTGGACGGAATCCCCACAGCAGGAGTTCCCAGCCCTTTGAAATCACAGGTTCTTGACACATGTGGGCTTAAATCACATAGCTCAGTATAACTGGATACATGCACATGATTTGGAGACATTAATAACACTATTATATGCCACAGCTAAAGGCCAAATCCTTGTCTGCAACATAATAAAGGAAGAATAATTGGTAAACATTAATTTTCTGTCCAATTATATGTTTGTGAACCTAGACTGATCAAATATAATGGGTTTACATCCTTTGGTATATATTAAAAAAAAAGTGCTTGTATTTCTCCAAATGCAATAATTTTAAGTCTTATATTTCACACCCAAAATTCAGGCTCCCAAAACATTCCAGATATTTATCAAGGCTGAAGCCTTCATTCTTACTCATACACCTAGCCTTGAAAATAGAAATATAAGTAGAAACACATTTCAAGAATTTTCTGTTTTTCTTTATGTGCTTAATAGCCTAGATTAGGCCTTTAGCCTTGACATAAATTCTGTTATCTAATTATGCTAATTTTGACTTGCTCTTCTAGTCATTGTAGCCCATGGCAAGGCCAGTCCTTGGCAAAATTGTGTAAGAAGACAAATTTGGTTTTGGAGTTGTGGAAGCATACAGAACTAAGGTCTCAGTTGTGTTAGAAAAATTAAATTAATACTGTCCTTGATCTGATATCCTTTGCCTTATTTTCCTTGAATCGGGGACCATATCCAGATAAACAGTTTGTTTAATCCCCCAAAGAAGTCAGGATTGGAGATTAGATTAATAGAGGTCACATCCTTTTTTTTTAGCCAACTCAGGAGGCATACATCCTTTAGTTTATCAGGGACATAATCAAGAAAGGATATTCACCTTTTGTTTACCATTACCTGTACCCAAAGAATGGACACCTTTGTGAAGTTAGACCCTGAACCAAGAATATGTCAGCCTTAGCTCTGCTACACTATTTAGTAAATCAAAAACTCTAAACTTAAGCTATGTACCTTTATTTCATTTTGCTATGCAATTTTTGACTTCTTTTCCATGATTACCATAAAATGTCAGTAAGTTGCTTGGGTCAAGGGATTCTCTGATTAGCAAGAGAAATTCTGAAGGCAGAGACTTTCCCCTAGCAT
The DNA here is from genome assembly GCF_003287225.1 of Phascolarctos cinereus. Classification (NCBI taxonomy): domain Eukaryota; kingdom Metazoa; phylum Chordata; class Mammalia; order Diprotodontia; family Phascolarctidae; genus Phascolarctos; species Phascolarctos cinereus. The sequence goes on from NW_027555847.1 coordinate 402,550,199, forward strand.
CCCAAGAAAGCTTATACATTAAAAAATTGTCTCAGATTTTAGATAAAAATCAAAGAACAGATTTTCTTCCATTGTTACATCCCCATTTAAGGATTGCTCTTTTCCTCTCTTGCCACTGTCCCTAACCACGGATGGACTTACTCTCTGTGCCATGTGTTAGAGTGAAAAAGGCAATAATTCAGAGGAATTCCAAAGATAGGAAGGGAGCAGATGTGACTTACCACGAAAACGATTTATCATTTTCACTCCTATGCAGGGTGGCTACAATGTATTTAAGCAAGAAATGTAAGTCTTTGGGAGCACAAGTAAGCTTGCTCCTTTAAATACTATTGAAAGAAAGTGGTATAATACAAAGTGAGAGAGGGAAGAAGCCAGAAAATAATAAATCACAGAATCATAAATTTAGAACTAGAAGGAGCCTTAGTAGCCATCAAGCCTAAACTCCCCATTTTACAGATGATGAAACTGAGGCACAGAGAGATTATGATTTGCCTAGAGCCACAAAGCTAGTAAGTGCTTGAACCAGGATTTGAGCTCAGTCTTCCCATTGCCAAATCTAGCACCCTATTTACAATAGGCCACACTGCCTTTCCATGGTTTCAGATTACAAGGAGAAATTCCCTTTATGTGATTGTTATTGTTCCCTGGTAATATTCTTCTGTGAAAAGGGAAACCAGTAGAATATGTCACATCTTTTTTTCCTTGGTACATCACAGTTGTCACCATGACAATCAAATATGATCTCAATGACCTTGTGCTAAAACTCTAGTTCTAGAACTAAACATTCTCTACAGTCTAGTTTCCATTACTAGATTTATTCTTATTGATTACCATTTCCCTACACAGAGCCTATGTTCCAGCCAAAACATCCTATGTTCTTATTCTATCCACTATCTTTCATGTCTTCAATCAGTCTACCCAGTATTTTACTTAGTGCCTAGGGATACAGGTACAAAGAAAGAAATAATTCCTCCTCTCAAGGAGCTTACATTCTAATGGGGAAACAAGTACAGGTATAAATAAAAAGAGCTTTAAATATAAAGTGAATAAATACAAATATATACAAAGTAGTTAACTACCAGGAAGTTTGGGAGCAGAAGTTTTAGCACACAGGGAGATCAGAAAGGGTTTCATGTGGAAGATTACATTGATTCACATCCTGCCCCAAGCTAGACCCTGCCTAGAATGAACTCCTACCATCTTATTTTGTGTGTCTGTATACATACATACATAATATATACATAAGTACGTACATAGATATACATATTTGTGTGCTTTAATATAACTATATATTTGTAATCCAGCATATGAAACACCATGGCTATGCCTAAGTTGTACCTGGTTCGGAAGCAAATAAAATATTTGGTCCACATCGAGTGGTAGACTGAGCAGTCGTTCTTAGCTCCTTCTGTGCAGTCAGGATGCCTGTATCTACAAGCCAGAATGAACTGAACATGCCAATGTATGATCCCATCTAATCAGCTGCAGTAGTTTATGGATAATTGTATATTGCTTGAAGAAAATTGTGTGCGAAAGTATGCAAATATGTATGTGTATGGGAGAGGCAAGGCTAAGAAGGAATCAAAGAGAGATGAAGGTGTGAGAAAGTAACTATGTCACCAAGTAGTAAAAGAATATGTATCTGTATCACAGAAAGTGACAAACATTGAAGGAGAGGAGAAAAAAAATAGAGAGAAAAATGCCCTGACAGGGATGTGTTGGAGCCAGCTTAAACTGGTTCCCAGGAACCAATGGTTCATTTTTCAATGTTAGCATATTTACACCTCAGAAAATAGCAAATGCTATGAACAAAACAATATTCTTTTGTTCATTAAGGGATATAGAAATGTAGATAATGCAGATTAAATTTAAAAGTGTGTCACACCACATTTTTCCCAGACAGTGGGTTGTTAAACATTTACTAGAACACCCTTGCCTAAAGATTAAAGAGGAAGGACAGGGACAAGGGAGGTGGCGGGCAAGAGGAACAAATGGAAGACAGGGAGAAGGATGGAGACAGAAAGACAGACAGACAGAGAGGGAGAGAGACAGATGGATAGACAGGGACATGGAGAGAGAGCGACAGAGAGAACAGTGTATACAGAAAAACAAAACAAAAACAAGTGGATGGGAATGGGCTATACTTATGACTACAGCAAGCAAGTTATACATTTATTTGTCTTTAAATAGCTAATAAGCAGCAGTTGCTAAAATAAGTAACAAAAAACATTTAATCATTTTCAGGATGACTTTAGTGAGATGGTGTGTCCTTGAGCAGAAAAGATTTAACCTTCTTGGGAAATTCTTCCAAGATTTAAGTTTGAACGTGCAAACATCCCCTTTCTACCATCATGGTCCCCTGAGATGCTATGAGTAAGTAGTTTTGTAAATATTAGTGGGGAAAGGGCTAAATAAACAGAGATCTACAACATAAACTTTGTAACCACATTATCTCTACAAATACAAGAATGCTTGGAATTGAAATTTTACAGTAGTAACTTACATTTCTGCTAATTCAAAAGAGGACTGATTCAAAGTAGAAATTCCATTGCATAGTGGTGGTAGTGATGGGGGTGGGGGGAATGGGGAAAGATATATTTTAAAGAAGTCATTTCCCCATGGCAATAGTATGGTTTTTTTTTTATCACATAATCAATGAAAAATAACCTCTGCCCCACCTCCCCAAATCTTTCATTTATATAGTAAGCAAAAGCTCAGATTAAATAAAAATTGACAAACTAATATCTGAAGTCAAATTAAAGTCTTACAAACTTATTTATTTTGACAGTGCAAGCAACAGATAATACTAAAAAAAAGTTGGATTAAACTTTTGCCTCCTTTACCCTAACTTTTTATCATTTTGGGTGCCGGTAGGAAATTCTGAAAAATGCTTTTCCATGTGTTCCCCCATCTGGCTTGAACAAACAACCAGATATCACATTTGATATCCCAAGATAATCAAATCCTCTGAGATTTCTGGATTTCAGAGTTCAAATAAGCATCCGTATATGTTCAGATCAGGTACATATCGCCTGTGGAAGATTCTATTAAGTATTCCAATATTATGTGGAGACAGAGTTATACCTGTATCAGTCAAACCTGATTTTTTTTTAAATTATAGGAAATTAACTATTAACTATGACTGTTCCAAGTGTTAGCAAAATAAGTGATTGTGAAAAGGAAATCCAGTTTACAATACTTTAATAAACTCCTAAAGACATATTTTTGGATTTAAAGAAGATCTGTACAGGGAAAGGATTGATATGTAAAGGTCAAATAGCTTTCAACAGGGTTCTTCCTCCCACCCTCTTCTTTGTAGTAATATTGTGGTCATATTAGATACATGAAAATTAAATTCCTTTGACAAGAATGGAATTCTCTTCTCCCTTCATAACTCTGCATATCCTTTTCCTAAACGGTACCCTTAGAAGCTCTCTACTTAAGTAGAGTGTAAGGCCATGTGGTTTCTAAGGGAAAGGCAGAAGGGAAAAAATGGAACTGCTCTATGCCATGCAAACAGAAGTTTCTAATCCTAAGGGTTCACTGAACTAAGCTGCAACTTAAATCAAACCCTCACAAGCTTGGTCCAAAGATGGAATCAGTGACCAGAAATTTTAAGTCAATTACTCATTTTAGGGTCACTGAAATCAGTTATTGGGAGCTGTCACTGCTACCAAGATGAATTTTCCAATGGAAAGTGTGAAATTTCCATTATAATTCTGATTATGGAAAAGTAAGTTTAGTTTGCTGAGGTGGTTTTAATTCATTTTTAAGTCCTCAGGATTAACATTTTTATTTCCTATCTTTGGTGTACCCCCAGAGAAAGAATCCCACTGGAAAAGTGTTCCAGTGATGTCAATGATTTTTGTGACCAGTCTGGCAAAGGTCAGTTTAGCCTTATTGCTTCCTCAGTTGGATTGACATGTCATTTATTGTTTCCTCAGAACAGAATGAAACTTAATGAAAATTTCACTTACAGTATAGTGGATTTAAGGCCAAGAAAGGAGTTCTCATTTTAAGCTATGTCTGCAGAAATGACTCAAAAGTTTAGTTTTTTAAAAAGTTGTGGTTTTTTTGATGGTGTCCACCAATATATCAGAAACAACTTATTTTCAAGAGAAAAAAATTTCTTGGGTTGGGGGAATGGGAAAGACATAGAAATATCAGAAGTATAGTGTGCCTAAAGCTAATGACTGGGTATCTAAAAGTCTATTTATACAGTCACTTATTTCTTTTATCCCAATTAGAATAGTCATCCTTTCAATCAGTCCCATTCAACAGCCAAAGAGATAGTAGGCAGACAAACCTTGACAAGAAAATTAATCAACATTCTAATTCCTACCTTTGGGCTTTTATACAGACCATCCGCCATCCCTCAAATGTTCTTTCTCACTTCTACCTCTTAGAATCCCTAGCTGCCATCAAAGCGCTCAAATATCATCTCCTACATGAAACCTTTCTTGTTTCCTCCAGCTCCCAGTGTTTCCTTCTCCCAAATAAAAAACACATTATACGTGTATTTTATGTGTGCTACTTAAGTACCCAATATAACATGAGTTCCTTGAGGTCAGGGATTGGTTTATTAGTGTCTAAGTATATGTAGTGCCTACAACAAGTCCTCACATACAGGTGGTGCTTAATAAATGATTGCTAGTTTGTTAGATAATGGATAGATTGATATATCCTGTACTGAATTTGGTTGCTGTTTGATACTTGTTTTGGTTATCAAGACAGAAGCAAAAATTCAGGGCCAACTAGAATCTGCAATGACACAGGACTCTATCCAAGGTAAGAATTAGGAGGTTTCTGTCATGAAAAAATTTTCATGATCATCTCAGTATTTTGCCAGTTTTGTGAAGGGAAAGGGGTAGTTTCTCTTGACAGTCTAGTTGACTTTCCAGTCAAGGTAAAAAATGGTTTTCCTGGTTAGATTTGCAAATGCCACCAAAAAAAAAAAGAGGTTTGAGATTTCCCATGTAGACAAATATGGGAAATCTAATAGAGTTTACAGAGGACCAGACCAACAACCATTTGAAATTTGGGGAGTGGGAGTTTATCACAAATCCAACTGGACACATGATGAATTAGGTCACAGCTGGTGCTATGGTGGTAACAGGGAAAAAGACACTCACAATCTAATAACACTATATAGATTTTTTTCTTGATATGTTTTAGTTGTTTTCCCCCATTTTGCTGCCTAATACCTTGCCTTGTGATTGAACCTTTACAAAGTAAAAATACAGACATGAGGAGAAGTAAAGATAAAACTTCTTTTCCAGAGTTGAGATCTAATCTGAACTTGGATGTAATCCAATCAACATTATTAATTTAAAGATTCCGCTGGAATTTGAGCCCTCAAATACCCTAGGCTGTTCTTTTTTCATCAGCCCTCAGTTTCAGAACAGCCTAGGCATTTTAAGAAGCCACCAAATTCAATAGGGAATGACATTTTTAAAAACTCGCTTGACCTGAAACCTCATTGCATTAAATACACACTTAAAAAAAAAAAAGGAAACCTCTAGGTTTAGAAGGATTGAGCTAGCAACTGGAGAGTTTTCATATTCGCCTTCTCTGAATGGCTCCTGCAAACCTATCGTGTCCACAGAGGATACACCTGACAAAATAGAGAGAGATCTCTTATTCCAACAAAAGTGGATACTTCTAAATGATACTGACTTCATTAAGATAGCTAATTTACACTGAGTTCACCAGTACAGGAAAAAAAAAGAAGAAAAGGAAGTACCTAACCTCTGAAACAGGCTAAGAACTTCATTCTCTATATTAATTCTCTGTATCCTCTAAATGTCCTAACATTTTAGAAAATCTGTCAGTCCTCCAAATGTTGGCAGCTGTCATTTCATCATGCCTTCCACTTTGCAGCCAGACAATAAAACTGGTGTCAAGGATAAACAGAGTATATGGCTAATAAAAAAATAACCTGAAGGATAAGTTGAAGGCTTAGTTCATAAAAGATATTTTGATCCTGAAGTGAATACTATATAGTCTTCCAAGTGCGACCAGATTGCATGTTTAGACATTTGATTTCCCAGGCAATTTCAAGTTCGTGATCTTCTATAGAAATAGATTCTACTCGATAAACAATGAAAAGCTTTATTTACAATCTAGTGCAGCTGTAAGAACTGATGTTGAACCTTATTTTATATTTTTACCTATCAGAGGAAAATAACTCTAGAACTGTCAGGCACATCACAAATCATCTAGTCTAATGCCCCCTTTTACAAATAAAGAAACGAGGACCCACAGAGGTTAAGTCCAAAGGTCTTACTATGTTTGAAGGCATTCATATTTGCTCAAATAAAACACTCTTAGAATTTTGACACCTCCTCCGCCAACGCAAGGAGAGAACATAATGCTTGTTAATCAGTAAAAAAAAAAAATTAAAAAAAACTGGAAGAGAATACGTGCCTCATATATCTTCCAGGAGATCAGCTCTCATTTTCCCCCCAAAAGGTGCCCTATTTCACAAGGGTGGGTAGACAAAATAACCATACATAGTGAGGTTGTAGTCCTTTCTTACCTACATAGAGTGGGGAGAAAGCTGAGACCTTAATTCAGTGAACAAGGTATAAGTGGCCATCTACCATTCAATTAACTTCAAGGAGCATTTATTAAACACCTGCTGTGTTCAAGAGATTTTTCTAAGCTCAGAGGATACAAAGCCAAAATGAAAATGACCTTTACTTTAAGTAGCTTGCATTCTTCTGGGGTCAGATGGGAAGAACACAAAATGTAATAACTACATAAAGAAATAGCCACAAAATATGATCTAAGCAAATATAATTCATCAACAAGTAGTTTTAAGGATTTCTATGTGTTGGGTACTGTTCTAGGTGCTGAGGAGACAAGCGGAAAGAATTAGGAAATGGCAAACCACTCCAGTGTCTTTGCCGTGAAAACCCTAAATGGGGTCACAAAGAATTGGACACAACTGAAACAAATGAACAACTCAAAAGGAACTTACATTCTGATAGGGGAGAAAACTACATGTAGACTAAGCTCTGAGGTGACCATTCAACTTCCTTGTGTGCTGACAAGTTGAGTCCCCAGAACACAGCTGTTCAGCTCTGCCTTTGAGGAATTGGGGGTATTCTTCAAGCCCTTGTTTCAGTACCTTCTCCCCTATATCAAGTGACAGTGACATTTAGCATCTCCCTTACATTATTGATTGACCCAAGGATCATTTAAGTAATTAAGATCAATTAGCTTTCATAAAGGATGTTTACTGAGAAGATTCAGTAAGAAGTGCAAACAATCCCTGCATACAACATCTGGGGGTCCATTCCCGTACCACTGCAGTCCCTGGAGAAAGTGGGCTCAAAATTAAAGCAGTTTCTACAAAGAATTTGTCCACACCAAGTTTATTCCAAATGTTTTTGTTTGTGTTGTTTGTTTTGTCCTTCATTTTTTTTAAAATTTTTTTTTTTTTGCTTTTTTGGTGAGGCAATTTGGTAAGGGGTTAAATGACTTACCCAGGGTCACACAGCTAGTAAGCGTCTTGTGTCTGAGACTGGATTTGAACTCACGTCCTCCTAACTCCAAAGCCAGAGCTCTATCCAATGTGCCACCTAGCTGCCCCTTTGTCTTTCATTTTTGAGGAAGGCCAATGACATCATGGGGTGATATTTGAACTTGTGAGTGAATTGAATTTAAGTGAGACAGAGTTATGCAAAGTTGTCAGCCTTAATCTCTCTTCCAGGGTCATCCAAGCCCAGTGGCAAGACAAAAGTCAAGACAACTACTGATGGCCTAGGATGCAGTGGATGACCACAATATCTCTGATGTCTGATCAAGCTCGAAGCTCTCCACAGTACCTGTTTCAAGCGACTTCATGGCCTTTGGAACAAATTGTTTTCATCCATCCATTCTGCTGGGAGGATTCTTCACATACTTGGGGTACACATCCCCTAACTCACTGATGGGTTTGAGGCCTGTCAATTATTCTCAACCTGGTTTAGCCCACCTACTGAGATGGTTTACCAAGTTGTGGGCATTGTGCAAACTACAGCTTCTTGGAACCATAGGTGGGAATTGAGTGCCAAGTAGACACCAAAGGGGCTAAGAACCCTGAAAAGGGCTGAGCAAGCCCTCACACCAGAGGTGCTAGTCCTTCTTGAATACTCCAAATTACTTCCAAATATAGCAGAGTAGAGAAAGTTGCTCCAGAAAATAACATCTTGACTACCAGGTCTGATTAACTGCTAGGCTTAGTCCTTCAGGTATCTCTTCAGGATTGGACTGGCAACAAATATGGCAAGAATTCCCTTGCCTGATTTTCTGGTGATTCTCTTGACTTTTTGAAGCTCCCAAGGCCCCAGCCTAGTCTACTTCATCTCCAACCGCCTTCACTTAAGTCAGAAAAACAGTAAGGAGAAAAGTAAAGACATGTGTTCATGACTTCATGTCCATCTGTGTGGGGAGAGAAAGGTATTGGTGCTAGCTCTCTCTCACTCTCCCCACCCAGATGCTTACAGCAGTCCTTGACTCCTCACTAAAATGCAGGCAGAATAGGCAGGGAGGAAGGGAGGAAAAGAGAAACAGAGACAAAGAGATAGAGACAGAAAGAGATCCTCACTTTGGTTGTTGAATGCCTTTTCATGCATTCCGAGTTGCAGCTCAACAACAAATCAAAAATCCATTTCTTTATCATGTGGTTAGTGGGTTGGAAATAGTAATAGAATAACTGTGTATGCTCTGAAATGGAGTGTCAGGGGCAGGCACTTCTAGAAGTAAGATCACCAACTAGGCATAATTCCAAGACTGATCCAATCCCTCAACATGTTAAAAAATTTGCAGCATATAAAGTGAACGAATACAAATGTAAAAAAAAAAAAAAGTAATTCACTACAAGGACACTTGGGAGAGAGGGTGCTAGCAGTTGAGGATCAGGATCAGGAAAGGCTTCATACAAAAGAAGATGCTTGATCTGCATTATGAAGGAAGAGAGACTGGGACAGAGGTGAGGTGGGAGAACCTTCTGGACATGTGGGAAGGCCACTGCAAAAGAGAGAGAGGAGATGAGGGTATCATGTGTGAGAAATATAGAGAAGGCAAATTCCAAAGGGAAAAACGTTCCATCACTTTGGGACAATCAGAAAAATCCTATTATAGTAGATTGTACCTGAACCATCATTCAAAGAAATGGAGGGATTTTAAAGGCAGAGGTGAGGAGGAACCATATTTCATAAAGGTGAGGATACCAGGATAAAAACTTGTAGGCAGGAGGTATAGTTACGTAGAACTTAAAAGGTCATTTTAATTGGGATAGAGAGTATGAGAAAGGAGTAATAAGAAACAAAATTGAAAAGGTAGGAGGGGTCCAGATTGTGGACATGCTAAACGTGTGTCATAAGCAAAATAAAATTCTTGGATAAAACACACATGAAACATTACCATTCAAGATATTGTTATAACTAAACTGGAGGGAAGGGCTGTTTTCCCCCCTCATTTTGTTTTGTTTAGAAAAGAATGGTTGAGAAATTTGTATTTGTGAGTGAAGTTGGTTTTCTCTTCCCTGGAATGGTACTAGGAATATGATTGTGACCACCGTGATTAGCTTCTATCTGCAGCTCAGAAAGTGTTGACACAGATGTTGGGCTAATCATTCACAGCAAATAGCTATTCCCATAATGGCCAAGATTAGTCCGAATTGGCATTCATTTCTTTCTTCTGTGAGTCTCATTTGATTATGGATGATGTTTTGTTAGAGTGTATCCATGCAACCTCATACATGATGTAAAACCCAAGAAAAACAAAGACTCTATGCCAAAACCACATTAAATATGCATCAGAAAAATGTGTGCTCAATTCAGGTTCAGGTACCATGAAGCCTGCACCACTCTATTGTTGTTAATGCCTCCAGGAAAACTTGAAAAAGCAACCTTGACGTTGATATCAATTTAAAGTTGGTGTGTCTGCCAACATTTACTCAACACCAGGCCCAACTGGCTGTATCATCTCCATCGCAACATAGAGTGGCAGAGATGCGTGCAACTTCCAAGAGGCTATGAAAAATGGGCTGTTCATGCCAGGAAGAGAAAGGCCTCTTATCTGCTCAAAAGCAATGTAACTGTCACCATTTCTCTTGAGATCCATGAAGGCGTATCACTGTACTGAACATAAAGGTGCTTTGTTCCTCACCTCAATTCCACACCTGGAGTGTGCTCTTTCACTATTTTATTTTAATGTGCCTAGGTCTACTTTTCCCTATCATTAATAAATTTGTAGAGGCACTTCTCTCCATTCTGCTTCCCCACATACACAAAATAACACATAGACACATAAACATCCCATACGGTCTCAATGCTATAAAAATGGGGATTTTATATAAAGCACATGGAACTGAGAGTCACACAAAAAGTAGCATGTAATAATAAAAATACCAAGTGCACGTAGATGTTTAGTGTGCCCACTCCCTGCTTTCCACCTATTTCAACCTTACTTTGTTTCTATGTAGCCAAGGTCCTTGTTCCAAAAATTTTAAGTGACCTAGTGGACAGTTTGTCTGGAATAGCTCACCAGTTCCAAGCAGAATTAGGAAAAATTCCAGAGTTTCTTCCGCGCATCTTCTCCACAGTTCTGGAAGTGAGATGTGGAAGCATGTCCATCTACTGAGAGATATTAAATGCTATTTTCAGCCGGTCACAGTGGCCTGCATGTCTGTGCCCCTGCTACTGGGGATCTTGAGACTTGTGGATCACTTGAGCTCAGGAGATCTGAGCTACAGTAAGGCTAAAGCTGTTCAGATGGCCCACCAAGTCTGGTAGCAATATTGTGAACCCCCAGATGTGAAGAGCTACCAGACTGCCTAAGGAGGGGAGAACTGGCACAGTCATAAACAGGACAGGTCAAAGTTTCTGGGCCAGTCAAGAGTGGGAGTGTGTGTATGAGTGGCTACTGTGATTCCTGTCTGAGTAAGACAGGGAGACAATATCTCAAAAAAAAATGCTATTGCCCTTCACCCTTAAATTTTCTTCTTATTTTTTAGGATCTATTTTGTATTTACCTGTTTGTTTATGTGATGTCTCTCCAAATGCAAACTAATCTCCCTGTAGGCTGTGATTATTCTGTTTTTGTATTTGCATCCATAGCATCTACTACTGAGTGTATATAATAGATACTTAATAAATGTTTGTTGATTGATATTAGGAGCTTCATCAATATATCTTGACAGACTGATTGATCAGTTGACCAATTGAGAATTTGGTGGAGAAAATCTCAACTTTTTTACACTTCTCTCTTATAGGAACTGCAATGTAAGTGTTATTTTTAACTAAGAGGTAATATAACTAAGCCTGTAATTAAGCCACTAGCCTTTGCTCTCACTAATGTCTAGAGGATTTCCTTTTTCCAATCATATGTCTCCTGGTGATATGCTTTATACTTTTTTTTGCACACAAGTAACATTCCACAGTCTACTTCTTTCTACTGATTGCCCTTTTAACTACCAGAAATTCAAAAATGGTTGTGCTCCATTAGTCATGTTGATATCATATTATTGAAAGTACTAATATTAAATATTGGTGATGAGAAGGAAAGTTTTCATTTTGAAGAGGAGCTTGGGGGCAGGCAATTGGTGTAGTGTATACAGCCTGGAGTCCTGGAGAACCTGAGTTCAAATCCAGTATCAGACACTTGACACTTACTAGCTGTGTGACCCTGGGCAAGTCACTTAACCCTGACAGTGTTGCCAAAATAAAAAAAAAAAGAGTAGCTTAGGTCCCATGAGAGCCCTACACAATACTCCATATCATCTAGCCTGCTGTTGTTATCCTTTTTTCAGTTATGGGTTCAATCATTATCTATCTACAATACCTGTCCAAGATATATATGTGCGAACAGATTAATAGGTTGTTCATCTAACTATATATTATACTTTGGCAATAAATATTCTTCATCAACTTTATTTTTCCTATGTGGATAGATAGAATGAACTCTTCTGAGTGGTTATGAATCTCATTAAGAGAGATCTCTAGTATTCCACGGCTTATTGCAATTAGCACATTATCCACAAGCAGAAGCAAATGGAAATCCTCTTTAATATGTATTCTGCCTAGGACATCCTCCATGACAGTGGCAAATACATTTGGAGACCATGTCTCCTAGTTGATATTGATAAATCAAATGATCCTGTAATAAAGTTATCTCTACTCTTGTGTCTATCAGAGAATCTTGTGTTATAGTTTCTTAGAGGAAAGTCTTTAAAGCTTCATTTTGTGTTATGATATCAAATGTACTTTTATAATTAACAAATAATATGTAAGGATTTAGTATTTTATGAGCCTTTTGGCCACTTTGCAACTTCGAAGATTGAATCAGCTGTAGAAAATGATTTGCAATTCTGCCTACATCCTCCTCAAATTTTCATCAGGGATACCTTCAATATGTATATAGATCTTTCTCAAGAAGCTGTTATAGAAATTAGAAAGTATGCATGTAGGTTAGTCACTGAATACCATCCTTTTTTTTTCTACTTGTTTTGTACCTTTCCTCTTTTTTAGACATCTTGCAAATCAGTCCCTTAATGATCTCCAAAATGTGCCCCCTCCCACATATATTTCTTGGTGTGGGCTAGCTGTAATTCTGGCATTTTTTTTCCTTTAGTGCCATTTCTGGTCCCTCATATAGTACGTTAGGAATTTAATGTGATACAGTGCAAAGCATTCTAGCTCTAAAGTCAGATCAGGTTATGGAGGTCTTTAAAGGCCAAACAGTGGATTTTATATCTGATCCTAGAAGCAATATGGAGTCACTGAAATGGCTTCCCAAGACCTTAATTTCCTCATCTGCAATATGAGTGGGTAGGACTAGATGGCCTCTAAGGAAACCTTTAGCTCTAGAGAGAAGATCCCATATTCTGTGTTGGAACTCAAATATGGTAGACCCACAGTCATTAGTCAAGAAAAAACAGTTTGTCATAGAAATGATGGATAGGTTTGATCTTTTTGCTTATTTATTTTCCTTCCACTGTCATCTTTAAATTCTCTTAGTAATATCTGAATTAATGGAAGCCTACACCAAGTTTTCTTCAAATTCTTTTATTCTTAATTATTTCTCAGCATTTTATGAAAGGTATTGCTCAAAATAATCCACTATTCTTTATAAGAGCTATGGTCTAAACAAGAGTATCCTTTGTTACTATGTCTTTCTGTTTGGCAAGATGGTCAAATATTTTTGTTTTTAAATATTGTTATTGTTATTGAGGGAGTTTTGGAGCTCTTTGGCATTCTCATTCACACAATTTTCATTGCTTTATGTTATTTATATTTTTGTAGAAAGTAGTAATAGTCCATGAGGATGTTAACTTTGGATAGTGATGCTGTGCCTTTTACAGATACAGAGAATATTAAGAAATGTGGAAAATTAACTGTCACAGAGAAAAAGTCTATGAAAGACTGACATTGAGCTTGCTTAAAAGTCTGTCATGGAGAGATTTCTTGGAAAAGAGATTCTGAGGTAAATGCCTGAGGGCACTTGAAAATTTTTTAACTTCTATCCTGAGACAATCTAAAATAGTAATAGCTTAATAATAATAGCTAACATTTACGTAGTGCTTATCAGGCACTGTGACAAGTTTTATATATATATATATATATATATATATATATATATATATACACACACACACACACCTCTCTCTCTATATATATACACATACATATGTGTATGTATGTGTATATGTATATGTGTATGTGTATGTATATGTATATGTATATGTATATGTATATGTATATGTATATGTATATGTATATGTATATGTATATGTATATGTATATGTATATGTATATGTATATGTATATGTATATGTATATGTATATGTATAAAATCTCATTTGATTCTCACAACCACCCTGAGAAGTTAGTAGTATTATTACCCCCACTTTACATTTGAGGAAACTGAGGCAAATGGGTTAAGTGACTTGCCTAGGGTCATTCAGCTAATATCTGAAACTGGATTTGAACTCAGGTCTGCCTGACTCTAGGCCAGGCACACTCTGCACTGCACCATCTAGCTGCTAATAAGTTAGAATAAAATAACTATTGTATTCTAAGACATGGGCAAGTTGACATTTCATAGTACAATAGAGAAAACAATGTCATTCTGACGGTAACTGAGTTAACTGCCTTGTGAAGAGAATTGGATATGGTTCCAGTGTTATGGAGGAGTTGGCAGTTCATAATGGATAAGAAGAATTCTAGTGAGTGATTCTTTTTCTCTCAGCTTTCCCAGAGCACAAAAGTGACTTTGGCTGTGATCCCTATTATAACCCATATGTTGTTTTAATGCTTGTCCATAGTTGTTTATTACTTGGTACTGTAATTACAGTATTTGGCCAGTAACACTCATGTCTGTCTAAGTCTATATGAAGAGATTTACTAGTTCTCCTTAGGTTGGGGTTCAAATTATTGGTTAATTAATGGAATAGATTTTACATTTGAAGTCATTTTTAAAATGTAATTCAGTCATACCTTTAGGTTGTATTTGAAACTAGAAAAAGAAACATTATACACACATATGTATGTGATATATATGTGTGTATGTATGTGTGTGTGTGTGTGTGTGTGTGTGTGTGTGTGTGTGTATGAGAAAAGCCAGTAGCAGACTGAGGATTAAGGATTTGGTATCTGTCTTTGAGAACACATGAGAGGCATTGCTCACACCTTGCATCATGATACTATTGTGACTTTTAAAGGTTGTTTGTTTTTTACATGTTAGGGCTCATCCATGACCTTGTACAAAAGACATGTTGTGGAGTAAGGCATAAAAGTAGTATATTTGGGTAGATTTGTGTTTTGTTCTATATTTTCGTGTTTGGTGTGCAAAGGAAAGAGACTCTGCTCAGTCCACAAGGTCTTTCCTCACCTTCCTTCCCCCACTTGTTAATGTCTGCCTTAAATTGTACTTGCACTTATTTTGCACATATTTATGCATGAATATGTTGTTTCCCATCCCCAATAAAATGTGAGTACCTAGAAGGGAAGGACTGTTTCATTTTTTTCCTTTGTATTCCCGGTACCTAGCATAGTGTCTGCCCCGTAGTTGTTGTTGTTCCACCTTTGTTTTCGAAGAGAAACAATGACATCACAGGGTGATGTCTTGACTCATGAGTGAACTGGATTTTAGTGAGGCAGAGTGACACAAAGTCATCAGATTCACTTTCTCTTCCAGAGTCATTAAATTCAGTGGCAAGACAAAAGTCAGGATGAGTGGGGATGGCCCAGGATGGAGTCGGTGACCTTGACTTCATCAATGTCTGACCAAGCTCTAAGCACTTCATAGTACCTGCTTCAGCTGTCTTCACGGCCCTTGGAACAAATTGTTCTCATCTACCCATTCCACTGGGGGATGTCTTCACATGCTTGGGGTAGAAACCTCTCTAACTCACCAGTGGATTTGAGGCCCATTAATTACCTCCAACCTGGTTTAGCCCATCTGCTGAAATGGTTTACTGAGGTGTGGCCGCTGTGCATGCTACAGCTTCGTGAAGCCACAGGTGAGATCTGAGTGCCAGGTAGATACCAAAGGTAGATAAGTAGCCCTGAAAAGGGCTTGGCAAGCCCTCCCACCAGAGGTGCTAGTCCTCCTTGAACTCCCCATAGACCCCCCATGGCACATAAGAGGCACAAAATAAATGCTTGTTAACTGCCTGATTAAAAATACTACTCTGCTAAAGTCATTATGGGAGTGACCTTTAGTTCTCCAAAGTTATGGTAAAAGAATACAAGCTCTAGAAGGCCCCAAAAAACTGGAGAAGCTTTTAATTTAGGATCAGGGTTCCAAGGACCAGACTGGCTAAGTTCAGAATGGCTAGTTCCAAGAGGCCTGGCTACCAAGTAATGCTTTTTTTTTTTCCAAGCACAGCAACTTAACATATCACCTACTAAGGCAAGGAGGTTGCAATCTGCAACAAAGATGGAAATACATATGCCAAGGAAATCATAGATTTGAAGTATTGAAGCATCTGCAAAAGTTAAATTCGTGGGCTGGAACCCATTTCCAAGGCTATTTTAATTGTTCACTAATGGAAGGGACTGGGGAGTTTTCATTGCTCTTTTCTTCCTGCTTGAAGACTTTGGTTACAACTTCCTTTGAAAGTTCAACTCTTTTATTTTGGCCATTTTATTCATGGGGTAGTCTCTGCCTAGGGCAACAATTCAATTCTTCACACTGCCTTATAGGTAATTATTTCATTTTACAAAAGCTAGCCTATTACTTAAGTGAAGAAATAGCTAGTGGAGGCTAATTTTCCCCAACTATTTTATTTGATAATCTCTAGATGCCTAATTTAACACAGTGGCCTTGAGAAAGAGAGGTATTCACATTCAGAACAAAATTTGGTAAGTAGAGAGATAATATTCTAGACATGCTGGAGGGGTATCCAATTGAAGTGGAGAGAGAGCAGTGGAGATTCCATTCCTTTATTCAAGTATTTTCTGATTATTGCAGAATACATTTAACCTGCTCTCTAAAGTCCTATCATACTTGTCAGCCCCACCCAGTTAAACATTTAATTGTTCTGTTTCATGTGTATTTTTTTTTCTTCCACTACTTCATAAGCTCCCTGAGGAGAAAGAAAATCTTATAATTCATTGTATCTCTCATAGGCCAATGCCAGACACCGTAATAAGTGTTCAGTAAATATTTGCTGAGGGGATTGGCAATAGTTGATTGACGAGTATGATTGGACCCACTAATATTACAGAGCTGTCTCTCCAGAGTAGCTTGACTCAAAAGCAAAGCTAGATGAGGCCACTCATAAAGCAAACCCCCACCACCACAGTAGCAAAGAACCCAGATTCTCTTTTTAAGCATAACTATGAAAAGGGTTGGGGGTGTTACTATTAAGCTCAAGAACTTCCAAAAGAATAACAATATTAATCTAGTGATGTATGGTTAAATTCTAGGCCTTTTAACACTTTGTTGATTGAAAAATAAACATCTCCAGCTACTCAGGGTTTAACTTCATGGACTTGGCTTGATACACTACAAATTTATGTTATCTAATCCCAACTGGGTCCTCACTGTAGTAAGGCAAACATTCAATTCCTAACTAATTAATTTGTTTTCCCACTCGCCACTGCAGCTGTTCCAGACCTTCTCAACCTGCTTCAAACTTCCCACGGTACCTCCTCCCCCACCATCTCAGCCTAGGGACCTTGACTCATATTTCACTGAAAAAAATTGTCATTTGCCAAAAGCTCCCTCTTTTCTCCATTTCCTCATCTTATATAACATCTTCTTCCACTTTCTTCTTTTGTACTTTGGTATCAGAAAAAAGGTATCCCTTTTCCTTGATAAAGATATTCCCTCCTGACGTCTCTAGCAGATTGTCCCCACTATCATCCCCACTCTCTCATCTTCAATCTCTCCTATCTTCTGCTCCTTCCTTGCTGCCTACATACATGACTATGTCTTCCCCACCCTTACAAATCCCTCATTTGATCCTACCACTCCTGCTAGTTATCGTCCTATTTCTGTTTTTCCCTTAGGCACCTAGGTAGCACAATGGATAGAATGTTGGGCCTGGAGTCATGAAGGCCTGAGTTCAAACTGGGCCTCAGACACTTCCTAGCTGTGTTACCCTGGGCAAGTCACTTAACCTCTGTCTGCCTCAGTTATTTTGAGTATAAAATGGAGATAAGAGTAGCACCTACCTCCCAGGATTATCATGAGGTTCAGATGATGATGTTTGTAAAGTATTAGCTCAGTCCCTGGTACACAGTAGGTGATTAATAAATGCTTGTTTCCTTAATTCCTTCATGGCTAAACTCCTTGAGAATGTCATCTACATTAGGTGCCTCCATTTCCTTTCCTTTTATTCTCTGATAAATCCTTTGCAATCTGGTTTCCAAACATAAATCAATGGAAACTACCCTTTCCACAATTACCAGTGATCTCTAATTGCTATAGCTATAGTCTATTCCCAGTCCTCATCTTTCTCAACTTCTCTGCATCCTTTGACACTTTCTATCACCTTCTCTTTCAGATGGTCTCTCTTCTTCCACCTGGCCAACTCAGCTGGTGCCCTCCCCTCCCCTGCCCTCTCCTCTCCTCCCACATGGGGTATCATGCTCTTACCTGAGGGTGTTCTGCCCAAAGGAAGGTAAAATTTGATGACTAAAACCTACCTAGTTATCTTCAGATTTGCTAGCTAGATTTCTTTCTTAAAGACCAAGCCTGAAGCCTAATTCACTCTGGCTCTCATTGATTGGACAAGAATAGGTCCCGGCCAAAGCACCATTTAATGATTACTTTTGAGTCCCTCCTGGCTCAGAGTGAATGTAAATAGTAACTTTTTCTCTTTTGGCCAGCACCCTTGAGGTCTTCTCCTCCCATTTTTTTTTTAATTAAAGGGGCCATTTCTTGACTCACTTTTTAGGCCAATTCACTGCACGGGCATTGCCTCACTCAAAACTCAGAAAGACTTTAGCTTAAAAAGGCCAAGGTCTCCCACTGCATCCTAGGCCACTCCAATTATCCTAATCTATATCTGGCCACTGGACCCAGATGTCTCTTGAGGAGAAAATGAGGCTGGTAACTTTGCGCAGCCCTCCCTTACTCAAATCCAGTTCACCTTCAAGTCATGTCATCATTTTTCTGACGTTGTGGTCCTCTTCAAGAACCAAGGACAAACCACATACACTCTCCTCACCAAGTTTTTGTGACACTGCTCTCTACTGTTTATCTGTCTAACTGCTCCTTCTCAGTCTCCTTTGTTGGTTCTTCACCTAATAACTGTGAGTGTTCCCCAAGACTCTGTCCTATGCCCTCTTCTCATGTCCCAGTATAGTCTCTTGATTGGTGTTATCAACTCCCATGAGTTCAGTAATCATCTCCATGCTGTTAATTCCACTATCTATATTTCCAGCCCTAGTATCTCTGCTGAGTTACAGTTGTAAATCAACTGCTTTCTGGACATCTCTGATTGGATGTCCCATAGGCATCTCAAACTCAACATGTACAAAACAGATCTTATTCGCTTTCCCTCTAAACCATCCCTTCTTCTAAGCTTCCTTATCTCTGTTGAGGGCATCACCATCCTCCCAGTCAACCCAAGCCTGCAACTTTGGTGTCATCCTGAGCTCACTCTCACTTGCCCCACGGATCTCTCTAATCCATTACCAAATATTGTCACTTCTGCTTTCTCAGACTTCTTTCACAACATGTCTTCTATATCCCCTACAGAAAGGGGCGTCCACTCGTACAGACACATCCTTTGCTTAGGCTAGGACTGTTGCTGTACCCTTTTCACTGGTCTCCCAGCCTCAAGCCTCTCCCCACTCTGATTCATCCTCCACTTAGCTGCTAAGGTGATATTTCTAAAGCATATGTCTGACAATGTCCCCTTCTTGCTCAATGAGCTCATGGGTCCCTGGTACTTCCAGGGTCAAATGTAATTTCCTTTTTTTTTTTTTAAATTTAAAGCTCTTCATAACATGGCTTTTTCATATCTTTCCAGTCTTCTCACACTTACTTCTTCTCCATGCACTCTACCTTCCAACAATATTGGCTTATTTACAGATTCTCCAGCAAAACCCCCACTCCTTTCTGGTGCCTTTGTGGGGCCATCTACAATCTTCCTGATCTATATCTAGCCACTCCACCCAGATGCTCTGGAGGAGAAAGTTAGGTTGATGACTTTGCACAGCCCTCCCTCACTTAAATCCAATTCAATTGCAAATCATGCCATCATCTTCCTGATGTCATGGTCCTCTTCCAGAAGGACAAATCACAGTGCCTTTGTACTAGTTGGCTCCCATAGTGGAATTCTAGTCTAGCCTCTCAACTCCACCTCTGGGTTTTTTTTAACTTCCTTCACAACTCAGCTGAAATCCTGACTTCTGCAAGAGGCCATTCCTTGTCCACCCTGCTGCAAATGTTTTCCCCTCTTACATTTCCTTTCATCTACTATGCCTATGTCTTGTATGCACTTGGTTGTTTTCCTGTTTGTCTCTCTCATTTGACTATAAATTCTGAGGCTGAGACCATCTTTTTGCCTTCCTTTGTATTCCTCAGAGTTTAACATAATATCTGACACACAGTAAGTTCCTATTAAATACTTGTTATTGATAAACAAGATGTTTGTTACTTGCAAATGTAATCTTTTGAGCCTTTAAGACCTTTTGACTTAGTGTAAAAGTTGTAGCATTTTTCAAGATACTTCAACTGAGTTAGAGGTAATAGAATAGTGAAAAGGACTGGACTTGGAGACAACAGTCTTAGCTCAAGGCCTCCCTTTGACATTTAAAAGCTGGATCACAATAGATAAGCCACTCACTCTCTCTGAGCTTTGGTCAACTTTGTGAAGCAGTGGTCCTCTGATCAGAGCCAATGCTCTTGCTATGGTACCATGCTGCCTGAAGATTCCTCTTCATTTAAAAAACTGAGACCCAAGTCTCTGCTTCTTTAGTTATTTTCTGTGATTCCTGAGAAATAATATTATTGCACAGAATAATACTGTGACAAAAAGTTCTTCAGCTTGTTAAGGAAATGTCAGAAGAAAAAAAAACCCACTCCTTGATATCTACTTCCTTTCCCTCCCTACCATACATTTTGAGGGTAACTGGACAGGCATATTTTTTATAAATGATGGAGCCTACAAGGTAAATTTTCTCATTTGGGGCATGAATTATAAATGTGACCTGATGTCACATGTATCTGGGGGTCATTCACTTTAATACTTCAGTGACCTCTACCAACATAGATTTCATCAGGAGAGGCAGCATGGTACAGTTTAACAAGCCTTCATTCTAGAATCTGAGGCCTATGTCCAAATCTCACCTCTGAAACTGCCTTCAGGACCTTGGGAAAGTTATTTAGTCTTTTTGGGCCTCAAATCACCTCTTTTCTAAAATAGAAGAGTTGGATTAAATGACCTCAGAAGTCCCTTCCATCTCTAGACCTAAGATCCTAAGAGCCTATGATCTAGATTAAACAGAAAAAGCACCCTATTCTTTCATAATTTTATCACAGATAACTTAAGGATGCTGCTCCATCTGGAATAATCATGGTCATGTCATAATCATCCTGTACTGAATTGTACATAGGTTCTTGATGTTGCCTCCTTCTTGCAAAAAGTGTTGGCCTTCCTCCTCCTTCTTACTCGGTTGCCCTCTATTTCCCTTTTTCCTCTCCATAACACAATTATTTAAACACTTCCAATTGCCAATAAATGGTGGAAAGAATGAATGAACTTGGCTTTACAAACTTTTTTCTAGACTGTCTGGGAAGTAACGTGAAATTAAAACTGGGTTATGTAATCATGTTATTATGGCCAATTAGTGAGACTGGGACTAAGCCCTGTATTTCCCTCTGCCCTGTTTAATGTGTGACATCAGAGACTCAAAGGGAATGCCTTGGAATGGGCCGCCCACTTGATGGCTTGGGCACACCAGGAAAGGAAGCTGCACTGTCGGCAGTTTACTCAGCCCCCGGGGTAGCATGGCTTGTTCCCCATTGAAAAAAGAAAATCACAGCTTCCCTTCATCCACTTTAAAAAGCTGTCGGTTTCCACAGCATGACTGAGTTTCCTGCCGCTAAGAGTCCAAACATGGAGGGTAAGCTAAGGATCAGTTCCTCTGGCTTCTTTCCAACCTTTCAGGACATTTCCCTTCATCTCCTCTGCTGCATGTGTAGTTCTTGGATTGACCAATTTAAGTAACCCTAGCAAGTCTATTTTTTTTCCTATTTAGGTTAGTTTTTTCCCCCCTTCTCTCTAGGATACCCTTCACAGTGAGTGACATTTGCAAGGGTAAAAGTAATATTTCAGAGAGTGAGATCAGGTGATAGGGTTAGGGAGTGAAGTAACTAGCCCAGGCAGAGAATGAGAAGTAGTTGGGTTCGAAGGATGGAGAAGTTTCAAAATTGTTGTTATAATAAAGTCCTTGGCAAATTACTAGGTCCTAATTGCTGCTCAGTTGTTTCAGTCATGTCCGACTCTTCATGACCCCTTTTGAGTTTTCTTGGCAAAGATACTGGAGTAGTTTGCCATTTTATTCTCCAGATCATTATACAGATTGAGGAAACTAAGGCAAACAGGGTTAAGTGACTTGCTCAAAGTGACATATCGAGTAAGTGTCTGAGGCCAGATTTGAACTCGAGAAGATAAGTCTTCCTGATTCTAGGCCCAGCAGTCTATCCTCTGTACCACCTCACTGCCCTAAGGGCCTAATTAGAACCTGCCAATGTGAATTTGCTAAATCAGGTTATTTATCATTATCATTATTGACTGTTTTGTGAGTAATTTTTAAGTGGTCAGACAAGTTACAGTGTGTAGAATCCAAGTGTAAAAGTTTCTTCTACTGATAAAGATTAACTCTCCAAGTTGTGATTTTAGAGACATGCTTAGGGAACTGAGAAGTTCAATAACTTTTTTTTAGTCAGTCTTCCTCATTGCAGCAATGATCCCTATCTACTATAGCATACTACATCCCAATCATCACATAAAACATACAAACCATTGGCCCTAACTTCATAAAGCTTGTGCCTGGCCATTTTATTTTGAAAAGAAGGAAGAGAGGAAGAGAGGAAGGAAGGAATGAAGCAAGGAAGAAAGGAAAGGCGAGGGAAGAAGGGAGAAAATGAAGAAATAAACAATGAAAAAATAAACAAAGAAATAAAAAAGAAGGAAAGAAAGAAAAGAAGGAAGGAGGGAGAGAAGGAAGGAAAGGGAAAGGAAGAGAAGTTTTTAGAAAGGGCAAGACTTTTTTTTAAAGGATGAGATCTTTTTTTTTTGTTTTCATTGTTTTTCTAGCATATTTTACCAGACATCAACATTACTTTTTGCAATTTGTCAACTATGGCTTCTTTTGGGACGCTTCAGTGTCACAGCTATAGATTTAGAGATGTAAAGGACCTCATCTATCTTCTAATTCAGCCTTCATATTTTGAGACCAAGAGAATGAAGTGACTTTCCAAGGTCATTCAGGTAATAAATGACAAAACCAGAATTTGTCTTTGACTCTAAGTCCAGGGTGTTTTCTACCACATGACCTTCAAATTAAAAACATATTATCCTATATGAAAAATGTTCAACTGTACTAAATGTTTAGGGGAATGTCCTTACTTTAATTGTTTTGCTTTTTATAATACTTCTGAGCACACTTAGGTTGTAATCATAAATAGATTTTTTGCTCACCATTAAAGAAAATGACAAACATATAAGCCTGTTCTAGGAGCTTATGTCCTGGCTAGACATTGTGACCAAGTCAGTGACTACTAGTTAGTGGTTCTCTGTTGAATTCTCTTTGCTGACATTTTTCACATCCTCCAAAAAAGAACTCAGCTCCAAAGACTACTGGTAACTCCAGATAAGGAAGAACAAGGCCAGAATGGAATATTAATTAAGAAAGTTGTCCTGGTCTTTCCATCAATGGAGAAGAATTTCATCCACTAATAATTTACTCCCAAACCAGAATACACCTTGATTATGATAAGAATATAAAAATTATTTTGCTTAAATGTTTTGTAAATCTTTTTTCTTTTAAAAAAACCCTCCCCATAAATCAAGATTTACTTTTCTCAGTACTGTACTACTCAGTCTTTGCATTTGCTGGTAAAGTATATCCCTCTTTCGGTCAAAACATATCTCCGAAAAGAATAATAACTAATAGCCAACATCTGTATAGCATTTAGTAGAACATAGCACAGGGCCCAGCACATAGTAAGTACCTAATAAATGCTTGTGGATTGGTTGATAGCATTTTATAAAGCATTTCCTTCACTGCAACCTTGTAAGTTAGTTAGTACAAGTATTATCCTCATTTTAGAGATGAGGAGATTAAGATTCAGAGAGCACATGGTCACTGGGCTAAAAAATAATAGAGCTAAAATATGATAATGACAACAGCAGGCATTTATCTAGTGCTTTAAGGTTTTGCAAGGCTTTACAAATAACTTATTTTTTCCTTAAAACAACCCTGGGAAGGAAGGTTATTATCTCCAGTTTTCGAAGAGGAAACTGGAACAGACAGAGCTTAAGTGACTTGCCCAAGGTCACACAGCTAATAAGTATCTGAGCTTGGGTTTGAATCCAGGTCTTTCTGATTCCAGGTCCAGCCCTCTATCCACTGGTCAACTAAACTGTCCCCTTACTCCTCTTCTAGTGTGCTGTCTCTATAAGGAATCAGACAGCAGAATATAAAAGACAAAGAACTAGAGAAAACAGCATGATTAAATTCAAATTTTAAAAATCAGAGTTCTCATGTTACAGAGATCTATTTAGGGAACTGATGGCTTCATCTTCGTCACAGTGAATAGAAAACAGACCTTGGAATCTAGAAGACCTGAGAATAAATCCTGCCTCAGACATTTACTAGCTATGTGACCTTGAGTAAGTCACTTGCCTAAGCTTCCTCATCTGTAAAGTGGGAACGACAATAGCACCCACCTTCCAGGTTGTTGTGAAGATAAAATATTTGTAAAGCTCTTTGCAAACCTCAAAATGCTACATAAATGCTAGCTATCTTAAACTTCTATAAACCTAGAGAAAAGATATACCTACTTTGCTAGATACCAGCAGTAATAGTTTCCCTTTCTTGTTGTACAAAAAGTGATCTGGGCAGAAAGGATGTGCTTATTCATTTTTTTTTACATTTTCTCTTTTTAAAAAGATATTTATTTTATTCTAAACTTAAGAAATAAAACAATCATTTTTATAACACAGTATAATAGAAAGAAAAAGATAATTGTCCGTGAAACGGCAAATCTATTATATACAACTTGCTAGCCTTTTAAATATATAATAAAGTTATTACATAACTTTCTTTTGTCTCTCTTTTTTTCCTTTCCTCCCCCCTCCCTTGTCTAGAGATGACTACTATTAGACACAAATATGTGTATATGTGTATGTATGTACATATATGAGTATATGTAAATATATATATATATACACATACACATACATATATATATATGTAAAATCATTCTATACATACTTCTATTTATCAATTCTTTTTCTGGATGAAGATAGTGTCTTCCTTCATAGGTCCTTTGATAACAGTGAGGCACAATGGATAGGGAGCTGGCCTCAAAGCAAAGAATACTGGGGTCAAGGCCCACCTCTGACACATAATTACTGTGCAACCCTAGGCAAGTCACTTAACATCTCACTGCCCTAAGAAACCCTCTAAGACTTTTACTTGCACAGAAGGTGCTATTATACGTTGGTACAGGGAGTTTTTTCACCCTGGAGTTTTCTGTAACAATGAAATTACAAGTCTAGTTCCTCTCCCTGAAACATATGAAGAAAAACTCGTGCTTGGAAATCCTCAGCCCAAAGAAATTAAACCCTTGTTCTACCTGTGCTAGGGTTGAAATTGCCAGGAGCCTTTGTAACACCTCATTTATGATACTGAATGACTTTAATTATTATTAAAGTTCTTTTGGGATTTATACTTGTCATAGTTAGTGAAACATATGTAAATGTTGAAAAAGAAAACTAGGGCAGATGAATCAAATACCAGAGAACACAGGAATATGAGAGGGTTTTTTCTTCATAAACATGTTTGAATAAAGACATAATGATTTCCCTAAAAATATCACGTGAACTTCGATTGAACAAACATTTATTAAGTGCCTACTGTGTGCAAAGCACTGTGCTAGGTCCTAGGGAATACAAAGGCAAAAATAATCTTTTTCTTCAGTGAGATTATTTATACTCTACTGTACAAAGACAAGTTAATACAAAACAATCTGAGACAGGAGAGAGCTTAGGGAGAGTAGGTAGTACCTGGGTTGAGCTTTGAAGGAAGGATTCTGAGAAGAGATGAAGAGGGCGAACATTTGAGGCATAGAGATGGCTTGTACAAATACACAGAGGTGGAAGACTTCTTGTCAAGTTTGGAGAACAGCTAATGGTATATTTTAAGGGGAACAGAGAATGTGTGAAATTATGTGAAGTAAGGCTAGAAAATTAGATTGGGCCTTCTTGTGAACAACAGGCTACATGAAGCTTGTATTTTACCCGACAGACAAAAGAGAGACATTGAAGGCTTTCCTGAACAGAGGTAATTCATCATTCCTTCTAAGCTATCAGTTCTTTTTTAAAATTTTTTAAAATTTTTATTAATTTGTTGATTTATCAACAATCACTTCCATATGCTTTTGAGTTGAAAATTTTTCTCCCCCTTCCTCCTCCCCACCCTACCCAAGATGGCACACAATCTAATATAGGCTTTACATTTACATTCCTATTAAACATATTTTCACATTAGTGAAGTTGTAAGTAAAAATTAAAACCAATAGGAGGAACCATCAGAAAGATGAAACAAAACTCAAAAGAAGTAAAAATAAATGATAGCGATTTGACTTCCATAGTTCTTTTTTTGGATGTGGACAGCATTTTCCATCCCGATGCTTCTGGAGATGTCTTAGATCCTTGTAATGCTGAGAAGGTAAGCTATCACTTCTTTCTGAAGAATTCCAAAAAGAACTTTGAGACTTTGGGATTAAATCTCTGACTTGTCCACCTGCCATTTTTGTAACTTTGGGTAAATAATTCCATTTCTTGGGGCCTCAATTTCTTCATCAAACCATCAATCAATAAGTATTGATTAAATGCTGCTGTGTGCCAAGGACTGTGCTAAGTGTTAGTAATACAAATACAATGAAACAATTCCTACACAGGAAGCTTACATAAAAGAAATTTCCCAACCTAATAGTTTGTGATCTACTTGTGCCTTTTCAATTTTCCTGTCCCATGTTTGTCTTTTGGTTTGCTCATCTTTCATCTCTGATTTGGTCAATCTATCTTTCCTATTATAGTTTCCAAGGGGGCAAATGAATATTCAGGTGCATAGTTCATACACACACAATTAAATCTTGGTTCTATAGTGTGAATAACATATGTTTTAACTCACATATCAGTAATTATTAGCTTTTATAGGTGTAGAGAAAACCTGAGAACTGATTATTCCCCTTTGTTTATGAGACAATAATTCAATTCATAAGAAAGCAAAGAACTTTTAGAGACAGAAATTCTTTCCATAATCATAAAGGGACCTGAGGAAACTGTTTCTTTTTTTTTAATTTCAAGTCTATATACACTTTTTTTTTTTTGCTACTGGGGGTTGGCAAAAGAAAAGCATTTTGGTAAGTTAGCTGCCTCCAAGGTCTTTATGTTCAAACTAGAAGAAATAAATGAACCAAGCATCTGCAAAAGGGCTAAAGCAATCAGCCCCAGCCTGAATTTCATGGTTCCCCAGTAGTTGGGCACAGAATCTTGATGACTGCATTAAGGCAGAGAAGAACCCAAACCCATTTTTAAAAACCTATTGACTTGTGACTATGCCAAAATTTAGAGAATCCAAAGATATGGTCACGTCAGAAGATGGCAATCTGTTCTGTGACTGGAAGAGGGCTGTCAAATCAGGAGACAATATGTGTTATAACCCCCTTTCTAATTTTGAATCTGTCACTCTAGGTAGAACAGAAAATGTAATAATAGCTAATTACATATATCTTCAAACCAGCAATTAAGATGAATACAAAGCAAAATGAAAACTCAGAAAAGGGTAGAGCAGTCTAAAAAGAAACCAGAATGAAACAAAATGATCACTGAAAAAAATAAGGCAAATTAGTTGGCACAAAGTAGATGAGGTACAAATGATTTTCCATGGTGATTTTAAAAATAAAATTGTGAAAAACTGCCAATAAATTATATTTCATCTTGGACTCAATTCAATGGAGCCAACATTTTAACACCTGCTAGACACAAAGCACTGAACTGGGTGTTGAGGATACAGAGTTTGAGACCCAACCTTCAGATAGTATTTAAATTACATTAAATATGCCTCTTAACCCCTACTTCTACTGATATTAATTCCAAACTTGTGTCCTCAGACATCATTCTCACTGCCCCAGACCTCTACAAACTGTTGCAGTCATCCCTAAACTTCCATATCATCACATCTGCCTTCCCTGACCTTCCAACTGTCTTATAATATCAAATGATGATAAGAAGATAATCTGAGAGACTTCCTTTGTGTTAGCCTAACATTCCACTATTTTCATCAACCCCATGACTCTATAATTCACTTCACTGCCTCTGGTTAGTCTCCTCACATAGCACCTTCCCACTTGAACCTCACACATATTCCTCAGGATGTATGTCAATACAATTCAAATCTGGTTTGAAAATACAAAGAAGGTACAAATATTAGAAAGAATATAGTTCAGTGGACACGTCCCGTTGATTTTTACCAGGGGTTCAAAGGGAGAATTTATAACTTTGATTTAGTGTCAGTATGTGGGATATTGTCTAATCTTTAGTAATTTTGGAAAACATAGAGGTTCTATTCTGGATGGAGCTGTCTGACTAGTTTGGTTCATGGTTTATAAAGCACATGGAATACATAGTTAAACTCAGATCAAGTATCTGATTTTCACTTCTTTTTAAAGAGCAAAAGAGGAGAATGGTTAATGTTACCCCCCTCTCCCCTGCTCTAGTCAAATAGTCTTAAAAATTCCTGTGGCTAATCTCCTTGCTTTTTGCCCATCAGAATGTATTTGTCATTATCTTTGGTTATATATGAAGTAATTATTTGCTATTCACATATTATCACATATCACATAATATGTCCTATCTACATGTCATCTTCGTTGGTCAGTACTAATGGTGTATTAGACTTTGAGTCATAGAATCCTATAATCCTAGAGACTAAAAGTGTCAGAGCTGGTTTATTCCTCACATGACAACCCTTCAAATATTTGAAAAACAATTCTTATATCTTTAGTCTTCTCTTCATCTAGTTTAAATAGCCCTGGTTTCTTTCTTTATATGATTACGCATCTAGACTTTTCATCAGTCACCTTTATTTGGACACAATTGTTTGCAAATATTCCTCTTTAACTTAAGAGTCCAGAAGCCAAAAATCATATGTAGACAGTTCTTCATGTAGTAAAGGGACAAATATCAAATATTTTTTACAAAATAATTCAATTTATTTTCTATATTAAAAGAATAAAACATGAAATAATTTTAGTTTCATAACTCAGTAAATTCAGCAGAACCAGAGGAAGCTGATGTTTGCATCAACAGGAATTACATGTCCTTTCTGACATGCAGAAGCAGCATATTAATAGGGTATTTAAGGAGAAATAAAGTTAACATCTATTGCCATTTGCATAAAACTAGCTGAAAATTTGTTGCCTTTGGAAAGAATTGGTTTATCAGTGGAGAAAAGAATTGACCCAGGTAAATTCTTGGAATAGTGTAGTCACAGATAGAAAACTGATTTAGGAGTAAGGAAGACCCACGTTCAAGTCCTATCTCTGATAATACTTCTGTGTGACCCAGTTAAGGGTCAAGTCACTTCACCTCTAGGCCTCAGGCAGATCTGAGACTCTTCCTTGAAGAGCAGTTGCTGATCTGCTTTGGTAGAGAGGTCTCTGCACCAGAGGTGTCAAAAATAGGTCTGGTAATGTTGCCAAAACCAAAATAAAATATGATGGGGAGATATTTAACCAAATACATAAAATAAAACATAGATAACATTACATTTTTTAACTTAGTCAATGTGCACCAGCAAGGATCTTTATGGATGCATTTTAGTGGCCCCCATTTAAATATATATATATGTATGTATGTATGTATACACACACACACACACACACACACACACACACACACATATTTGGTTTTCAACATTCACTTCCATAAGTTTTTGAGTTCCAAATTTTCTTCCCATCCCTCCTCTCACCCCACCCAAAGATGGCATGCAATTTGATATAGGCTCTACATATACATTCATATTAAAAGTATCATACATTAATCATGTTGTAAAGAAGAATTAGAACCAATGGGAGAAACCACAAGAAAGAAGAAACAAGAGAGAGAGACACACAGACAGACAGACAGGCAGAGATAGAGACAAAGGCAGAGAGAGAGACACACACAGAGAGACACAAAGAGAGAGCAAATAATATGCTTCTATCTGCATTCAGCCTCCATAGTTCTTTTTTTGATGTGGATAGCATTTTCTATCATGAGTCTTGTAGAATTGTCTTAGAGCCTTGCATTGTTAAGAAGAGATATCTATCAAAGTTAGTCATTGTACAATGTGGCTGTTACTATGTGCAACATTCTCCTGGTTCTGCTCACTTCACCCAGCATCAGTCCATACATGTCTTTCCAGGTTTTTCTGAAGTCCACATGCTCATCATTTCTTATAGCACAATAGTATTCCATTACATTCACATGCCATAACTTGTTCAGTCATTCCCCAACTGATGGACATTCCCTCAATTTCCAATTCTTGGCCACCACAAAAAGAGCTGCTATAAATATTTTTGTACATGTGGGTCCTTTTCCCATTTGTATCATCTCTTTGGGGTACAGAACTATAAGTGTATTTCTGGGTCAAAGGGTATGCACAATTTTATAGCACTTTGGGCATAGTTCCAAATTATTCTCCAGAATGGTTGGATCAGTTCACAACTCCACCAATAATGCATTAGTGTTCCAATTTTCCCATATCTTCTCCAACATTTATCATTTTTCTGTTTTGTCATGTTGGCCAATCTGATAAGTGTGATGTGGTACCTCAGAGTTGTTTTGATTTGCATTTATCTAATCAATAGTGACTTTGAGCATTTTTTTTCATATGACTATAGATAGCTTTAATTTCTTCATCTCAAAACTGCCTGTTCAAATCCTTTGAACATTTATCAAAGACTTGTATTCTTATAAATTTGACTTAGTTTTCTATGTATTTTAGAAATGATGCCCTTATCAGAGACACTGGTTGTAAACATTCTTTCCCAGTTTTCTGCTTCTTTCCTAATGTTGGTTGCATTGGCTTTGTTTGTGCAAAACCTTTTCAATGTAATGTAATCAAAATTATCCATTTTGCATTTCATAATGTTCTCTATCTTTTGTTTGGTCATAAATTTTTCTGTTCTCCATAAATGTGACATGTAAACTATTCCTTGTTCTCCCAGTTTGCTTATTGTATCAGCCTTCATATCTAAATTGTGTACCCATTTTGACTTTATTTTGGTATGTGGTGTAAAATTTTGGTCTATGCCTACTTTCTGCAATATTCTTTTCCAGTTTTCCCAGCAGTTTTTGTCAAACAGTAAGTTCTTATCCCAGAAGCTGGGGTCTTTGGGTTTATCAAACAGTAGATTACTATAGTCATTGACTACTATGTCTTGTGTACCTAACCTATTCCACTGATCCACCACTCTGTTTCTTAGCCTGTACCAAGTAGTTCTGATTATTGCTACTTTATAATAAAATTTAAGATCTGATATGGTTAAGTCACCTACCCTTTCATTTCTTTTCATTAATTCCCTTGATATTTTTAACCTTTTGTTTTTCCAGATGAATCTTGTTATTATTTTTTCTAACTCTATAAAATAATTTTTGGTAGTTTGATTTGTATGGCACTGAATAAGTAAATTAAGTTAGGTAGAATTGTCATTTTTATTATATTAGCTCAGCCTACCCATGAGCAACTAATGTTTTTCCAATTACTTAGATCTGATTCTTTTTATGCAAAAAGAGATTTGTAATTGGGTTCATATAATGTTTATAGTAACTTTAAATGGAATTTCTGTTTTTATCTATTGCTCTTGGGTTTTGTTAGTAATATATAGAAACATGATAGTTTTTGTGGGTTTATTTAATGTCTTGCAACTTGGCTAAAATTGTTTATTATTTCAATTAGTTTTTTACTTGATTCTGTAGGATTCTCTAAGTATATCATCATAAATGCAAAGAGCAATAGATTTGTTTCTTCTTTGCCTATTCCAATTCCTTCAATTTCTCTTTCTTCTCTTATTGCTAAAGGTAACATTTTTAGTACAATATTGAATAACAGTGGTGATAATGGACATCCTTGTTTCACCCCTGATATTACTGGAAATGCATCTAGCTTATCCCCATTACATATAATGCTTGCTGATGGTTTTAGGTAGATGCTACCTATAATTTTAAGGATGATTCCATTTATTCCTATGGTCTCTAGTGGTTTTTTTTTTAATAAAAATGAGTGTTGCATTTTGTCAAAATCTTTTTCTGATAAGATAATTAAGATTTTCCATTGAGATAATCGTATGATTTCTTTTACGTTTGTTGTTGATATGATCAATTATGCTGATAGTTTTCCTAATATTGAACCAACCCTGGATTCCTGGTACAAATCCTACCTTGACATACTGTATTATCCTCATGATATGCTGGAATCTCTTTGCTAATATTTTATTTAAAATTTTTGCATCTATATTCATTAGGGAAATTGGTCTATATTTTTCTTTCTCTGTTTGGCTCTTCCCAATGTAGGTATTAGTACCATATTTGTATTATAAAAAGAATTTGGTAGGACTGCTTCTTTGCCTATTTTCCCAAATAGTCTATGTAGTATTGGAATTAATTGTTTTTTAAAATTTTTATTAGAATTCACTTGTAAATCCATCTGGCCCTGGAGATTTTTTTCCTAGGGAGTTCATTGATGGCTTGTTCAATTTCTTTTTCTGAAATGGGGTTATTTAAGTATTTTATTTTCTCCTCTGTTAATCCGGGCAATTTATATTTTGTAAATATTCATCCATTTCACTAAGCTTATAAATGTATGGCATACAGTTGGGCAAAATACCTCCTAATTATTGTTTTAATTTCCTCTTCATTGGTGATGAGTTCATCCTTTTCATTTTTGACGCTGGTAATTTGGTTTTCTTCCTTCTTTTTTTAAATCAAATTAACCAAATGTTTATTTATTTTTTTCCATAAAACTAGATCTTAGTTTTATTTATTAGTTCAATAGTTTTCTTAATTACAATTTTATTAATCTCTCCTTTGGCTTTCAGTATTTCAAAATTGGTATTTCATTGGGGATTTTTTATCTGTTCTTTTTCTAACTTTTTTAGTTGCACACCCAATTCATTGATCTCTTCTGTTTTTATTTTATTCATGTAAGCATTTAGAGATCTAAAACTTCACCTAAGAACCATTTTTACTGCATCCCATAAGTTGTGGTATGTTGTCTCATTATTGTCATTCTCTTGGATGAAGTTATTGATTGTTTCTGTGAGTTGTTGCTTGACCCACTTATTCTTTAGGATTAGATTAGTTTCCAATTAATTTTTATTCTATCTTACCATGGCCCTTTATTGCATGTTATGTTAATTGCATTGTGATCTGAAAAGGATGTATTTAATATATCTGCCTTTCTGTATTGGATTATGAGGTATTTATGCCCTAATACATAGTCAATTTTTGTGTAGGTGCCATGTGCCAATGAGAAAAAGGTATATTCCTTTCTATTCCCATTCAATTTTCTCCACAGGTCTACCACATATAACTTTTCTAAAATTCTATTCACCTCCTTAATTTCTTTCTTCTTTATTTTGTGGTTAGATTTATCTAGTACAAAGAGAGGGAGTTTGAGGTCCCTCACTAGTATAGTTTTGCTGTTTATTTCTTCCTGTAACTCCCTGAACTTCTCCTCTAAGAATTTGGATGCTATGCCATTTGATGCATATATGTCTAGTAATGATATTACTTTATTGTCTATGGTGCCTTTTAGCAGGATGTAGTTTCTTTCCTTATCATTTTTAGTTAGATCTATTTTTGCTTTTGCTTTGTCTGAGATCAGGATTGATACTCCTGCCTTTTTTTTTACTTCAGCTGAAGCATAATACATTCTACTTTTACTTTTACTTTGTATGTATCCCTCAGTTTCAAATGTGTTTCTTGTAAACACGATATTGTAGGATTATGGTTTTTTAATCCATTCTACTATCCACTTCCATTTTATTGGAAAGTTCATCCCATTCACAGTCACAGTTATAATTACTGTGTCTTCCTCTCCATTTTATCCTCTCTGTTTATGCTTTTCTCTCTCCTTTCTCTCTTTCCCTCCTCATGAGAGTTTTGCTTTTAACCACCACCCCTCTATCAGCCCTCCCTTCTATCACCCCATCACCTCCCTTTTCTTTTCCCTTTCCCCTCCTACTTCCTACAGGGCAAGTTATTCCCTACTTGAGCCAAATTGAATGAAAGCATGGTTCAAACTATGTTCATATCCCTCCCTTCTTTTCCTCTACTGTAATAAGTCTTTGTGCCTCTTCATGTGATATAATTTACCCTTTTCTGCCTCCTCCTTTTCTCTTCTGCCATTACAATCCCTTTTCACCACTTAATTAGGCTTTTATCATCACATGAAAGTCAACTTATACCCACACCCTCTGTCTACGTCTATATCCTTTCTAAATGTCATAATAAAAATACAGTTCCCAAGAGTTACAAGTATCATCTTCCCATATAGGGATGTAAAGTTTGCTCTTATTGAAAACAGTGGTTTTTTTTTTCTTTCCTGTTTACCTTTTTATGCCTCTCTTGAGTCTTGTATTTGAAGACCCAATTTTCCACTGAGCTCTGGTCTTTTCGTCAGGAAAGTCTGAAAGTCCCCTATTTCATTGAATGTCCATCTCCTCCTCCGAAAGATTATGCTCAATTTTGCTGTAGTTGATCCTTGTTTGTAATTCAAGCTCCTTTGCCTTGGGGAATATTATATTCCAGGCCCTCTAATTTTTTAATGTAGAAGCTTCAAGTTCCTACATAATCCTGACTGTGGTTCCGTGATATTTAAATTATTTCTTTCTGGCTGCTTGCAGGATTTTCTCCTTGACCTGATAATTCTGCAATTTGGCTACAATATTCCTTGGCATTTTCA
Source organism: Phascolarctos cinereus (assembly GCF_003287225.1). Taxonomy (NCBI): domain Eukaryota; kingdom Metazoa; phylum Chordata; class Mammalia; order Diprotodontia; family Phascolarctidae; genus Phascolarctos; species Phascolarctos cinereus. The sequence continues at coordinate 402,584,893 of NW_027555847.1, forward strand.
GTTTGGGATCTCTTTCAGGAGATGACTGATGGATTCTTTCGATGACTATATTACCCTCTGGTTCTAGGATCCTGGGAGATTTACTTGATGATTTCTTGAAAGATGCTGTCTAGGTTCTTTTTTTTTCATCATGGCTTTCAGGTAGACCAATAATTTTTAAGTTATCTCTCCTGGATCTATTTTCCAGGTCAGTTGTTTTTCCAATGAGGTATTTTATATTTTCTTCTATTTTTTCATTCTTTTGATTTTGTTTGACTGATTTTTGATGTCTTATAGAGTCATTAGCTTCCGCTTGTCTAATTCTAATTTTTAGCAAATTGTTTTCTTCAGTTAGCTCTTGTACGTCCTTTTCCATTTGGTCAATTCTAGTTTTTAAGAAGTTGTTTTCTTCAGTGTACTTTTTTTCCATTTTGCCAATTGTATTTTTAAAGGAATCATTTTCTACAGTCAATTTTTGTCCTTCCCTTTGTAAGTGGTTGACTCTCTTTTGTATACCTCTCATTTCTTTTCCCAATTTTTCTTCTACCTCTCTTATTTGATTTTTAAAATCTTTCTTGAGCTCTTCCAAGAAGATTTTCTTGGCTTGAGACCAGTTCATAATCCCCTTTATGGTCTCAGATGTGGTTATATTGACAATGTTGTCCTCTTCTGAATTTGTGTTTTGGTCTTCCTTGTCACCACAATAATAATTCTCTATGGTCAGTGTTTTTCTTTTTTTGTGTTTTGCTCCTGGTGTTTACATTTTTCCTGAGTTTTAAAGTTGACCTCTGCTTCTGGGGCACTGCGGCACTGTCCCATGCTTCTTGTGCTGGGGGCTAGGGGCCTGGTTATTGGATTTGTGTGCTAGGGTCTCAGGTGATGGCAGCTGGAGGCTGTAGGGATCTGGTAGCTTGCCTGTTGCTGAGCTGGTAGGGGTGGTGGCTGGTGTATGCCAAGGCCAGGTGAGTTTTTTCTGCATTTCCCCAGGGATACACTGAAGCTTGCAGGTTGGGGGTTGGGGGTGGTCTGGCTGCTGGAGGTCACCTCCTCACCTGAGGCTGCGCTAGAGCATGGGTAGGTTCAGCTGCTGGTAGATGCCTGTTTGCTGGCATATGTGATGGTTCTCCGAAGCTGGTGTCTGCTGGTTCCTCTGGCTGTGCCAATGCACAAGGGGATGTGGGAGGGGAAGGGGGGTGGTGTCCTGGTGTTGGTTCTTGCCTGCTCTACTACCTTGGGGCTTAGGATCTCCCACTGGTTTGCTAAGGTGAGGCTTTCCAGGACTCCTCCTGTCTTGTACTGCTCCCCTTCAACTACAGCAAGAGGGACCTTTCCTGTTAATCCCTCAAGCCTCCTGAGCTAAAAGACTGTTGTGCTCCATCTTTCTGCTGGTTCCACCGTTCCAGGACTTTTCATAGGGTGGTATTTTCTGGGTTTTTCAAGGTCAATAAGAGCCTTACTGCTTACTCTGCCATCTTGGCTCCTGGAGTAGTGGCCCCCATTTTTATCTGAGTTTGACATACTGCTTTACACCAATGACAACACAAGTCCAAATCTCAAACAGCTTCTAAGGAAGGGTATGCCTTCATTATTAGGTGGGTATCAGCCATGGAATTACCTCTTGAAATCAATTTGCAAGCATTTATTCAGTGACTACTATAGTCAGAGACTAGGCATACAAAGAAAAAATCAGAGTCCCTTTCTTCCAAGAGGTCTCCATAAATCTTTTCTTACTCATCATCATCTTGTGTGTAGTTTGCCACTGGATTCACTGGCAGGAATGGTAAGGAAAGGGGAAAGCAATTGTGGTGTGTTTGTGTCTCTTCTCCCATCTGGAAATTTTTTCATGTGAATTGGAGTAAACTACCAGTGTATTGTCAGTATATTGTCAACCAAAAAGCTCTTCTCAAACCAAACATCTCCCCCACCAGTCTATTGTGGTACCTAAAATTCTACCTGTAAAGCAAACTACTTCTGGTAAGACACTTAAACTCTGGAAGCTAAGACTCAGACCATCAAATCAGTTTTGATGAGATAGAAAGGAAGGAAAAATCTGTATCAAAAAGTGTGGTAGGGAAGGACAAGTACAAGTGTGTCACTAAAGTTGGAGAGGGATATAATGGGAGGAGAGGGCCTAGTCCTCTGGAAACAAAGGAGGACATGCTGTTGAAAAGCAGAAGGGGATCTCTTGAAAAAGAAGATGGGAAACATTTATTTGCTGTTTATGGGCCAGCCCTATGCATCCCCATGTTAATTTATCTTATGTATGTATTCCAGGTTGGAGTGCATAGAAAAAGTATGGCATAATGAATAGGGCATTGGACTTGAGGTCAGAGAGAACTGAGTAAAAATCATGCCTTAATCTTATTAGCCATGTGACCCTGAGCATTAACCTGCTCTATACCTCAGTTACCCCATCTGTAAAATAAGAGGTTGGATTCCATTAAACTGTTAGTTCCTGGGGTCAGGGACTATTTGTGCTTATCTTTGTTTCCTAGTACTTAGCATAGTGCTTGACACATAGTAAGTGCTCAGAAAATACTTATTGACTTGACTTTGATTGACTTGGACTCAATGGCCTCTAAGGCCTCTTCTAGATCTAAGTTGAAGATCACAAAATCTTTCTTATGACACTGTGTGACCGACTACATGTCACTTTAACTTTCTTTGGTCTCCATTTCCTCATCTAAAAATAAAGGAGTGGGACCATATCATAGGTTCTTAACCTGGGGTGTGTGAGCTTTAAATACAAATAAATAAATAAATAAATAAATAATTAATTAATTAATTAGTTAGTTAATTAATTAATTAATTAATTAATAAACAAACAAATAAATAAATACGTGTGTGTATGTATGTGTGTGTACATACATATATATTATATGTATATATATACATATATATATATATATATTCTTTGATAACTATTTCAATATAACCAGTTTCCTTTTTAATTATGTGTTTTATACATTGAAAAGCAATATTCTGAGAAGGGGTCCATAGGCTTCACCAGGCTGCCAGATGGGTCTATGACACACACACACGAAATGTCCAAAACTCCTGGTAAATGGTCCCAGAGGTCTCTTTCAGCTCTAGACCTCTGATTCTATGGGCGGGTTGATGGATATATAAGTGGAATGTCTAGGAACTTCTGGCCTCAGAACCATGTATATGATTTCACAGTGCTACAACATGGCATTCCCAGAATAAATAATGTCACTGCTGCTGACACTTCCACAGAAATCTCTTACTTGGCTTTACAGCTTTCTTTTGTTACTTTAAAATAATCCCAGAGTCAAGAGCAGTGTGCTTAGCTGCTCTGTTCCCCAAGTGCTGAGCCCCCTAAGTTACAAGGAAGTTCCTAAAGCACAATGTTAAGGTCAGAAGATGAGCCCCCACAGGAAGGGGGAAGGGCAGCCAACCATGCAGCCCCCAGTGGGAGGCAGTGGGAGTTATTGGCTGTGGGGTGTGTTTTCTAAGCTTTGGACTGTTCGGATCTTTCACTTGATAAACTAATTTTTCCCTTGTTCCTTAGCCCCTAATAAATCTCCCTCTCCCCAGCACTTTGCTCTACAACTCATAAAATTTCTGTCTGGTTCATTAGCGTATAATGAAAGTGTCCATACAGCCTTTCCATGTGATTTTAAAGATATAAAACTGCCTACGCACTTTGAAGGCACTCTAATTCACCCCCTCCCCCCACCCCAACCCCCTCTTATTTTCATTGTGCTGACCAAAGTTTGAAACAAAAGGAAAACCCTGTAGTACACACATGTGATTAGTGATTTGGTTATGGTTAGGGTCTCCCAATAGGGGAGTTCCTTCCATCAGTGGAGATTATAACCTCCCTATGACATACTGGAACATAGCATCATATATTTGGAGCTAAGAAGGATGTCAGAGGTTATCTGATCAAACTCTCTATTTTACAGGAAACATAAGTGATTTGCCTAAACAAAGCTAATAATTGTTAGAAGAAGGGTTTAAATCTGTGTCTTTTGACTCCAGAGTCAGTAGTCTTTCCAATATACCTTGCTCAAATCCTAGGGAGTGTTTGAGGCACACAAAGGTTAAGTGATCTGTCCATGGTCATACAACCAGTAAGTAGTTATGACGTGTGGAGAAAAGGATTTGAAACTAGGTTTTCCTGACTCCAAACTAAGCACTCTATCCACTATACTACTCTGTCTGTGTAAATATTTGCTAAGTCATTCTGAAAAATAGGGAACTACAATTTTCCTGTGCACCTACAACCTGTGCCATTTTTTAATTGAATATCATACCCTTTCCTCAGTATTCTTACTCTCTTTTGTCTCTTCTCTTCTCTCTTTAACACCCCTCCCCTCCACACACATTTTTACCTGTATTGCTGACCTATCATTTTTCCTATGTGTAGGAAGTAAGTCACCAATTTTGTTTAGTCATTTCAGTTGTGTTGACTTCATGACCACATTTGGGGTATTCTTGGCAAAGATGCTGAAGTGGTTTGGCATTTCCTTCTCCAACTCATTTTACAGATGAGGAAATTAAGACAAACTGGTGTAAGTGACTTGCCCAGGATCACACAGCTAGTGAGTGTCTTGGGCTAGATTTGAACTCGGGTCTTCCTGACTCTAGACCTGGCACTGTATCCACTGAGCCACACAGATGCCCTGTAAGTCACCAAAACTCATATTAAATATATTGGCACCACTAAGGCATAGAATTGGAATACCCCAGCTAGCTGGAAACACCCTTTGAAATGGGAGAACTTGCAAAACTCAATGAGACAAGACCTGATTTGGAACCTAGACAGTGTATTCTATATATTAAATTTAATGAGCTCTGAGCTTCCCCTGGAGCACAGGATGCTACGGAAGTTGTTTTATATCCCTTTACCTGATAGAGCCCCTCTACCACTTCATATGCAATTGTCATGTCCAGAAATATTTATTCAATGGCCATTAAATCCAAGGTGCTGTGAGAGGAATTGTGATGAATAAAAGTCCTCCTCTTGTATCCAAGACTCTCATAACATGAAAAGCCCAAGTATCCTTTGTAGAATTTTCTCAGTTTTCTTGACTACTGTGCATTTACCTAGGAAACCTGGCAGGGGGTGAGAGGGAACAGCCTATGCCTAGTATATGGGAGATAACATGGTATGTCAGAAAAAAATTTCAAGTCAGAAGACTTGAGTTCATATGCCTAGTATGCTGCTTATCACCTATATCACCTTGGGCAAGTCACTTAACCTATTTGAGCCTCAGTTTCCCAAACTGTAAAGTGAGGTAGTTGGACTAGATGACAGCTAAGATGTCTTCCTATTCTAAATCTGAGTTTACTCCTCTCCCAGAGTAATGAAACTGATTTCCCACTTGCAAATGGTCAAGTTCAGAATATGCCAAAAGAACAATGCATTTAAAAAATAAAACAAAACAAAAACCCTTGATTGAATAATCACCAGTTCCAAGAAATTATTTATATTTGTAGTTATATTCTCAGATAATCAACAGTTCAATTCAGGAAACATTTACTAAGCTTTTATTCTATGCAAGGCACTATGCTAGAGCTAGGAAAATGAAAAGAAAGGAAACCAAAGGAAAAAGAAGTCTCTTTTTTTGGAAGAATGCACAGAGCTGCCTTATTTATGCCAATTGACTTTCCTCACATTTTCAAAGAAAACACTAATTAATAACTTCAACAACAGTTGCAATTAATTATTACCCAGGATTATTAAGAATACAGTAAAATTCTCATAGACTGGCAGTCAAATTGTTAAGGAACCCTTAGTTATTGTAATCAAAATACAGTTGAGAAAGAAAAAAATGATGACTCATATGATGGATATAATTTTTAAAATTCACACTAATGTTGAGGGCATGTCATTATAGATTTCAACCCAAACTCCTACACCTTCCTTCCACATCTACCTATACTGTGATTTTGTAGCCATCATGGTAGAAGTCAGGACAGTGGAGTTAAAAGAACTCCACTACCCAGAATCAAAGGACCAGCTTCAATTCCATAATGCCTCTTACTCCCTGTATGGCCTTGTACAAGACACTGTATCTTTTAAAGCTTAAGTTTTCTCACCTGCCTAAATAAGGAGTTGGACTAGGTAACCTTCTGTATCTCTTCTAGCTCTGAATCTAGCATCCTATGATTACTGATGTTCATAGTGTTGAACCCTGCCCATTGGAAGAGTCATCAAAGAAAAGATGAAATTGGCTTCAATATAGCCTATTTACTAAGGTTGTGGCCCAGTTAGCCAGAAAATTCAATTCCTCGGAATCATCGATTCCCCAAGTATTCTTAAGGTGTAATCATATTTCTTTGCAACATTGAAGAGTTTTTGGCATTAGTCCTACCCAATGCCAACTACTTATATTTTGGGGGGAGGTTGTCTCAACAGACTGAATCCTATGTCTCCAGCAAGGAGGAACTTATCCGGGTCTAGGTTGGGATGGGAGAGAGGCTGGAATTTCCCTGTAACATGCGATTGAATGATCACACATTCCAATAATGCCTCCCTCCCCCAGTGCCTGACCCTCTCTCAGCTGCCAGGGCTTCCTAGCCCTGCTGTGAAACACTCATCTCTTCATCTCTTTTGGCTGCCAAGCCTTCTGCCTCCTCACAGCTGCCAAACCTTCTGGTATCCACCCTGTTCCAGCTGCCCAAACCTTTCCTATTTCCTTCTCCCACCCCCCTGCCAGCCAATAACATACTCAGAATTTCCTATTTCTTGGTTACCTCCTACTCCTAGGTCATTGCTCTCCCAACCCAGGCCCTATCATAATTTTGTGTCTGTATTGTGTGTGATCTATGGAAAAATTAATTTCAGAACTGCTCCATGATAGATGGAAGAGGGTGGGTGAGATGGTGGCAACTCTCATTACACATGCAAAGCATTAGCTGCTACAGTATAAGGGATGCTCTTTTTATGGGTGTACATTATTTGGAGGGATGAATGAATAAATGAATTAATAGTACACTGGATGTGAAGTCATAAAATATATAGGCACATATTATGACATAGTATCATATATTCAATAAACACTTATGAAATTTTGGTTTTTTTAGTGATGGTTGTTAACATACCTTAGCCCTATTTTAGTGATGACGAAACTGAGGTGCAGAAGGATGAAATGATTTTTGCAAACCAATACACAAATGGAGATCTAGAAATGTGTTTTAGAGGAGATCTTTATTTTTAAAATTCCCTAGTGATCTGTAAGAGGTTGTCTCATCTAGCCAAATTTTCATCTTTAGAAAAACTATCGTAATCTAAAGGAGAAAGTTCATGGGGAGATGAATCAGACTTTGTAAAAGTGGGTTATCAGGAGAGACTAATAATTCAGTGGAGAAAAGTTTGGCAGCAATAAAGATTAAAACTTTGACAGCAAAGAGAGAAAGTTGATTCCATGACTTCATATGCCCTCAGGACAAGGAGCCAAAGAAAGATTACTTTTAACTATTGGTACATTTTGGCACAACTGAGAAATTAAGTGTGTACAGAAGGGAACATCTGGCTCAGTAAATTATAATAATAATAACAACTCACATTCCTGTAGTGCTTTAAGATCTACAGAGTGCTCCCCTAAGAACCACCCAGTGAGGCATGCAGTCCAGCCAATATAGGTAGCACTCTATTTTGAAAATAGTCACTTGCATACTTGCCACTTGCCCATGCTAAGGCAGCTGGGATTCCTGGGATCCAGCAGATCTATTGATTGTTAGTATTTTTTAATCTACCCTGGAATCTGTCTGACTTACTCACAACTTATTCTTTGCTTAGAGCTGGAGCTTGCTTTCTATTGTTTTTATCTTATTTTTATAAGCAAATGAAGAATATTTATGCCATTACCTTAATTTCCTATGTGCTTTATGTGGATAAATCTACGACTCATTTAGAATACTGAGATTCTTTTGAAGGAATGCATGATTGGTATGGTCCTAACATTTGTCCATAGTGGGGTCTTTTGGGGGGGCAAATATATTAGTATTTTAAATACATAATGGGAGCTTTCTATTTAAAGGAATAATAAAGTAATTCTTTATAAATTATAGAATCCAAAAATGTAAATAACCATCCCCTAATTCACCTATTTTACAAATGTGTATTTTTTTAACAATGGTTTTATTTAAAAGAAAACCCAATAGGTGTGCTAATTTACATAAATATGTACATTTTTCCCTTTTATCTTCTTTTTTTTGATCGTACGTCCAGTGCCTTTCACATAGGAAGTACTCATGTAATTTTGATTGAACTAAAATAAATTTAGCTAGTGCTTATAAGGCATTATGCAACTAAAAGAGTTAGTTATATAATAGCATATACTACTACGTATATACTGAGTATATTGTAGTATATGCTATATTTACTGAGTACAGTAAATCATCAATTATTTTTAAAAAAAGGCTCATTTTTCTCTCTTGCCATCCATTGAAGATCTCCCTACATTTGGTTACTTAAAAAGTAAAAATGAATCTCTGTATTGTCTCAAGTATAACATAATTAGAAAAATAAATGTGCTGTGAAATAATATAACTTCTAAAGTCATATGCCTACATGGCTTTCAAACTATATTATAAAAATATATGCATGCATATTTAATACAAATGTATACACATATGTAAGTATATGAATATATAAATTCATACACACATTCACACATATACACATAAAATTCTAAAACCGTATAATTTCAGAGGGAAAGAGAGTGGACCTCTGATTTCATCATGATTTAAGGAATTTCTTCCACTGATACAGATTGGCAAATTCTCCATAACTCACAGACTTAGTAAGTTACCTGATACACTGATGGTTTAAGTGAGTTACTCAGAATCATAGCTAACTATATTTTAGGTTACCTATTCCACTGGTCTCTTCTATTAGTATGATTAACTGAATGTTAATGCTATAGCATTGTACAAAATTTAGTTCAGAAAAGAAGTTGACTGTCACGACAGACTCCAACCTGCCCATAACTGCCAATTAAGTCACTAATTCACTAAGGTGGAATCCTCAGTCCTAGAAATATTCAGTCCTCGGGCATCGTCCATGGCAGCAGTAAGACCTGAGACAGAGATAACTATGGGGGTGCACTTTGTCTGAGTTATGTAAGAGGAAGGCAACTGTCAGAAGGTGAAGGAGATAGGCATTTTCCCCCAACACTCCCAAATTTCCCACCACTAGAGATGGCTTCCAAGGGGTATATTTACAGGACAGAAAATGAGTGACTAGAGAAGCTGAAAGGCAAAGAATCTCAGCTGACAACTACATCTGCAGGCAACCGAATCCCCTCTGGAACCCAAGGCCTTGGAATCCACAGCTCAAACAGGAACCATGCGCTGAATTACAAGAATGCTTATCACAAGTTTCCAACACACGGACAGAGGCACATTCCCACAAGGCCACAATGTGAATCATTTTTGCCTGCAAAAGAAATAGAACATTTTGCTGTGGCATAAACTTTCCTTCCAGTGACAGCTCAGCCATGTGTCAAAAAAGAGGGATGAAATTATCCACCACAAGTGCTGGTGTTTGAACAGGAGGTGCCTTCCTATTTCTAAAAGAAACAAAATGTATGACTAAAACTCATAGGAATAGCTGCTTTTTAAGACCTGAGCTGCTCCTTTTGTCCTATGACAGTTATGTTTAAAGTTGTACTCAGCAGGACTTGCACATGTTGGTAAATAAACAGTTGAACATGATTTAGCCGTTGGATTCAGTGGGTGTGTTTATTTTTCTCCCACAGAAAAAAAGAATAACTCATTCCTAAGAAGGTTTTCCTTCTTGGAGGTCTTGGTTGTTATGAGATCCTTTCCATTCCTTTTCCTTCATTCCCTTCCCGTCCCTTAAAAGAAATCATAGTTCCCCAGAGGAATGATTCTTTGTCTTCCTTGCCGTGTGGTGTACCGTTTTGTGGGTTAGTCTCTGTCCAATAAAAAGAATGAAGAGCTTTATATACAAAAGCCAAAATGCAGTGGGAATTCATGGATCCCTAATGCTCTTCCACTCCTCTGTGGTGAGATATTTTGATGAAGAAATCATGTGATATCACTCCTATACCATATAAGAATTGAGAATATATTGAAGTGCCCTACTGGGCAGTAAGAGGTTCCCCCTTAAGAAGAAAAGAGAAAACTTTTGGATAAGCGAGTTGAAAATGTTCACTACATTTGGCAAGAATAAGGAATTTTTCTCCTCCTTAATAAATTGGTACCATTTGGTTCACAAACAATAGATCATGTTTGTCAGCTTTAAAATTTATTCGATTTCTTTTGACTTTCTTAAAATTGTTAACCTATGACTTAAACATGCCACATCAAAATAATTGCACTGTACACTTCGTGTGGCTATTTAATTAATGAGTATCAAAGTTCTTTCCAAATAGTGTTGTGCCTTATAATGTCCTGATTAAGCAAGTTGGTATTGTTATCCTTACTCGTCTTGCAGAGAGGTGAAGTGAGGTTCCTAGAGTCTCACGAGAAATTAGTAACATAGTTGAGGTTAGAATTCATAGTAGCTGACTCCATTCTCCAGACTTCCTTCCACAAGTTGTTTTCTCCTTCATTATTCATACATACTAGATTCAAGTTCACAAATAATTATTGATCATTTACTGTACATGTATATATATATATATGTGTGTGTGTGTGTGTGTGTGTGTGTGTATGTATGTATGTATGTATGTATAGGTATCGAGAGAGATACAGAAAAGTATTAGGCCTGACATCATCATCATCATCATCATTATCCCTCAAACTTTGCCAAGTGCTTTGCATATATTATCTTTTCTGAGACTCCCAACAATCTTGTGAGTTAAGTTAATACAGGTGCTATCATCTCCATTTTACAAATAAGAAAACTGAGGCTGACATAGGTTGAATGACTTGCCAAGAGTTGCACAGCTAATAAGTATCAGAGTGGGGATTTGAATGCAGGTCTTCCTAACCCAAGGGTTAGTATTCTATCCACTATACCACATTGCCCCTCCCATCACAGACTCTTTCCTTCAAAAAACTTATCTAATTGGAAAACAATTTATGATGGTTATCTATTACATACATTTTTTAAAAATCAGATTATGACATAAGACAAAAATGCAAGGGAAATCCCAGGCGGATAGATGATTAAATGCAAAATCAGGCATAAACCTGAAGAGATTTAGGAGTTAATAGATCACCATAGACTGAAGTGATTTTGAAATACTTCATGGAAGAGATAGCACAAAATGTGAATTGGATCTTGAAAGGTCAAAAACCCTTGAAGAGGTGAATATTAGGGGAAAGCACTTCAAGTGAGATAAACAGAATCAGCAAAGGACAAGATGGGAAAGTATAAGATGTGTTTGGAAGACTAATTAAAGAAGTCTGACTAAGTAGAAAGTTTGGGCAGGGGAATAATAGAAGAGAAAGTTAGAAAGGTCAGATGGATCTAGATTATGGAGAGCCTAGAACATCAAACACAGGAGCTTAGATTTTAACCTGTAGACAAGGGAGAGTAATTAAAGGTGTTAGAAAGAAAGTAACATCATGACAAAGAAGTACTAGGCATTTCCTATCTGGCAGCTGGGAACAAGGAGGGTAGGAGGGGAAAGCGATTATAAGAAGGAGGACCAGTCAGGAATTTATTGAAGTAAGCTCTAGGTGTGAGGTCATACACATGGACTTGGACAAAAGTGGTGGCAATAAAAATGGGAAGGAAAGGATGCCCGAGACATTGTAAAGAAGAAATGTATAGAATTGAAGGACGATGAGGAAAGGGAGAAGTCAAAAAGGTGACTAAATGAATGATAGGAATAAGGGAGACTAGGAAAAGCCAGTTTGAAGAGGGAAATGTTTCATCTCAAGAAAATGAGGAAGAAATACGTAGAATCACAGTTAACTATATGTCTGTGATAGAAAGCCATGGATCCAGGAGGACCTAAGTTCAGGTCTGGTGTCTGATACACAGTAGCTGTAAAACCCTGGGCGTACTCTAAGCAACTTTCTGAGACTATAAATTGCAGAGAAGGTGCACACCTACTTTGTTAGAACAAATGCCCTTACTTGGAATTCCCTATTCTAGTGAGTTCACAGTGGCCCCCATCTTCTCTCCATAATAGAGAGTGGCTCCTTAAACACATTAAATTCCATCATTACAATGACTAATTTTAATTTCTGCTTACTATCACTTCTGCCAGTATTTTGTAGGTTTAGAATGGCAAATGTAATATTCAAGAAGTTGTTTGTTTATATTAATAGCTCATATTCATACCATGATTTAATATATTCATTACTGCACTTGACTCTCACACCAACTCTATGAGAAAGGTTTACAAAAATCATCATCCCCATTTTACAGGTAAGGATACTTAAACTCAGAGATCAAATGACTTTCTCATGGTCACACAGTTAACGTGAAAACCCTGCAGTACCAAGGCTTCTGCTGTGTTTTTAAAATTAAGATTTAATATTGTAACAATGTCCTAGACCTAATGTCCTTGGTCTCCTCTGAATTGAAAACCTTATTTATCAGTCCCTTGAATAGAAGACTTAATCAAAATAAGAAATTTCCTTAATTTAATGATAATAATTTACTTAATAAATAGCTGGATCAACAGAGGAACTTTATAGGCATCCCAGCCAAGGGTAAGAACACCTTGTTTACTGATGATCAAAATAAAAGTGAAGACTTTTTTTTTGGTGAGGCAATTGTGGTCAAGTGACTTGCCCAGAGCCTCACAGCTAGTGAGTGTTATATGTCTGTGGCCAGATTTGAACTCAGATCCTCCTAACTCCAGGACCAATACTCTATCCACTTCATCACCTAGCTGCCCAAGACTGACTTTTATTAACCAAATCAAAAGAAGTGATCAGACAGACTAAAAGGTGAAGTTGTTAGTTGTTGTCCAACCAAGTCTGACTCTTTGTGAGCCTATTTGGGGTTTTCTGGGCAAAGATACTGGAGTGGTTTACCATTTCCTTTTCCAACTCATTTACAGATGAGGAAACTGAGGCAAACAGGATTAAGTCACTTCCCCATGGTGACACAGCTAGCTAAGCATCTGGGGTCAAATTTGAACTCAGAAAAACGAGTTTTCCTCATCCCAGGCCCAGCACTCTATCCGTTACAACAACTAGTTGCCAAATTTTCTGCAAGGGCATGTGGGGACATTAATGTTGATCTCTCTTGGTACCCTAATTGAAATTATATACTTTAGTTGTTGCTGTGGAATTTTTTTCATCTTTTGTTTCATAATCACTACAAAATAGTAACTGGAAACTACTTTGGGATTTAGTAGGAGAAGTTTTTCCTTTCTGAGACTATTTCGAAGCTTCATGTTTGTATGTTAATAAAATATGCCTGAGAGGTTTGGCTAAAATGCAAGAGTAGTTTGTTTTGCTTCAACACTTGTAAATGTCAAAGTCAAGATCTGAATTCAGGTCTTACTGACATTAAGTCTACTCTTCCTAGGTGTTCTGTCTGTGAAAATGGTAAGTAAGCTGCTACAAGGGGCTCTGTGGAGCCTTGGTTAAGGTCATATGATCCAAACAGCCAACCTACAGGTACACTTAACTAAGGAAGAGATTGGCATAATTTTCTACTCGTTCTACTTTTTAAAAATTAATTAATTAAAATAGCTAAACATAAGTACAATTAAGTACTATTTAAAAGATGACTCACAGAGAACAGAAGATTTAAGTAAATAAAGAGGTAACACTGTGTAGTAGAAATAGTGCAGTGCAAAAGAATAAATACCGGTTTGGGATCTGAAAGATTCAGATTCATATCTTTGCTCTGTTACTATCTATATGATTTTTGACATAATTAATGTAATAGCATAGTATTAAAAAGTAATAATTGACTATGTCCCCCATTTCCTTCTTGGTGGTACAGTGAATAGGACACTTTGCCTGAAGTCAAAGAGACCTTAACTAAAATCTAGCCTCAGACACTTACTGTGTGACCTGGACAAATTATGTAATCTCTGTTTGCCTCAGTTTCCTTAACTGTAAAATGAAGATAATGATAACACCTATCTTACAAGTTTGTTGTGGGATCAAATGAGGTATTTGTAAAGGGCTTATCACAGTGCCTGGTACATAGTAGGTGCTACATAAATGCTTATTCTCTTCCCTCTCCTCCCTTCCATTCCCCCTAAACTTGAGTTATTCTTTCACAAGTCCTTATGCTATTGGCAGGAAAAGGGTGTACAACTTTTGGTGAGATGTTTCATACCACTTAGAAGGACACAAATATAGGGAATACATTGAACACAGGGCACATATGTGAAGGGGACACAAGTATATGAAGCTCCTCTCTAACTAGAATGTATGGATGGACCTCTCTAACTGAATATATTGGTATATAGGCATCCCAAATTCAACAGGTCCAAAACAAAATTCATTAACTTCTGTTCCCCCCTCAAAAAAACCTCCCTTCTTTTCCTACTTTCCTATTGCTATCAATAACACCATCATTCTTCTAGTCACCTAGAACTCATACTCACCCCCCCATATCTAATCTGCTGTAAAGTCTTTTCTAACTTCATGACACTTCTCTTTTGATGAACTCACTTCTTACAAGTAATGATCCTTTCCTAGTTTAAAACTGAAACATTTTTATATGAATTAAAACAAATAAAGGAAATAAATCATCAAATTGCACAACAGTAAGCCTACATCAATAAATTATCACACATTCCATTTTGAAATCTATGATACTGTGTATATATGTGCATGTATATACATACACACACACACACACACACACACACACATATATATATATATACACACATACACACACATATACATATCTATATGTAAATGTGCCAGTACTATATATGTGTTCTACACTAGTTTCATTAGATAGCTTCATTTTCCCTATTCTACATCTTTACTCCTTTCCCCCAGGCCTAGAAAGTTCTCCCTCTTCACCTCTTGGTTTTTTTCAACTTTCAGCTCACACACGATCTTCTGAGGGAAGCCTTTCTTGGTCCCCCTCCCTAACTCGCTTCCTGTTCCCTTAAAAAGGCAAAGGTCTGTCACTGCATCTGGGACCATTTCCAGTCATCTTGACCTATCTCTTGCTACTGGACTCCAATTGACTCTGGAGGAGTGAGGCTAATGATTCTGCACAACTCTTCCTCATTTAAATCCAATTCACTTGCAAGTCAAGGCATCACCCTCCTCAAGTCATTGGTCCTCTTTGAGAATGAAGGATAAACAACAAGAACAAAAATTTCCATGGTCAAAACACCAGAGCATGGGCAAGGAGGAAAAATGGTCAAGGCTCTGGCTGCTAATGCCTTTTCAAAGGCACTGCTAGCTCTGGTTACCCAACTAACAGAAAATGCTTCTCCTAACCACGTGTTTAACAGACCAGAACCAGTAAGTTATCAGTTAGAGTTACAGAATACATACATATACCCATCTCCCCAAGACTTTTTTATTATACATGATGATGATTCTTCCAGAAACAGTCTCACCAACCCCTTCTACTTGGCATGTTTGCACTAGCAGAGCATACTAATGTACTATGTGCATGCATTAGTCCCCATTACAATGTATTTTAAAATATTATTCTGAGGAGTTCATAGGCTTGACTAGACATCCAAAGGAGTCCAAGACACAAAAAATGATTAAGGATTTTTCTTTAAATCTCTCTCTTTCTTTTTCTTTCTCCTCTCTTTTATTCTCTGACTGTCATGGGAGTTTTCTTTTTCTATGCCTTTCCTTCCTTCCTCTTGACAGATTGTCAGATTGCCTTACAGAATCCAGCTCTTTCTTATAAAAACAGAGTTCAGATTTGGTCTTCTTTAGTGATTTTATTTCCTGTTGCTGCCTGACAAACTTACCTTAGCCAAATGGTGATGGAAAACTGAAGCTATCTAATGAAACTAGTGTAGAACACAAATACAGGACTGATATATTTACATATATATGGATACACACAGTATCATAGATTTCAAGGTGGAACTCATGATAATTTGTTGATGTAGGTTTACTGTTGAGCAATTTGATGACTTATTTCCTTTATTTGTTTTAACTCATATAAAAATGTTTCAGTTTTAAATCAGTTCTTGATTTTCTCTCTGTGTAAATATTTTCCATTTATAACAGAATATGTTAGTATTCATTGTGTGGATGCTAAAGTAGCACAATCATAACTCTGCCAGAAGTTGTGCCATCCTGGCCAAGTCACCTAACTTTTAAGACTCAGTTTATTCCTGTTAAATGTAGAACCTTGAGACATTTCCTCCTTGTTTTCAGCCTGTCCTTGCTTCTTGATGCAGATACTTCCATCAGCCATTCTGGGGACTGTTAGAATACCAAGAAGAAGTTAAAAATCTTCTAGATCCTTTGAAGTTCATGAGGACTTTCTCTGGCCAAGGTAAAAGCCAAGGATCTCCTCTTCTCATCCTTCCCAAAAGATTCCAGAAGCTTGGTTATAGTTTCACTCTTAGGGCTCTCTGGTCCCTTGAATAGTCTATTCCAAACCACCTTTTTTCTCTTATATAAGACCTATAGGAGAGGATGGAGTCCTTCAATCAACCTGAATGGACTTCTTGTGAAGTGTCACTCCGTTTCTTCCAGTGACTTTCAATTACTTCTAAACTGATCGAGGAATGTTCATACTTAATATAAAGCCTAGGAATGATAGGTCAGTTGATTGAGTCAGGTATTCTCAATTGGTTGTCAGTTGCTGTAAGTGGAATGTGTCAATTTAATCAATTGATCTTTACCCTTACACAAACAAACAAACAAACAAAAAATCTTACCAGAACAAATTGAAATCATCATCACTATTTGAATCAAGCATTATGAATGGATATAGGTTTTTAAAAATCAAGCTTGAGCAATAAGTGACCAATTCAAAGTAGAAACAAAAGCAGAGATATCATCATATCACAAAGTGACTAACTGGAGAACTATTTGAAGGACCTTCTCAGAATCCACTCTGAGAGCCCTTCCCACACACCAACATATATCAATGTGAGAAATAAGCCATATGGTAAAACTTAAAATTCAACAATGGGAGTATTTCCATCGACATAAGTGAAAACACTAGGGGATACTTGGTAAAAGCCTGTGAACTTCACTTTAGTTGATCTATAAGAGGAAAGCTTAATGGACTTGAGGAGATGATGGTTAAAGATAATATATTTAAGCATTTGCTTAGGGAGAGTTGGTTAAATCCCTAAATGCAGGTCCTTAGGGAATGTTCACTGGATCATGACAAAGCCATGGTCCTAGGGGAAAGAGAGAATTTGTAGAAAGAAGCATCAAACTGGTTGAAAAAATTTGAGTCCATCCTGAAACAATGAATAGATTGAAGACACATTCAGAGAAATTAAATGAATCAAACTTATATGGCCCAGAAAAGAAAAAAAGTAAAAGATATGAGGAATATCATTGCTTAGAAATACCTCAAGGGAGGTGGGGGGAAGTAGGACAAGAATTATTCATAGTCTTAGGATATAGTAGGAAAAGGAATGATATGATGTTGCTGGGAACTTTTGGCTGATGGATAACAGAAAGTTTTGAGAATCTGTCAGAGTTAATTAAGTGGTGGGATGAACTCCCAAGGGTAGGTGACTGAGGTATCACATTTGTACAGATATTCAAGGACTTTTTAGATAAGAAGAAAGTAAGAAGAGCCAAAAATAACTTGATGAAGGGAGGGTAGTTAGACTGGGTCAGCTAAGTGCCTCTTTTCAACCAGCTGCCTTGTTTAGATGAAGCCTATCAACAAAATTCATCTTCGAGATAGTACTGCCCTCCAATGGTCATTTCTATTATTTAAATATGAACAATGCTTCATACTTTTTGAGAGTATCAGAAAATCAGAAGATTCCCAAACTCTTTGAAGGTACTAATCAGTCGAATGCTAGCTATTATAATCTATTAATGTCATATTTCCATGTGTGTTTTAACTGCAAAGTAGAAGAGCCCAGTAGCTTTCATTAATAAATATTTGCTAAATTGATTATTGGGTGCTTAGCATGTATATGAGTCTATGGAAAACATAGAACTAGAACACATGTTACCTTCTCTGAAGAAGTATATGGTCCAGTTGGGTAGATAATATCAGATACATGAAATAACAATGAATAATACAAGGCAGGGTGTGATTCAGTGCTAAATTGCATGGTACTAATAAAATTCAGAGGCTTGATTGAGGTCTTGTAGAACGGTATTTTATAAAAAGTGATTTTTCAACTGAGGGGTCAGATTTAGATAGGCAGAATAAAGATAAATACAATACTACGTAAGGGAAATTATATGAATGAAGTCACAAAGGCCATAGTGATCATAGTGTATTCATGGGACTGTAAAGACAGTGGTCAGACTGACTGAGGTACAGACAAATTGAGAGCAGTGGAAAATGGATCTGCATGGTTGCAGAAGGATCTCACAGAGAAGACTGCTGCAGTGAGAAACAGAGAGTCATTGAAAACTCTGGAAGAAAAGGAGAGATATACAATGAAAGTCATATTTAAAGAATATTAAGTTTGTTATTTATTTGTTATATAAATATTTACATGTAGACTGGTGGTGGAAGAGACTAGCTAGATGAAATTTCGACAGTATATCTGTGAGGTGATGAGGGTATCTACATAGGTGGTAGAAGAGAAAAGAAAAGCTTTATGAAAGAGAAATTTCTAAAGAAAAACTGGCAAGTTTGAAAGAATGATTAAATACAGGGGTCCAGGGTGAGGCAGGAATCAAAGAAGACTGCAAAGTTTCGAACCTGAGCAACCACAATATTGGTATGATTTATACAAATAGAAAATTTGGGAGGACTTGTTTGGGAGGGGAAGGAGATGAGAAGATAGTGAGTTTCATGTTGAACATGTTGAATTTGAGGTGATGGCATGACATCCAAAGGGAAACGTCCATATCATCATGTGCTTCGATTGGCAAAAGACCAAGTAGAGCCAGCACCAAAAGTTCCACTAAACGGGAGAAGGAACCATAAACCAAGTTCACTTAGGCCAACAAAAACAGGCACATGATAGGTCCTGACAGGTCAAGTCCTGGAGGAATGGGCAATGTGGATCAGGAACTACTCTAAGAAATGGGAGGCAAAATATCTATCATGGACCCAGACAGAAGGTAGGGGCAGTGAAAGGTCAGGAAGCCAGGCTAAGGAGTTCAAACAAGAAGTTAGTTGATACCTGTGTAAGAAGGCTGAGTAACACAGACACTGGGCATGAACAGCAAAAATTGAGCTTGATACTAAACAGAACTTTTTTGAACCACAGACCCATAGATTTCTCCTTCTTAGGTACAGAAATATCCTAAGTGCAAGCAAGCCAGAGTAGAGAAGCAAAAGTTCAGGGAGCAAGATAGTACTTGACAGCCCAGAAGACAGCTAGGGAATATGAGAATAAAGCTTGGGTGAAAGGTCAGGACTAAATATACAGGTTTATTAGTTCTAAATAATTACTTTTTCGTTTTCCTTTTTTTTAGAATAATTACTTTTTCAATAATTAGTTCTAATAGCCCCTCCCAAAAAGTTTCAAAATATTATCACAGAACTTAATGGAGATCAAAGGTCCAGATACTGTTCTATTATTTTTTTTCCTTGAATTTTTTTTTTTTTTGGCTAGACAATGGGGTTAAGTGACTTGCCCAGAGTCACATAGCTAGGAAGTGCTATGTGTCTGAGGCTGGATTTGAACTCAGGTCCTCCTGAATACAGGGCCGGTACTCTATTCACTGCACCACCTAACTGCTCCTTTTCTTTGGATTTTAAAACATAATTTCAAATGGCATACTCCATGACTAAATATTATGATCACATATTTGAAAGAAAAAAATAAATTAAAAATAATCCAGTCAGCATTTTCAATCATCTTAATAACTGAATTAAACCAATTACATAGACGACCTGACTGATTATGCTAGAGTCAGCTCTGATGGCAAAACAATCAGGAAATGACTCAGTGTGAATGACAATAGATATTTATTCTGTCTTTACTTAAGATACAAAATGGCAAGATGGAAACAACATTGATTCTAAAATTAATGGACCTGGGTTCAAATCCTACCTTTGTCAGATATTAGCTGTATGACCATAGACTTCACCTTTCTGTGTCCCAGTATTCTTATCTGTAAAACTGGAATAATGATATTTGTATAATATAAATCATAGGATTATTGTGAGAAAAGTACTTTGAACATTTTTAAGTGCTATGGAAATGAATCACTGTGATTGATAATCCCTGAGTTTTACAGGAATGTAAGACCATAAAGACATTTTTGTTTAGAGGGTAAACTTGAGGTTGGAGAAAAGAAAGCAAACAGTCACTAGGATTAGGTTTTGATATGTTGAGGCTTTAAGTTATGTACCACAAAAGAGATTATTATTTTCAAAGAAAAGAGATTTAATATATAAACCCAAAGACTTTTTGCAGCAAGGTGGTACAGTAGACAGAGCAGTGGGCTTGGAATCAGGAAAGACCTGAGTTCAAATCCAGGCTTAGACACTTGATAATTGTGTGATACTGCCCAAGTCATTTCATTCTTTCTGCCTCCATTTCATAAAATATAAAATAATGATAATAGCATTACCTACTTCCCAGGGTTGTGGTGAGGATCAAATGAGATAATATCTGTAAAGTGCTTCGTATAGTGTCTGGCACATAGTAGGAATTAATAAATGCTTCTTTCTTTCTTTGCAAAAGCAAAGTTGTACAGTTGACTAATACTTTAATTTGTAAATTGAAATTAGTTGTATTCATGTCAATAAAATGAAGTTAAACATCTTCTTAGATATCGTGCAGTAGAAAAAACACTAGACTTTACTAGAAGATAATATGGGTTGGATGAGAACTATTACAGTAGTTCTAATTCTTGGATTCCATGCCCCTGCGGCCTGGGTTCCAATCCTAGCTCTTCTAGCTATTATTTCTGTACATTGGACAGGTCACTTAATTTTCTGGTTGATCTTTTCTTATTTGTAATTTGGATTCGATGATTTCTAAGGTCCTGGTCTAAGATTTCTATAAACACCATGATTCTATAGGCACATTTTTTTTCCACTCAAAATAACATTTAAATTGTTTATTCAGGACCCACTATAGCCTGCAAGCCAGGACGTGGGTGGTGGTGGTGGGGGGGAGTCTGACACAGACCCAGTTTACAAGATTCTTGCAATTTAGTTTGGCAGACAAAGTCATACATATAAATATTATGTATATAAAGATAACTAACAAAACAGGGCAGTTCAATATATGTGCCAATTGAATGAAGGTCATAAATGCCAGTTATTCAGAAAAAGAAAAGATCCCTGTGAGCTGGGGTGGTCAGAAAGGCTTCATAGAGGAGGTAGGACTTGACCCAGGCCAAAGGATAGGTAGGAGTCACATAAGCCAAAAAATTTATTAAAGAAGGGAGTCCAAGTCACTGACCAATAAAGCAAAGACCCAGAGGCCCAATTCTGCTCCTCTTGGACAAAAGAAACAACATACTAACACTTAAAAAAAATGAAAAGAGAGAGGGAAAGACAGAGACAGAGACAGAGATAGAGAGAGAATCAGGAGTACAGACACAACGGGACCTGGAGTGGTAGATCAAAAATACAATATGGCAGAGTCACAGAATGCCATATCACTTCTAAGATGACTCTTATGGAACTACAGGGCACTTTTTTTAATAGGCCTGTGATTTCATTGGTTTAGAGAACTCCTAATGAAGGGAGTCTTTCTACCAAAAGATATCTGCAACAAATTGGTATGTGACAAAGGCAGGACTCAAACCCAGGACTTCATAATTCTGAGGTCAACTTGCTATCTATGCCATGCTGACTTTCAGTAGGTACTCCATAGATGTTTGTTGAATGAAGGAATTATTGAAAGAAGGAATGAATGTACAAGTGAATTAGATGTAGACTGGCTGGTGGCTTCACTTCTTTATTGACCCTAATCTAGTCCTGGGATCCAGAAGCCTCCATTGAAACTGGGGCTCAGTTGAAATGAAGAATCTCCATTTCCCATTCCTTATAGGAAAATTTAGGTGATTCAACTTCACTGTTAACCTGCAAATTGATAAGCACATTATGCGCTAAAAGACTTGTAGATAAAGCCATTTACTTTCCAAACACCAATAGGGAAAGAGGGACATCTGGTGGGAATGTATACACATTACAACATGGATCAAGCTGCCTATTCTTTTCAAGTTTAAGTTATCAAACAATAGACTATCACAAACCTGGCAAGGGCCATAAGGAGCAACTAGTACAAACTCATCACTTTACAAATGACCATAATGACACCCACAAAAGTTGTGACTTGTGAAAGGCATACATTTAATTAGTGGCAAACCCAGGACTAAAACCCAGGTCTCCGAATGCCCAGGCCAGTGCTCTTTTCCCCACCCCACCATACATCAGAATTTGAATCAGTAAATCCACATCACTTTAATCTCTGTTTCCTACCCAAGCCTCAAAAGACCAGCAAACAAAACTCAAAATACTTCTACACACAGGCAACCCTCCAAGGCCCTCATGGTGCTCCATGAACATCCTACAAGTACTTTTTCCTCCTTAACATATTTTGGATCAACAAACAAGAACATTTCCAAGACTAAAGAACAAATTATACATAAGACTACAGATCCACTACCCACACCTTGTTCCTTTTAATATAAATTAATTTTAAGGTGGCAGCATCAACATCGCCCTGCTTATCTTTATCCCCCTCTGATTTCCTCTGTATATTTTTAAATGTTTCATTGACATGCTTTCTTTTATTCCCTACCCTTTTTTTGTATCCCTCCTCAATTTCCCCCATCAATTATTTGAACAATCAAGCAAGACAAATTTGTGTTATAATGGCCCTGTCAGAAATGTATGTCTTTCTGCATCTACACCTCTGTCACCTCTCTAGAAATAGGAGGGAGACAATGCTTCATCAGTCTTCTGGAGTTGTGACTGGTCACTGCATTGATCGGAGTTCTTAGTCTTTCATAGTTGATTTCCTTCATGATGTGGTCACTGTATAAATAGGCCTGGTTTTACTCACTTTACTCTGGATCAATTCATACATTTCTTCCTAGGTTTCTCTAAATGCAACCTTTTCATCATTCCATTACATTTTTATATGTCATAATTTGTTCAGCCTTTTCCCAACTTATCAAAAGAAAGGATTTGTTTTATTCTTTTCTATTTTTTAATTGAATTCTCTTTTGTATCATCTATAAATTGTTCTATTTTCACATAAATTGTCTTTTGATACTAACTCAAATCATTTTAGAAGCATTTAATTCTCTTCAAGGAAAAAGCAGCACAAGAGAAACCCAGGAAAATGTAAGTGGGAGTTTCCACTGACTAGCTTTAC
Source organism: Phascolarctos cinereus (assembly GCF_003287225.1). Taxonomy (NCBI): domain Eukaryota; kingdom Metazoa; phylum Chordata; class Mammalia; order Diprotodontia; family Phascolarctidae; genus Phascolarctos; species Phascolarctos cinereus. The sequence goes on from NW_027555847.1 coordinate 402,608,184, forward strand.
AGAATACAACCAGATTGACTTTTCTGATGGAATTATTAATCAATCAAAAAATAGACAAGTAGCAGTTTTTTTATTTTATAAAAGGCTATGCCACCCAGCACTTTTGAATAGTTAACTCAATTCCCTTAAAAAGCAGCATCCTACTGGATTTTATGTAAACTTTCAGAGACTCTTAAATTAGTAAATATCTTTTATAACAAGGCTTGAAAGCCCAGGATCAAGCCCCTGAAGACTGCAGGATCATAAATGTCTGCCTAATTTCCTAATTCATCTTTACTGACTTGAAGGTGATTGTCAGCCATAGACCTAAACTATTAACTTATGTTCAGTTTTTATATAAGTATGGCCCACACTGAGTTTTTTCTCTGCCACATTCTATGTACTTGGGCATACCATAGGCAATAAAGAAAAAGAGGTGGTATTCTTGATTTGGGCCACATAGCAGTCCTAGGAATAATGTCAGACACGAGAGTGATTTCAAGCACTTTAGCCTCCATATGTTAAGTATACACTAGTGTGAATATGCAGTGAGTTGTCCGTCTTCAACATCAGAAAATACTCATGCATGAGTAAATGTACTGATTTTGTGTTTTTATGACACTTACTTCATTCCAGAAGTGACTGATAGAGTCTCTATTTTCATTTTGACCCCTGATTCTTATAGATATGGTGAGTTTTCATTTCTGATATCTTGAAATATTTTACTTATTGTTGGGGGGAGGGTGGGCAGAGTTCATGGTATTCGGTATGTGCAGGGATGTTTTATGGAATAAGGGCCTGGCCAATGAGCCCCAGCCTCTAGAGTGTGTTCACTAGATGTAGTTCTCCAAATGAAAGAAACTCTGCTTCCCAAAGAGTCATAATGATGTAGAGAAGAACATTTGAGAGGTTTGGAACATGTACAAGGCATTTTGTAACTGTTTCCAGTCTACTGACCACATGGTAAAGAAGAACAGTTTTGACCAGCTTCATAGCCAGAAGTGCCACTGCATTCAAAAGGTACTAGCCTACCAGAACATCGTTTTTCTTTTTGGATGATTTCTCCCTGCCTGGTAGTGCTCAGGTGAGAGAAGAAACATATTGTTATAAGGGGGAGAGGCCTTGGGTTCTCTCTATCTAATGTTGTCATGTGGTCCACAAATATGGACCTTGGTTCTTTGCCTTGTGTCGGTGTGGTAATTGATTACCTTTCATTTTATAGCCAGCCCCTCCATCTTTGATGCCCAGGGGAATGAGATATATGATTCAGGAGACAGCCCCATAGAAAGTGAAATGAGGCTCATTCAGTAGCAATGCTGCATTTGGATTAGAACTTGGTGGAACCAATGATATATATGAACTGTATTAAGTCAGAGCCTACTCTTCCCAGAGACCAAGGTGAAATAGGAAGAATGAGCCCGTGAGATTTTCAAGGGAAATGTTTGTACTTCTGTCCTTGCTATATCTTTGAAATAATATCACTTTTTTAAAAGCTAACTGATGTTAGTAGTTTAAATGAAACTGGAATGGGAGCTTGAGTTGATAACATTAGAAGTACCCCAAAAGCGGTATCCCTAAGAACCCAAAAATAACATCACTTTGGGAGAGTGAGGCTATATAATATTTAAATTATCTCTTTGACTTGTTTTCTATGTCAATTGTTTTTAATGGGCATCAACTTCTATTTTCTTGTTTGCTTGGTTTTTTTCCCTGTCTTGTGATTTTGATTTTGTTCTAGTATTTCTTATTGTCCAAGGTCAGTGATCTATGAATGTCTGATTGGGGCTTCACTATTGTCTCACTCCAGTATCCCTGCTCTGTGTATACAGTGATACAAGTTCCAGGTGTCCTTAGAGTGTTTCTTGCCTAGAACTAGAAGATTTTTGAGTGCTTCACTCATCCTGGATTTTCTGGCTAGATGTCTTTGGATTTCTTGATCATTATTTGTCCTGCTGTCATCTTTGCTGGAGCATTGTGTGGGCATTGGGCTGTTCTACTCCCTCTTAATCCACAAATTTTACATCATTGATTTCAAGAAACTGACAAATATATGCAAATTAAAGCTGTGAGAATTGAAGAACGGTGAGGAACATGAAGTTAGAAAACATTACATGATTAGATTAATGAAACTGCCATGTATCAAAAAAGCTATCTGTACTTGTTGATTAACCGACTGTCATATTTGCACATAATTAGCCAAGAGGCTTAACTAGATACTCATACTAAAGCATTACACCTCTTGACCAAGAACAGAGAATTAGGAGCTCTGGTGAAATATGATGCCCACAAATGTTGTCAAATTTTTAACAGCATGCCATAGCATCATTCCAGAATAACTGTACCATGAATAGAAGCAGAAAAAGATCTATGAGTGAGCATTTATAGAAGCATATCATGTTAGAGTTAGAAAGGAGTCATCTTCTCAGGGGTCATCTTCTTCTACCTTTACATGAAGTATGGATCTTCCCTGTAATATCTTCTATAAGTGGCTGTCCAGCCCCTAATCAAACACCTCAGTATCCTTTTTTTTGACCATTCTAAAACAAAGTACCAAATTATTTGGATGTTTGTTGCTTTGTAGTACAATGCATAATCTAGTACTGCTAGGCCCTTCCTCTCCCAATTTTTTCATTATTTTCCATAAGATTTTTGAGCTTTTTTCCTCCAAATTAATTTCATTATTTTTTTCTAGCTCTAAAAAGGTAATCTGTTGGTAGTTTCATTGAAGTGGTATTGAAAATGTACATTTTTTAGCATTGTTTTTTGTTATAATATTGGCTTGGCCTACCCATGAGCAATTATTATTTTTTTAATTATTTAGGTCTATCTTTATTTTTCTAAACAGTATTTTGTAGTTATATTTATATAATTCCTGTGTATATCTTGGCAGTCATATGTCCAAGTATTTCATGAATACAGTCATTACTTTAAATGGAAAATTCATTTTCTGTCTCTTACTCCTAGGTTTTGTTGATAAGATACAGAAATGCTGATGATTTATGTGTGTTAATATTATGTTCTACAACTTTGCTAAAGTTATTATTTTAATTAATATTTTAGTTGACTCTCGGGGTTAAGTAACCATCATATTACTAGCAAAAATTATAATTTTGTTTCCTCCTTGCCCATGTTTATTCCCTCAACTTCATTTTCTCTTCTTTTTGCTATACCTAGCATTTCTAGCACTACTTCAAATAACGGTGATTACTGACATCCTTGTTGTATCCTTGATCTTACTGTAAAGTCCTCAGGTGAGAAAACTGAACCTGAGACAGGTTAAATGATTTGCCCAGTATCACAGGTGTCTGAGGCAACAATTGAACTAAGGTCTTCCTGACTCTAGGTCTAGCACTCTATCCATTGTAACACCCATCTGACAATGAATAGAAAGAGAAGGAAAAGAAGAAAGAGAATAAGAGAAAGACAAAAAAAATCAATAAACGAAAGCAAAAAATCATCAAAATAGGTGTATAGATTATTCCCCCAAAAGTGAAAATAGTCTCACTTGGTAATAGTACCAAGACTATGTACCTAATTAGATAGCACTGCCAGCCAGAGTGAGTTAGAACAGGAAAAGAACCACATAGGGAGGGAGTGGTGAACAACCAAATTCTGGTTTGATATCAGGGGCTGTGGTGCCCCAAAGAGCCCATTCTATGAAGCATAGCCTTTGCCAATCCTCTGCCTCATTTCCTCATCTTTTAAATCAGGAGAATAATGCTTTCACTTCCCCACCTCTGAGGAAAGCACTATTAGCTTGAACATGGAAATTAATGTTGCCTGATGCTCATTGGTATGGAATATTCTTTGAGACAGGATCTTTATTAGCTTTCTCTGGTTTTATTTATTGCACTGCTCCTACTTTGTTAATTGCTAGGAATCACTGCATGACCACTTGAGAAATCCTGGAGCTCTATCTTGATCTCTTTGGGTTCTGATCTGTTTCCAGGAAATTGCAACTTTATCTGTCTTTGCATTTGTCATTCAGCTTAGCCTGGAAGGCTGATGTAGTTACTGATCTAGACAAATAGCTGTGGGAGGTCTCAGAAAAGGAAGAGAGAGATTTTTACCCAGTAGAAGGCTATCAATAGGCTTGTTCCTTATACAGAATGAAGTCTCAAGGAGACACAGGTAGTATGGTGAAAAGCAAACTGGCCTGGGAATTCAGAGACATGGACCCTAGCCCCATTTCTGTCACTAACTCACTGTGACTTTGGATCATTCATTTTATCTATTTATTTGATTTGATCATAAGGTCCATGAAGGTAGAGACCATATGTGACAAATCTCCGTATGGTCCTCAACACGATGAATTCAGTTTAATTCAACAAGTATTTGAGTGCTAGCACATCAAATGGCAAACTCATTGGATTTAGAGTCAGAGGACACAGGTTCAAATGCTTCCCTTGCTATGTATGACCTGTGTGACCCTAGTTATGTCACATGGCTTCCTTGGACTTTAGTATCCTCATTTGTAAAATGAGAAGGTTGGTCTAGACGATAACTAAGGTCCTTTGTAGCACTAAAACTATCATCACCCCTGAGGAGTTCACACTAGATCAGAGTATAAAACATTAACCCATTTTGTGTTATGGACCCCTTTGCCAGTCTTGTAAAGCCTATCTTCTCAGAATATCTTCAAATGCATAAGATAAAATCCATAGGATTACAAAGAAAATCAATAATATGAAAATACAGTTATCAAAATATATATTTTAAATAAGTTTACAGCCCCCTGGAATTTATCACTTAAATATTTTTCTAGCTCTAAATCCTATGATATCTCCAGGACTACTTGTCTGTAAAATGAAGGAACTGGACTGAATGACTGCTAGGGTCCCTCCCAAATTTAATATTATGTGACATCAAGGACACTTGGCAAATGTTTTGTTGAAATCCAGATGTACACTGTCTTTGGCATTTTCTTTACTTACCATCAAATAACTTAAGCAAAAAGGAAAATGAGACTAGCTTGGCATGATTTATTCTTGGTAAACCCATGGTATCCTAATGATCACCAAATGCTGACACACCATCCACAGAATAATACTTTGTTAGAATTTTGGTGGGGAACAATATCATTCTCATACTTTCAATCCTATAGTTTCTAGTCTATAGCTTTTAGAATCTGCCTTTCTCCTTTGGGACATCAATCATCCATATTCAGTATTCAAGCACCCCTTGTATCATTCGTAATGTCTAATTGACATTATAAATTTGTCCCAGTAGGTAAATTAAAAGCCTCCCCTGCTTCTTCTTTTCCTGGCAGGCTCCGTAGGATGTTATTAGCCAAATTTCTGATGCTAGTAATTTAGGACAAGGACTTTTGTTAATGTGTGTGTGTGTGGGGGGGGAAGGTAGCTTTCCTTGTACTTAAAAAGCACAATAAATTGGACCCAGGAAACTATTCTGTTATCAAAAAATTCTTTTGTATGTAGCCTCCAAATGATGTGGCAAATGTCCACTGACCAAGTGCAAAGACTGGGAAAAATCCAATAAAGTCTACCTTAAGAAAGGTAAGTATAATATGTGATAGACTAAAAAAAAAAATGTGATAGATTAGAGGTTCAAAATGAAAAATAATATCTTCAGTTGTATGAATTTGTTTTGCTTGACTATATTAATTGTTACAAGAAAATGGTTTTATTTTTTCACAGAGAGAAGTGGGAGAGGGAAGAATAAGTGGGTAGTGATAATAGTTCAAAAAAAAAGAAAACATTAATAGCATAAGGAAGTTTAGAAGGAGAAATTGACAAATGAGTCAGGGTTGGTATTATCATGTTAAATTTAACACATTTTTAAAGCAAACTATACGTAATAGATATTTGTTTCACACTACTTCACATAGAATCCATGTTTTCTATTCTTTGTATATGGAAAATGTTCATGTTTGTTGAGTTCATAATAGAAAAAGAAAATTTTAAGTTAATGATTTTTCTTTTAATAGAAAGTAGAATGAGATGTAGCATGCAACAGTCAATAAAGAGGTAGTCTCAGAGTTAGGAAGACCTGGGTTCAAATCCTATATCTGACATATGCTAGCTGTGTGTGGTGACCATGGGCAAGTCATTAACCTCTTAATGTCTCAATCACCTCTTCAAGGCCATGAGCTGTTGAACTGCATTGGTGAAGTAATTGATCGATAAGTATTCATTAAGTACTTGTTTTTGTCAGGCACTGTGCTAGGGATACAAACATAATCAATGAAACTATACCTACTGGAAATCTGTCCCTACACTGAAAGTCCCCTTCACCAATAAAGTCACAAGTTCAGATTAAAAAAAAATATCAAGAGAAAATAACCATCAATATATCACTATAAAACTATCTATTATTCAACCCTTTAAAGTATATGGAGTTCAGGGGCATAGCCAAGATGGTGGAATAAAAGCAGTGACTTGCTTGAGCTTTCCCCTAAACCTCTCCAAATACCTGTAAAAATGGCTCTAAACAAATTCTAGAGCAGTAGAACCCACAAAAAATACGGAGTAAAACAAATTTCCAGCCCAAGACAACCTGAATGGTTGAAGGGAAAGATCTCATACACTGGGCTGGGAGAAGAGCATAGTTCAGCGTGGGCCACAAAGGCAAAGACCATGCCTTAGTGAATCTGAAGCAGGCCTCAGAAGGCTGAATCAAGGGAAGCTTTGGCAAGTTCCAGAGTTCTCAAACCACAAATGCCAAAGACAACTTAGAAGGTCAGTAGGAAAGGTCTCTCAGACCTCTGCAAGATAGGAGTGTAGTCCAGCACCAGTCTGGGCACAGCCTTGGGGTAGCAACTGCTTCCAGAGCTCTTGGCCCACAGAATGAGGGGGGATCGAGTGGCTTATCAGAGGGGGATTGTAGAGATCTTTTTGCTGGCACTGAGGCAGGTTTCTCTTGCTTTGCCCATGCTTGGATCTGGGTCACAGTTCTAGGTGGTGGTCCTGGGGCAAGGAGGTGCACTGGTATGGTGGAGCTTCTGGTGGTGGTGCGAGAGAATCCTCCTCATAGTTCCAAGGCAGAAAAGAGTGCTTGTGGTCACTCATAGACTACAGCACAGGCCAGGAAAGGGGTAAACACCTCGCCCTTGATCATACCACATTGGAAGAACTGAAAATGTATAAGTCCCTAGAAGTACATCTGAAAACAGCTATACAAAACCCTGAAGCTTGGGACAGTACATTCTCCACACTGGAAGAAGACCTCTACCTTAACAAAGATTTTAAAACTCAAGTCATTGGCTGGGAACATGAGAAAACGGTGCAAAAAAAAAAAAAGTCAGACCATATAATCTTTCTTTGGTGACAAAGAAAATCAAAACATACAACCAGAAGAAGACAACAAAGTCAAAGCTCCTACATCCAAAGCCTCCAAGAAAAATGTGAATCAGTCCCAGGCCATGGAAGAGCTCAAAAAGAATTTTGAGAAGCAAGTAAGAGAAATAGAGGAAAAACTGGGAAGACAAATGAGAGTGATGCAAGAAAATCATGAAAAACAAGTGAACAGTTGGTTAAAGGAGATGCAAAAAAAAAAAATGAAGAAAATAATACCTTAAAAAATAGACTAACCCAAATGGCAAAAGAGGTCCAAAAAGCCAATGAGGAGAAAAATGCCTTCAAAAGCAGAATTGGCCAAATGGAAAAGGAAATCCAAAAGGTCACTGAAAAAAATAATGCCATAAAAATTAGAATGGAACAAATGGAAGCTAATGATTTCATGAGAAATCAAGAAACTATAAAATGAAACCAAAAGAATGAAAAAATAGAAGACAATGTGAAATTTCCCAGGTTAAAAAGAAAATATTGGAAGCAACCAGAAAGAAACAATTAAAGTATTGTGGAAACAATCAGTATAACACAAGATTTAGCAGCTTCTATATTAAGTGACTGGAAGGCTTAGAATATGATATTCCAGAGGTTAAAGGACCTAGGAGTAAAACCAAGAATCACCTACCCAGCAAAACTGAGTATAATCCTTCAGGGGAAAATATGGATATTCAGTGAAATAGAGGACTTTCAAGCATTTTTGATGAAAAGACCAGAGCTGAATAGAAAATTTGACTTTCAAATACAAGACTCAAGAGAAGCATGAAAAGGTAAACAGGAAAGAGAAATCATAAGAGACTTATTAAGGTTGGGCTGTTTTCATTTCTATATGGAAAGATGATATTTGTAACTCATGAGACCTTTCTCAGTATTAGGGTAGTTGGAGGGAATATATATAGACAGAGGGTATAGGGTGAGTTGAATATGAAGGGATGATATCCAAAAAATAAAGTTAAGGGGTGAGAAAGGATTGTACTGGGAGAAGGAGAAAGGGAGAGGTACAATGGGGTAAATTATCTCACATACAAGAGGGAAGAAAAAGCTTTTACTGTGGATGGGAAGAAGGGGGAGGTAAGAGGGAATCTTACTCTCATCGGATTTGGCTTAAGGAAGGAATAACATACATACTCAATTGGATATGGAAATCTATTTTACCCTACAGGAAAACAGGGGAGGAAGGAGATGATAGAAGGGAGGGCAGATTGGGGGAGGGGGTGGTCAGAAGCAAACACTTCTGAGGAGGGACAAAGTCAAAGGAGAAAATAGAATAAATGGGGTGTGGGAAAAGATAAAGGGAAATATCCTTAGTTTTCCACAACATGGCTATTATGGAAGTATTTTGCATGACTGCACATGTATAACCTGTATCAAGTTGCCTAACTTCTCAATGACGATCGGTGAACAGGGAGGAAGGGAGAGAATTGGGAATCCAAAGTTTTAAAAACAAATGTTGAAAATTGTTTTTACATGCAACTGGGAAATAAGATATACAGGCAATGGGGTATAGAAATCTATCCTGCCCTATAGGAAAATAGAGGGGGAAAGGCATAAGACAAGGGGGAGGGGAGATAGAAGGGAGGGCAGATTAGGGGAAAGGGTATTCACAATACACTCTGTCTTGGGGTTGGGGAAGGGACGAGATGAGGAGAAATTTTGGAACTCAAAATCCTGTGGAAGTGAATGTTGAAATCTAAAACTAAATTAATTAATTAAAAAAAAAAGAAGTATATGGAGTTCTAATAAATAGCTCTATATTCCCATTTTCGTTTATCTGTATCCTTTGACCCTGGCAACAGAAGTTGACTGTGGTTAAAATTAGCTGGTACTTACATTAATAAGCCTCTCTTATTTCTGCTCTGGCAACACTGCAATGCCACAACAGCTGTTCCAAATCTTTTTCCATTCTCTTAAAACTCTATCCCCTTGTTCCCTTTGTTTTCCCTTAATGACCTCGTCTATTTTATTGAGATCAGGGCCATCTGATGTGAGCTCATTCAACTTCCTTCCTCTCTAACTTAAATTCCTCTAAATCTTTACTCACACCACCCTTCTCACTTGTCTCAAAGGACTATCCCTTCTCTTTGTCAAGGCTAACCCATCCACCTGCACTTTCGATGCAAACCCCCCTTATCCTCTCTCCAGTACTCTCTCCAGGAAACTGCTCTATTATTTATCCCATCCTTTAAGAAATGCATCCTTAATTTCTCTCTCTTCTTCCACTCTATCTAAGCATGCTGAAAAGCATTTGGTGCTTAAAAATAATAGCACCTTCATCCTTCCCTACTATGTACTTCTCTTCTTCCTTTATATTGCCAACCTTCTCTAAAGAATAGTTTATACCTTCTGTCTCTACCTGACCCCATATTCACTCTTAATCCTGATTCTGGATTCTTAATCTTAATTCCAGATTCTTTCCCTACCAGTCAACTTGGACTTTCCTCTCAAAAGTAACCAATGAAAGTATCAAGCCAAATGATGTCTCATTTCTCATCCTCCTCAACATTTATGTAACATTTGGTGCTGTTATTATTATTACTTGCAATCCCCTTTCTAGATGATTTGTTCTGTAATGTCTAAGGATATTCCTGTGATACTGTGCTGACCTGGTTCTCCTCCCATCTCTGTTACTTGTTCTCTTATACTGGCTCTTTTAGCAGAAATTCTTCCTTAACTTTAATGGCAAATTTTATATTTAGGATTTTGTCCTCATCCCTCTTCTCTTTTTTCTCTATAATATCTCCTTCAGTGATCACATCTGCCCTCTGAATATTTTTTTCAATACTTTGCAAAGGACGTGCTGGACCCAGCTTGATCTGGCTCCCAAAAGCCACTGTTAAATTTTCATTGTGAGCATTTGCATCACAGAAATTGGCAAATGTTATAAATCAGGGCCTGATTTATTGTTTTGCTGATTGTCTAGACTTGGAAAAACAACAGAGAAAATTGTAGTAATACAAATTAAACTTACACATGGGGGGGGGTACATTTTCTCCCAGGAAGCTATTTATTAAATGTTTACTAGAACACCACTGCCCATAACCCATTCTTCTTTAGGTCTCCCTCTGAGGGTTATGAATTAAACAATTGGAGTCCAAATGCTTCAGGGAAGCTCATGCCCCCAAAGAAGCTTTCTGGGCAGAAAGAGTTAAAGATACTGCTCATGCACAAACAAGGGCCTTTCTGGACTAGGCTATTTACTCACACCAGGAGTGGATTTAACCAGCTAGCATTTCTTTTTCTTGTTAAACCTGTGCAATCCTAAAGAGAAGTTATCAATATGATCTGCACACTTAAATAATTTTCTCAATCTCAGCAACTGACCTTCTTGCTTTTGGCTAAGAGCCACTAGTCCCTATGAGCTTTGGACTCCTACTTTTGTCTGTTCCCTTTGCATACTACACTTTCCTACCCTCACAGGCTTTGGAACATGCTTTGATCTACTTCATGTAATTGCGATAAAAACAACTTGTGACCTGTAGCTCTGGGGGACCCCTTTGGTAAAAGGACTCTGATTCACACAGACTGGGCTAATAACTAGGGGGCCCAACCCCAAAGGGGGAGGTCAGTTTTCTCATTCTGTCACACTGGACCATTGCCTCTGGATAATTCCAGGGAAATCTCTAAATCAAAGCGTAGGTAGGTAGTCTTAAATCCTGTCTAGGATCTCCTCCAAATGTGGGTAACAGAGTTCCTTTTCAAGTACTCCATATACACTATGAATATCAGTTATAGAAACTCAGTTTATTTGTTCCACCACAGATAATTCTTAAGACACAAAAGGCTCACTTTCCACAGTAACAAATGAGGAATGACGGCATTAGCTTTGGTGTAGTGAACTCTTGAAAAAAGAAACTGCCTCTAACAAAGTAGATCTTCATCATCTCTGGAGCTCACAGTCTTAGAGAGTTGTCTAGAGCAGGGTTGTCAGACTCATGGCCAGATGCTGCACGTAGCCTGCAAAACTCCATCCAGAGGGCTGAACCAGATGAAAATGTAATTAGAAAATGTCTGACAAAAGAAATGGTAATACAACATATGATCCAGATAAAGTTAATTTGTGGTTTTCTAAACCATCACGCAGCCCATGGGGATCTGCTTCTATTTAAATTTGCCAGCATTGGTCTGGAGCACTGAGAGGTTCTATGTCTTGTGCTCGTTCAAATAGCAGGTGTTCCAAGTAAGACTTGAACCCAGTTCTTCCTGTTCTTGAGCCTGCTTTCTAGACTTAATGAATATTCCATAGCAAATAAAGAAACATGAATCAATGATTCATCACATTCATTATATTCTTCTTAGATATAAAGACAACTTTTGTGGAATTGCTACACAGATATTTAGGATATAGAACATTCATCTCAGACCTGAGCTGTCTAAACAACTCATAACATCTGTACTTTCTGCCCAGCCAGAGCATTCCTTGGACTGTTTGTTTTGTTTTGTTTCAAATCTTTCTGGTTCAGAATCCTCCTGGAAGTGTCACTTTTCTCCTCTGAGAAGTGACCCTGTGACCAAAGCCACTTCGCACTGAACATGTGGTACCTGGCTCAGAAACTCTCAGTTTCTTGAATTCACAAGGTGAGCACCAGGGCTGGAAGTGTTTGTTTCTCAGCATCTCTGGTTGCTGGCCTGTGCACAGAGAAGGATACAAAAAGACACAAGTGGCAACCAGTTTCAGACTCATCTAGGCAGGTAATGTCCCTATGTGCTCATATCTGCCCTTGTCACTAGGGGGATAGGGGAAGAATAGAGGAAGGAGGTGGGAAAAACCTCTTTCACCTCCTTTGCTGAAAGGCCAAGGGAAGGCAAACACTGGAAGAGTCTCAAGAGTGAAGGACTCAAAAGAGAGCAAGCTGCTTATCTTCATTTCCCCTTAAGTCACTGAAGAATTGGTTTCTGCAGACTATGTGCTAAGTCATATTTGATACAATCCCCATCACTGATGACCAGTCAGGAGTTGCTGCATCATCTCAATTAGGCTCATATCCTCCAGCAAGGGACCAGAGCACATGCCCAACTTTATGGAAGGTGCCTCCGTCCAGATGAGGTAGTTCCTCTGATAACTCTCATTACAAATACATAAATAAAACATCTATCTCTCCTTGTACCTTCTCAGTTATATAGACACAGTAGTCACTAGACAATATATAGGCTGTTTTGAACCCAAAAGTTCTAGAAAATAAAGGGTTCCATTTATTTAGCTTCCCAGGGCCTTAAAGCCAGAGAGGGAATATGGATAATTGGGCACCGTTTAGTGTTGATTCACGCATCCAGAAGAGCTGATCACCAGATGAAGACTCAGGAATGCTGGACACCAAATCGCTTCCATCGCAGGATGAGAATTCACGATCCACGGAAAACTAGAATTCCTAAAAGCTGTTTTTATGCCTGCTAGTCTCAGACCAATATTTGCTATGACTAACTTCATTTCAGAGCACAATAATTGAACTCACTAGGCTGCCCAGGCAAAGAATAGTGCTACCATGACACCCTCAAACTACCGTAACCTTCAGACTTTTATCCTGCCACAAGACCCTCTTGAAGCCACATCTTGTTTCTTCTTGTTGCCGCTTTTTCTTTTGTCTCTCTGCTTTAACCCTCCTGATGCTTAGTACAGAGCCTGGCACATGATAAATGTTTATTGATTGATTGGTGGGAAAAGCAGAGACAATGAGAGGGGAGCTACATATAGCATGTGTTCTTTTCTCTCTGTCTTGTAACAAATTTTTCCCAAAGCAATAAAATCTGATACAGAATATACACTCTTCCAGCAATATATCACTTCTTGGGAATTTGTTGGTATACGAACACAGAAAAAATGATTAATGGGAGCATCTAGGTAAACAAGACTTTGAAGAAAACAAGCACTGTAGCCTAGTGGTTATTAAATCCAAGAACACAAACTGGAGTAAGGATTCCATATTTGATAAGAACTGTTAGAAAAACTGGAAACCAGTTAGGCAGAAATCAGGTTTGGACCAACATCTTATACCATGTATTATTATAAACTCCAAAATGGATACTCTACCTACATATAAACAGTAATCTTTCACAATATGCCTGCAGGGGAAATTATTTATCAAAAAGGGTGTAGAGGTGATCATAAAAAGCTAAATAGCCAATATTAAATATACAAAAAATTTAAACATTTTGTACAAATAAAATCAAATGAGTTAGAATAAGAAAGAATCTGTCCTTTAGGAGGGGAAAAAAACCCCTTTATGTCTCATTCTAGCATTATTGATAAAGATCTGATATCCAAGGTAAATAAGGTACAGATGTGAGAGATGTAGAGACAGAATAAGCAGTGCTTAGTAACTGATAGCTATCAGGGAGAGGAGAGAGTCAGTCATCATTCAACAGGTGCCTCTTTGTATGCCCAGAGCCCTAGAATAGTTCCTGGCCATAGTAGGTGCTTAATAAGTGCTTGTTGAATGATTGACTGAAATATATAAGAACCATTCCCTAATGGATTTCAAGAGAAGAAATACAATCTCCAAATCCATATGAAAGTATGCTGTGTCATAAAGAATCAAAGAAACGCAAATTGAATAATGCTCAGGTTTTACCTCATGTCAATATGATTGGTAAAGATGACAAAAGATAAAAGTGGAAATCTTAGAAGTGATATGTTAAAAAATCTCTATAAAAGGCATTCAGACCCTGTTGTTCAGATTTGTGAGTTAGTCCAACTGTTCTGGAAAACAACTGATAACTATACTAGAAAAATCTTTAAATTTCCTTTGACCTAGTCACAGCATGATTAGGTATATATGAGGCCAAAAACAGTGTGCTTATATTATCTAAAGCTAATATTGCTTACATATTGATTTTGTATTGAAAAGATAACAGTTTGTGTGGCATTGAGAGGTGGATATGCTAATGTCTGAGCTGGTATACTCTCATATGGTCCTCAGTTGAAAGTCTTACAGCTAGCTTCCATCAGGAGGGTCTCAAGGCCATGGGCAATACAGGTTACTATTTCAGTAGCCTGCTGAGAAGTTGAGTTCTTGTAGTCCTGGAGGTCAAATGGTCCAAATGGTCCTTTCACACATTGCACTGTATCCATTTGTTGAAAGAGTTTATGCCATGCCTATGCAATATTCTTTTTAAGATAATTCTGTTCATTTAATTGAGTGAACTCCAAATCATACCCTCCAGCCAATCAAATGAGATAATGTTGGTGGGGAAGTTAGGTGGCCTAGTGGATAAAATGCCAGGCCTGGAGTCAGGCAAGACCTAAGTTCAAAACCTGCCTTAGATACTTACTAGCTGGGTGCCTCTGGGCAAGTCATTTAACCCATTTGTCTCAGTTTCTTCATTTGCAAAATGGTGATAATAGCTTTTACCTCCCATGGATGTTGTTAGAATCAAATGAGATAATTGTAAAGCACTTAGCATGGTGCTTAGTGCCATAATAAGCTATATAAAGATTATTATTATTGTTAGTAATAGTAGTAGTATTCTCCCATTGGCCGAAGTAAATATCTAATTACACAAGCACTGCAGCAGCAAGATATACGCTATAGGCATTCACTGAGCATATCACAAGCCTATTGAGTTTTCTGAATATGCCATCTGGTGGAAGGAATTAATGACCACTGCACAGGCATACCTCATTTTATTGTATTTTGCTTTACCGCATTCCACAGATACTATATTTTTGTTTTATTATTATTACAAATTGAAAGTTTTTGGCAATCCTACATTGAGCAAGTCTAATGGTGCCATTTTTTAGAGGCATGAGCTTACCATCACATTTCTGTGCTACATTTTGATAATTCTCACAAAATTTCAAATCTGTTATGGTGATCTCTGATCAACGATCTTTGATGTTACCATTGTAATTGTTTTGGGGTGCCACGAACCTGGCAGCAGACTTAACTGATAAATGTGGTGTATGTTCTGACTATTCCACAGACTAACCATTCCCCCATCTCTTTCCCTTTCCTCAGGTCTCCCTATTCCCTGAGATACAACAATATTGAAATTAGGTCAATTAATAACCCTACAATGGCCTCTAAGTGTTCAAGTGAAAGGAAGAGTCAATTGATGCAACAAACTTAATTGTTGTCTTATTTTAAGAAATTGCCCCAGCCACCACAACCTTCAGCAACCCCCCCTACTGCCACCCCAATCATTCAGCAGCCATCAACATCAAAGAAAGGCTCTCCACCAGCAAAAAGATTACAACTCACTGGAGGCTCAGATGATGGTTAGCATTTTTAATCAATAAAGTATTTTTAAATTTAGTTGTGTACATTGTTTTTTTAAGACATAATACTATTGTACACTTAATAGACTACAATATAAACATAACCTTTATATGTGTTGGGAAACAAACTTTGTGTGACTTGCTTTATTATGTGCTTTGTTGTGGTGGTCTAGGACCAAAGTTGCGTTATCTTTGAGGTATGTCTAGAGTACCTTTTGAAATCTAGTGACAATACTCAAGGGGAACACCATATACCCAGTGACAGCTGGACTGACCACAGAAGCATTTATGTCTATACGCTTTAAGAAAACAACCAGCAACAGATGTGCTGGTTTCTTTCTTTTGTCTAGTTCTGATTTCATATCCAATATGTTGCCCACATTCAGAATAAGTCTGCCAGTGTCTTCTCAGGGAATTGACAAATTCACAAGTAAGCAACCTTCTAGACTGTTTCCAACTGGGGGTCCAGGGTCCTAGGGGTAACCCTGTGGAGATATACTATTGTATTTCAGGATCTTCCACTTACGTGTTGCCCACTAACAATCTGCCAGCACATACAATTAATTCTTAGAAAAGGCATCATTAATACCTTGTGATTACAACTTGGCTTTCTGTTACTTAGTTAACTGAAGTTGAGCATGTGTATACCATATTCCTTTGCCTTACAAACATATTTCTATAGTGGTTTTCAGTCATGTCTGGCTCTTTGCGACCCCATTTGGGGTTTTCTTGTCAAAGCTAATGGAGTGATTTGCCCTTTTTTCTCCAGCTCATTTTACAGATGAGGAAACTGAGGTAGACAGGGTTAAATGACTTGCCAGGGTCACAGGGCTAATAAGTGTCTGAGGCAAGATTTGAACCCAAGAAGGTGAGCCTTGTGACTCCAGGTCTGGCATACATACTATTATATGCTAGGCATTATGAGTACAAATAAGTACTTGAGATATAATCCTTTTCCTCAAGCCCCTAAAATCTAGTTGTCCATATATATGTACATATATACACACATATGAGATGATATTTGGAGTTAATTCACTTAGCCTGTAACTCTTGTTCTGGGTCTTATGATTGTTGAAGAGTTCCATTTTATGCAGGGGTGGGGAATCTGAAACCCTTTGATTGAATCCAAATTTCACAGAACTAATCTCCTTAATAAAAGGATTTGTTCTGTAAAACTTGGACTCAGTCAAAAGGCTTCACCTGAGGACCCAGAAGGCCACACGGGGCCCACCCCTGATAGGGAATTCCCACCCTGCTCAATAATGAAGTCTTTGTACCGAGTTCCCAAACTTAATGAGCCCACTATGTGTGTTGTGTGTGTGTGTGGTGTACCTATATGTATAGGTATATATATGTGTGTATAGGGTCAACCTCAGTCCACAAGATTATACTTTTCATCTCATCTAGCTATTCTGTAATTTACCCAGCTGTCACATATACTACTTCCCTCCAACTCTGACCCTAATTCCATGTCTTGCTCTGTAATCAAATCAATATGACCATACTATCATAGTTTCTTATGCAAAGATGTATCAGTACAAAGACCATAGCTCCTTATGGAAAGATGTGTCAGTACAAAGTTCTAAAGATCAATTCACTATCTCCCTGACTCCCTTTCCTAGTTACTATTCCCATGTATGTCTTCTCATTCTATTAGAACAAAAGCTTCTTGATGGCAGGAATTGTCTGTTTTGTATTTGTACCCTCATCATTTAATATTAATAACTAGCATTTAGGAAGTGCCAGGCACACAGTAATTAGTAAATGCTTCCTCACTAATTTTTATATGATACACGTTGCCTCTTAATTGCTGAGAAGACATTTCATTGATTTCAGAGGTGCCTATTAACAACCAACTTCGGATACTGAATCACAAAGTTAGTGTGGAAAGCTCTATTAGCAATCATTTAATCCAAGCTCTTATTTTATAGATGAAGAAAACCACCATCCAGAGAGATTAAGTGATTTGCAGCAAGGTCACAGAGGAATGAAGTAAAATAGCTGGAATTATTAAATTGTTTATTAGCAGATTAAATGTGCTCCATGTGAATAATCCCAACAAAACCCTCTGCAGATGGTTCATCCTGTCTGGATCTCCAGACCTTGCATTCAGGTGAGTTCAAGCTCCTGCTCAGATCTCGCCAATCGTAAACAAACACGTTTTCTTAAACCGGAGCCTCAGAGGGTGCCGGAATCCGGGAGTTCACACTAGCTTTGGGGTCACACTAGCTGCCTCAATTACCTAATCTGTAAAATGGGAAGACGAACATTCGGTGCTTCCGGGAGGCTCTAACAAGATAACGCATGTAATTATCAGTTATCATTATTACGCGGCTGATGAAGAAAAATCTTTTCAACGCCCGCGTGCTCCGAGGTGCTCTGCCCCGGCAGGGTGTCCTTTGATCCAGCATCTCTTCAGTAAAATGGGGATAAGCGCACTATGTCACTAGGTGGGTGGAAAGGTTGCGTCAAATCAAGTTTTTAAAAGGAAAGCGCTTTGCAAACCTTAAAGGGCCATATACGTGTGGCTACGGTGTTAGTTCTTATCATTACTACGTGATTCAGGGTCAGTAAGCTTTGCAGCTATGCAAAGTCTGGCGGCCAGGGACGGGGTGCCAGGACCCACCCCGTGCCCATAATGCTCCCTCTCTGGCACGCCCACATCCCCTGGCACGCAGCGGGAGGCTCCGCACGCACCGCCCCCGGGAACCTGGCCCAGGAGCCGCCGGCTTCGCCCGTCGCGCTGCACGCCGGGAAGAGGCTCAGCGGTCAGTACCTACGCGGGAAAGCGGGGATCTCCACAGGCCTCTTTCTAAAGCTTTGGGCAGCTCCTTTACCCGCCCTGGGGGCCTTCGACCGCCTACGCAGCAGAAATATTACGCTCTATGCCAGGCCCCGCCTTCTCCCTCCACAGAAGAGGGCGTTCCCTCCCCCCTCCGCCGACTTAGGAGATTGACCAAATGCCTGCTCACAATTAAATCTCCATCGTTAGATCCTTCAAAGTAGAGAAATGAGCCTCGGACAGCCCGACAACATTTTTATTTCTTGAAAGCATTTCTTTCATTTCTTTTAGCTTCAGATCCGCGGGTCTTCAAGCACCTGCAAGAAGCATCTTTAGCTCGTTTCTTTCAGGCGTTGTCATGGACACCCTCCCCCCAGCCAGGAAAGGCGGGGTCCTAACTGGGCCGCGTCGCTCTCTAGGGCGGTGCCCGGCGCAGCGTTTCCCCCACGGTACCCGGGGCGGCGACTACCACGGGCTCGGGGTGTCGCTCGCTCGCTCCGCGGGGACATCGGTGTCCGGATGGACTCGCCCGGCCCCGGCGGGAAGTGGCTCCGCAGGCTCCGGCCGGGCAGGCGGCGGCGCCGCGGCGGCAGCAGTATCAGCGGCGGCGACGGGAGGACGAGGCGGCGGCGGCCGGTCCCTGAGGCGGGCGAGCCCGGCTTCCTGCGGCACCATGATGCCCGGGGAGACTCACTCCAAGGCTGCGGGGACGGCAGCGGATGCTTCGGGCTGTCAGGGCTGCTCCGCGCTCCAGCAGGTACCGGCTCCGCCCCAGAGAGTAGGGCCGGGTCCTTCCTCCCCCTCCCACTCCCGCCCCCGTCATTCCTGGGACCCGCCCCCTGCGGGGCTGGGGGTCGAGAGCTGGCCGGGCCGCTGCCCCCTCGGGCGCACCCCCTTTTGTCAACCCCTCGTCACCCCATTGCGCTTGGCTCCGCGCCCCCGCCCCTTTCCCGGAACATTTTGGAGAAGGGATAGTCTTGTTTTAGAAGCCACGTGTTCTGTCGGGGAAGGGGCGTAGTCGGGGGCGGGGGGCGCGTGGATGAGGTTTGCGGGCATTCATCCCCGGGGACGGACTGCTTGGGGGGCGCCCCTTTCTTGAGTCCAGGGTGGGCTTCAGCATCGAGGTTGGGCTCTTTTCTCGGGCATGGCTTCCGGAGGCTTTTCAGCGCTGGGCTCGTTCTTCTTTAAGAGGCTGGAAGGATTCCACCCCCATTCCCCCGCCCCAGTGTTTGTTTAAAGCCCCCTCCTAACAGAGGCGCTCCCCCAGGGATGTGTGGTCACCCCTTGAGTAGATAGACCAAACTGCAGAAAACATACTTGTTTCTCTGACTGACAGAAGGGAAAATCGCCGTAGTAAAGGTTGACGTGGATAGTGTCAGACAATCACCAACCATTTATGAAGCACCTATTATGCGCCATACACTGTGCATGCTGCTGGGGATGCGAAGACAAACCTGCCCCATCCCATCCTGTCATTTAGGAGCTTAAGTTTTGTCGTTATTTTTTTGGGGGGAGGAGAGGTGGGAGAGTGTGAGAGGGAGTAAGAAACATAAACAATTTTAAATATGTGCAGAATAAGTAAATGGGACTTTAAGATGGAGGTGGCCCTTGAGTTGAACTTTGAAGAAAGCTAGTGATTCTAAGAAGCGGAGGTGAGGAAGAAGGCACACTGGAGGTCAGGGGTAGGAGATGAAATGTTGTGAGTGAATAACTGCAAGGGAGCCAGTTTGCAGCCTAGAATGCTTGTTGGGGTCCAGTGTTTAATCCTGGTTAGAGATTGATTGTGAGGAGCTTTAAATTGCAATTAGAAGAATTTGCGTTTGTTCTTAAAGGCAATAGGGAGCCACTAGAGGTTATTGAGTATCTGGGAGTGATGTAGTTAGACCTATTCTGTAAGAAATAACTTTGGCCACTGCCTTTTAACATTTTCTGATGAATAAAGAAAAGCACTTAAGATGAAAAGTGACTTTTTAAGAGCCAAAGTTTTTTTAAATCTGAATCATCTGTAAAGATTGGCATCTATGCAAGAGGTCATAGCTTTGAGCTGGAAGAAACCTTAGGGGCCATCAAATTCAACTACATTTAGCATGTGAGAAAATTGAGACCCAGAAAGGTGAAGTAACTTGACCCAGATCACATAGTAAGTGATAGAAGCTGCATTTGAATCCAGGACCTCTGACTCCAAATCCAGGACTCTTTCCATTGTACCAGCTCAGGTTCTTCATCAGTCAGGTATCATCTATTCTAGTTGATCTTTATGATCTCTTCTAACTTTAAATCTTATTCAAATAAATATCTACTACCTGCAAGGCATTATAGATATGAAGACATACATAACTGAAACAGCTCCAGAATTCAGAACTCAGCACTGGGGAGATAAGGCACATATTTTGTCTGTGACAGTTTGTACCAACTCTAAATTCTGATTCTATGAAAACTACTTATTCCTGATAGATTTCGTATGTATGCTTAGTAATACCAAGATAGTATAGTATCTATATTTTAGAAATACTTGGGAAGTAGAATCTTTATAAAGCATATAGTATCTCTAGTAATATACTTGTTTTATTTATGATCATTTTTTATCTTCGAGAATTAATAGCTTTTTAATGTTAGAATCTGTGATTTCATCAGGGTGGAAGAGATCCTGGTCTGGAAACTTTTTACCAGTTTAAGACTTGCAGCTTTTTTATAACTTGGTCTTAGAGTTGTTTAGAACACTGAGAGATTAAGTGGCTTGCTCATGCTATGGCCACACAACATATATTACTTAATCTCTCAGAGGCAGGACCAGACCTTGGGTATTCCTAACTCTGCGGCCGCTTTCCTATTGTCTTAGCATTTTCTTTACCCTATATGCCATGAACTCCAGGTCCTGGTTGGCCTCCTAGACATTCTTCACTTTATCGATATCCTTTGTAAAATGCAGTACCTGAAAATAAGTTATACTATTCTAGGTGTGCTCTGATAAGGGCAAAATGTAGCAGGATTACATCACCTCTTAGAGCTGGACACTATTGCTTCTTAATGAAATCTCAGCTCATATTATCTTTCTTGGAGTTTGTAGTGAGTGCTGAACTTGGGAGTGAGAAAGACTTGGGTTTCCATCTTGTGACATACTAGCTGCCTCTATGACCATAGGCAAGACACTTAATCTGAGACTGTCAGCGACACATTGGCTCTGGGTGACTAGGAGGATGGTGGCCCACCTTCAAACAGTAGGGAAGTCTGAAAGGGAGTTTGGGGGGGAAAGATGAAAGATAGCTAAGGGACATCTAATTTGAGACAGCAGAGTTAGCAGTAATCATTTATTAAGCACCATGCTTGTGCCAGGCACTGTGTTAAGTGCTAGGAACACAAAGAAAGGCAAATGACAGCCCTTGCCCTCAAGTAGCTTACAGTCTAATGGAGAAGACAGCATGCAAACAACTGTGTACAAACAAGCTCTGTACGGGATAAATTGGAAATAATCAACAGAGGGAAGGCAGTAGAATTAGAGAGGATTGGGAATGGCTTCTTGTAGAAGGTGGGATTTTTACTGGTGCTTGAAGAAAGCCAGGAAGTAGAGATGTGTTGAGAGAGCATTCTTGGTATAGGGAAAAGCCAGAAAAAATGCCCAGAGTCAGAGATGGAGTGTGTTGTTCAAGAAATGGCAAGCAGGCCACTTTCTACTGGATCAAAGAATGTCAGGAATGTCTGATGTAAGAGGACTGGGAAGATTAGAGGAGGACAGGTTATGAAGGGCTTTGAACACTTAACAGAAGATTTTTAGCTTGATCTTGTAGATAAAAATTAGCTAAAATTTATTGACTGAGGTAGAGGCAGTACCATGGTTCTTGTGCTTTAGGAAGATTACTTTGACTGCTGAGTGAGGAGAGACTCCAGGCAGGGAGACCAACCAGCAGACTGTTGGGATAGTCCAGACTTAAGGTGATGTATCAGCATGGTTGGCAATGTCAGAAGATTGACTAGGGAATGTATGGAAGATGTTATGAAGGTAAAATAGGCCTTAGCAACAGACTGGATATGGAGGGTAAGAGACATTGTTGAATAGTCAAAGATGACAACTTGATTTGGAGTTTAGATGACTGGAAGGATGTGGCATCCTGAGCAATAATAGGGAAGTTAGAGTAGAGCTGGGGGGAAAGATGATGAGTTCAGTTTTGGACTTGCTGAGTTTAAGATGTTTAAGATCCAGTTGGAGATGTGCAGTAGTCAGTTGTAGCTGTGTTACTGATGGTCAACAGGAGTTTAGGGCTAAATAAGTAGATTTGAGAATCATCAGCATAGAGATAATGATATTGACAAGTGAAACAGTATAGAGTGAGAAGAGAAGATGCTCAGGAAAGAGTACTGTGGGACACCCATTGATAGCAGGCATGATTTGGTTAGAGATGTCTGACTGTAGCTTAGCAGAGAAATTAGGATTGGAGATATAGTTTTGGGAGTTATTTGCATAGAGGTGAAATCATCAAGTGAAACAGTATAGAATGAAAATAGAAAGGAGGCCCAGAACAGAGTCTTTAAGGGTATCTGTGGGCATGGATGATAGAGAGGGCATGACATGGATGAAAACGAGTGTTAACAGTATTTTTACTGAGCCAGTTTCTAACCTGAGAATGACAAAACAGCAGGCTTGAGACAAAGTGGCTCATCAGGTAGCCATTTAATTAATTAGTTTTATTATGAGGAACAGATTTACAAATCAGGAACTCACCTGATCAGAATTCCACCTTGGTGAAGTGAAGACATAGATTATATACATAAATCACAATGGGAAGGGAGGGGGGCAGGTGGATTACAAACAGTCCTTCCCAGGGCTTTTAATGATTTCCCAAGGTAATCCCACCATCACTAAGCTACAGGTGTCTTGAAGTTCTGTGAGAAGAGCATTGTTCAGGTTTTTTTGGGGTCGTTAACTTGGTGGGTCACAGGACCTAGAGTTCTGTGACAAGAACAGGTTCTACAGTCTTTGATTCGCTTCACTTTAGGTATGTAAGCACAAAGATACCAATGTTTGTCAACCTTGTCAAAGTTTTGATTGATCATTTCAGGCTGCATTGTGAGCTGACTCACAAGCCAGAAAAGGCAATTGTGAAAAATCTAATCTATTAGTATATTCATTACACATATCATATCGGTAATTATAAAAATCATAATTCCATGCCAGCAAGGGAAACTGAGAAAGAGATGTTGTAGTTAGGGAGAGCCAGGGAAGAGATTGTACAATGTCATCAGGAACGCATGGAAGTCCTCTGTTCATTTTTTCCCTGAAGGAAACTCAGTTTTGCTGGATAGGTGATTCTTGGTTGCAATCCTAGCCCCTTTGCCCTCCAGCATATCATATACCAAGTCCTTGAATTCTTTAATGTAGAAGCTGAGTCTTGTGTTTATAACCTTATTATGGCTCCACAATATTGAATTTTTTTTCCTCTGCTTGCTTGGAATTTGGCTGTGATGATTCTTTGGGGGGTATTGCCACTCTCAGGACACCTGTACCTAGCTGCCTGTTAGTGGGAGTTGGTTAGCAGTTATGGGTGGTGGTGATGAGAAAGGTGGCCATCTCTCTGTACTTATTTGTTCCATCAGTCAAGGCTATGGGGACTGGTCCTGAAGCAGGTGTAGTGGTTTTGTGGTGCTCTATACCCATGGCACTTGGGTTCACAGTTCCCCATCAGGATCTGAAGGCCTGGAACATGCTACCTCTTACCTTACTCAAGGTACCTCACTGCTTCAGCTAGATGAGCTAGCTTATTTTCTCTGTGTGTAGAAAAGAGAATGTAGAAGCACAGATAATAGATGAATTTCTCAAAGAGTTTAGCTGAGAAGCTAAGAGAGTTATAGAATAACAGCTATCAGGGATGGTCAGATCAAATGAGGGTTTCCTAAGGATGGGGTAGCATGGGCATGTTTGCAGGCACTACGGTAGGAGTCAGTAGAAAGGGAATGATGGAAGACAAGAGAGTGAATGATAGTGGAGGTAATTTCCTGGAGAAGAGCTGGCATCAAGACTACCTTTAGGAAGGTTTGTCTAGGCAGGGAGAAGGTCCTTTTCTTTTGACACAAGAGTGGAGGGCAATGTTAGGGTAAAGTGAGGTGAGAAATGGGGAAGAGGGGGCACTCATGTTCTCCCCCTTCCTCTTTCTCCTCTCTTTCCCTCTGTCCCTTTTTCCATCCCTCTATCTTTCTTTCCCCCTCTCTCTGTTTTGTGTGTGAAATATGAGGAAGTCTCTGGCTAAGAAGACAGAGAGATAGCCTTGGGACACAAGAGAAGGTTTGGAACAACTACTGAGGAGAGGGGGATAGCAAATAAGGGAGAGCCCAGTTGAGATTAGAAAACATAAATTGTAGTGTTCCCAGTCTGTGTGGTTTCCTCTAACTCCATTCAGAAGCAGAGTATGAAAATTTAAATATAATTTTGTTAACTTGTCTCAATACTTGTTTGCCGTACACAGTACAGAAAGAACTTGATCAGCAACTTAAACTTGTAGGAGCCTAGTACATATTTTTGTGACAGCCCTGATTTATTCTAACAAGTAGAGGCAATTTCAGCATGTTTGTACTTTTATATGTTCTTATTTGTATTTTACAGATCAGATGACTGAGGCTTAGAGAAACTTTAAGTGACTTGCCCAGGGTCACACAGCTAAATAGTGTTAGAGATGGGTGAAAAGATCAATGTCAGGAATTAACTAATGAGTGTTGAATTAATTAATCAAAAGTATTTTGAAAGAGGAAAAGGTCACTTCCAGCTGGGATAGTGAAGAGTGACTTGACAGAGAAAGGTAGAATTTGAGCTGCATCTTCAAAGGATGGGCAGGTTTTAGATAGCATTAGAAAGACAGTTCTGCAATGTAGGGAGAAGGAAGGAATTTCATGAACAAAGAAACGGACTTCAAGGTGTATTCAGGTTGATGATTCAAAATTTGGCTAAAGTTGTGGGGTATTTTTAGAAAATGTGTCCACTTAAAACATTTAAATTGAGTTCTAAAGAGTGACAAATCTTGATTGAAAAGCCCTAAGGGGTACTCAGTATCTTTGTCACAATGCAAATTAAAGAGATACTCAGATGTAGTGGACTGAGCTTTATATATTTTGAGAAAGATACTGTCACTGATGAAATTGATAAAAACTGAGGCAATTAAATCCTAGCATATCAATTTATTAGCAAGGCATGCAGTCATATAACAAATCAGATCCAAGACCATTTTGCAAGTAACAAAGCTTTCTTATAGTCAGTAATGAGAAACCAACCAACTTACACAGTCTTGAATAACATTTCTTTCTGATTGGCCAGAGTTTTACAGATATTGTGGTTATTTCAAGAATATCCTGATACATTCTGTGGTTATTACAAAAACATATAACAAGTTATACGAAACATCTTGTGGTCATCACCTACTTCCCTCATTTCCCAGAATTATATCAACATCTTAATTTCCCATCAATCATTTATCCAATGCCAATTGTATAAGGTTCATTGTATAATCGTAATCAGTGTTTTGAAAGGTCCTCAGATTATTAGGAATTAATCTTGAATAGTCTTTAGTACAACAAGTAATACAACATGTAATACAAAGCCAATTTGTTTTTTTTAATTAGGGAAAGAGAAACACCAGGTAATATTATACCTGGAATGATATGGAGCAGGTTTTACATGGGCACAGTGTTCCCAGTAGTACTTTTCTCCAGTCCTACTGCAGTTAGGGTAGTCAGCAACACCTGGAATGGGCTCTTCCAGGTGGGTTGACTTAAGTTGGTCTTCTGAAAGTTCTTGATATAGACTGTGTTGACAGAATTTTGAACGCAACATAGTCTGGATTGGTCTCTAACCTGGGAATGGCCAGAGCCAAACAGAAGAAGTTAGAGGCAGGTGTGTCAGGACACAAAGTAGTCGCATAATTTTTTATTTGAGTGAGGAAAATGACTTTCGTGCAAGGAAGCCCTCACTCATGAGAAGGAGGGCTTAACATGTTGGGGTATAGGCATTTTTAGCTATTGAGTTACTGTTCCCATGGGTTCTGTGGGAGCAATGCTGTCCCAAGTCTTGGGGTCATGATTACTCTATGGGGTACAGAAGCAGAGTTCAGTGATGGGAATGGGAGTACGGTACAAGAAATAGGGATTTTGAGCATGTCAGAAACATGCTGGATGTTGGCTCTCAGGTCCCTGGGAAATAAAGGGAGTGAACACCTGGTGCTATACACTTTGCTAGAGGGAAGGATCATCCAGAGTGCAAAGGATTATTGTTATGCCAGGCTCAAGGCACAGCCTGCTTGCTGGGCCTTAGCTCTGGGAAACAGGGTATCTCTAAAATATTTTGACAACTGTTAACCATGGTGGAAGCCATGTAGCGAAAAGTTCAAAGGCCCAGTCTGTACTGCAGTTCCTGCTTTGTGAAGTTTGTTCAGCCTATTTTGTAGTTCCTGTAAGAAGCAACTGATGTATCTCTTTCCAACAATGATGTATAGCTTTTATGGGACAGTGACGAAACAGTATTTCAAAAGAAGGAAGGTGTAATTCCTACATGTAGTGTCTTTATTCCCTGTATGAAGATATTATCCATGTATCATCATATATAAAAGGACAGGTCAGGTAGGCTGGAAAAGCTACTTAGTATAAGGAAGAAAGAGGATGTCTATGAAGGCTCTACTTTTCTTCAGCATTTCTGCTTATTCTCCTCCTATCTCTACTTAATTAAACCTTCTTTCTGTTGCAGATCTTTTTTACTTTATTTTCACTGCCCACTTGAGCCCATCTCAGCTTATTCCCAACCATATACTAGTCTAATATTTCACTGAATCTATAACATACTACTTTACCTAAACAGTTAAATCCTGTTGAATCATTTCAAACTAGCTCCAGACCTGTTTATAATATAGTTTCTCTATTGCCCTCCTGGAAAGGAGACTGCATGTAAAAACTTATTTTATTCTTTAAATTTCCAAAATTTACTAAGATGTTTTAGCAGTTATCATAATTTAGAAATTTACAGTAAATATATTACAATTTAGTCACAAATTTTAGTTTCTAGTTCATAATATTATAAATTTCTACACAATGGGAACAAAGATTCCCTTCCTTCTATTCTGAGTCTCTTGTCTGCTCTTCTAGCTTGACCAGAATTAGAAAGACAAAGAAAGAGACTTCTCAGAAAAAAAATGCATTCTTTTTTCTTTGGCTGATCAGGCTACAGGAAGAAGTTAGCAGTATTTACCAAAACACAGACAATTTGATAAGACAAATACATAGATATACTTGCTGGCAAAGTTTTTCCTTTTTATCTCCCACTGAAGGTCCAATCAAAAAGTCAGTGCGAACAGTTTTCTAAAAAGCAATGTAAAAACCTTTAATTTTACAAGTAGGCCCTTTTTAAGGAGTGGAGTGCATGATCCTTTAGACAGGTCATCTCAGAAAAAAGAAAAAACCCAACAGTTCATTTGGTGGTGGTAGGGGTGGGGTGTAGAGGTGTTCAATGGACAGTCTCAATTTCTTTAATATACAGTAATCAAAAGTGCTGAATTTAGGCCAGAATAATTTATTAGCTGTATCTCTTGCAGTTTTAGACCAAATTTCACATAACTTATTGATGTGGTTTTTGGTTTGTATTTTTTGAGGGGTTTTTGGTCATTCTTAGTCGAACTTGGTGTTTCCTTGATCTCAAGATATGAGAAATTTTTTGCAGGGGTTCCCTTTCAGTATGCTGCTACTAGATCCCATTATTCCTTTAAGCACCTTCTCATGTCTTTGTTCCCATAAGAGACTCCCCACCATTGTGGAGGCTTACCTTAGCCTGGAAAAAGTAGGATTGAGGTTGAGGGGAAGTCCAACTTTCAAGGCAGTTCTCCGTGGAAAAGTCTCTTGATGTTCTCTAGGAAGTTCTAAGAGGCTGTTTCAAGGGCCAAGGTACCTTACTCTTCCTCCTAGCTGGCTTGCCAACTGTCAGAAATGAAATTGATTAAAACTGAGGTAATTAAATCCTAGCATATCAATTTATTAGCAAGGTATGCAGTCGCATAACAGATCAGATCCAAGATCCCTCACTACGTACAAGGACACCATTTTGCAGTTAACAAAATTTTCTTATAGTCAGTAATGAGAAACCAATCAACTTACGCAATCTTGAGTAACATGGACGTTCTCTTTCTGATTGGCCAGAGTTTGCAAATGTTGTGGTTATTTCAAGAATATCCTATTACATTCTGTGGTTATTACAAAAACATATCACAAGCTATACAGAACATCTTGTAGTCATCCCCTACTGCCCCCATTTCCCAGAATTATATCAACATCTCGGTTCCTCGTAATCACATGATTTATAGCAAAACAAGGCCTAGCTCACAAAATAGATTCTGTTCACAAGATGGAATTGGTTTAGTTCCTTTAGTATTTCATACTAAATGAGAGCATTAGAAAATTCATTGTAGCTGATTAAAAATGGTAAATCATGATATTGCCTAAAAATTGAGTGATATTTCTAAGCAGTCTGTTCCCTGAACAGTTTTACAACACTAACAAAATCAGTCAATTTTGGATGAATTTCTTGAGGAGTTTAGCTGAGAAGTTAAGATAGATGTGATGACAGCCAGCAGGCTTGGTCATATCGATTGACAGTTTTCTTTTTTATTAAGAATGAAGTGCCATGGGCATCATGTTTACAGGTAGTAGAGAAAGAGCCCGTAGAAAGGGAGTGATTGAAGATGAGAGTGGGGATGATAGTGCACAGCAACTTGTAGGCTGATTCCAGTAAATCGAGTCATCTTACCTTTAGGCAGAATAACAAGTTTGACTCTCCTTGCATATATTAATGCTGCAATCTTCCATATTATATAACCTGCAGTGATTATAAAATGTAATCAGCATACAGGATTCACAAGTGTTAACCCATTTGCCTTTTTCTTAAAGAACAAACTAATTCATTGACAGGCTTTTTTTTTCCTGAATAGTTCATTTGCCCTATGTGGAAGGTGGTTTCAGAGTCATAAGCTTATCTTAATAGAGCAGGATTGTCCTAAAATTGTCTTGCAACCAGGAGTGTCTTTCTAAGATCCTCGTTTCTATAAGTTGAACCACTATTGTTCCAGTCACTCAAGTATGCAGTTTCAGAATTATTTTTGCTTTTTTCCTTCTTTCTAAACCCCCATATCTAATTGTTGTTGCCAAATCTTGTCTATTCTGCCTACAACATCTCTTGATTCCATTTCCTTTTCTTCACTTGCTTAGATACATACTGGTTCAAATTCTTAACACCTTAGAACTAGACGACTACACTAGCCTCCTAACTGATCTTTCTGCCTCAAGTCTCTTCTCTCTGCAATCCGTCTTCCACAGAGTTGCCAAAATTGGTATTCCTAAAGCACTGGTCTGACCGTGTCACTTCTCTGCTCAAAAAACTTCAGTGGCTCCCTGTTGACAACTTCAGGATGAAATATAAAATCTTTTTGACATATAGAACTCTTACAATTTGGCTACAACTTACATTTCTAGACTTATTTACATTACTCCCTCTCACAACTTATGTTCCAGCTAAACTGATCTACTTCTTCCCAGTACATGATAGACCATATTTACCACATCAGGGTCTTTGCAAAGTCATTTTTACCTTTGACTCTTGGAATCACATCCCTAGCGTTCTTGGTTCAGTTTGCGTTACTTCCTAAATGAATCTTGTTCTGATCACCTTCAATTGTTACCACTATTGTCCTCATTACTTTTAAAAAAAGTTTTCATTGACCTTTTTCTTTTAGCATCACTATAGTTTTTCCCAGCATTTCTCTCTTTTTTCCTCTCAGAGATCAAATAGTATTTCATGTAACAAATATTATTTTTTTTGAAGACAAAAGATGAGGAAAAATCAGCATAACTGACCAATACATTGGAAAAAGTCTGAAAATATATGCCATGCGCAACACTTGCAGACTTCCCATCCCTGCCAAAGGATGAGGTGGGAGTGTCTTCTCATAGCTCATCTTTTGAACCATACTTTTTTTTTATGCTTGTTCTTTATAATTTTGGAACACTCGATTTTAATTTATTTTCTGTGATACTTTACATTTACATCATTGTAGTTAGTGTGTATATTGCTTTCTTGGCTTTGCTTATGTCACTTTGCAGTAGTTCATGAAAAAACTTTCCATGCTTTTGTGTGTTCATCATGTTCATCATTTCTTTCAGCATAATGATATTCCATTAAATTCATTTACCAAAATGTGTTTAGCTATTCCCCAAATGATGGACACCTGCTTTGTTTCCAAAGCAGTCACAAAAAGTGCTGTTATAAATAATTTGGCATATATAGGGATTTTCTTCTTATCAGTGACCTTCTTTGGATATGTCTATAAACAGAATCTCTGGGTTAAAGGATATTGGCATCTTAGTCACTTTATTTGTAAAATTACAAATTGCATGCTTGTCCTGATTCACATCTCCACCAACAATGCCCTGGTGACCCCTCCAGTATTGACTCTTCTCATGTTTTGTCATTTTTGCCATTTGCAGAGGCGAGTGGTAAAATCTTAGAGTTGTTTTGTTTTGCATTTCTCATGTATCTGTAATTTGGAGCATTCTTTTACATGGTTGTTAATAGTTTGCAATTTTTTTGAGAACTGTGTATTCACGTCATTTCACCACTTCTCTCATTTTTCTCCCTTTCCCTCTCCCCTCCTCCCCTTCTTCCTCACCCTCAATTGTTAGCTGTCTTGAATACCAAACCCTTTATAAGAGAAAATTGATAATTTTCTACTTATTTATGAATATTTTGCTCCCCCCCCCCACACACAGTAAGACTCTTCAAAGAGCAGAGACAGTTTCTATTTCTGTCTATATCCCCTGGGCCAACCACTGTATCTGGGAAATAGGTGAATTTGTATTATTGTTACCATCTTCCTGGCGCCAGTTTTAATTATACTATACATACAAAAGGTTTATTCAGAAAACGAAATATTGCAAAATAGATTTCGTGAAAAAACTGGTTCATAATACTTAACAGTCTTATAACGTTAAAGATGTAATTGAAATGTTACTTGTACCTGGAATTCTGTTAAAATAAAACATTTAGCAAAACTTGGAGAAAACTGTGATCCTATGACTTAGCAGCAAAAGTGTTTTCTGATTGTGTAATTAATTCAGCATATGTTTATTGATCTCATACTATTTACAATGTTTTATTGGGGATACAGAGGAAATCAAGACCATTCTTGCCCTCATGGAACTTAAAGTCTAGTAAGGAAGTGTAAATTTGAAGAGAATTGTGTTGTAGAAAGGCTGTGGACATAATGGATAGTGTTAGAGTCAGGAGGCTGTGATTCTGTCAAGAAACTTAACTAGCTATGTAAGTACAGGCAATTAATTTTTACCTTAACTGGAGCCTTAGTTTTCTTATTTGGAAAATAGGGTTAATTCTTTTGTTACCTGCACAATTGTAGTATTGTTTAAGAAAGCACTTTGCAAACAAAGCATTATATAAAGGTAAATTGTTGCTGTGTTAAAGTACAGTGAAACATCCCATGTTAAGAGAATTGAGAATTGTAACGAGATAAGTTTCATGGAGCATATAGCCTTTGATCTGGACCTTGAAGCATGGTAGAAATTGGGCAGAGATGGTCATTATAGGTGGAAGAACAAAGTGATGGAGGTGTGAGAGCATAAGGGATAGCAAGAAATCCATTTTGGGTTAGGATGCTGAGTCAAGTGGAGGACAAGATAACCAAGACTCAAACGCGTGCGTGTGTGTGTTTGTGTGTGCGTGTGTGCACTCGAACTTTGAAAAATGAGGCAGATGAGCAAATTTTGTTGGGTTTTTTTATGAATTGCATGTAAAAATATTTTTAACATTTTAAAAAAATTTTGAGTTCCAAATTTTCTCTCCCCTTCCTTCCCCTCCCCACTCCTTGAAAAGGCAAACAATTTGATGTAGATTATATGTGTGCAGACATGTAAACTGTATTTCCATATTTGCCATGTTACAAAAGAAAACAGACAAGAAAAGTAAGAAAGATAAAATTTAAAAAAAGTATGCCTCAATCTGCATTCAAAGTTTGTCAACTCTTTCTCTAGAGGTGGGATAGCATTTTTCATCATAAGTATTTTGGAATTGTCTTGGGTCATTGTATTGCTGAGAAGTTATTCACAGTTGATCATCGTACAATATTGCTGATGCTGTATATAATGTTTTGCTTCTGCTCACTTCACTTTGCATCAATAAATGCAAGTGTTTCCAGGTTTTTCTGAAAGCATCCTGCTTGTAATTTCTGATAGCACAATAGTATTCCATCACAATCATATACCACAACTTGTTCAGCCATTCACCAACTGATGGGCATCCTCTCAATTTCCGATTCTTTGCCACCACAAAACAAACTGCTATAAATATTTTTGCATATAGAGATCCTCTTTCCTTTTCTTTGATCTCTTGCCGTGTCAAAGGGTATGCTCAGTTTTATAGCCCTTTGAGAATAGTTCTAAATTGTTCTCCAAAATTATTAGTTCAGTTCACAATTTCATGAACAGTAGATTAGTGTCCCAATTTTTCCACATGTCCTCCAACATTTGTAATTTTCCTTATCTGTCACATTAACCAATCTGATAGGTATGAAATTGAACCTCAGAGTTGTTTTAATTTACATTTCTCTAATCAGTAGTGATTTAGAACATTTTTTAATATGACTATAGATAGCCTTGATTTCTTCTGTAAAACTGCCTGTTCATGTCCTTTGACCATTTTTCAATTGGGGAATGACTCATTTTTTTTTATAAATTTGACTTATTTCTCTATATATTTGAGAAGTGAAACCTTTATCAGAGAAACTAGCTGTAATTCCCCCTGCCCCACCCCCAGTTTCCTGCTTTCCTTCTAATCTTGGTAGCATCGATTTTTGTTTAATGTAATCAAAATTAGCCATTTTGTATCTCATAATGTTTTGTATCTCTTGTTTGGTCATAAATTCTTCCCTTATCCATAGGTCTAAGAGGTGAAATACTCAATTGATCACCTAGTTTGTTTATATCACTCTTCACTGCTAAATCATTGAGCCAAGTGGAAGACAGGATAGCCAAGGCTATCGTGTGTGTGTGTGTGTGTGTGTGTGTGTGTGTGTGTGTGTGTGTGTGTGTGTGTGTGTGTGTGTGTGAGAGAGAGAGAGAGAGAGAGAGAGAGAGAGAGAGAGAGAGAGAGAGAGAGAGAGAGAGAGAGAGAGAGAGACAGATTGGGGGGGGGAATGTACCCGTTTTGACCTTGTCTTGGCATGTGGTGTGAGATGTTGGTCTGTACATACTTTCTACCAAGCTGCTTTTGTGTTTTCTCAGCAGTTTTTGTCAAATAGTGAGCTCTTATCCCCAAAGCTTAGGTCTTTGGGTCTATTGAACACTAGATTACTATAATCATTTACTATTGTGTCTGGTGTACCTAATCTGTTCCACTGATCTACTATCTTGTTTCTTAGC
Organism: Phascolarctos cinereus; assembly: GCF_003287225.1. NCBI lineage: Eukaryota > Metazoa > Chordata > Mammalia > Diprotodontia > Phascolarctidae > Phascolarctos > Phascolarctos cinereus. The sequence continues at coordinate 402,641,905 of NW_027555847.1, forward strand.
CAGTAACAGATTTTTTTTGATGACTGTCACTTTGTAATACAGTTTGAGGTCTGGTATGGCTAGGCCATCTTCCTTTAAATGTTTTCCATTGATTTCCTTGATATTTTTGACCGTTTGCCCATCAGATCAATTTTGCTTTTTGCTCTAGCTTTATGAAATAACTTTTGGGCAGTTTGATATGGCTGGCACTGAATAAATTAATTCAGATAGAATTGTCATTTTTATTATATTAACTTCATCTACCTGTAAGCAATTAATATTTCTCCTATTGCTTATATCTGAATTTGTGTGTAGAATTATGATTTTCATATTAATTGTTGTGATATATGTAATGAGTATGCTAATAGGTTAGACTTTTCAGAATTGCCTTTTCTAGCTTGTGAGTCAGAAGCTCACAATGCTACTTGAAATGATCAGTCAGACTTTCACAAGGGTCATAATCACTGCCTGTGTAACTGAAGTGAATCGAATCAAAGATTGTAGAACCTGTTCCTGTCACAGAACTCTGGTCCTATGACCCACCAAGTAACGATCCTCAAAGACTTGAACAATGCTGTTCCCACAGAGCTTCAGGACACTTGTACCTTAGTATTGTGGGAATTGTGGGCTGGTCTTGGGAAACCACTCTGGCTCTGGAAACTGTTGTCTGTAATCCACCTTCCCTCATCCCTTCCCATTGTGAATTATGTATATAATATCTGTCTTCAGCAAGGTGGAATTCTGATCAGGAGAGTGCCCAATTTGTAAATCTATTCCTTATAATGAAACAAATTAATTAAATGGCTACTTGATTACTGGCACTCCTGTCTCTAGGCCTGCTTGTGCAGCTCCAAGCATTCACAGATTAGATACTTGCTCAGTAAAAATGCTGTTAAGTGTTTTATAATTGTGTTCCTTTAGTTCCTGGATTTGTCTTGGTAAACTCCGGAACATTTTATAGTGTCTGCAGGACTTTGTTCGTAATATATAGAAATGCTGATGATTTATGTGGGTTTATTTTATATCCTGTAACTTTGGTGAAGTTGTTAATTGTTTCTGCTAGTTTTTTAGCTGATTCTGTAGGGTTCTTTAAGCATAGCATCATATCTTCTACAAAGAGTGAGGGTTTTGTTTCCTAGTTGCCTCTTCTAATTCCTTCTATTTTTTCCCCCCTCTTATTGCTATAGCTAGCATTTCTAGTACAATATTGAATAACAGGGGTGATAATGGGCATCCTTGCTTCATCCCTGGTCTTATTGGGAAGGTTCTTAGTTTATCCCCATTACAGATAATGCTTGCTTATGGTTTTCAATAGATACTGCTTATCATTTTAAGGAAAGCTCTATTTATTCACCGTGCTCTCTAGTGTTTCTAATAGAATTGGGTATTGTAGTTTGTCAGAAGCTTTTTCTGCATCTATTGAGATAATCATGTGATTTTTGCTGTTTTTGTTATTAATATGGTCAGTTATGGTGGTGATTTTCCAAATATTGGACTTGCCCTCATTCCTAGTATAAATCCCATTTTGTCATAGTCTCCATGATTCTTGATAGCTGAGGTTTCATTGTATTAGGCTTATAAGATTTAGAGCTAGAAGGGTAATAGAAATTAGGACCACAAAAATCATATAGCCCAATTCCCTCATTTCCCTAGATGGGGAAACAAACCCGGAGATGTAATTTTCTGAAGGTTACAAAGGTAGTAAGTAACCAGGATTAAAGCCTAGGTCTTCCAACTCCAAATCTTAAGATTTTTGCCAAAATGCCATGGGTGCTTCAATGTGAGCTACCTCTTTTTTAAACCTACTTGTAATATTGTTGCTATGGAAAAACAAATTCTTGGTTCCAGTTTACAATACCAGGAACAGTAGGCAGCTATGCTTTTCCCAATAGGGGAGTTGATCAGGGACTCCTTGGGCCAGAGTAAATAAGGATTCTACATTCTAACATCTCTACAAATGTGTAGAAGTGCTTCTAGAATCTTATACACTTGCATGAGAAACTATCTGTTTAGGTCAGTTCCTCAATATTTTTGAATTGGGGAACAAAAGAAAAGGATAGTTACTTCTATGAGATATGTTAAAATTGATTATCTAAAAAAGAAAACTGAGGACAAAGTTATTGAAGCCGTCTGTGATTTAATTTGCAAAGCTGGCATTTGCACATTAAACCAGGTCACCTGACTCCTCAGAGGTCAAAGACAAGGAGTTGGTTTTTATAACAAAAAAGAGGAATTGGAAAAAACTGTAGAAACTTGTTTTGAACATAATTTAATTGGAAAAGACAGGTCACTTGACTAGTTAGCTTCTCCCAGACTTTTTTAATCCTATGCCCGACATCCTTTCCTCTAGGTAGTGCCCCCCCCTTTTTCTTTTTTGGTGAGACAATTGGGGTTAAGTGACTTGCTCAGGGTCACACAGCTAGTAAATGTCAAGTGTCTGAGGCTGGATTTGAACTCAGGTCCTCCTGGCTCCAAGGCTGGAGCTTTCTTCATTGCACCATCTAGGTGCCGCAGTAGTACCCTTTGTAATTAGAAAGGGTACTGGGAAAGAGGAACTTGTAATCAGTGGTTAGCAGTCACCTCTTCTCCTGCCTCTTCCCCACCCCCATCTTCTTTAGGGGAGTCTATTACTCAGCTTAGACTCTAAAGAAAATAAAAGGGGGGCTGAACTGAGCCTCTGGTTAACCTTTCTTCAGCTGCCAGAGAGGGGAACTTGGCTTCTGGTCAGCCCGGCTTTCTGCTTAGCCTTTGGTCACCCCACTCCTCGCCCTGCTTATTATATTAGGATGATTTTATTCTTTTAAATTATCTGCTACTAAATGATAACATCTTTTCAATCTGTCTCTTCACTAAATCCCTATGTAATTTAGACTATCTCTGTTAGTCTGCCTTAGCTGTCTGGTTTAGCTGTTAGTGCTAGCTTTTCCTAAGGAAGGGAGCTAATCTTGCAATCAAACTAAAAATAAAGTAATCAGTAGAAGCTGATTTACTTTTCAGATGAGAAGTTCAGATTTGAACTTCCCTAATTGGAATTCAGGTATCTTGTTTTCACAGAAACCTAGTCTTCATGATAGACAATGTTTGCAAGATGACATAATAGAGTTTGAGATATTGGACTTGGAGTGAGGAAAATCAGAGTTCAGATTCCACTACATGTAGGAGCTCAGTGACCATGGGCAGTAATTCACTGAACCTCTTAGAGCCTCAGTTTCCTTTTTCTAAAAAGGAAAATGGTACCTATTTCATAGGGTTATTGTGTGGCTTAAATGAGATGCGTGTTAAACTCTTCGCCTACCTTGAAGTGCTGAATAAATTTTAGCTATTCTTAGTCTTAGGTACTTCGATAGATCAGTGATCTCATTGATGTAGACACTTATTCCACCAGTACAAATTGCAACTCTTCCATCCCTTCTCATCCTGTGTGATACTTGGCCATCTTTCTATAAATTGTTCATTGAGGACCTGACCTATGCAATGGAAGTCTTCTTCTGATTTCTTTAGTGCTTTATAGTTAATAAGGTTCTTTCCCATATAGTGTCTCATCATTTAATCCTCAGTGTAGTCGGTGTAGATGCTCAACCCTCTTTTGAACTTGTCCTCCTGACTGTGAGGCTGGAGATCTATCCACTGTGCCACCTAGCTGCCCCCAAAGTTTTCTGCCTTCACTACAGTTCTTTTTGTTTTTGTTTTTTTGGTGAGGCCACTGGGGTTAAGCAACTTGCCCAGAGTCACACAACTACTGCTCAACCCTATTTTGCAGAAAAAAGAAATTGAGAGTAGGGTTGAGTGATTTGCCTAATTTGTTCTGAGTGTCAGATCTAAGAGTAATACCCAGATCTTCTGACTCAATCTATGCCTTCAACTGAATCTCACTGGGAGCAGGTGAAGATTATTTCAGATAGATGGAATGGAAAATGCAGAGGGAGAACCTAGCAGCCAACTTGTTGAACTGAGATTAAGAGGTTGGTTTAGAAGGCCTAGCATTATTAATCATTGGCTGGTGATAATTCTATGGTTATAGATGAATGAATCACAAACATTGATTCATATTTAGTATACAGTTTTGATCTTTTCATGTGGGATAAAGTAGTTGTTTATGTTTTTATAGTTGGTACAGTTGAATGTTGAAGTCACGTAACATTTTCCATTTGTGGGACGATGTAAAACAAAGGAAAAGAGGTTTAAATGAAAAAAAAATTCCTCCTTGTCATAAACATTTATTCCTTTGAACCATCTACATTGTAAATCAAATCAGGTTAAACTTCTAGGAGCCTAAGCATGCAAATTATAGTATAGCATACAAAAATCACATTGTTAAAGAACTGAAAGCACCTAAATTTTGGTGTAGCATGATTTTGCTTAAAGGACTGTGAGTAATTTGGATTTCTGTTATCTGTAGAAACTCTTCATGTTTGGCTTCTCTGTAGTCAATTACCAAATGATTTGCACTTTCAGAGATCATTGGTGTAGTATATTATTAGACTAGAGAAATGTGGTTGAAAATGTAACAGAGGAAGACGAAAGCCTTAAGAACATATCACTTTTACTTTTTGTCTCTGAAGTTTTTTTGTGTGCTGTTTTGGTAAATGGTTTCATTTTATATTTGGCAAGTTTGGATTCCTTGACATACTGAGGATTTAATTAAACAGTCATTGAAGGCCTACTTAGGTGTAAGGCACTGAAGAGTGGGGGAAATTGAAGTGATTATTGCCTGATATTCAAATAAAAGGAAATACTAAGCATTTAACTCTCCCTAAGGATCTTATACAGAGTGATTGTTATGGGTAATCACTATCCATACATTAGCCAGCATATTTCTTTGAACTGTTTCCCCAGAAAATGGAAATAGCATTGATCAGTTTTTTTTCCTTTCAGAATTTAAATGAATATGTTGCTGCACTAATCACGCTGAAACAAAAAATAATTGATACAGAGTAAGTAAAACTTTTTAAAAGACATTTTAGGTAAGCAAAAGTTTTGTTGTATGGTTTTAATATGTAGGTCCCGGGAAAATAGGAGGTATACACAGATTTCCTAATAGTGTTCAGTACAATGGTTTTGAGATCACTGGAGCCAAGCCTATGTGTGTTTTCTTTTTTACTAATAAATTGGCATTGGAGAATGGTCTCTGGACTATACAGAACAGTCAGTATAATTTCAAGTTACTTTATTTAGTGAGATTTTAGTTGTTCTCAATTAATAAAAATCTGTTTTCTCTCCCTTTCACATCCTTCCCTCAGTGAAAAAAGAAAACTTTTATAACCTTTGTACGTATAATTTATGCATTGTAAAGTAAAACAAATTTCCATATTAACTATGTCCAATGAATACACAGGGTGCTATTAAAGCTTAAAACTGTACCAAGATTTTTGGGACACCCTCCGTGTCTCAATCTGTACCCTGAGACCTTTACTTCTCTATCAGGAAATGGATAGCATATTTCACCATGGGTCCTCTGAAATCATGGCTGGTCATTGATTTTGGTCAGAGTTAAGTGCTCAGAGTTTGTCTTTACAATAGTATTATAGTATGAATTGTTCTGGTTCTGCTCACATCACACTGCATCAGTTCCCATATAAAATGTTCCCACAGGTTTCTCTGAAACTTCCCCTTTCATCATTTCTTTTAGTACAGTAGTATTCCATTACATTCATTAAGCCATTGTCTCATTGTAGGATACTTCCCATTGTAGGATAGTTTCCAGTTCTTTGCCACCACAAAAAGAGCTACTATAAATAATTTTTGTACATATGGATCATTTTTCTCTTTCTTTGATCTCTTTGGGGTAAAGGCCTATGAAGTGGACTTCAAAGGGTATGCACAGTTCAGTAACTTTTTGGGCATAGTTTCTAATTTCTTTCTGGAATGGCTGGATAATTTTACAGCTTCAAGTGGTGGACCAAAATTATAAATCCATAGTCAGGATTTCAGGATTAATCCACATTCTCTTCATGGGATGAATAGGCACACTAGAACATGTTCTAATCATAACATGTGTCTTAGATAATTTTCATTTTTCTAGTGTAATAAATGAAAGTTTTCACACAGTGTTAACTTTGAGCAAGACTCCTGCCCCTTTCCTCCCCCCCCCAAAAAAAAAGAAAGATTAGAGACATGGGAAAGGAGAAAAATGTATCAGCCTGGGAAAAGATTTGCTAGAAAATTTCCAACATTTTTTTCTTAATCAATATGTAGTATTATTAGCTTGGAAGGAGAGATTATTTCCAAGATTGGTAGCTATCTTGCAGGGTAAAATTGACTTAGAAGAAAATGATCTCTCTCAGGATCCAGCGTGAGGAATAGTTTTAAGATCTCTAGGTTAAATTTTGATCTGCTACCATTCTGTTTTCTGATATGGAAGCATTTTTGCTTGTGTTTTTTAAGTTTCTTGCTGTACTCATTTTCCTAACAGTTTTTAAAAAAATGATGCAATACAAAAATTTTCAGTCATTCTGGGAAGTTCAATTAAAATTCATTAAACTCTTTGAAAAGTCTAATACTATACCAGATCTAAATTTTAGTCAGATCAGATGACTTTTGTTTTGTTTGTTTGCTTGACTTGCCCAGTGTCACACAGCTAGTAAATGTCAGATGTCTAATCTGAGACCGGATTTGAATTCAGGTGCTTCTGACTCCAGGGCCGATGCTGTATCCACTGTTCCACCTAGCTGCCGCTCAGATGACTTTTTAGCTAGGGAATGACATTTCAGTAGCTTTAGATAATAATTTAATGCAATATTTTTAGAATAGTTAAATTTTGGGATTTGTTGATCCTAGAATAAATTTACCAAACTGTTTGCTTTGTAAGATCACTTAGTATATGCCTTATATATTGTGTACTATTAATAACTAATTATAATTGTTGAGATTTTTCAAATAAGAAATGTAAACTGGTGGTTTTCTTTATGTTTTCATTGTAAATAATTTATTCTGCTCTCATTCACAGTAATTTGCTCACAGAATATCAAAAGAAATGTGATGATATCCTTTCTAATAGCTTTTTACTTCTAAATATATTCACATTGTGTTTATTTCTTTAAAAACAACCCTTTTATGTCTAATTTTTTTGAAGGAATTCTTTGATACTTTCTTACTCATTTGCAAGATGAAAGATTTAGGCTTTAGTAAAGAGCATATCTTAATAGTTTAATATTTAATAATCAATATATTTAATGTTCTGGTTAGTCTGTAAGTTGACTCTGACATTGACCCTTGGATCTTAGGAAAGATTCAAGTCTTTTTGTATATAATTTACTTCATCTTTAAAATGGACTTAGCATATATTCTTTATTTACCTGAAAATGATGCTATAAGAATTAACAGACACCACCTTGAAATCTTTAGAAGAAATCTGCTGTAGCATAGAAATCTATAATGAAAATGAATTACTTACTCAAGATAATTGGGACATGGATATTCTGATTAAATATTTATGTTAGCACACAAATATGTACACACAAAGCAAATATCATACATGAATTAACAATGGCACAGAAAGTACTCAGTTTATATGTAGTTATGCATATCAGTTATTATACAGTTCTGTTAAATCCTTGATCTTTTTGTTTTCTAACTCCTTTGATTATGAATAAACAGGAAGGTGTTGCTTGAGCTGAGTGTTGATGGAAACTAGACTGAGGTAAGGATGCACATTTGAGGCATTGCAGAAAGCCCATGGTGCATCCAGTATGGAACAGCAAATAGGACAGTGTGTGCATGAAGGAGGGGAGTAAGGTGTAAGAAAATTGAGAAGGTAGGAAGGGGTCAGGTTAGGAAGAGTCATAAGTGCCAAATATTTGATCCTAGAAGTAATAGGTGACTGTGGGTGAAACCTATCGCTAGCTGCAGGAAAATAATGTTTCAATAAATATGATTTTCTAAGTTTTCTTTAACTCAAGGTTACAGCTGCAGTTTGCAGAAAGGTAAGCACAGATTTAAATGATGCAATTGATATGGGCCTTGTTTTTGAGGGGATATCCTTCACACTATAGTAAAGGAACTGATAACACACCTGTAAAAAATTATTAGCTTCTCCTTAATGACATCTTTCCAGGCAGCTAGATGGATAGGGCCTTGGGCCTAAAATAGGAAAACTCACCTTCCTGAATTCAAATCTGGCCTCAGATACTTAATAGCTTCGTGACCCTTGGTAAGTTACTTAACCCTTTTTCCCCCCAGTCTCCTCATCTGTCAAATGAGCTGGAGAAGGAAATGGCAAACCACTCCAGTGTCTTTGCCAAGAAAATCCCAAATGGGGTCATGAAGAGGACTTTCAGTTACAACTGAAAAGACTAAACAAAGTCTGAACAGTGGTAGATTGTGTCAGTTAGGAGCATAAGTCTTTTAAAGCTACATTTCTTTGGGCTTCTCTGCTTTACCAGATGACTATCTGAGCATTATCTGCTTATGGAAGATAAACTTGCCCATTAGATAACTCTTTTGAGTGCTTGCTCTCATTACTATTTAAAGGTAATCTCATTGACCAAAAGACTTTTTAGTACGCTGCAACTTAATAAACAATATAATAAAATCTACTGGTTGTCTATTAGAATTTGTCAAAATATTTGGTGTTAATTATTCAGATATCAGTAAAAACAAGAGGGTCTGCAGAGCTTTCCTGCACTGACTGCACATTCTTCTGTTCTTACATAATAGCCTTTGAGTTCTGTTTCTTCAGTGATGTTTAGCTGATGTTAAATTCCTTTTATGTTGATGTTTTAGTACCATCAGATTATTTTGTGTGATTTGGACTATTTAATTCGGTTGTCTTAGCCAGTTTAATTTCAGCTGTTTGAATTAATTACAAATAGACATACTTAAAATTTTAGTAGTGTTTCATTGTGTAGTTATCCTACTTACTTGCTTAGAACACAAACCATGCACTTAAGATTTTGATGTGGGTATGAGTCAACTGATCTTTTCAACTTAATAGATTAGGCTCAGTCCAAGGAGAGGTTGGAAGATAGGTTTGCTGGGGCAATACTCAGGTACTTATTCTCCCAACAGATTGGAAAGTTGTATTAATTACCTCTTAAAAAAATCCTTTTTAAGTGTTTTTGCCAGGGGGTGAGGGCGGGTAGTAAAGAGTAATTGTAAGAAGTGGATGATGACATACAGATGTAGCTGATCAGGTTCATGGAACAGAGTTATCACAGGGACAGCAAGCATGTTACTTAACCTCACTTGTGAAAGTAAAGCTGTTTAAAGAGGAATTTTAGGTTAATTGCACTCAGGTAACTAGATACTATAGTATTAACACATTACCTATTTATTTTAGAGAAAATTCTGCACTTCGTAAGCAGGTGGAACAAATGCTGCAAAAAATTTCCCCTCTGGAGAAATGCCAGGAAGAATTGGGATGTTTGAAAGCAGAGCTAGAAGAGAAAAAGGTATGGTAGTGAAAAGATCAGTATTGTTTGGCTGAAGCTTACCCAAATCCCATATATTTGTTGTTCTGTGTAGTCATTTGGAGTAAGTTGTAGGTATGTTATCCTGTGCAAATATAATTCATGTTCTTCATTTTGTTATTTTCCATCATTGTGTGTTATTATATAGCCTTAGATCTTTAGACTTGGCCAAATTAGGCATAGTTTCTGTCTTAAAATTCCAGGATGCTTGAAGACTTGTTAGAAATCCTGTTTTCACTTAATGTAATGTCACATTAAGAAGAGCACATGCTGCCTTTAAAAAACAATGTTCACAAGAACTTTTTAATTTTTAGTTTTAATTTTCTTTTTGCAAAGTAGTCTGTTACTGAGTGAAAACTCATTTAGTAGTTTTGATATCCCATAACCTTCTAAACTGTGACATGTTTGGCTTCCGATAATTTCATTTTAACATTTTTTAAGTTTTAAGTCTTGACTGGTTGTTGGTTAATTTTCAGTAAATGAAGGTCTCATTTATTTGAAGTGAGAAAAAAGATAGGTTTTATATGTTTAAAAAAGGAATTAATTTAACATTTTTTAAGGTATGTTTAAGTAAGCAGCAAAATAGTATATATAGCAAAGCACAATAATAATCACAAATGTAGAACTTTAAGGTTAACAAAGTGCTTTGTTTTTATCTAATTCTCCCAACTCTGTGATGCAGGCATTATTATTATTCCCATTTTACAGATAGGGAAACTGAGACTGAGAGATGTTAAATGATTTTTGAGTGGACATCCTTCACACTATAATTGTCTGAGACTGGTGTCAATCTCAAGTCTTCCTGACTCCAGGTCCGATTCTCTTATCCACTGTGCTACCCACCAGCCTCCAAGAATGTGTGTCAGTAGAACTGGTGTTTGCTTGGTTATTAACTTTGCTAAGAGCTAACCTCTGACCTTGAACAAGTCTCATAATTTCTCTGGATTTCAGTTTCTTCATATGTAAAATCAGTGATCCCTAGATCTGTTCCTGCTCTAAAATTCTGAGATTGTGTGTACCTTAATATTGATTTTTCTAGATACTTCATCTTTTCATCTTTCTTCAGGAAAACAATTAGTAAAAATTCAGACTTGGAAAGCTAATTAGAGATTGATGATTCATGTTACAAAATATCCTTCATTTTATAAAATATGGTCATGAATTTCTTTTATGTCCCTTTGGTTCATGATATATGATTCTGTTTGTAGACAGTTTTTTATTAATACCTTTTTAAAAAACATTTATTTCCAGATATATTGCTATACACACAGATTAAAAAAGAAAAAGAAACAATTGAGCAACACAGACCAGTAACACATTGGCTTTGTCTTAGGACACATACAATATTCCACTCTTGGTCACCTTTTCAGTGAAGAGAGAGACATGTCATTTCTCAGCTTTTCTTTTTCTTTTTTTCTTTTGAGCCTGTTTGGTCTTTATAATTACATGGCATTCAGTTATCATTTCAATCTTATGTTTTTGTTTGTCATTATCTCTTTTTTTAAATTGTTTTATTCCTTAGTGTTTTCTATCTTATTCTGCTTCAGTTTATAAATGTTTTCTCATGTTTCTCTGAGTTCTTCATAGTTATCATTTGTTATGATGCAGTAATACTCCATTACAATTTTCATGTACCAATTTGTTTAGCCATTTCCTAATTAAAGAGTGCCTACTTTATTTCTAGTTTATTGCTACTCCAGTAAGTATTGCAATTAGCAGTTTGCTATAAATAGAACTTTTCTCTGTGACTATTTTAGTCATTTTTTTCCCTCACATAATTCCAAATTGCTTTATAAAATGACTAGAACAGGTGATAGCTCTGCCAACAGTATAATAGTGTCCTTCTGTGGCCACTCTAGCATGAACTATTTTTGTCTTTGTCATTATTGCCAATTTGCTGGTAATGAGGTGAAACTTCAGTATTTTAATTTTCTCTGTTAGTTTCTACGAGCAATTTCTAGACCTGTGTTAAATAGTAGGGAGTGGGATATCTTTGCTTTACTTATGTAATTATTAAGGAATGTAGTGTTTCTTTGTTGGTAGTGAATTTTTTTTATCATATTAAAAAGTAGCCCTCATGTCTGTGCTTTTGAGAGTTTTTAACATAAATGAATATTATACTTTTTGAAGACTTTTGTTTTTTCTGTTAGCATAATCATAAGATTTGGGATGCTTTTATTTTTAATGCAACTTAGTATATTTTCTTAATGTTTGCATCTCTATTATAATTTTAGTTTGTTCATAGTGAATGATTTTAGGATCTGTTGCTAGAGTCATAGGATTCTGCTGTCTTAATTCCTTAGGGTGCTGAGCTTTAGATCTAGAAGGAGTCATAGATGTCATTGAGCCCAACACCCCTAATTTTATAGATGAGGAAAATGTAGCATAGAGAAGTTACGTGACTAGAGGCAGGATCTGTATTTTAAGTTTTACTGACTCCAAGCCCTGTGCTCTGTCCACTGTGCTGCAGTGCCTCTCATTCTTTGAGCTAGGGTTTTACTTAATATAATTTACAGGAAAATTTTTTTAGCAAGACTTCTATTTAAACATTTACTTGTATATTGTTCATTTATTTATGTATTCTATTTTAGACCTTATATCTGTATATCCCTCTATGCATAAGTTACTATTATATTTTCATGTGATTGATAATTACATTTTTTTCTGAACCTGTGATTTTACCACTGTAGTGAACCCCCAGTGAGAAAGTTCACTTTTATCAGTGCAGATCAGCAATTACTCTGTTACATTATAGTCTTTGAAAATTTCTTGCTGTACTAAAAGAGTAAGTGAATTACCCTCCAATCACAGTGTGTCTCTGAGGCAAGACTTGAATGTGGGTTTTTGAACTCCCAAGCACAGCTCCCCACTCATCACCCCAGGTTCACTGTTATATTAAATTTTAAAATAGTAATAATGCAGAAGGATTGAATGCTAAGTTTTTTTCCTTGATGTCACATATATAAAACTCATCTACATTCATTTACAATCATAAAAAGAAGCATGTTTTTTTGAGTTAGCTCAATACAATTTTCAGGCCATTTTTTTTCCCCTTGTTAGAGTTCTCTCAAGATATATCAGGATTCTTCTCATGAATATACTCGTGTGAAAGAAGAATGCCTGAAAAGTGATGCTCGGTAAGTTTTAAGTTTTGCTTTGCTTTTTTTTGTTTTCCTTAAAGAAAAAGACCATGTGTAGCTTATGGTTGTTAATTCCAGATGCTCTGTAGTTCTTCCATGCTTAGACATTTTTTGTTGTTGTTTCTGGAATTTTATATAAAAATATTTATGGAATGTTGGCATTGAAAAAAATGGCCATTTGCTCTCATGGGAAGCATAGAGTTAGTAAAAGAGCTTTGCTATTTCGCAGAACAGTCTAGCTCTCTCTTCTCCTGGTCAGCTCTGAGCCAAGCTTGTCTAGTTGTGAGCTCTATAGGATGTACATGTGGATACTTATTGAAATCTTATCAAAAAACATTTTTTCAATCAGTTTGTCCCTCCTGTAAAGATAAACAATCTGAATCCTTTTGAGTGATTACGGATTTTTTCAAGGAGGCTTTGTAATTAATATTCTGAAGCTTATTATGATTAGTACAATGTTATCCACAGATGGGGGTGTGGGGGAGAAGGGGGAAATGAACAAGCATTTATTAAATGCCTATTATATGCCAGGCACTGTGCTAAGTAACTTATAAATATTATCTCATTTGATCATCACAACAACGTTATGAGGAGAGAGTTATTATTATCCCCATTTTACAGTTGAGGAAACTGAGGCATATGGATGTTAAACTGACTTGGCTAGGGTCACCAGAGCTAATAAGTGTCTGAGGTAATATTTGAAATCAGGTCTTCCTCACTTCAGGCTCGGCATGCTATCCATTATATCACCCACTGAAATGAGCTCACTGCTTATAGGGACTCTGATAGATCTCATTGGTCACAGTGGTGAATGCTTTTGGCGAGCATACGTTTCCTTGCTTCATGCCTCACATGATGTTCATTATTAGAGGGTCATTGAACAGTGTTATTTCTGTCATTACACCTTACAGAGACTATTAAATGTGTTACATGACAGACACCGGTAGTGTTTTGTTCTATAAAATCAGATCCCTTTTTATAATTGCAACAGCATAAGCATAATGGAATCTCTGTTCTCTACTTTTTTAAGTTAGTTGTAGAATGATAAAAATGTGTTAATTGTTAAATATTGCTTGGGAAAGACTGCTTGTTTCCTGTAAAGACACTCATCATAAGTTAATTCAATTTGTTCATAGATGGTTCTCCTAAAGATTTTGTGTAGATGGGAAAGTAGGTGCATAGTAATTATTTATGCCTTCTGAATGTTACATATTGGTTTTTTTTCAGGAGTAATAAGATAAGAGATTTTCCTCATACCTTTGATAGATTTATCTCTGTATCGGTCTTTCAATATCCTCATGATTGTATGATCTTCAACATGGAACTCTAGTACACACACACACAAACACACACACACACACACACACACACTTCAGTTCAATTTCTTCTTTCTCTTTGATATCATTTTGCCCTTCTTTTATTGGCACATCTGCCACTGTGATATTACGATCCAAATGTACTTTCATTGCCCTTGAGAAAAGTTTATTAAAATGGATATTGCAGATCTTATCTTTTCTCTTTTTTTCTGCTTACAGTCCTTCCGTTTTCATCAACCTTGAACAACTTTGGGATGGCTTTGCTTAGTTGGGTAGCTTGCCAGAAATTCTATAAACTGGTTTTTACCTCCATTGCTTCTTATTTCTTTTTAACGTGTACTGCTTATAATCATCATGATCCTCTTTCATAAGATTTTAAAATAAGTTTGTATTCTAGTAGTATTATCTTTGGAAATCATATATGTTCAGTGCCTCACACAGTGCCTGGTATATAGTAGGTACTTAATAAATTTTAAAATTAAAATAAATTTATTTAAGATTAATTGTCAGTAAGGCAGATATTTGCCAACGAAGGTGTTTTCTAGCCTCCATTTTGGGGCAGTTAGTTTATATTTGAGAAACTTCTAGATCATATTAGTATAACCAGCACAGTGTTATTCCCATTGTTCATTTTTCATTTTTGATTTCTGTTTCCTTAGTTAAGTTTTAAATTGTACCTCCACTATATTTCTTTCATATTATTCTTGTTTTTTTTCTTTTAACTAGTTCTGCTAATGTAGTAAAACTCAGCACAAACAACTAACTAAGGGATAATTCTCACAACAATAAGAAGTCTTTTTATATAATTTCTTTTTTTGGTGTTATTTGACAATCCTAATTCTTTTTTTTTTTTACCATTCATAGAATAAAAATTTGTGTCGTTATTACAGTATCTAATTGCAGAAGCAGAATTGCATGTCTTGTGCTGTTACTTACTATCTAACTTGAAATTTTAATCAGGAAGAAGAAACTCGAAGCCAAAGTGAAAAGGCTCGAAGGTAATTAGTACCACTATGATGATGATGATGATGATGATGATAAAGTTAATCATTTCTATTTTGCACTAATATTTGACTGAATAATCCAAGCGACAGTATCTTTCTGACTGTAACGTGACAAGTCATTGAAATGTTTTTACAGTCCAAATGATAGGAGCACTATAGTTTTGCTATACTAGGCAACAATTGAGTAGTGGATTTATTTTAGAAAGTTGAAAGAAATAAGTCTTTTGTACTCTTTTCCTTAAGGAAATGGAAGTCATTACTGAGAAAAGATACCATTTTTAGTAGCAAGCAAATTGTGATATGTATGATGAAAAAGTTATAATAAAACCTGGATTTTTTTTCTGTGTTAGAAAAATTGATACTTTGGATCAGAGATCAGCACCTTAAGTGCAGATCTTCATTTTATTTTTCTTTTCTCTGTTTGGAGGAGGAAGAATTAAATTTTGGTCTTCTACTACACCCACTAAAATAGTATTGTACTGGGAAGGTGTGACTCATCAACAGCTATTTTAGTTATTAGTTAACATGTCGATATGGTTTAGAAAGAATGGACCTGGAGATGTGGGGAATTTGGAATGGGATGGAATCAGGGAGAAGTAAAGCCAAACTGATAGAAAAAGTGGGAAGTCTTAGATAGTTGGGGGCATACTGGTTTGAAAATTGGAGTCTAAAATTTGGGGTCTGAAAAACCTAAGTTTAAATCTTGCCTTAGACATTAACTAGCTTGTAACCCTTTGTGAGTTATGAAACCTCTCAGCATCAGTTTCTTTATCTGTAAAAATGAGGGGGGTTGAACTTTATAGTCCCTTCTTGCACTAAATGGATAATCTTATGATTTTCTTACTTGTCCATTTTCATAATTTTGCCTAAGACTGACCCTGAGATACATAGCTCTCTCCAGAATTCCAGCCTGGCCTCCAAAGATTACCTTTTGTGTTTTCAGTTACTACATCCATCCTTTCATGTTTCGCATCATATTCTAGTAGCTGGATAGTCCACTTCTAAAACAAAACAAAAAACTTTTTACATCAGGTTTGGAATAAAATATATTCTGATGATTCAGGCATAAACTTGTTATCTTGATTAAATTTGAAATTTAGATATGAACTCTTAAAATCCAAATACTAATGATTTAATCTCATGTAGCAATTATATATAAACATTGTCAGTAAAATGTGTAGGTGGAGAATTCCTGTGTGCTGTATCATTCAGTAGTGGATTAAGGAGATAGAGTTTTTATTGAGGGAAATGCTCTGCAGCTTACCTTTTGTTTGCTATCACTCTTTGTACAAGCATATCTTAAAATTTTCCTTTGAAGCATAAAGGGTAAGATATTTTTGCTTTGTATGACCTGTTTAAATTTGTTATTTAGTATATTTTTGGATAGACAACATAGGACCTACTTTTATTTACTCTTGTTATAAAAGAAGTACTAGGGAGTGTTAGTGAAATCAGCAGAAGAATATCTTTGTCTGATTTAGAGGGCCCTAACCAATCTTTATTTTTCTATAAATTTAATTTTTAATTCTGTAGTGGTGCCACAGCATACATTTAGTGGTGTCTTTCTGTTGTAATCGGCAGCAGTCAGACCCTTACTAGAGTAGTCTATCCAATTTGGAGCTCTGTAGCTAAGGAGGAACATGGAGAACTACAGATAAGAACCTTAAAGATGAATGAAGGTTTGTAAATAAAGATTTATCAGAAAGGTTTCAGAAATTGGGATTATTTAGTCCATGGAAAGGAACGGTGAAGGAATTATAACTGTTTCATTAACAACAGAAGTCTTTGAATGTAGAGTAGCACTGAGATCAAAATAAATTAAACAGTTTTGAAATTACATAAATGAAATTTTGTGAAAATAATTTCATGATAATGAGGGTTACTGCACATAGGAATTTGTTTCCTGAAGAAACTTGTAGGATTTCCACTTTGCTGAAGAGTCTTTACAAATTGGATTTTTGTCTTTCTAGAATGGTTTGCATATGTTCTTACCTGGACTAGAATGACTTTTTAGACTGTCAAAGGGAAGTTCTTTTACGTTATTCTATTTTAAAATACAGTAAATGAACGGAGGAGAGTTTTATGCATGTAGCAACCATATGCCTGCCTGTCTGTATTTCATGAATGTAATTAACTATAATAAAGTTGATGACTTTTTCTTCCCTCTTCCCCTGTCCTTTTATTCATTAAATATAGAAGCTGCAGTAAAACACACTGAAGACTTAAAGCAATTGAAAATTGAAAAGAAAACTCTTGAAAAAGAGCTCAAGAAGACACAGGTAATAAAAGTTAATCTACAACGTCTCTGGTTTATAGGTTTAGAGGTTACATGTTATCCTTTGTAAATCTCAAAATATTACTAATATAGATGGGAGTTCTCATAAGCTCTCTTAATTATAGAAACATTTCTTTATATGAGAATAGCTATAAAACAAAATAAAAACTAATTTGAAATTAGTAAATTGTGTCATATTAGGTACTAATCCAAAAGTTATCTGATGAATTTCTTATAAGTGTGTGCGTGTGTGTGTGTAACAGAATATTGTAACAAAACTTTATTATTTAACAGGAAAAACTTGATGAGTTTCCTAAACAAAACAATAAGAAAGGTGAGTGTTCACTTTGTAACTTTATTTGATTTTTCTTTTGACTTAGAATATACTTTGTATTATAAAGTTATTCTTCTCTGTATCTTTAGTGTTGAAACATATGGGGACCCAGAGTTCCAGTAATGAGCCAGTTGAAACCCTAGATAAGAGTAAGTTGCTTTCTGATTACTGTTTTGATTTTATCTTTAGTTTAAAAATATATGTAGCTGATACTAATAATAGCAATAATAACAACTAGCAATTATATAGTACTTACCATGTGCCAGGCACTGTGCTAAGCACTTTACAAATATTATGTTATTTGATCCTCATGACAACCCTAGGAGATTGGTGCTGTTATTATTCCCATTTTACAGGTAAGGAAACTGAAGCAAATAGAGGTTGACTTCCCTGAGTCACACAGCTAATAAATGTCTGAATCTGGATCTGACCTATGTCTTCCTGACTCCAGGCACAGCATTATGTCCACTATAGCACCTAGCTGCTCCTAAAAAATAAGTGCAGTGAATTATTTGCTATTGCAAGGCACATTCAAATCTTTATATCATTAATATTTTAAATTTTTTTATAGAATAATAGCTGGGTGGATAATGATGTTGTCTCTGATTCATTATAGATGTGAAAGATCTCATTGGTAGATTGAATAGGATTTTGTAACTTGATTTTCACAGGTCACAAGGAGGATAGTTGTGCATTAGCAGAAATAGGGAAGTCTTGGAGTGGGGAAAATGATGGTTTTGGGCATTTTTAATTTGTGGTATCATTGAATCCAGGAGATTATTAGGAGGCAGTTAGAATAGGACTCTAGAGCTTGGAAGAGTGGATGGTAGAAATAGACATTTTACCAGTCATAGATCCCCTGACTTAGAGTCACTTGTTCTTTCCATTATTCTGTTAGGCCTTCCAGTTGGAAGTCATTTGCATAAGATTATAGTTGAGACTGAAAAAGGAGAGTGTAAAAAGAAAAGACAGAGGAAAAATACTTGGAGAATGACAAATGTTTAGAAGCCGGGAAGAGAGAAAGGAGTTTGCAGAGGAGACGAGTAATGCTTTGAGAGGGAGGAGGAGACCAGAAATCAAAGAGAGATACTATTAGGGTGTCTGGGATGAACAGCAACCTCAGAAATTGTGAAGTGGTTAAAGAGGATGAAGACTGACAAAATGTCCTTGAATTTACCTGTAATGTGGTCATTGGGAACCCTCAAGAGCAGTTTAACAGAATGTTGAGGATGAATACCAGAAAGAAGAGTCTGCAGTGACTCATTGAGGAGGAATTCTTTAGGTGCGGATATACAACCCCTTGTTAGCATTGCTGAATAGAAGATTCCTATACAGATATATGTCAGACTTGATAACTTCTCTGTTCTACTTCAAATCTGACTCTGAGGTAGAAGATAGATTTCTTTCACTATATTTATCTCTGCTATTGTTGTGACCTTGAATGAGTCACTTAACCTCTCTGTTCCTTCCATTTGTAAGATGGAATTTATAATACTTGTTGAATTTTACTGGGAATTACATTGCACAATATTTTAGTGCACTGTAGTATACAGTAATAATTATAGTGTACAATATTATTATTCACTTATTTGTATAAATCCTAATGAACTACCTAAGAAAGATTGGGTTTTCCCAGTAACTTGCTACGGGCAGCATGTCTTGCCTCAGCTGGCCTAAAGTAAATTTTATTAAATGAAGAATGTTTAATGCTTTTCATATTTTTCTTAGGAAAAATAAAACTGCTCTTGAAGGAGCTCTGGCTGTGCATTGACTCTACGAAAGAAAGGTTACAAAATGAAGACAGTGAAGATGTCCAAGGTAAGACGAGTTATTCAAAGGAATATCAGCAAAAGAGTTATTGTTTTTTTCCTCCATTATGGCATGATTCATACTATGTTCTTAGTAAATAATGTATTTGGGTTTTGATTTGCCACAGCTTGCATCAATGAATGTTCAGAGATAACTGAAAAAAAATCCATGGAGTACAAGAAAGGTGGGTATTCAATATATTATACGAAAATGACCATTTGACCAAATTTTTGTCAATTTAGTCAAGTTTTTCAACAAACTGATAGCATCTTCTAGACATACTAACCTAAAAATGTTTCATTTAAAACATTTGGGTTGTAGGAGGAAAACTGAATATACCATTGCCACATATCCCCCTACTTTTGGTTTTAGTTCAGACCTGTTATTTGATGGGTGTAGAGAGATCTCAGTAAAGAAATGTCCTCTTCCAGTGTAGATAGGCAACTGTTTTTCAACTTACAAAATTTTCTGGAGCGCTGAGATGTTAAAGGAACTTGTGCAAAATCATGCAGCCAACTTTCAAGAGCTATCCATGATAACATGCTTCTTAGTACATAGTATTTGATTGGTAAAACCCCAGTTTGATTTAGTATTTTGAAACAGGACCAGTTCCTTATAGGCTAACTTTTCTATCTGGCCTTTACAGTTAGTTGTAGACAGCATAGTTATTACATTTAATATGCCATATGTGGAGTAGACACCTATTCAGAGTTTAAAGTTTAACAAAAATCACCCATGTCATCTCCTACCTCCTTCCCGTATTCCCACTTCATCGATGTGGAAAGGGGCACCTCAGTGTCACTTTTGGAAGCAGTCATGAGATCACAACTAGATTAGCTGATGTGTTCCTAAGCCACTGAAAATTTACACATACTAATAATCTTGCAGTTGCAGTGATCAAACCCACTAAGAATAATCTAGAAGATAAGAACATGAATATTTTTGACCCTTATATCAGATTTAAAATTGGGCATTTTCATAAAGTTACATGTGGTTGGAGTTTCCTCAACCTAGGTAATAGGTTGGATTATGTGTTTGCCAAATTTTAAAGTTAAACATTGCAATTCAGAATTTTTTTCCCATTTATAAGTTTGTTTCATGCCCTATACTTCACTGGGTGATCCTTTTTTAAACATTTGGCCCCATGAATGATGAATATGTTTTGGATAATATTTTGAGAGATATGCAAGGATGTTTCTAAAAGGACAGATTCTGATGTCTGTCATCAAAATTTTTAAAACCTGTTGGTGAAAAAGAAATTTATTATTTATACTCTTGTGTAGTGGAAATGAAAACAAATATGGTTTCTTAATATTCTCATTATACATAGCAAATATTCACTTGACAAGAATGGCAATTATGATTTCCTTTAATTTAGAGATTTTCTCTTTTTTGATCATTGGCAATCTGTGCTTTAATTAAAATTGAGAACAGAAAGTTATTTTTTTATATATGCTACAAAGCATTTGTATTCACTGTTGTTTAGAACATTGCAATAAGGTGGCTGCAGTAGTAGGTACAATTTTTATATGGTGTAGGCAGCTTTTCCATAAACCACATTCCTGAAACTAGCTGTCCCATGTATATTTTGTTGGTTTAAAGGGTAGTTGGCAAGAGAAGTGAATGAATTATGACATGAGCCTATGAAACCAGTAGATACAAAGTTCAAATGATATACCTTCCTGGTGGGTTAGCATTGTTATCTTAATGTTTGAAAGATGACAAACTTATTTATTTACGTGACATTCAATTTCTGAGAGATAGTTGAGAAAAATTTCGTTTTACTGTATTTTTTTTCCTGTTAGGTCTTTGATATAATTACTGGTTTATAGAATTATATCATAAAAGTATAGGAAAACCAACTAATATCCCAAAGTCTAATTTCTAATGTCTGTCCATAGAAAAGACTGCCAAAGAAAATATAAAATCTAGAAAATCTGTTGAAGAGTGTGGACTGCTACCTCGAGTGCAGAGCAATCACCTTGGACCTCCTGAAATGAAGACTTGCCTGACAAGCTTCTCTGTGCAGTTAGAGCAGGAACTCCTTGGAGGGTGTAGGTCTGCTGAGGAGGATGGCCCTATCACTGTCAGTGTGCAGGACTGCAGTAATGACTCGGCTTTTCATGAGGACAGAAATCCTGAAGTTTTCGTGCCAAGCAGTTGGGAGGATGATAGTTCTGATTCCTCTGATCAGGAAGATCTGGAAGATAAACCACTCATGAAGGATCTGGAAGCCATCTTTGCCCTCTTCAGACTTCCCCCACCACTTTTATCCCCCGTGTGTACTCCCCCTCCAACACCATTACGATGTCAGGTGCCATCATCATCGCCACTTGCACCTGTAAGTTACAGAGTATTTGAACATATTACCAAATACATAGTTGTGTATAATGTTAATGTGAGTTAGCTGTGATACAAATGACGATTTCCAGTACTGGCTAAGAAATAGAGTGGTGGATCAGTGGAATGAATTAGGTACACAGTACATTGTAGTAAATGACCATAGTAATTTATTATTTGATCAACCCAAAGAGCCAAGCTTTTGGGACAGAAATTCATTATTGGGAAAACTTGAAAACAGTATGGCAGACACTAGGCATAGTGTATATCATACCATATACGAATACAAGGTCAAAATGGGTACATGGTTTACGTATAAGGGGTGACACCATAAGCAAATCAGGAGAGCATGGAATAGTTTACCTGTTGAATCTATGGATAAGGGAAGAATTTAGGAGCAAATAATATATAAAGAACATTTACAAAATGTAAAATGGGTAATTTTGATTATATAAAAGGTTTTCCTTAAACAAGAGCAATGCAACCAGAATAAGAAGGAAAGCAGAAACCTGAGAAAAATTTTTTACAGCAAGTATCTCTGATAAAGGCCTCTTTTCTCAAATATATATGGAAAACTGAATCAAAATTATAAAAGTAGAAGTCATTTCCCAATCAATAAATGATCAAAGGATATGAACAGGCAATTTTCAGATGAAGAAATCAAAGCTAACTATAATGAGATGAAAAAATGCTCATTTGTGCACTATTGATTAGAGAAATGCAAATTGAAACAACTCAGTTACCACCTCACAGCCATCACATTGGCTAATATGATAAAAAAGGAAAATGATAAATGTTGGAGGGCATGTGGGAAAACTGGATGTGACATGAAAAGTCCTAGAGACATAATTTCTGGGCAGTTAATAATTAATTTTATTAATTATGGCTAGCAAATAATGTAAAGTTTCCAGAGGAGGATGACTAGCATCATGAAGGTTCCCAAATGCCTACTAGACACATTGGTTGAGGGAAGGGGTCATGTTTATCCTGGAGGAGAGAAAGCCTAAAGGAAGAGGTGATAGCCAGCTTCAAATATTTATCTGTGTTTGCCACATGAAAGAGTTTAGACGTGTTCTGATTTGCCCTTGAGGGCAGAAGTAGGCATAATGAGCAGAAGTCATAGAGAGGAAGGTTTTTTTCATTGTACCAGTAATTGAAAAGTACAATGGACTGCTTCAGGGGGAATAGTCATTTCTTCCTCATTAGAAGTTTTTGAGGCAGCTACGTGGCACAGTGGATAGAGCACTGGCCCTGGAGTCAGGAGGACCTGAGTTCAAATCCGGCCTCAGACACATGATACTAGCTGTGTGACCCTAGGCAAGTCACTTAGCCCTGATTGGCTCACCAAAAAAAAAAAAAGGAAAAAAAAGAAGTTTTCAAGCACATTCTAATATAACACCTTTGTTGAAGCTATTGTTTAGTTAGAATGATTGTTGTTTAGAGTATTGGCTTGACAAAGTCCTTTCCAACACAGAAATTCTATCTTTGGTTTTGTGAATGTCAACTCTAAACTTCCTATCAATTCTTAAGATTTTATGGGTCAGATTGTGAATGTTTTTGGAACAATTAGTCTTAGCCCTTACTTAGTGGCATTAGGTATGTAAGTTATTCAAAGGATCACAAAAGTTTGATTTATAGAATATATTAGATGCATAGAATGTAACTTGCCTTTATCATTCTAGAAAATAATATTAGTATCTTTACAACTTTTTTTTTATGGGGAGGCTATAGTATTTGCCCCTAATAATATAAAATAATGAAAATGTATGCAATATTACTGGAAATATTACTATAGTACATGCCTGTCTCAGTGCCAGGCTTGGCCTTTGCTGGTATAAACTTGATGAATGATACTTGGTTAACTACCCAATAAAGGTAATTTAGTATGCAAGTTGATATATGTTATATGGAACATCTTTTTTTTTAATGAATATATCAGCTGTTTAATAAAGATCATAGTAAATTGAACCCTTCATTAAAAGTCCTGAGGGGGTAAGGATGAGGTACTTTGTGAATCTGTTAGACCTGAATGATTTATTTGGTTAAGGAAGCTGATGTAACTAATCATATGGTATTTTTTCTCCCCAGGAGGACTATTTTGGAGATTTTACAGATTCTAGTGAAGAAGAGTTGGTGGGTAGTGAACAGACTATGCAATCTCTTTTAGAAAATGGCGCAGCTGAGTCACAGAATACTCTTAACTCTTCTAGCGGGAAAGAAGAAAGTAGAAAACTTACAGAACAACCTGAACCAGATCTTGGAATCCAGGATCCAATGTCTCTGGAAATGAATGAAAAAACAACTATTGGATGTGATATTTTAACAGCAGAATTAAAATTTAAGGATAGTAAACCTAATTCAAAAGATGTGGAGATACCTTTTTCAGGTGCTGACCCATTATCTTATAAAGAGCACCTTGTGGTGTCTTGTGAAAGTACAGAACATGAAAATAAACATGTCTCAGATAAAGGTGTTATGCCACAAGATAATGAGGGGAGAGATGATGCACCACTGGAAAGTAAAGGAGCATCCTTTAGAATACACTGTATATCCACTGAAACTGAGTGTTTACAGAGGATATCTGATGATCTAGTGCAAGTGACAGATAATGCTATTTTAAATGAAGAAATATGTAATTCTGTACTTAGCCAGGAAAAGTTGGTTGTACCAATTGCATCTGAAGAAGAAAACTCATTGCCTGGAACTGAGACACACAAATCAGAATTTACTACACAAACACCCATTAGTGGACTCACCTCTGAAAATGAAAAAGTGCTCATAGTCTCTGAACATTTCCAAGAAATAGCTAGAGAATTGCCTGGAAAGGAGGCAAAAGAAATGCAAGGGCTTAATATACAGAAACTTTCTGAATCCAATCAAGATGTACCCATTATGATAGATACAAGTGAGCTTGATATCAAGACAGATCTTATATCTTCTTCTCCCAGTGTTACATCATCTAATTGTAGTAATCCTCAATTCTCCTTTGACTTAGGATGTCATAATGAGGTTTCTTGGAAGTTCAATGGACAGTGTACTTTAATTGAAGTTGTAAGTACAGACTTTTTAAATGAGACTGTTCCCAATCAACTCCATTGCATGGAACAACAATCCTATGAAACAATTCAGAATAAAATTTCAGATGCTTTAGATAAGCAGTCTGAACCTACAGATTATTCTGAAGGAGAATACGATCTAGAGAAAAACATACATGCTTTGAGGCCCAATTCAGCAACACCCATGCTTACTGATCAAATCAGCAGAGAAACAGAATGTTCTGATGTATCAAAAGTCATGACTAACATCTACGTTGTTGATCAGGCAGCATTTATAAAGGGCACAGGTGATGAACATTGTGAAATTGAAGAAGCAGGAATTGAGCTTAATACAACTAAATCAGAAGGTATAATTTCAACAGCATCACAGAGTGACTTGGTAAAGAGAGATCTTGATTTAGACCTAAGTGCTTCGTGCCGCAGTGTAGATGCAGGTGTGGTAACAGAGAGAGAATATGAAGGAAGTCCAGAAGCTAAATTCAAATATGAACAAGAAGATAATAAGCAATTACAAACAGAAATGCCTGTTTTAGAAAATATGCTGTCATCTCCCAAATTGGATTGTCATGTAGAAGGAGGTAATCCAGGAGAATTTAAAGTTGTTTCTATTTCAAATAACCAAGTCTCAGTTATTCCTGAGCAGTTGAAATCTGAAGAGCCCCAGGTTACCAACTTGGAGGATCTTGGGTCTCATGATAAAGAGAAGACTTTGGCACCTGAGAATACTTGTACTGAAACTGAGCAACATATGCCATCTGAAGCAAAATGTGTTGACGAAAAGAAATGCCACTCAGAAAAAATCAAGCAAATACAGACAGTAAGCTGTACCTCAGCAGAAGACCCTACTGCCTGGTTAACATCAGATTTAAAGTCTTTTAGTGAATCTTTACCAGTAGAAAATTCTCATTATGACACAGTTAGGAAATTATTAGCCAGATCCGGAGAAATATCTCTAGAGAACCAGAAGAATGTGTCAGAAGTAGATAAAAAGCAAGATCTGCAAAACCAAAGTCATCTTAAAACCATGAGTGCTAAGGAAGAATTTCCTCCATCCACAGATATTTCACTTCCAGATGGTTTGGCCACAGAAGAAATTTGCTCAAGAGATGCTTCCATATCAGATATTGAAACCCTAATTACACCTTTGGACTTGGTGTCTCTTAGTGTTCAGCAAGATCAGAAAGAAAGAACTCCTGAGAATACTTGTTTGGATACTTATACAAAAGAAGGATGTGCTTTCTCTTCATCCCTAAGTAAGAAAGATGAAAATGAGACCCATGTTAGCCTAAATATACTTAATGACATTGTACAGTGCTATATGGGTAGCCAAGAAGAAACAAAACAGGATTCTGAAGATGAGAAAGATAACCAAATTAGTTATGAAGGTAAAAGTAAAAATGAGGCTGAAACTAAGAGTGAAACTAAAGAGCAAAATTTCAGCAAAGAACCGCAAACACAAATAAGAAAAACTAGTACTCATAAAGGTGCTCATACACATATGAAAAAGAGAGGCTCTTTAGAAATAGAGTATTTGACATCAGCCCTGAAAGATTTTAATATAAGTGCTGTTTCTGAGACAAATGGATTTTCTACATCAGAGATAGTTAAACTTCTTGAAAATAACCAGTCACAGGACTATACTTCAGGAAACTCTGTTTTAGAATGTTTTGACAAAGTAGTAACAAATAAGGAAAAGAAAAAAGAACTAAAACCAGGAAAGGAATTTGAAGAGAACTTGAGAAAACACTCTTGGGTGAAAACTCCTGTGGTTTCAAAAGAGACAAATGAGTCAGAGGAAGAAGATTATCTTTTAAGAAAGGTTAAATGTGCAAGTCAGTTCACCCATTGCTCACTGGGGGAAGCCACTAAGACTTACAACAAAGATGTCCCTGAAACTCAAAACAGTTGTAAAGATGCTCATGCTAAATATACTGATGTCTCCTCTGATTTGAACACATATAACAGTATTGTAGCTGGACATTTGAAAGAAAAATCTCCTTTCTGTGCAATAACTAAGTGTTCATCGGACATAAAACAATCATTAGTTTTAGATTTTGATCCTGAAAGAAAGTCCTGCACTGATAGGTTTATTAATGAAAACACTGAAAGAAGGGAGCATAAAGAGTATTCAGATGCAGCTGAGGTAAGAAGTGATAGTAAAGACACAATTGAGATGAGACCTGAGGCATTTGAGCAAAATACTAGTAATTCAGAAGGAGCAGTGTTACTCCATCATATATCTAGGATGAATTCAGAAATTGTAAATGGATATCAAAAAGATGGTAATTTGAATTTAAGTATCAAAGAATCTGAAGATTGGAAGATTACACAGGGTGAAAATCCCAAATCAAGCATAGACCAAATTGTAGAATGTGAACTTCCTGATGCAATACCTAGAGTGCAAAGTATTCTTCCTGGAGATGTCTTAGAAGATGCACTTGATCTAGTTGCCCCTACTGAGAATGCACACAACACTGAACAAGAACAGAGTGACCCCCCATCTAATGAATGTCACTATGAGGACTTCCCTTCATCCAGACAGAAAGATAGTTCAAACAGTGATCAAAACGGTATTTTTGATAAAGACACATTGTGGAATCCATCTATGTCTGATGTAAGTTTTGACTCTCAAGGAAATAATCAGATTTCAGAATCCTCAAATATTTCCTTTGATAGCACACATGATACTTTAGAACTTGAGCCATTTGTTGATTTGGGGAATCAAAGTAAGAGTGAGTCAGGAATGTCAAACCAAGAACCATCACATAACCTGACAGAGACTTTAGCCAAATCTAAAGTTGAGGTTAGCCAGGGCAAAGCTTCTCGAAAGTCATCAAGGGTAAAAAGCAAAGCAAAAACTCAACAGTGTCATTTAGCTCAGCCAGTTTTGGCAACTGCTGATACTTCTACACCAAGTAAATGTTCTCCTGATACTCTGAGTAAAATAAGGCAAGAGATGGGGCCGCCTTTGCCTCCTTTGCTTGCACCACTGCTAGCAACACCACCAAGGACTCTGCATCCAGTTTCCCCTCTAATGTCAACCTCTAGTCAGTCTTCTCTAACTTCACCACTTGATGATCTGATTTCTCCATTGCGTGATACACCAGTCCCTCCACTCATGTCTCCACTGTCCGATGATCCACGGTACAAGTCTCCTATGCATAGTACTCCATCTCCTTCAGATGCACCTGCCAGTCAGAGAATCTTATCATCTCCTTTGCAGTTTTGTGCTGCCACACCAAAACATGCACTTCCTGTGCCTGGCAGGCTTCCTCCATTGGCAGTTGGCAGTACTGCACTAGGAGGACCCCAGGAGAACTCTGTAAAAATCCTTGATACCATGTACCCAGAACTATCTGCCAGAGCAAGGACACTTAACATTCTCAAAGGGAATATTCAGCTGAATAGATGCCCACCAGCAGATTGTAAGAATTTACCTGGGCCTGTGAATAATATTACAGGATTCAAAACAATCACATCTACGTCAACTGCTTTTGTTAAAACAGGAAGCAATTCCAACACTGAGTGTGATCAAGGTAAACTAAAAGATTCTGGGACTGAGCTTATGAGTTTCCAGAGTCACAGTGGGAAAAGACCACTGGTGCCATCAACCATCTTAAGGAGCGCCAAGAGGTTACGTCTAGACAGTGAGTCACCAAAATTGGAGATTAAGGTAGATGTACCAGAAATCATCAAGATGCCCCATACTAGTTCTTCTCAAGCTGAAAATGAAATAACACGTGATGATGAGAGTTCTATTCAGGAACCAGCAGACAACTCTGTTACAGAATCATCTTCAGCTTTACAGGAATATAAAGAGCCCCATCATAAGGCCATGAGCAGTGTCCTGAAAAAGATTGCTGAGTCATCTTTTGATTTGTTACCTGTCATTCGAAGTCATGTGCATGTAGGAAATGTTTCGAAAAAGCCAGTAATGAGGGATCAAGAGAAAGAAGTTGTTTGTGAATTTAGTACCACAAAGAAGGTATGTTATTTGGTCTGTTGTATGTAATTATTATATTTGTGCTCAAAGCCACAGGTTACACCAATCTTCTTTGAAAACTTTTTGTTTCAACAATTGTTAGCCCCATAAAATTTGGTAGCACATAGTTCCTTCATTAACTTTATTTAGTAGTTCTTACAAATTAAACTTTGTTTTAAGCCCTTGGAGGCCTAGTAGCTTCTCTTGGAAAATATCTCAAATTTAATGTAATTTTCAAAGCCAGTACGTATATTTAATCTTGAGGTATTTCATGATAATAAATAGCCTTTATTTAGGGAGTTTATTTAATTATAATAGATTTAGCTATATTATTGATTAAATAATTATATAATGATTATTAATTATTAATATAATGTTTCATAGTGGATAAGGAGGCAAGAAGATCTAGATTCACGTTCTTTCTCTTACACACATTTGTTTTATAACCATGAGCAAGTAAGTAACTGCAGCTCTCAGAGTCACAGGCAACTCATATACTACAATATAGAGGAGTTGGTGATATGCTTCAGTGTGGGATTCCTTACACACAAACTCACATAAGTGTCGATATGAGGTTGTCTCAAAGGGAAATCACTAGCAACAGATGTGGAAGGGCCTGCCTTCCCACCCCTACCCCCCCACCCCTTTTGCAAAAATTAGGAATTGAAATTAGTCTTAGAAAAAAAAAAGCCAAAGAATCCCAGGGGCAGAGTTGAGGAGAGAAAACATTGCAGTCATGGAAGTAGCCAGTGCAAAGGCTTGAGGTCATGGGATGAAGTGTCCTGGATGAGGCACAACAAGGAGACCAGTGCAGCTGACGTGCAGAGTATGTGGCGGGGATTAAAATATAACAATACTGCAAAGATAGAAAGGAGCTGGATTGTGAATGGCTTTGAAAGCCAAACAGAAGACTTGATATTTAATCCTGGAAGCAAAAGGGAGCCATTAGAGTTTATTGGGTAGAGGGGAGACTTAGTTAAACTTGAATTGTAGGAAAATCACTTGGTAGTTGAGTGGTAGATGGATTGGTGTGGAGGGAGACTTCTTAAGGTAGGGGGAACCAACCAGTAGGGTACTACAATAGTCTATGTGATTTGGACCTACATCAGGGTATGAACATGTGAGTGGAAAGAAGGAGATGTATATGTGAGATATTAAGGCAAGTCAATTCAACAAGTATTTATTAAGTACCTGCTACACAACAGGCTTGTTGTTACGTGCTGGGGATACAAAGAGAGGCAGAAAACCAGTCCCTGCTGTCAAGGAGTTTACAGTCAAATGGGGAAGACAATATGTGAGTAGCTATGTACAGACAAGATATATACAGGATAAAATGGAGATAATCTTAAGGAAAGCCCTAAGATTAAGGAGGACCAGGTATGGGTTTTTGTTTTTGGTTTTTTTTTTTTTTGGCAGAAGGCCAAAGACTTAAATGAAGGCAGGGAAGCAAGGAGGTAGAAATGAGAAAGGAAGAGGGTTCCGGGTATTAGGGACAACTAATGGAGATGTGTGGTGTCAGGAGATGGAGTATCTTGGAGGAAGGATATCAAGGAGGCCAGTATTGCTGCATTGCAGACTAAGTAGAGTGGAATAAGAAGACTGGAAAGGTAGGAAGAGACCAGGCTATGAAAAGCTTTAATAGCTAAGCAGGATTTTATATTTGATCTTAGAGATGAAAGGGAACAACTGAAGTTTATTGAATAGGAAGATGATATGGTCAGACCTGCACTTTAGAACTGGAGAGACTTGAGTCATGGAGATGATGATAGATATCTATATATGTATGCACACACATATATGAGGCAGGGAGACCATATAAAATATCTATATATCTATATATATATATATATCTATATCTCTCTCTCTCTCTCTCTCTCTCTCTCTATATATATATATATATATATATATATCTATACACACACACACACACACCCCCATATACACACTTATGTATGTATGTTGTGAACATAGAATTGACAGTCCTTGGCGACAGATTGGACGTGGAGGGTGAGAGAGAAGAGGAGCTACGGATGCCAAAACTTTGCAACAGTTTAAATAGATGAGCTGAGTGTGAGTTAGAAGTCCAGGAAGACACCAAGGTTGCAAACCTAGATTACTAAGAAGATGTTGGTGCCTTCAGCAGTAATAGGGAAGTTATTAAGAGAGGAGGATTTGAAGGGAAAGATATGTGTTCAGTTTTAGGCATGTTTGATTTTTAGCTGTCTACAAGACCACCAATCAAGATGTCCCAAGAATAATTTGGTAATGGGAGAATGGAGATTAAGAGAGAGATTAGGGCTGGACAAATAGATCTAAGAAGCATTGACATAAAGGTGATAATGCAGTCCATCAGAAGCATTTGGACCATAATTGTAATAATAATAGAGGGAAAGGAGAAATCCAAGGACATACCCTTGTGGGATATTCCTGGTTAGTGGTATAACTTGTATGAAGACGAGCAGAGGAAACTGAGAAGGAGCAGTCAGATGAGTAGACTGGTGCATTGTTTGTGCCCTTTAGATAGATATAAAATTATCATCATTATCATTAAGTACCCACAAAAACCTAGAGAACAGTGAGTATCTAGAGAAAGTATGATTGCTGAATCTAGTGCTTCTAGGTCTTTTGGAAGGGATTTACTAAAGATATGGCAAAAGTCATCAGCATTTATATTCTTTTCTTTTTCAAAAATGTTTCTAAGAAACAAAATAATTTTGAACATTTATACTTAAGATGTAAAAGTTTATAAAAGTAATATGCTTTTAAGACACACTGAAGATTTATATCACCAGCATTAGTAACTTATCTGAGAATGGTCTTTAGAGATTAACTGCCTTTTAAAAACAAAACAAAAAAGTTAGTTAAATATCAGCTTGGGGCTATGGATATTATTAGTTTTCTTTTGTCTTTTTATGAAAAAGAACAACAGAGTTTGTCAGTGTAACTTTTAAGAGTATTTTAAAGTGAATGAAAATAGCAAACCAGGTGCAAACCTGTATGATGCTATCTAAATGTAAGTTATTAGTAGCATCACTGTCATTGTATTTAATAATCAGTGTATCTCATGGAACAGTCATGACGTAGTGTGATGTATTAAGAACTCTGGAGACAGAGGAGTCGTCGTGAGCTATCCAAATTTGAGTCCTAACAGACAGTAGTTAACTATGGGCAATTCATTTAACCTCTGGTTAGTCTGCTTCCTCATCTCAAAATTGGTAGTAATTATACTTGTGTGATCCATTTTGCAAGATTGTTGTGAAACTTAAATAAGATATACAATGGCCGTGTAAATTTTCAAGCACTATACAAGTCTGTTGTTAGTCTTAATAGTAGTTATCCTAACAGTATTTGAAGTGCCCAAGGAAGATAAGTAGGGAAAGTGAAGAAATAGGAAATGTAAGAAGAAGGGCATAATTATAAAGCAGATATGTAAGTAAGTAATGCCCAACTTCAGATAATAGTAGGAAAGCCAGAATTTTGAGACTTGACTTCTCAGCTAATAGTAGAATCCATAGTCCTGTATTTTGCTGTTGTCTTTAGAATAAAATTTTGTTATAGAGGCCATTGAGAACCTATTATCCTAAAAGGTATGAAAACTTAAAAAAGGCTAAAGTTCTTTAACACTAAATAGACATTGTCCCCATATTGGTCTGTGTGTAATTATTTACAATTTTTTTTTTACTTCACTGTGTTTTATTTTTTATAAGACTCTTAAGGCATGATGCTATCACTTGGATTCACAAGTATAAAGCTGGAATGTACCTTAAATGTCATCTGACTCCTTGTTTTTGTAGATGAGTAAATGAAACTCAGAAAGTTTAAGTAATTTTCACAGCGTCCCACAGGTAGTGTGATTGAGGAAACAGTCTAAACGATGCAATTTATTGGCAAGACATGCATTTGCAAAACAAATCAGATCCAGGCCTCCTCAGTAGACACAAAGACCCCAAGCAAAGAAGTCAAAAGGATTTTATAATGGAGTACAAAATAGAACAGGCATTATATAGTAGACAAAAATATGGTAGGATGTAGTTACAAGGTTAATAAAAGTAGAACAGGAGTAAGATTGAGTCATCCTGTTTGTTATTGGTGGTAAGAACTGGGACTTTCCAGGTATTGGGGATGCTGATTGGTTGCATCCACCTGCATTCTGCGTAACAGTTAGAGGTTCAATAATAGCTGATTTCTTTGAAATGACATGATATACAGGAAAATTAAACTTTAACTCAGGAAAACAAAGCTTAACGCAAAGAGCTATACAGAATGTTGGTGATGGTACACATTGAATCATTTTGGTTCTCTCAACCGCTACCCACACATATTGTACTGATGTTTTATTTACTCATAAGAGATTTTTGTGTTTCGCTTTTCCTTATCAATTAATTGTTCTTGTCTTTACTGAATATAAATGCAAGTAATAAATCACTTTTACATTTTTAATACAGCACTTAGCACAGCCTTTGCTTCATGCTATTCTCTCTGAACTGAAAATTCACAAGACATCCTTGGATCACACTTACATTCATGCTCTCTGCAGAGTGTATGTTGGAATATGTCGGCAACTGGGAGACTTGGAAAGAGCCCGACTGTTTTGCTATGACTTACTTAAGGAAGGTATGTTGATAGACTGTAACACTGTCTTGGAAATGTGCTCTCAGTCAATTAACGAACATTTATTAAGAGCCTGCTTTGTTCCCAGGGGCTATCTTAAGTGCTGGAGATACAAATACAAATAAAAACAAAGGCAATCCCTGCCTTCAAGGACCTTACCATATAATGGTGAATATGACACACAGAAAGAAGCTGAAAAGCTAGGGATAGGGGGTCGGTAGGAGCGTCCTGGCCCAAGGAGACGAGAGAGACGGAGAGAGAGAGAGAGAGAGAGAGAAAGTTCCATTGAAGTCCAAAAGCAGTGTAACTGGTGGGAAATGTGGAGAAAACTGTGCTGCGCTCCCTCTTTGAATGGAAGCCCTGGAGCCCATAGCCCTGCCCTCCAATCCAAGGCTCCAGTCAGAGGCAGAGGTCACTGATGAGATGTGAAAAACAGGAAGATTTCAATCTTGCAGCATAATGAGATTCCCCAGGGATGAGTTTCCTGGGGAAGGAGAGCAGATTGAAGAGGTCCAGAGAAGTCCAAAAGTGGAGCAGCTGGTGGGAAATGAGTAGCTTCCTTGTGTTTGTACTTTCCTTTTTTACTTTATTCTAGGCAAACATTTGTGTGATTTATTTATATCTCTTTCATGTTATATACTTGTGAAAGGGCATAAAATTATTCTCTGTGTCCAGTTTTCTACCTAGCAAATATGTCCATGATTTAAATACATACCACATTAGCACAGTTTATATTTAGGTGAATATTACTCATCACTTGTGTCTTTTGGTTTGGTTTTCTTTCCTCAGTACATTTAGGAAACACCATGCTTGACCTAAAATAATGACACTCCATTTGAAGCACATGACAAGTTGAAATGCTTTATTACTTATCAAGAGAGAAGTATATAATCAGTTAGCTTTCCCTGTCCTCAATTTTCCTTATCTATAAAATTGAACAAGATGGACTCTGAGGTTTCTTCCAGCTCTAGATCCATGATCCTGTAATTTAATAAAGTTAAGAGTTTTAGATTGAAGATTAGAATGCCTACACTGAACAAGAAAAGAAATGATTAGCATGAGAGTTGACCTTGAATTATTCTTTCACCAATGATTGCTTGACATCTGTTCTACCCATAACTGTCTTATGATTCACCAGATTATTAAAGATAGCCTGGATTATATCATCTACAGTAAAAGATCTAGAAGCTTTTTGTTAATTACTATAACATGCTATATAAATGTAAGGTTTGGGTATTTTATCCAAAAATATAATTTCTTTTTACCAAGATTTATCTTCTTCGTGTCTCAAAGCAATCTCTAGGGCCAGTATAAATTCAGGTGAAAACAAATCATTTGTCCATGATTGTAATAGCCCTTTGAATGAAGCTGCCGTGTTTAACTGCTTCTGACTGCCAGTGTGAATTAAAATAGACATCTGAATGCTATAGCTATAGATGCAATGTAAGTTGCTCATCTTAAGACTCTTTCTATTTGTTTTGTGTGAGTTTTATAAAGAATGCTAACATATATTACTTGTTATTAGATGGATGATAATCATCTTTTCTAGAATTATCATACCCTTTTGCTTGTTATTTTTTTCTTTTGCTCTTTCTAAAGCTGCTTCTATGACATTTTTCAACATTAAGGTAAATTAAAATTTGTTTTGTGAATTTCATTATCATAATGGATATAAGAGAACCCAGGTTGGAAATCTCTGGGTTTAGTCTTTAAAATAGAAATTAGTTATTATTAACTCTTTTGTCTTCATTGTTTATGGCAAATTTTTCATCCCAAGATGACATTTCTACCACTGACATGTTCCCTTGATGGTCTACATGTATGCTTATGAAAGGCAAGCTAATTCTGCAGTTGTTTTAAAGAAAGATAGTTAAGAAGATTAATTTTTTTTCCATTTCATCCATCTAAATCCAAATATAAATGATTTTATGAATATATAATCTTTTGTATTTTCTGTACCCTTCGTTGGTGCAGAAGTGCATTGGTAAATGAGGAGTTGGTATCCTTTATGTGAAAAACAGTTTTGCATTTTTTTAGGATCTGAATCATATTTTTGAAGAGGAAGGTGGCCCTTTTTCTATTAGACAGTTTAGAACAGAAAATGTTCTTTGAAGGATGGTTCTAGCCATTTCATGGTATAGCGGGAAAAGGTGCTAATTTTAAAGTCCAAGGCTTGGATTCAAATCCCTTCTCAACTGCTTATCTGAGTGACCTTGAGCACGTCATCTAAGAAGTTTCCTCATCTCTAAAATGACAAGGTTGCACTAAATGATCTCTGGAGGTCTATCCCTGGTCTATGAACACCTTAAGAGAAATCCAGAAAATAACCATAGACTTGCTAATGTCTGTTTTCTTGAAAAAAAGAAATTTCTTTTAAAAACAGAAATTATGTTGAGCTTCTTGTTTTATGACCTAACAAAAGTCAGACTTTAAAAAAAATTATTTCTTAGATTTTTGCTTCTGTTCTAGCCATTGCTAAATCTTTTTATTTTTACATACATCTTAAAATGGCATTGTATTTGATCATAATGAACTTAAACTATTAAGTACATTTGTTTTTTGTGAGTATATAGAGAGTAGTCTTCTAGTTTCTTCAAGGTGAAGATAATTGAATCGGTAACAGTACAGTACATCAAATACCCTAGGTTAATTACTTTTCACTCATACTTCCTCAATGTATGCACCAGATCTACTTTGGAGACAGAGTTTTAAAAGCAAATTGTCCTTCAAATAATTTTATTTGCTACTGTACTAAATATCATCTCCAAAGGGCCTTTTTGGAAGAGAATTGGTAGGCTGCAAATACTGGATTTGTCAAGCAATTCCCTTATTAATAGCCCATCTACTTTGTATAAATGTGATTTAAGTCTTGCATCAGATTTATTTAAGCAAATTGGCTTTTATCATTTGTTTTCCATTTTAAGAGAAAAGGTTTATTTAAAGGAAAAGAATGCCTGAGGCTGGGGACTTAACCCCACTCCGTCCTATGTAGTAGGAGAAAAAAATGAATGGAAAATTGTAATTGCTGTATAGTTGGTAAGTTATAAGGGTTTCTTGTCCTCTTTGTGTCTCCCCTTTAGATTTTCCAGAGTCTGATAAATTAACATTGTTTATTGCAAACATATGGCATGATATATTCGCCTTCCAAGGAGTGATTAATAAAGCAATGCAGCTGGTTGTCCGGCAGCGTGCTAAAGGAGAGGTTCTGAACTGCTTGATTACATATCTCAATTGGGAAAAGGTATGCTGTATTTTTACTGCATTCTTTTAATTCCAGAACTTGCCTGTATTAAAGGCTGTTAGTCCCCTGATCTTGTCTTTTTGAGTTGCCTTGTTTTCCAGAAACAGTGGGGCCAGAGCATGCAGGAGGCACTGAATGTGTCAAGGATGAAGCACTTTCCCCCTGCCTCTCCTGGCCCCCTGCTGCCTTTGCACCCCCAAACTGGGTCCCCTGTGTGTCCTTGGGAGGCAAGGCAGGCACCAGCCAGTCTGTGCAAGGCTGGGAAAATTTTTATCCAGCTTAGGTACCACCTATCTTCGCAGTCTGTCGGATACTGAGGAAAAAGAATGAGGCTTTTGCCATTGCCTTGTTCCTCTCCTTCAAGGGTTTTTTTTCCCCCACCTTTCCCTTCCCATGCCATGCCCCTTCCCTTTTTCTCCTCATTTTGTTATACTGTTATAAATATGCAAACTTCTGTTCTGTTTGGGTTCTACATGCATGTTCATTTCTCTTGTAATAAACCTGGTTTTCACATAGGTCTCGTGACATTGTGATTGCTTTGATACCTCTGAAGACTTATGTAAATGTCATCTTTTATTTTTCCTGTTAGTTCATTTATATATTCACAGCTCACAGTTTTGGTATCTTTGATTTTCATACTGGTGTTTGAACTTCTCAGATTAATTAGCCTTCCCTGTCCTATGTTATTGTTGGTCTTTTTTATTATTGCATAACCTTAATTAATTGGTTTAAGGATACTTTTATCATTAAGATGCACACATAGCACTTTAGTGGAAATTCAGGACAAATTCAGAGAACAGTTATAGTCTTTTAAATTGTATTCTTGATAGAAATTTTCCACTTTAATGGTGTGTTATGTATATCATCTATTATTTAATTATTATATGTTATACACTTAGACACGTATTTAGTAAAGCAGACATGCAGAGTAAAAGTAGCACCAGATTTTAACTGAGGGCAGCCTGCTATATGACTATGGCAAGTCATTTAACTTCTGTCATCTTTAGTTTTCTGATTTGTAAATTGAGGAAGTTGGAGTGGATGCTTCTAAAGTATTTCTAGCTTTAAATCTATGATCATTTGATCCTGTATATTCAATTTCTTCAATCATTTATAAAATCTGTTATATAGAGATCTGTTAATAACTATATATAGGTTAATTATTTTAGGAGTAGATGCTCAAGAAAAAGGAGATTGTTTTCAACACCAAGAAGTTGATTACTTTTTCCATGGTTCATCTTTCTTTTATTCCCTTCAGTGTTTTGGGAATAAAGTTGCTAAAATTGTAATCATCTAGTTCATTTTGTTTCTTCACACAATTCTCAGTTTGGCTTCATCTTACCTTTCCATTTTTATAACCTATGAATCCTCTTTTCACATTCTTTGTTTTGGCATTCTTGCTCTTCCTTACACATGATAGTTCTTGTCTCTTCTGTATGCTTTTAAAGTGCTCGTTCCTAATTTTTGAAATTCTTTGCCCCATCACCTCCACCACAT
Organism: Phascolarctos cinereus; assembly: GCF_003287225.1. Classification (NCBI taxonomy): domain Eukaryota; kingdom Metazoa; phylum Chordata; class Mammalia; order Diprotodontia; family Phascolarctidae; genus Phascolarctos; species Phascolarctos cinereus. The sequence goes on from NW_027555847.1 coordinate 402,679,896, forward strand.
AAAATCCTTTCTTTCAAGATTGAACTCATGAAATCTTTCCTGATTCCCCCTCCCCAAACACCTCTTCTCACCACCCCCATGCTGTTCTCATTGTACTTATTTATGTATCTTTGTCTCTTCTGAAAGCATATGTGTTTGTTGATGTCAGAGATTCTCATTTTTGTGTTTGTTTCTCCAGCAGCTAGTATAGTGTGTGATCCATAGTGCTAACTTTTGAGTCATTGATGTGTTGATCTTGGAAAAAATTACAAAGTATTTCCTGTCTAAAAAGAATCTAATTAAAGATCAGTGGAAATGATAACTTTATAACTAATTTACTAAAGCCAAAGTAAATTCAGGAGAGTTTATAATCATTAATATTTTATGAGCATCTAATTACATATATCACATATATCATTGATTTAAAGCTGAAATGGATCTGAGGTTATCCAAATTAGCCTGTAATTTCTAAAGTAAATGACAAAATATAAAAGCATTCTCAGATGAAGGCAATACTTTAAAAATGACATTTTAGCAACAGATTTCACCATTTCTACAGAGTATTTTTTAAAACAATTATTAAGTAACAACTACAACTGACGAGTTTTATATTCTACCTGTCCTTTTGCTCATCCTTTTTCTTTTAGGACAGATATGTCAGAGTTATCTGTCTTAATATGTTTTGGGTACTATATAGAATAACTACTTCTGATTATTGGTATAGGTGCTTCCAACAATAACAGAAATCATTTATCACTCTGCCTCCCCATGCTGTGTGATTCTTATCCATGTTCTATTAGGCAATCATCATAAAAGGTCCACTAATCTCTTGAGGCCTCCCTCACATTCTTAGGACCTACTTCATATTCTCTTGATGTTTCATATAATATAGATAATGCAGATGAACTATCCTCTTGTTTTCGTTTGTATTACTGTGTAATTAGCCCGTGTCTTTTTTTTTTTTTTTACTGTCATACATTCTTCTGATGACATTTTATGGCCCCTCTCCTGTTTTGTATTACAGCCTACTCACATCCATATCAGACTTCTTCATTTCTCTTAGAGTGATCTTCAACCTCAGTTTTTTATACTGTAATATTCTATGACTTATAGACATACAGCATCAACAGAAAAACAGTAGTACAAAGGTATACCTTTGTTTAGTTTCCTAAGGAAAATCCAACCCACTTATTCTTCATTTCTTGGCCCGTATGCTGATAAAAATAACTCAGTCGGATGAGCAATAGACTTTCCCCATCCACTTGTTTTTCATCCTTTGTAGAAAAGTTAGGTCAAACTCTTTTGAGAAGCTTTGCAGTTATCTGGGACTTAATGTAGTAATCACAGTATCATCTGTGAGCAGGAACATTTGGAGGACTTTGGCCTTCCAGTTTTATCCTTTAAATGTCCTTGAAGTAACTCTGTTCAGTTGTGTCTCTTGTAACTCTTTCTTATTTTCTTTTATTTATTTCAACATTCATTTGTAAAAAATTTTGAGTTCCAAATTCCGTTCCTCCATTCTCTTTCCTATTCCTCAAGAAGGCAAGCAATATTATATCAGGTATATGTGTGAAGTCATGCAAAACCTACATCCATCTTAGCCATGTTGCCCCTCCCTTACACCCCCAAAAAATAGCCCAAGAAAAATAAAGTGAAAAAAGTATGCTTCAGTCTGCATTCAGAGTTCACCAGTTCTCTCTCTGCAGATTATTTTTCATGAAAGTTTCTTGAAATTGTCTTGGATCAGGGGCAGCTAGATGGCGCAGTGGATAGAGCACTGACCCTGGATTCAGGAGGACCTGAATTCAAATGTGGTCTCAGACACATAACACTTAATAGCTCTGTGACCCTGGGCAAGTCACTTAACCCCATTGCCTAGCCAAAAGAAAAGAAATTGTCTTAGATCATTGTCTTGTTCAATAGCTAAGTTTTTCACAGTTGATCATCATTACAGTATTGCTGTTACGGGGTACAATGTTCTCCTGATTCTGCTCACTTCACTCTGCATCTAAGTCTTCCCAGGTTTTCTGAAGCCATCCTGCTCATCATTTCTTATACCACAATAGTTTTCCGTCAGGGCAGCTAGGTAGCGCAGTGGATGGAGCACCAGCCCTGAAGTCAGGAGGACCTGAGTTCAAATCCGGCCTCAGACCATACACTTGACACTTACTAGCTGTGTGACCCTGGGCAAGTCACTTAACCCCAATTGCCTAACAACAAAACACAAAAACAAAATAGTTTTCCATCACAATCATGTACCGCAGCTTGTTTCATCTGTTCCTCAATTTATGGGCATTCCCTCAGTTTCCAGTTCTTTGCAAATATATGTATATACATACATACATACATACATACGCACATACATATATATATATACACATGTACGTGTGTATGTGTGTATGTGTATTAGGCAGTTGGGGTTAAGTGACTTGCCCGGGGTCACACAGCTAGTAAGTGTCAGGTATTTGGTCTGAGGCTAAATTTGAACTCAGGTCCTCCTGACTTCAGGGCTGGTACTCTCTCCACTGCGCCACCTAGCTGCCCCTCTTTGCAAGTATAAAAAGAGCTTCAATACATATTTTTGTACATATAGCTCCTTTTCCTTTTTCTTTGATGTCTTTGGGATACAGACCTAGTAGTGGTATTGCAGGGTCAAAGGGTATGCACAATTTTATAGCCCTTTAGCCTTAGTCCCAAATTGTTCTCCAGAATGGTTGGACTAGTTCACAACTCCACCAAGAGTGCATTAGTGTTCTCACTTTTCCACGTCCCTTCCAGCATTTGTCATTTTCCTTTTCTGTGATATTATCTAGTATGATAGTTATGAGGTAGTACAAGCATTTCTTTAAACAATAAAACTAAAGTCTCTTCCAGTTCTAGATTTATGATCCTGTGAAACAACCAATTCCTCCATTTGCCTTTCCATAGAACATCTTTGAGCATATTTTCAATTAGGGGCAAGTTCCTTTTGTCTTCTCTTTTCATATATTGTAAGAATGTCAAGAGTATGATTGAGTTCCTCCAGGAATATGTCCATTAATCTTTGGGAAAGGAATTCATATGTAGAAAACCAATGGCTATGTTAATGTTTTTAGATGATAAGAAAACTGTGATCCTTAAATGTTCTCTATCTGCTTTCCTGCTGACAATTCTGCCATTCTTCCTGGAGGCAAATAAAACTAAGCATCGTTTTGTTTTTCCTTTGTTTTATTGGTTATTATGACCAAACAATTCATTATTAAACCTCTAACCTACTAATGATGAGTCACTCTGAGCTTGTGAAGGCTGGTCCTCAGAAAGTAGACATATTATGATGACAGGATAGTATTCAAACTCTTCCAAGTTGATGGAAACCTACCAGAGCTTCCACTCTGCTGGCATAACCTTCAAGAATTCATGAGTTATCCCTGTGCTGTAAATGACATGTTAGAAAAAGGAGTTAGTGGAGGAGTATGATAGAATATATAAAATTTTTTTAATTGAAAGGGAGCTTAGAAAGTAACAGCTATGAACATAAAGTTAAGGTTCTAGAAGTTTTCTTGAACCACTTCCTGGCCTTATTCTGAATATAACACATGACCTGGCTAAAAATGCATTTGCTAGCCTATTTTGATAAATGTGCAGACAGCTTAATGTTTTGCTCATTTAACTGACTCATTAGGGTTCCTAGTACATCTGATATAGATTTAGCATAAAATTCTGCCTTAGAAACAAGAATAAACACAAGCAGTTTTGCCAGGTTAAATGCTCTGGTTTCCTAAGAGCCCTAATGAAAACTGTAGTCTTTGGTGAAAGCCAGACAGCTGTCTTATGAATATGGTCAGTGTAGCATAAGGAGATCTTGATATAAAGCTGTGGTACATTTTACAACAAGCCAAGTATCCGTATAGACTTGTCCCAATCGCTGTCATTATTTGGTCCTTTAAAAACATTATTTTAAGCAAACCTACTTTGGAGGGATCAGTTATTTTGAAAGGGATAATAGTATAAGTGGACAACCATGTTTATATCAGGTTTTTGTAATCTTATGGTGGAGTTTGGTCATAATGTAGTGACAATACAGACTGATTACAAAATGATGTTAGTTGGGGCAACTGTATATAAATCACTCTGAACTAGGAAAAATTGTGCAAAATAAAAGCATGATTTTCCTACAAACACATTATGTTTTCATTCTTCATAAATCATTCTACCTTGGAATGTTTTCTGGTGAAAAACAGCTAGTTAAAAGGTGCTAAGATTGCCAGAATTAGTCTTGATTATGGATAAAACTAAACTTTAAAAGAATTTTTTAAAATTTACAATATTAAGTGATTCCGTTGGCTCATTATTTATTAAAGGTAATAGTTTAATGAGATTAAAAAATGTATTTAAAAGCAGCTGAAACCATAGGTGGTTTAGTACTGTAAGGATTATTCTGTAAGATAAAATATTTAAGCCTCAGTATGTGTTTTACGTTGGGTAGAAGTCATCTTATGGTAGAATCTCGTCTGGATCAGTTTCTACTGCTTTGTAGGGGGAAGAAAGCTTTTCAGATATCACTGGATTCTTTTAAATGTTGTTGTCAGTATAATAGCAGAAGGCAGGGGTCGGAAATGAAAATGAAAATTGCTTACTTCTACTAAGATTAATTATCAGGAGGGAACATAATTTCTGTTTTAAAATTATTCTATTTATGAAAAGGGAATATAGGGACTCTGGGTGCTTTGGAAGTAGTAGCCCAAAGAATAAGTCATATATTATGCTATCTCTGCAACTTTCTTAAATTTTATTATATTTTTCCATTTCCCAGACTTCCTCTTTAGATGTTAGTATGATGATCTCCAAGCTGCTTTTAACAATACAATTATGTCCTAAAATGGAATTTCACTTAAGTGAGAAATTTGGTGAAGACCTAAATGAAGACATGTGGGAATATGTATTTGCCCTTGATCTACTCTGCTGTCATCAGAAATGGGTTTGGACACATGATAATATCATAAGGTATGGTATTGCTTTGCTAAATAATAGAAGTAAAAGTTATAAAATCATTCATCTCTCTCATTTGGAAGTTACTTCATAGGTAAAAATAATTTTAGGGTGGTAATACCACTTACTGTGTATTGTGTTAGCCCAATGTGTGACACATTAGTAGGCACTAAACGTTTGTTGACTTGTTGACTATTCAGTATGAGAAATAAACTCTTCTCCAGGGAATATAATACAAGTGGACCCAGCTTATTGTGCACTTAGCATATAGAAATTCAAACTTTACAAAACCAATAAGCCAGGAAAGCACTTCTTTACAGTAAAAGTTCACTCTATTGTGCTTTGAAATAGTGAGATTTTATATCCATTTCAAATTATTTAAATTGCAAAAATTCAGTTTTTACCTACTTGAAAGTAATTTTATTGCATAGTTCAGAGTGCACTTGTGTTTTTAGACAAATGTGCAACAACTTTCAATATAACCCAAGAATGGTTATATATAGAAGGGTATTTGTTAGCATTAGAGAGGGGAGTGCAAGGGACCAAACTAAATTTACCTTAGTCTGCTAAATTTTTCCTCAAAAGAGAGTGCTTTTACCAACTCTTGTAGCTAATGATATGTTAGAGTAAACAATTCTTAATTTATTATCTATATAAGATTCTTGATTTGGTAAAATTTTGGAGGGTTCATACTTTCATTATCTCTTGATTTCATAGTAAAGAACTGTGGCCTGTCATGGATAAGTGGATAAAGCACAGAAAAGGACATTTGAACATTGCATACACTCCGGATATTATTGTAGCATTGATACTCCGACTAATTGGTGAGTTTTTGCTTATGTTAGCATTCATTGTCTTTCAAGTGATTTTTTTTAAGCACAAAATCTAATTAACGTAAGCAGTTTCTAAATTTAAGCTACTTTTGGGTTTACCTGTTGCATTGACTTTTGTTTTTAAGATGTTTAAGCTGTCAGGGAATTAGCATGTTTACTTTCCTAAAACATATTGCATTGTCCTTTCTTGGCTTTCTTGTCTATACATGAAGGGAGGATAATTCCTGTAGTTTCTTAAGAAGAAAACTTACAGGAAAGTGGGCAAAGAGGCAAAGGGAAGATTAAAAAAAGGAGAAAAAAGACAGAAACCTTGTTTCAGTGCGGGGAGGAGACACTCCTAATGAATTAAGAATGAAGAGAGAGAGCTGTAAAAAACAAAGATGGGTACTTTACAATGTGGATTATGTGTAGGGCTCAGGTGCTGAGTGAAACCACTCACTCATCCTACCTCAGGAGAAGGTAAGTCAGAGCTGCTAGAAACAGCTGACACACAGAAAAGTGGGAAGGCATGGGCTCAGGGAAAAGATTTTGAGGCCAATAGGAAAATATGGTCAAGGGGCAGGTATATATCAGTAATGAACTTCACAATCAGGGAAATAGGAAGAATCTTACCAGGAGGGAATATTCTTTCTATCCCCTGCAGAAATTAGCATTTTTCTAAGTGAAACACAACAACAACAAAAAGGAAGAGGTGGGGACGGGGGGAAGAGGGCAAGCTCTACAAGGCAATAATAAACTATTTAAGAGAGCCAAAATTGGTACTTCAAAAATTTTTAATTCTGTGAGGAATGCAGAGAATAAAGAAAGACTAAGTCTAAGGGCCATGAACCAATGAATAAAAAATACAGACAAAAAGGTAATATAAATGATGATAGTGAGGGAAAGAAATCCTTAATAGAAAATGAATGACTTTTGTATAATAATGATGACCAGCTACTGTCTGTCTTTATTGAAGATAAAATAAGAGGGAATCAAAGCGTGTGTACTACCAGTGTATTACCACACACTCACACTCACTCACTCACTCAGTCAATACTATGGTCTTAGCACTGTTCTGTTTGGTGGAAGATAACAAAAAGTAGTCCCTTTGCTTAGGCAGCTTACATGCAATCAGATGAAATAACACATATGTATATTAAATAAATACAAAATAAATATAATAGCAATTTTATGGGGAAAGGCACTGAACCTAGAGGGAGCAGGATAGGCTTCATGTAGGAGCTGGTCCTCGATCAGAATTTTGAAGAAAAACTAGGGATTCTCAATCACTAGGCATAAGCACCTGTTATGTACCAGACACTGGGGGATACCAAGAATGAAGCAATCTGTGCTCTTAAGGAACTTAAATTGTGATGGGGAAGAAGATAACAGGTGTGCATGAGATGGATATACAGAGTAAATAAAAAAGAAATATAAATAAATCTAAAATAGTTAAATATAAGGGAGGGCAATAGGAGATTTAGGGGGATGGATGGGGAAGAATCAGGAAAGCTTTCATCTAGAAGGCAGTATGTTAGCTGTGTCTTAAAAACAGAGAAATTCTATGAAGCAGAGGTAGAAGAAGTGCATTCCAGGTATGGAACATAGCCCAAGCAAAGGCATGGAAATGACAGATAGCATGTCATGTGTGACTAAATTTTATAAGGTTAGTTTGGCTGGATTGTGTAAAGGGGAGTAGTGTAAGGCTAGAAAGATTGGTCAGAAGTAGGTGTGAAGGATTTTAACATTCCAAACAGAGGAGTTTGTATGTGAGTCTAGAGGCAACAATGAGGCCCTGGAATTCATTGCACAAGGTAATAGTATGTGCTTTGGGAAAAATTATTTTGGCAGCTGTGTGGGGGGTGGACTGGGAAGAGACTTAAGAAAAGGAGGCCAATTGGGCCTTGAATTACACTGATGGCCTTGAGAGTGTAGAAATGTGAACATGATGTGGAGGTCAAAATCATTTTGAGTTGGCAACTGAGGTATTTTGAGGAGTCAGGTAAAGCAAAGGCTGCTATATACCTGACTAAATAGAAAGAAAGTGGTATCCCCAACAGAAATATAGATGATCAAAAAGGTGGGTTTAAGAGAAAAGATAATGAGTTCTGTCTTAAACTGGTTCAGTTTGGGATAGCTTCAGGGTTAGCTTTGGCAATGAGAGAAGAAAAAGAAATTGAAGGCATTAGAATAGGCGAAGAAGAAAGTAGATGACATGATGATATACTTAGATAATCCTGGAGAATCAAGTAAAAAACTACTTGAAATAATAAACAACTTTAGCAAATTTGCAGGCTATAAAATAAACCCACATAAATGATCAGCATTTCTATCTATTACCAACAAAGCCCAATAGCGAGAGATAGAAAGAGAAATCCCATTTAAACTTACTGTAGACATTACAAAATATTTAGGAGTCTACCTCCTGAAACAAACCCAGGAACTCTATGAACACAATTACAAAACACTTTTCACACAAATAAAATCAGATCTAAATAATTGGAAAAACAGCAGTTGCTCATGGGTAGGCTGAGCTAATATAATAAAAATGACAATCTTACCTAAGATAATTTACTTATTCAGTGCCATACCAATCAAACTACCAAAAAATTATTTTATAGAGTTAGAAAAAATAATAACAAGATTCATTTGGAAAAACAAAAGGTCCAGAATATCAAAGGAACTAATGAAAAGAAATGCAGGGGAAGGTGGCCTAGCAATTCCAGATCTTAAATTGTATTATAAAGCAGCAATCATCAAAACTGCTTGGTACTGGCTAAGAAATAGAGGTGGATCAGTGGAATAGGTTAAATATGCAAGACACAGTAGTCAATGACTATAGTCTATTATTATTTGATAAACCCAAAGACCCCAGCTTCTGGGATAAGAACCCACTCTTTGAAAAAAACTGCTGGGAAAACTGGAAAAGAGTATGGCAGAAACTAGGCATAGACCCAAATCTCACACCATATACCAAAATAAAGTCAAAATGGGTTCAGGACTTAGATATAAAGGCTGATACCATAAGTAAACTGGGAGAACAAGGAATAGTTTACCTATCAGATCTATGGAGAACAGAAGAATTCATGACCAAACAGGAGATAGAGAACATTATGAAAAGCAAAATGGATAATTTTGATTACATTAAATTGAAAAGTTTTTGCAGAAACAAAGCCAATGCAACTAAGATTAGAAGGAAGGTAGAAAATTGGGAAATAATTTTTACAACCAGTGTCTCTGATAAAGGCCTCATTTCTAAAATATATAGAGAATTAAGACAAATTTATAAGAACACAAGCCATTCCCCAATTGATAAATGGTCAAAGGATAGGAACAGACAGTTCTCAGATGAAGAAATTAAAGCCATCTATGGTCATATGAAAAAATGCTCTAAATCGTTATTGATTAGAGAAATGCAGATCAAAACAACTCTGACGTACCATATCACGCCTATTGGCCAACATGACAAAACAGGAAAATGATAAATGCTGGAGAGGATGTGGGAAAATTGGAACACTAATACATTGTTGGTGGAGTTGTGAAATGATCCAACCATTTGGGAGAACAATTAGGAACTATGCCCAAAGGGCTACAAAAATGTACATACCCTTTAATCCAGCAATAGCACTTCTAGGGCTACATCCCAAAGAGATCAAACAAATGGGAAAAGGACCCACATGTACAAAAACATTTTTTGTGGTGGCAAAGAATTGGAAATTGGGAAGATGCCCATCAATTGGGGAATGGCTGAGCAAGTTGTGGTATATGAATGGAATGGAATACTATTGTGGTATAAGAAATGATGAACAGGCTGACTTCAGAAAAACCTGGAAAGATTTATGTGGTCTGATGCTGAGTGAAGTGAGCAGAACCAAGGGGACTTTGTACACAATAACAGCCACGTTATGCAATGACTAAGATTGTTAAACTGAACCCTTCTCAGCAATACAAGGATCTAAGACATCTCCAAAGGCCTCAGGATGGAAAATGCTGTCCACATCCAAAGAAAGAACTATGGAAGTCGAATCGCTCTCACTTATTTTTACCTTCTGTTGAGTTTTGTTTCATCTTTCTGATGGTTCCTCCTATGGGTTTTAATTTTTACTTACAACTTCACTAATGTGAAAATATGTGTAATGGGTATGTAAATGTAAAGCCTGTATCAGATTGTGTGCTGTCTTGTAGAGGAAGGGGGAGAAAAATTTTCAACTCAAAAGCATATGGAAGTGATTGTTGATAAATCAAAATAAATTAATGGAATAGCTACAGGGTCTCGAGGTGGAAATGTGAAACATGCATTTGGACATGTGTACCTGTCTCTTCGTGAAAAGAGTAGGGCTAAGTATATAGATATACCGATAGGTAAATATATAGGTACATTGATAGAAACACACACAAATATACACACATTCACTCACTCACTCACTCACCCACCCTTCCCTGCATTTTGAGAAAGTTATATATGGTGGTCCAGCAAAGGAGACAGAGCAAAAGCAGGCAGATAGACAGGTAGCAGGATAACACAGAGAGCCATGTCTTGAAAACCCAATAACAAAGTGAGTAGAAAAAGGGAGTGGTCAGTATTGTCAAATTCTGCAGGAAGGTCAAGAAAACAGAAAAAATCACCAGATTTAGTAAATATACCAAATATACCATTGGTCACTTTGATAAGAGCAGTTCCATTTGAATAATGAAGTCTTAAGACAGATTGTAAAGTTAAGAAATGAGAGGAGAGGGAGCGGCGAGGTGGCATAGTGGATAGAGCACCAGCCCTGAGTTCAAATTTGGCCCCAGACACTTGACACTTACTAGCTGTGTGACCCTGGGCAAGTCACTTATACCCAATTGCATCACTTAAAAATGAGAGGAGAGAAACTGATCAGTTTTGCTTTTTGACTTATCTAATTACTAAGCCAAGTAAATTATTAGTTTAAAATAAGCTTGGTAACTCAAAAGAAGTGGGAAGTAAATAAGTTAATAATTCTCTGAAGAAAAGAGCACTGCCTAAATTATACTTCATAGAGTCTAGGCTGATATTGACCAGAGAACGTGGTTAGCAAATGATGAAATTGTTAAGGATTGTGGATTCAAACAATAGGAGCGTTAGATAATACAAATTCATTTTATTTAGTACAAAAGGCACTGAATTTGGAGATGGCAGAGATAGAACTCAAGTCTTGAGATGTCCATCTTCAGTCAAAGTCTCTACTCCTTTCCCTTTGTTAACTCTTTATAATCTGGCTTCCTAGCTGATCATTCAACTACTACAATAGCTTTCTCCAAGATTACCATTGATTTCTTAATTGCCAAGTCTTTTCTTGATCCTCATCATTCTTAAATTCTTTTTAGTGTTTGACTTTATTGATCACTTTCTCAACCTTGATACTCTCATCTCTGTAGATTTTCTCAACCCTGCTCTTTCTTCTGGTTGTCCTCCTACCCATCTTACCACTTCTTAGTCTCTTTTGCTTTATCTTCATCCAGGTTGAACTACCTGGATATTCCCCAGGGCTTTGTCTCTGATCTTCTCCTCTGTTTTCTCTGTATTATATCCCTTTGTGATCTCATCACCTTCCATAAGAATAACTATCATCTCTATGTAGATGAATCCCAGATCTATATATCTGGCAGTAATCTTTCTTCTAAACCCAAACCACCAACTCCCTTTTGTACATTTTGAATGGATATCCTATAGACATCTCAAACTTTACCATGTTCTAAACAGAACTCATCATCTTTGTTCCCAATTTTACCATTACTGCCCAGGACATCACTATCCTCCCAGTCACCCAGGCTCACAGCCTCACCATTATCCAGGATTCTTTACTCTTGGCCACCCCACATACATATTCAGTCTGTCGTCATATTGTGTTATTTTTTTCCTTCACAACATCTCTTGTACATATAACCTTCTCTCCATTCATACAACTGCCACCCTAGTATAGGCCCTTCTCATCTCACGCTTAGACTATTGCAGTAACTTTCTAATTGCTCACCTACCTCAGTTCTCTCTCCACTGCAGTCCATCCACTACTCAGCAGCCAAACTGATCTTCTGAAAACACATATCTGACCATGTTATCTTACTCCCTTATTAAACTCCAGTGGCTCCCAGTTACCTCCAAGATCAAATGTGAAATCCTCTGTTTTGGTATTTAAAGACCTTCACAACCTGATCCCTTTCTCTCTTTCCAATCTTTTTAAAATACTTTAGTCTCCTCCATGCACTCTGTGATACATGTAATCTGGCCTCCTTGCCATGGTTCATCCGTGGCAGTATATCTTGTCTCTTGTATTTTCACTGCCTATGCCCTATGGCTGGAATGCTCATTTTCACAGCCTTCTACTTTCCTTGCCTTCTTTTTGAGAGTCATCTCAAATTCTGCTCTCTGTAGGAGGCCTTTGACACCCTTCTCCCCTGCCCCTTCCCCCCACTTGCTCATCCCTTCCCTCTAAGATTACTTTCCAGTTATTTTCATTTTCCCCCTTCTCCCCCTTTTTCACTGTAGCTCTCATTGTTTCCTTGTTGGGAATAAGAGCCCCTTTAAGGCAGAAGCACTGCCGTCCTTTGTATCTCCATTGCTTAGCATGGTGCCTGGCACATAGTAAAGCACTTGACAAATTCTTGTTGACTGGTTGACTGAAAAATCTTCTGATCATAAAACAAATGGTTCTCTGAATTAGTAATTTCATTAGTGGAATCCAGAGTGAGAATTTTTTTTTTTTTAACTAACATTACTGAAAAATAATTCAGAATTTTTCCACAGAGAGTCAGGGTAACAGTAAAATTCACTTTAGTTGCTACACAATAATATTATTTGACTATGTAGCCTTTTTTTAATGAACATTGTCAGTTTTAATATCAGTTAAAGACTAATTTGTGAAATGCTTTAACTGACATTTGAATCATAGAGTTTTAGAGCTACTATGTGGGATGATGGAGATCTAATCTACCTCCCCCTCATTTTATAGATTTTGTAAGGTTAAGTAACTTGTCCAAGGTCTATATTTAGTAGCAGAACAGCAAAAGAACCCAAGTCTCCTAACTTATGTTAACATTAGACACAGAACATTAGACACATAATGAAAAATGAATGACATTTTTAATAAAGAACATTTTCCTTCAGCAGGTATTTGTTGAATGTTTCCTTGTGTGCCTAATCCTATATTGGGGGCCTTGGGAATACAAAAGAAATATAAACAAACCATGACCCCTGCTTATAAGGAGCAGACCTAAACAGTATCTATCCAATGGGCAATGAGTCATTGGGGACAAAGAGAAAATGGAGAGAACATCCCTGCACATGGTAAAAATCGCTTTAGGAGGCACAGTCTAACAAATATATCTTTCATCCATATGCTTTGAATTCTTATTTCACACTGCTTTGCTAAAAAGAATGAAATACTACTGGGTAGAGGAAAATGGCTTTAACAAACCAGTGTGGAAAAAGCCTATATTTTGTTCAACTTGATATTATGAAGTTAAATCAAACTGCAAACCAACAACAACGAAATTTGTTCAGCCATCATTGTTAACTTATATATTCATAAATGTTCATTGGATTAAATCAAATTTGTGATCACAAACTGGTTATCTCTTCTCAATCTGGTTATCATCTCGTCAAATCCTCTTCGTGCCCTGGTTCCTACTAGCCTTCCATTTTTATTGTTTCCAAAGTTGTAATCTACCTATATCGCTTTTACTGTTCCATTCTCCTGAAAATTTTCATTTTACCTTATTTAAAATCCCACTAAGCTGATCTTTGAAGAGTTATATCTTTGGTCTACATTTTTACACTAACTTACTTCCTTTGCTGATGTCTTACTCTTTACTTTGTTTAGCACAGGCACATTTCTATTCTCCATCCAGTCATCTCATCTGTTTCTGAGCCTTATGTCAGGTCACATTACATTCTCAGAGACATCTCATTTCACAATTATTCATTTCTTTTGCTTCCTTCATTCAAACAGCTTATGAAAGCCTGCCTCTTCCAGCAAGCATTCCCAATTGGAAAAGAGGTAACCATTTTCCTCCAGTCTTACACTATCTTAGAAAACTTGCAAACTCATAATCATGCCTTCATTTACTCTGCTTTGTACTTAATCTCTTTGCTCTTATATCCTTAATGTATTTATCAAAGTAGAAAAGAGGACAGACCATTTTATTCTTCTTACATAAGACTATTAAGTCATGATCGTGACCAAAATTGATTTTTTGAATTCTGGAATAGACTACCTATCTATTTCAACTTCATATATCCACATTAACCTCAACACATGTTGAGTATTATTTGGACAAATATTTTGCTAGGTACCATGCTGAGTATCAATAAGGATAACTTGATAATTTAATTTCACTTAACAATATTATTGAGTGTCGAAAAGAAGAGTGTATTTTCTATGGAAGAGGTAATAGGGAGCCACTGGAGTTCTTCAATAGAGATGGGAGAGTGACATGATCATACCTATGATTATATAAAGTACTTGGGTGGCTACTTTATGGTAATTGGATTAGAGATAGGTGACACTCCAGTCTGGGAGACCAATTGAGGATACTTATTACAATAGATTAGATAATAAATGATAAGCTAGGATGGTGGCAATAGGATTGGAGAGGAGGGAGATATATGGAAAAAAAATTGTAGAAATGACAAAATTTGGTAACTGGTTCAATATGTGGGTGAATGAGAGTAAAGAGTTGAGGATGTATGATTGGAAGGAGCAGTACTCAACAAAAATAGAGATGTTCAGAAGAGAGGATTCGGAAGAAAATCTTAAAATTTCTGTTTCAGACATGTTGAATTTTAGATCCTTACAGGACAGTTAGTTCAAAATGTTCACTAGGCTGTTGATGAGAGTAGAGCTTAAAAGAAAATTTGAGAAGGCAGTAATCACTTTCATATAAGGTGGGGGTAAGGGAGATGATCAGGAAAGATTTCATGATGGGATTGTTATCTTAACTGTGACTTAAATGAAAAGAAATATTTCAATTGACAGAGATGAGGGAAAAAATACTTTACAGTGTTATGGGGAAAACCTGTTATAATTCAAGAGGAAATATAAAGATGCCTGGTATTCAAGGAGTGACAGTCTTTTTGGAGAGATGAGAGTGACACAAACAAAACAAAGGAGAACACAAGGTTTTATACATCCTACGAATTGTGTTATTGACCTTAAGTACAGTAAATTCAAGGATTTTTTTTTCTTAAAGTCTGATATGTTTCTCTGGGTCCTTAATTGAGAGAACTGAAGAGCCCCAAATAGAGATAACTTGAGAATTAGTGGTCTGTCTAAAAGTCATGATGAAAAAAGAGCCTGGAAAGCATCTTTAAGGAGATCATCAAGGAAAACTACCCTGAGGCCCTAGAGAGTAAAATAGTCATTGAAAGAATTGAAAGAGTCCACCAATCACCTTCTGAAAAAGAGGTGACTGAAAATGCCGAGGAATATTGTAGCTAAATTCCAGAATTATCAGGTCAAGGTGAAAATCCTGCAGGCAGGCAGAAAGCAACAATTCAAATATCGTGGACCCATAGCCAGGATTACATAGGATCCTTTGCAGCTTCTACATTAAAAGATTAGAGGACTTGGAATATAATATTCTATAAGGCAAAGGAGCTTGGATTACAACCAAAGTTCAACTACCCAACAAAATTGAGCACAGTCTTTCAGGGGAGGAGATAAACATTCAGTGATATAGGGGACTTCCAGATTTTGCTAATGAAAAGACCAGAGCTCAGTGGAAAATTTAATCTTCAAATACAAGATTCAAGAGAGGCATATACAGGTAAACTGGAAAGGGGGAAGACAAAACAAAGCAAAACGTTATTCAATAAGGGTAAACTCTTTACCACCCTAAAGGGATATACATAAATAGAGGGGGATGGGTTTAAGTTGACTTTGATGTGATGATAAAAAAACCTAATGAAGTGGTGAAAAGGAAACTGTAATGGGAGAAGAGGAAAGGAGGAGGCAGAAAAGGATACATTCCATCACATGAAGCTACACAAAGACGTATTACAATAGAGGGAAAGAAGGGAGGGAGATCAACATTGTTTGAACTTTACTCTCATAGGATTTGGCTCAAGGAGAGAATACCATACTCAGGTATAGAAATCTAACTTGCCATATAGGCAGTAGGAGGGGAAAGGAGAAAGAAAAGGGAGGGGGCTGATAGAAAAGGGAGGGCAGCTTGAGGGAGGCAGTGATCAAAAGCAAAGTAATTAGTTGCATATAAAGGTAAGCTTTCCCTACCATGTGAGGAAAAGATGTGTTAAATGTGTCCTAAAGCATTTTTATTTCAGGAGACATTAGGTGCCTGTTGTGTTCAAGGAATTGTTTTAAATTATGAGGTTAAAAAGACAGATAGGACTGCTTTTTAAAAGGCTTATATTCTAATAGGAGGAAATGACATGTATACAAATAACTACAATGAAAGGCAAGTACTATGTTTTCAAAGAGAAAGCATTTCCAGTTAGGGGTAGGGGATGGTACTCATGGGATTGTGAAGGAAGGCTTCAATGGTAAAAGTGATACCCAAGTTGGATATTTAAGGAAAACATATTTCAAAACAAGGGAAAGGGAACTCATTACTGATAATAAATGCAAGTTAAAATATGATAGCTATTAGAAAGCTTACTAGGAGGAGGATGGCACCATCAAAACAAATAGGAAAAATGAGAAGGACAGAGTTTTCGAAGATAAAATAAATTCAGATTGGGGTATGTTTTTGAGGTGGAGGTAGGCCATCAGACAATTAGAAATCATAGAATTGGCAATAATAAGGCTAAAGTTGTGGAGAGAAGTGGTAGGTGGAGTTTTAGGAGTTACCTACATTGGGGTCATAATTGAAATTCATGGAGTGAATGAGATCACCATAGTAAAGAGACAGTCAAATGAGGAGAAACAAAGATAGAACTTTGGAGTGTACCCCCATTTAAGGAATAACTCTGGGAGGTGCTGGTAAAGGAAACAGGAAGGAAGGCAGTCTGAGGAATGATATCTTGAAGAAATATGGTTTACATTGTTAGATGCCTGAGATTGGTAAAGGAGAAAGACAGAAAAGAAGACAGAAAAGGACTTAGCCTTACGGTGGTCATGAATGATTTAAAGAGAACTGTTTGAATGGAGTTGAAAGGACATTACATAGGCGCACTATTTTCAACTTTCTATTATGTGATCTTTTTTCCCTTTATAGAAAGTTGAACTATGTACTATAAATGCAACTGTGGATGTGGTCATTTTGGTTTGTTTGCTGTTACGTGATGATACTTCAAGGGAAGACTTGGAAGAATGGGAGAAAAGGAAATGAAGAGATTAGTTTTGAATTCTTATTGAAAGTAGCTTATACTTAATGAAAGATATCTTTTATGTGTTGATTTTTTTTCTTACAGGTCGTTTAGGCCAACTAGGTTTAAAGGAAGGATTTTCTTCTGCTGTGAAAAATATCAGTTCTGTGATTTGTATGTTCATACAACATTCAAATGAAGAAGGTAAAAATAGTTTTATAAAAATCATTAAAATCATTATGCTTTTTTTTATTATACTTCTTAACCTTAAGTCTTATCTCTGTTGATAAGCATAGATTTTACAGAAGAGAAATTAAGCTAGAAGAACAGCAAGAACACCGTGTAGGTTTTTAGTAATACATTTTAGTTTTCTCAGAAGCTATAGTATTAGACTTAATTCCTACTGTTCTCTTAGCATTGATATATTTTATCACTAGAGAAAAGAGAACTCAAATCTTGATCTATCGAAGGTCTCTCTACACATCACAGAGCCTTTATAAATACAGTTTTTCTTTGTGCTGATATCCTTCAATGTAATTTGTATCATAATTGATTTTGTATTTGTATATATTTGTTTTTCATGGGAAGAGTTCAAAGTTCAAAGTAATCCTTTTGCCTACTATGTGATCCCAGTACAAAATGATCTGTTTTTATTGTGGAGAAATTGAGGCCTAAAGAGTATATGTAACTTCAAGTCCTTAAGCAAATTTGAAGCTCGGTGGAATTTGGCCCTCAGATATCTTAAATGATGGCTCCCTCCCCATGAAATCATGATTATTTTAGATATGAGTCATGGTCAAATTGCTCCATTAAGACTTTAGATCTAGCCTGATGGTTTTTGCTGTATCTCTACAGTTCCTCCTGACTTATTCTTTTCAGGATATTGCGTATCTCTGTCTCTCTGTATAAGGCACTTAGCATAGTTCCAGGCATGTAATAGGCACTTAACAAATACTTGTTTCCTTCCTCTGTGCAAGAATATAGTGACGTACATGAACTAAGACTGAAGAAGAATTGAGTGAGATCCAAGACCAAGTCTTTTTAGTGTGTAGATAAGCCATAAGATAGTGGGAGTTAGAGCTACAAAGACCCATAGAGATCATCTAATTCCTTAATTTGTAGTAAAGAACATGAAAGTGCCCAAGGTCACACACCTACTTTGTGGGTGAGCTAGGATTCGAACCTAGATGCCCTGCCTTTAAATGTAGTATTCTCATCACTGTACCTTACTGCCTTTTGGATTTGTCATGCCATCCAGGGCTACTGTAGCCCGCACTGCTTTCATTGATTTTGATTATTTTTTTCTCTTGATCTTTTTTTAAAATTTTCATTTATGGAAGAAAGTATATTTCATGGTATCCAAATTATATAAATAGGCTATCATATGTAAATTTTTCAAAAATTCTTAATACAGTCTTTGAGAGCTTAAATAATAATGACTGCCTTACACTCTTTCCAGATGTACCCTGGAGTATTCAGTTAGCAGCTGTATACGCTCTTTGTGACTTGAGTCCCAGCAATCCAGCAGAAGTGTCCAAGGTACTAGAAAATTGGACAAGAATGACCACAAAGAATATTCCCTCTGCTGTTATGAGCTGCTTAGCTGAAGTCAGCTTGTTGTGTGCAGCAGACCTCAGCTAAACCACGGAGGAGAAAGACAGTGCATCTGTCCAAGTGCCTTTTTGTCTTTATCAGAAGAGTTGGTTGATATAGTTGAGAAATGATCAAAGCAATACCAACAACAAAACCAGGCAAAAGACAGACATTCCTTATTGTTGTAGGCAGAAAAGAAAAAGTAGGATTGACTTTATTCTAGAAGGCATGTCCTTCACAAAATTATCATATTATTGACTATACATTTCACATAAGCCTGACAAGTTTTAAATGATGATGGGTTGAAGTATTGTATTATGATCAGATAACAAAAACTTGAACTTTGCCCTTTTTGCTGCAGAAAGTATGTTTTTTAGTGTTGGCTTTTAAAAAATATATATGTGACATTTTAAATTTAATCTAACAAAATGAAAATGCTATTGGTTCTTGAACTGAAACAGTTTCTGGACTATGCACTCAAGACTAGAGAATTATATAGCTAAAAAAGACTTGGATAGCAGAGTCTTCCGTTACTGAGCCTAGGGATGGGCTACAAAACTGTATTTTTTGTTTTTAGTGGGCTTCTGGAGAGAATGAAAGACAAAGCTCTTGCCAGAAATTCATTTTAACTTATTTTCTCCTCATTTGTAAACTTCAGTAAAACTGTTCAATTTCATCCTATTGTAGCAGGAAAGGGCATCTGAGAAGTAAAACTAAACTCTAAATGCAGTTTTATGTATCAATTATATGTATATAGAAGATTCAGAGATAACCAGCAGATCTCTGTGTATGTTTTGTATGTACAGTATAATGCTATAATGTGTTTCACATTTGATGATGTTCCACTTTGGGAATTTTAGTGTTTGTATATAGAAAAGGGGTTTAATAACTCACCATGGTTCTGATTTGTCTTGTATTCATCATTTCTTAAAATGCCTGTACATGTACATGTTCTTTGTTGTTTTTTATAATAAAAACAAAATGAACCGTGCAAACTGTCTGTATCAGTAAAGAATAATACTTGTCATCCTTTATTCCTATAAATATTGAAAATAGATGGTAGACACAGAAACTTCTTTAGAAAATCACTTTTTGGTTATGTGGAACACTGGTTGCTTTCGAGACCTATTCATACTAATTCTACTAATACTAGTCCTAATATTAGAGCTACTAATACTAATTAATTTCTGTAATACTAGTTCTACTAATACAGTCCTTCTCATACTAATTTTTCAAATACTAACAGCTTACATTTTATAGCACTTCAAAGGTCTGTAAGGTTATATGTACATGTGTATACACACATGTATATGTATGTATGTATATTTATACACACATATGTAGTCCCATCATTTCAATCCTGTCTTACTCTTCATGACCCCATTTGGGGTTTCTTGGCAGAGATACAGGAGTGGTTTACCATTTCCCTCTCCAGCTCTGAAGTCATTTTTGAATTCAGGTCTTCCTGACTCCAGGCCTGGTGTTTTATGTACTGTGCCACCTAGCTGCCCCTACAGACACACAAAGGCAGACAGCTAGGTGGCACAGTGGATGTGTGTGTGTGTGTGTGTGTGTGTATATATATATATATGTATATATAAGCACTTAAAGACATCTGTGACTATATCCATCGATATCTGTCTTTCTGTCTACTTAAGCAATTAAAGAGATTTCTGACATTTTATTGGTGTGGATACTTCATCAGTGAAGATTGTGGCGCCTCCATTCTTTACTAGGTGGTCTTCGAGTTACTTGACCACCCTCCCCCTGCCCTCTAGTCATCATTTGCTGTTGAGCCTCACTGACCTTTGCCACGTTTGTCCTGCAATGACGGACTTTGTTGCCAGTGTTTGAAACCTTTCTAGGCTAATGTAGAGTCTTCCCAAGCTATATTACATTGACCTAGTCATGATCATACTTTCACACCAGTTTGAGGCATCAGGATGAGACTTCAGTAATGCATTTGTAACCTGTTTATTCTTTCCTAGTGTATTTCAGTAGTAGAACAGATGTAATACCAAGAAAAATTTTTTAAATAGTTTGTGGTATTCTCTTGAATGTCTTCTTACTAGAAATCTATGTTATTGTTTGACATTTGTCAAACAGTTGCAGGTTTTTCCTTCACAATGGCCATTTGCTCTTTAAAAAAACTGAAGTTTTTGAACTCAAGAATTGATATTCTACATTTAACATGTCTTTTTGTCTTAATTTTTTAAATTCTAAAATTTAGTGAACACCAAAAGAACATTTCCATATACAAATAGAACAGGAAACCATCACGTGACACTGCAAATCTCTGTTACATAAAATTGCTTTTAATACCAGTATATAATGTAATCATTACTTTTAAAAAATACAATATATTAGTGCCTTTGGTTTTTCTATCTCTTAAATTCATAGTATTTCCCCCCTCCCTCCTCCCAGACAACCATCTCATAGAAGAAAGAATGTTTATAGGAGGAAAGGGAAAAAAAATTAGCTAAAAGCAATAAATACATTTAAAAAGTCTTGAAAATATGCAGTATTCTGCTTTCATGGACTTCCCACCTTTGCGAAGGAGTGGTTGGGGGGGATAGGGTGGAGTATTTCCTTATGTCTCTTTTTTTGGGGCCATCTTTCTTTGTAATTTTTAAATTTAAATGTAAATTTTTAAATTTAAAATTTAAAATCAATTGTTTTATAGTTCTTTACATTTGTGTAGTCTTTTGTGTATATTGTTTTCTTTGCTGTTTACTTCACTGGGCATCGTAGTATAAGCTTTTCCATGTTTTCTGTAGTTATTCATCACTTCTTAGAGTACTAACATTCCATTATGTTCATATTCCACAAACATTTAGCCATTTTCTGTCCAATGTATCTTGAGATGACTTACCAGTAACCAATTAAATTCCTTTAAGTGATAATAGGACTAAAGGGAGATGGTATGTTAATCCAATTCACAGCTGACAAAGCTGAGAAGGATAGCTAACTTCATGAAAGGAGCCAAAAGGATCTTTATAGGCAATACAGCATTAGGCTGAATTTAATATGACAGAATTCAGCAATTCAGTAGGGGTAAATGTAAAGTCTTCTGCTTAGAAAAAATAGAGGCACAAGGCATTGTTTTGAAAAATACCTGTGGATTGCAAGCTCAATGAGACAGCAATGTGATGTGGAAGACAGCACATTCCTGGATTGCATTTATGAGAGGCATAGCTACAATGAATAAGAAGTTGATGATAGTCCCACCATTCTCTGTTCTTATTAGATCTCATCTGTGGTACAGGGTTCAGTTCTAAGCAATGTGGATTAAGATAACTAAGAAGTGTAACGGTTTCCAAAAGCAGACAGCCCAGATGGTGAAGGGCTTTGATGCCATGCCATATGAGGATTAGTTGAAGGAACTGCGTCCATTTGTTGCTTGGTTTTGTCCAATTCTTTGTGACCCCATTTGGGGGTTTTCTTGGCAAAGATACTAGAGTAGTTTGCCATTTCTTTCTCCAACTCATTTACAGGTGAGGAAATGGAAACAAACAAGGTTAAGTGACTTGCCCAGGTTCACACAGCTAATAAGTCTCTGAGGCTGGATTTGAACTCAGGTTTTCCTGACTTCAGTACCCTCCCCCCACCCCCTCCCTATTCCACTGTAGTACCTAGTTGCTTGCAGGCATATTTAATCTAGAGTATAGAAGATTGCAGAAGAAAATAGGAGGTGGGTATTATTCTCATTACGCATGAGAAAATGGAGGAAGACGGGTTAAGTGACTTGCCCAGGGTCACATAGCCAAAAATGATATAAGGCTGGATGTGAACTTGGATCTTACTAATTCCTGGTTCAGTGCTCTGTATACTGTACTAGAGCTCATTTCATGAACTGATGAATCTAACATCAGTGGATCTTGAGACTTCGGGTGTTTTATTGCATCATGGCATTCCCCCCACCCACCCAATATTTCTGTTAAGAGCTTCATTATCCTCCCAGTCACCCAGGTTCGCAACTTTGTAATTGTTCTTGGCTCTTCTTCCTCCCCGGGCATTCCTACCCTACGTCCAGTTATGCCAAGTCTTGTCCATTTGACCCACAATATGGAGGTCTTACATTTATCCCCTTTTCTCTGCTCCTATAGTCATTGCCCTAGCTCAGGCTCTCATAACTTTTTTGTCTGGATTATTGCATTAGCTTCCTACATAATTGATATCCCTGTTTGCAGCTTCTCTTTCCAATCAATCCTGCACACAGCTGGTGAACTGATAATCCTAAAGCATATTTCTTTTCCTCTTTGTATCACCAACACCTAGCACAGTGGTTTGGTGCTTAATATGCAGTTAAATGACAGTTGATTGATGTCTCTCCTTTCTTCAAGAAGTATCAGTGGCTTTCTTCGGATTTATTACACATTACTCTCCTTCAAGCATTCTTATGCTTCTTCCAGACTGGCCCACTTGATTCCTGTTCCCTGTATGACATCCCATTTCTTATGTCTGCATCTTTGCTTAGACTAACCCTAATTCCTGGGATGCACTCACTCCTTCAGGGATTAGCTACATAGGAGGTGTATGGGGTGTTCCGGAGGACTAGCACCTCAGGTGTGGGGGTTTGCCGAGCCTTCTTCAGGGCTGCTCATCCACCTTTGGTTTCCACCTTCACCCAACTCTCACCTGTGGCTCCAAGAACCTGTAGCATGCACAGGGGCCACACCCTTGTAAAACCCTCTTGGCAGATCGGCTAAACCAGGATGAGGGTAATCAGCAGGCTTCTAACTGGTGGGTGAGTTATGGCGATGTCAATCCCAAACACGTAAAACCTTCCCCTGGAGTAATAGGTGGATGAGAACAATTTGTTCCAGTGGAGAGAGTGGCTGAAGCAGGTGCTATGGAGCACCTAAAGCTTAGTCAGACATTGAAGATGCTAAAATCATCCGTTGCACCAGGGGTCATCACCAGTCTTCTTGACTTTTGTCCTGCTACTGGACCTTGATGACTCTAGGAAAGAGTAAGGATGACAGCTGGGCAGCTCTGCCTCACTTAAATCCAATTCACTTGCAAGTCAAGGTGACCCACCCAGTGATGTTATTGACCTCTTCAAAAAATGAAGAACAGACAAACAACAGGAGGTCTATTGTAATCCTCCCAGCGCTAGTGCCCTATCCCTTCCTAGAAATTGCTGTGTTTTTACTTTATATATATTTTGTATTTATCCATATTCATGTTGTTTTTCTCCAAATACAACGTATGTTCATTAAAGGGCAGCCAGAACTGTTTTGTTTTGTTTTGTTTTTTGGATGGGACTAAAGGTAGGGGTAGGTATTTGTATTCCCAGCATTCCTGGCACAAAGGAGATGCTTAATAAATGTTGAACGTGTGTAAAGGATAGAAATCTGTGAGGACTTGTACACAGGAGAGGGGGTAGGAGGAAAGAGGGGAGGGAGAGAGAGGAGAGGGAAATAGGAGAAGCAGAAAGCAGTGAGGGAGAGGGAGGGAGAAGAAGAGATGGAAAAAGAGGGAGAGAGTCAAAATATGAGAGGAGGAAGCCAGAGAGACAGACAGACTTGGGGGGGGCATATGATCTAGCTAGGGAGTGGGAGATTCTTAAGCCAAAGTTTTCAAGCACATCTTGAGTCTGAAGGCAGAGCCAAAACTAATGCTGTTCAATGCCACAGATTAGAGAAGGTGACTGAAATTGTTGACTGTGCCTCAGTCATTTCACTGTGTCAGGCAGTGAGGTCATCTTTCTGCACAGAGGATACAGCCTAATTCAAGGCATGACTAGGCTACAAGAAAATAAAAATAAATGGGACTAAGCAACTGATTCACTTAATCAAAATTAGAATATTGATCAATTGCTGAGAAATTTTTTTTCTATCTCTAACACTAGTACATTTTTATATCTTTTAAGTAGTTATTTTAGATATAGGAAGTGCCCTTCACTACAGTGCTTTAGGATGCCTTCTTTAAAGAAAACCTTGGAATGATGCATTATGTAATTATCACTACTCATTTTGTTTTTAACATTAAAAAAGATAGCAAAACCTACTGTTTTGCCAGCAGAGGGTGCTCATTCCAAATGCAAGCCAAACGCTTGCAGAATGACCAAAGGCACCTTAGTTTGAGTCAAACTGGTCTTCAAAAAGTTGCTTTATGAAAGGTTTTTATGTAAAAAGAAATATATTGTCACTAATTTTGGGCATTAAATGTTATTCTTTGTAATTTTCACCCAGTGACCCTGAAAGGATCTGTGTTGATCTTTAGTTTGTTGTTGTCATTTTCAGTAAGCCATAAGTGGCCTGTTTCTGGGTGATCTTAAATTGTCCCACCTTTAAAGGAGGAAATGCCATATATAAAATCGGTTGGTCATGTGAGTCTAATTAAGATAGGATGTTGAAACTTGCCTATGCAACTTAGAACCTATTCTTCAGATAGTGACATTGAGCAAAACACATTCAGCTTAAAGGGACCTTAAAAATCATCCAGTCCAATCCTCTCATTTTGAAGATCAGTATACTGACATGCAGAGGGAGGAAGTGATTTCCTCAAGGTCACAAACAAATACCTTTAAAATGAATATCTTCTTGCAACAAGATATCTAAGTCCTTTTTGATTATTTCAAGGAACTTCCAATTCAGTAGAAACACCAATACAATTACGCCTCTCTTCAAACAAGCCTAGTATATGAAGATCCAGATGAAAAATATGAAGTAAAGGTGATTGCTTTTTCTATGGAAAG
The DNA here is from genome assembly GCF_003287225.1 of Phascolarctos cinereus. Classification (NCBI taxonomy): domain Eukaryota; kingdom Metazoa; phylum Chordata; class Mammalia; order Diprotodontia; family Phascolarctidae; genus Phascolarctos; species Phascolarctos cinereus. The sequence goes on from NW_027555847.1 coordinate 402,705,238, forward strand.
ATTTGAAAGGGAATAGCTATAAATATTAAACCCTCTTAGTTCAAATATACATGTACATATATACATATATGTGTGTGTATACACACACACACACACACACACACACACACATATACTAACACAAAATTTTCCCCAGTGTTTTGTCCAGGGAATGAAGAAAGGAAGCAAGCATATGAGGTGCCTAATATGCAACAAGCACTTATGCTAAAAGCTCTTTACAAATATTGTCTCACTGAACCCTTACAAGAACTCTGGGAGGTGGGTACTATTATTATCCTCATTTTACAGTTGAGAAAAGTGAGGCAAACGGAGGTTAAGTGACTTGCTCAGGGTCACACAGCTAGTGTCTGAGGTCAGATTTGAATTAAGGTCTTCCTAACTCCAAACCCAGGATTCTATCCACTGCACCACCTCACTGCCTCAAATGGAGATCATTACCTCCTTGGGGCAGCCCATTTCATTTTGGGGCTAATTCTAATTGTTAAGTTTTACATTAAAGTAAAATATTCCCCTTAACCTTAGTTATGAGAAGAGGGGAATATATACATGGGCCACACATAGGATAGGAGTATATCAGCTCATACCTATTCTTCTTTTTTTGTTTTTTGGCTAGGCAATGGGGTTAAGTGACTTGCACAGGGTCACACAGCTAGTAAGTGTTATGTGTCCGAGGCTGGATTTGAACTCAGGTCCTCCTGAATCCAGGGCCGGTGCTCTATCCACTGTGCCACCTAGCTGCCCCATACCTATCCTTCTTAAAATAAGCTTCTCGACATTATACTTAAACTGTGGTATATTTCAAAGCTTCAGTGTCCTGGATTGTAAATGCTTCTTCAGTTTTAGTGGCCAAGAACCCATAGGAGGTATGAATTAGGTCCACCCTTTTAAAGTAATCTATCTCAGTGAGTTATGAGATGCATAGGTCCCCATTCTCTGTGGTCGAAGGAGGAAGGAATGCTGCTGTCCAAGGTTCCCATAACACGAGCAAGGGCTGAAGAACTGATCAATGGTTCATTTGTCACTGTCTTGTGTAAATGTAACAAACTTATTATGATAAAAATGGATAAGAGGTAATTTTTTCCAGCTAGAATATAGGCTCAGTGAGAGGTGCTTTTTTTTAAAAAAATAAGATTTTTAAAAATAAGGCAATACTATTCATTCACATAAAGATTGATTCCTGTTGTTATTCCCTAGCAGTTATTCCCTACAGTACTCTCCTCTCTGCCTCCTCATATATATACATACATTTCGTTCTGATATAAAGCTTGTTTTAAAAAATGGGAATTTGTTTCAATGCAATTGATATATTAGGGACATTTTGAACATAATGCACATTTTCTAGTTCCTTTTTCGTAATTTTTCCTCAAGAATGCAGAAAACTGCACCACTTCGCAATAACTCACAAGCTGCAACCATTCCTATGCCCACTTCCATAAGCAAATTTCGGGGTAAAGTGCTTTATTTATTGCTATAGTTTGCTGCAATAGAAGATGTGGGTTGCAAAGGGCTGGTCTGCACCATTACCTACCCCTTGGCCTCCTGCCCAAGGCCTGAAGTTGCACCCTGCTCAGCTCAGTCGTGCAGCCTGGGGTACGGCCCAAGCGGTATCCAGAGGCCACAGATTCTGACTACTGTTTATGGTAGGATGTATGTATTTCCTAGCCATTTAAAATGTGTAAAACTATGTTACCATTTCTATTAGATTCCTATTGTGTTTTTTTAATTTTTCTGGTCACTGAAGAAATTTTTGAGCATTGTGTCCCTAGCCACATTTTCTCCATAAGCCCTATGGTTTTTATTATGCTATTTTGTATAGAGAGGTGTTTTGGTGGGAACACGTATGTTATGTTATAGAAGAACTGGCTGTACCCATATACCTTCACAAACCACACCCCACCCTCAGCACTGCCAGAAAAGTCACAGGATCAGAGATTGGACTTCAGCAGTCATCTAATCCAGTGGTATCAAATTCAAAAGGGCAGCTATGTGGCACAGTCAATAGAGCATCAGCTCTGGAGTCAGCAAGACCTGAGTTCAAATCCAGCCTAGACACTTACTAGCTGTGTGAGCCTGGGCAAGTCACTTAACCCTGTTTGCCTCTGTTTCCTCTTCTGTAAAATGAACTGGAGAAAGAAATGGCAAGCTACTCCACTACCTTTGCCAAGAAAACTCCAAATGAGGTCAAAAAAGAGCCCAATACAACTGAATAACAAATCCAATTCAAGTAGAATAGGTGACCATTAATCCACACAGAAGCATTCCTACTGGCACTGGGGAGTATTGTGGGCTGCTTGACGCTTCCAATCTCTTCCAGGCAAGGTTAAGGCATTTGACCAAGGTCACATGGGTAATGGCAGAGCCAGGATTCAAACCCAGGTCTTCTAACTCCAAAACCAATGTTGAAAAGTGTCTTGAGACTTGTTTCCTTTCACAGAAATTCAACTTGCAAGGTAATGCTATGAACAGAGGAAGTTCTGATTCCTGCCCCAGTGAAAAGAGCTTTCAGTAATATCTAATTGCTTTTCAGCTTGACATTTGCTTCTTAATACACTCAAACATTTTCATAAGCCATATATATGGCTGTCATTTCTGCCGATCATTTTGTTCAACACAGCAAAACAGCTTATAATAGTATAGGTTAGGAAGTAATTGTGTAGGTGAGGAACCAGTAGGCATCCGTACAATTGAATTTGATGAAAGTGAAGTGGAATTCTCCCTCTCCTCACAACCCTGCCTCCTCCCCATGAATGGCTTTTTATTGGTTTTGTATTTAGTGGCAAATGGATGCCTAGGTATATGTTCTACTGTCCACTCTAAATGATACATAATAATCGAAGGGTCAAGTCTTCATAAAGCAAGTGGAAAAAAATGTCAATCCTATAGCATTGTTTTGCGAATTAGGTAAGAAATTGCAACTGAGAAACAAAAACACTCACTCAGCCAAGCATACTCACTCACTGTCTCTGTCTCTCTGTCTGTCTCTCTGTCTCTCTCTCTCTCTCTCCCCAGCTTACTTTAGGAGAAAAAAGCTTGGGTCTCTGAGGGCAGAGGAACATTTTGTATCGGTGCAAACATGAATGGGACTTTCAGTTAGAAACTGAAGTTTAATTCTTTGGGAACAAAATAATCTTTTCCCATAGAGAGGCATTGTATTCTTTTACGTAAGGCAATCTTAGTTCTGACAGCTAAGTTAATGTATGTAATGAAGGATTTCTCTACTACAGAAAAGGGAATAGTTAATAAACATTTATTAAGCGCCTACTATATTCTGGGCACTGTGTTAAATATTAGGGATACAAAGAATGGCAAAGATAATCAGTCCCTGTTAAGAATCTCACAGTCTCATGATGGAGACCATATACAGGCTACTAAGTATAAACAGGATATGTTCAAAATAACTTAGAAATAATCAGAAAAGAGAAGGCACTAGAATTAAAGGGGGAACAGGAAAGTCTTGGACTTGAGGGAAGCCAGGAGATAAAGATGAAGAGGGAGAGTAGTCCAATCATGGAGGACAGCCAGTAAAAATTCCTGGAGTCAGGAGATTTAGTATTTTGTTCAAGGAAAAACAAGGGGATCAGGGCCACTGGATCATAGCACAGTTGTAGGGTGTAAGCGGTAAGAAGAGTGGGAGAAAGGGTGGGAGGAGGGCAAGTCATGAAGGGCTTTGAATTCCAAACAGAGGAAATAAGGAGAAAATTATTGGACTGACCCAAACTCATATTGTATCTTTGCTCACATTGTTCTCTCTGAATGTAATGTTCTCCCTCTTTCTACCTGCCTTCTTTAAAGCTTAATCCCTAAAGCACAAATCTCACTCCCTTTCTCAAGAAGCTTTGAGGAGTCCATATTGCCTGAAGGATAATGTGCTAATTCTTCTATTTGACATTCAAAGCCCTTCACAAGCTGGCTCTAGCCAATCTTTCTATGATGGTCATACTTTATTCTCCTTCATATATTCTACACTCCAGTCTACCCGTCCTACTTTCTGGTTCCCTACACATAAAATTCCATTTCCCACTTCTGTTCCTTTTCAGTGTACGTGGAATGGTGTCCTTACCTTTGTCTCCTGGAACCCCTAGCTTTCTTCATGGTTCAGCCCAAATGACACGTCCTTCATGAGGTCCTTTTGCTGTTAATGCCACTTCCCCAAAAGCATCTTGTATTATATATCTGTCTACATTCCGTGTTTGTTTATTTGTGAACAATTTATATTGTTCTGGTAGAATGTATTATCTTTAAATCAATGACTGTCTTGCTATTTATTTGTATCCTTGGCTTCTAGCACAGTGCCTGGCACATAGTAGGCACTTAGTAAATGCTTTTTTAAAGCAGAATGTCACCTTTCCCTTCTTAGACTTTAAATAATCTTTGGAACCTAATATATTTATTGTGTATTATTGTATATGTCATAACCCCCTACAATATTGTAAGTCAGTGAGAGTGCAAGATCAGGTCTTAGTTATGCTTTCCATCTTCCCTAGAGCCTAGCATAATGCCGTGTATATTCTATGCTTAATAAATGTTTGTTAAATTGATTGGAATTGTGTAGTGGTGTGTGTAAAATCCAATGATAGTAACTTGTATAAGGCCATCCATTTATATTAGAGTTGTATTAGACATAGAATTCCCAGTCTACAGAAATTAGCTATGTAAAAGAACTACCTGTAGAAAATCAACAATGAACTAGATATGCTTTAAACCCGAATTCAGGCAAAATGAAAGTTTTATGTAGCCATTGATTCCATCATCCTTGCCTTCCTTCTAGTTTCAGGATCATATGGAATTTTTTAAGTGCAATGGATGGAGGAGTCAGTTAAAGAAGGTAAGAAAGCAAGACATTCAAAAATAAACTGAATTGGACAATTACAGTCCATCTCCTCCAGCTGTCCTCTTTCCCATCCTCCCCATCCAAGTACAAGGTGAGCAATGTAAATTGAGGAGGCAGCCCCCAATTTATTAAACATTTGTAAAGTCAGATATTTGCAACTTAGAACTAATAAATCCTGGCAATTGATTGGATGTAGGACGTGAGATAGAGGAGTAAGATAAAGGTGATTCTGAAGTTGGAAACTTTGATAACAGAAGGTTACCATTTGCAAGTTTGGAAGATAGGCAGGTTAAGGGGATAAGATGACAAGTTAAGTTTGACGTGTTCAAGGGGTTCAAGTGGATATGTCCAATAAGCATTGATGATGTGACTGGAGAAAGAGACTAGAATTAGATACATAAATATGGAAATAATCTGCATGGAGATAATAATTAAACAATGATTTATTAAACCATTCCCAAATCATAAACATAGAGGTTATTTCCAGTTTTGGTTTTTTACTATTAACAATAAAGATCCTATGAATATTTGTTTTTACACCCATATGTCTCTTTTCTTCTTAATACATTTTTAGGATACAGTCTTTAGAGTGGGATTATCTGATCAAAATGTATGATCAGTTTTGTCACTTTTATTGTATATTGTCAGGTTGCTTTCCAAAAAAGATCATACCTGTTTTGAATTCCACCAGCTTTGTAACAGTGAGTTTGTTTCACTATAGCTATGTTGTATTTTAATTTTATGGATTTTAAGGGTCTTTGCCAATTTGATGAGTTTAAGAAGATATTTTAGAATTGTTTTATTGTACCTTTTCTCAATTGTTAGATAGCTTGAATAATTTTACAAGTAGTTATTAATAATTTGTTTCTTCTTTCAATAACTGTTGGTATTCTTTTCCTAATTCTCCACTGGACAATGAACATTGCTCTTAAATTTTTTGTCAATTTTAAGTAGACTTTTTGAAATATTTTTTTTAAAAATCAGGTTTATTTACTACATTTTCCCTAATGTTTTTTCTTTTATATTTGACACATTGCTTTTAGGTACACAAAAGTTCATTTTAAAACATTCATTCATTTTTTCTTACGATATAATTTGTTCTATACAATCTATAATTTCTGCTTTTTCTTTGATGAGAATTTCCTCATTTCCACAGTGAAAAATCAATACACCATTCCTTGTTCTTCTAGTTTCATGTGGATTTTTTATATTTAGATTGTCAGTTCATTTGAAATTTACTATAGTATATGAGATATGGGCTTCATCACATCCCAACAGTTTTATTGATTAGTGATTCCTTTTCCCAATGTTTTGTAATTTTGTATTTATCAAACATTAATATATTGTATGCCTCTGGATTTTTTCCCATTGATCTATTTTTATCCAGTACCAGATAGTTTGGGTAATTGCTATTTTATAGTATAATTGGGATTTCACAGCTCAATTTCTCCTTCTTCAATGTTTATCTCATAGTTGCTTTTTATATTTTTGCCCAATTGTCCTGTATAAATTTTATTATAAATATATCAACTAAGTAGCTCACTGCCATTTTGATTACATTAAATCTGTAGATTAATGTGGGTACTGTTAGCATTTTTTATTGGTTTAATTCACTTTCTCTCTAGTTGTTTAATCCATACCTTATGTTTGTCAAAACTATCTTTATGGTTATCTTTTATAGATCTTGTGCATTTTTACTGGTCCAGTATCCAAGTATTTAACGTCTTTTGTTGTTGTTGATGCTTTTTTTCTTCCTAAACTCTCTAAGCTTCAGTTTCCTTATTTTTAAATTGAGAATATTGGAATTAATTTCTGTGTTACAACTTTAAATCTATGATCTTCATTGCTGTTACTGAGACATAAAAATGTTGGCGAATTTCTATGCTTTTACCAAAGTCATTTAGATCTGTAATCAGTTTGTTTTTTTAAGACTCCTGGATTTTCTAAATGTAGTATCCTCCTTGATCTGTCACTGTACTGCTGTGGGTACTCCTTTCATTGAGGCAGCTTGAAATTCCTTCATGATTTCTCATCCCGTGCAAATCTTGTCTGTGTCTTTTCATAAATGCTCCGCAGAACATCTGCCCAACATGCTGGAGGTTCAGTCTTCATGGATGCCAGTGCGGCACTCTGTTATACATAATTCTTTCCCCATGACCCATCCGCATCCTTTTCTGTCTACACATGTTCTCAGTGATGTCATTTATGACACTTCTTATGTGCAAGTTAGCCATAACTGACAAACTTTGTTCATATTCACCCGTTCACCCATACCCATCCATTAACTTTTTTTCAATTTTGTTAGCATTTAGCATGCATAGAGTTCTCTCACTGCTTTCTTAACTTTAATTCAATGTAACAAAACACGTTTACTTTTTAATTTGTCATCATATTGATCTTCTCAATCTGATTTTGGTCATCTGATTTTTCTTTTTTCTTCAATAATTCTCAATTTTGTTATTGAATATTATCTCAAATTTACTATTATTTTTAAAAGCCTCCATTTCAGGTTTTACCAATTCAATTTTTCTTTTTGGTCTACTTTGATTTTTTTCTCTCATCTCTTTTTATCCTACTTTTGGTAAATTAACTTTTTCATTTTCTATTTTCTCTGGAACTTGACTGGAACCAGTTACAGAATGGGTATGCATAAATCAAATTAGAACTAGGAGCAGTGGATAGAAGTTACAGGAAGGCAGTTTTCCTAATAATTAAAGCTGTCCAAAATGGAAAGGTTTATCATGGTAGGTAATATGTTCCCTTTTACTGAGGGTGAAGTGCAGACTGCATGATCACGTATCAGGGATGTTATAGAAAGGATTCATGGTCTGGGTGGTGGCTCTCTGAAATTACCTCTAATTCTAAAACAGAAGCATGGTGGGACATCTGAGATAAAATACAAGGCAAGACCTCTTGGTGTTAGAATAAGAAGATGGGACAAAAATTTGGAGCTGGAAAGGTTCACTAACTTCATCTAGTCCAACACTCTAATTTTATAGATGGAGTAATTGAGTCCAAGAGAATTTATGTTATACTCAACATCATACAGGTAGTCAGTAGTAATCTGTTAGCCAACAAGTATTTATTATGCACCTACTATGTGTCAGACACTATGCTAAGTGCTGGGGATAGAAAGGTATTAATCTCTGCTCCCAATGAGTTCACAGAGATAAGAGCAACCTAGCAGAGAAAAAAGATCCACATTCCTGACTGAAAATCTGCTGATTTTTCCCACTATATCACACTGCCTGAGGTCTGGCAATGTTGCCAAAAACACCACGTCTGTTGCTGGAAGGAAGCTGAGGCAACAATACAGGGACAGAGGGAATAAAGGAGAAACATCTGGGAAGTTTTCCTTCTCCTTCCTCTGGACATTATTAACCTTTTCCCTAAGGTGAGAAGTGCAGATGAGGCAGGTGAAAGTGGCTATAGGAGAGAGAAAGAAGAGAAGAGGCATGGAAATTACAAATGACAACATCAAGGACAGAGAGAATATTCTAATGGTCACCATCTTTTCTAGGAGGTCATTCCTTTGTAAATTGGACATCCATCTATCCATCCATCCATCCATCCATCCATCCATCCATCCATCCATCCATCCATCCATCCATCTATCCATCCATCCATCCATCCATCTGAGAGATTGTCAGTACTTTCATTTTTAAGAATAAGAGTTCTGTGAATAAGGGCCAGAGAAAACATTTGTTTTGCCAAAATATTCATTAAATAAAATTTAGCATAGCCACCAAAACACTATGCATGTTAGAAAGAGCACAACAGTCAGAGGACCCTAGTTCAGATCCTCCATTTGACCTATCTGAATGATAAGTCAGCATAGTATCGTAGACATAAAGCTATCCTCAAAGCCTGAAAGACTTAGGTTTCGGGGTCCTCCTGCCTCTGATGCATACAGGGTATGTGACCCACACATCTGTGTAGAGTTCTAGGCAACTCTAAGTCTGTAAGTTGTAAAGTAAGTACCAACTTGCATTGGTAGAAGTTTACTAGGGAAGTCCCTATACCAATGAAATCATTGCTCTTGTCCCTGACCCACCTGATATGATGGAAATTTATGCAATAATATTTCATCTATATTTCCTCTTAGATATATTTTTCTTTTCTAAAATAAGAGCATAAGCCAGGAATTATAGATATCCCAGGCATGTAACTCACCAAGGATTGGAATTAGGTTAGAACTTTTAAGTTTATTATTTAAGTCCTATTTTAAAATTTAAAAAAAAAATGTTACTGCATGACTTTAAGAAGCTATGTAGTACTTTCATATGTGGTATATGTTATTCATACTCAATAGGAAACTGAAGGCGTCTCTTTTATCCCATTGTTGCATTCTTCCTTATCATATGGATAAATGATATTCCATATAGATTTAGAATACTAGAGTTACATGGTTCCCCACTCTCCCATCCCCCAACACACACTGTTTGGGAAGATGCTTCAACCATCACCTCTGAAAAGCAAAAAGTGCCTTTTACATGATTCAAAATGCTGATTATCCAATCTGTTAGTTTTCTGGTTCCTAACTGGCTCAGTGGAAAGCAGTATTACCTTGGTCATCACTGGTCACATATGGATTGCTTCTTCTAGGTTTTCCAAAAGCCATGATCATCAAAACTCACTTCACTGTGAAATGGAAACCAAAACTGACTTCAACTTCAATGAACCATGAAAGTCTGTTTTCAGTGACATCATGTTGGCCTGATTCTCAGTTTACTTGACAGCAGCAGAACTACTCCAATGAATTAGCAAGGAAGTATTGATTGCCACTGAGGCAACAGCAGCACACAGAAAATCAGGAAAACCAAAAGTGAGGTGTCCAACAAGAGGAATATCTAAGTTTTTTTTTCTTTCTTTTTATTCCCCTCCCTACACTGGGGCAAAGCCCATTCACTATGGTTTTGCAATTAACCATTGTATAATCTCCTTAAAGTAGATGAGTTAGAAAGTTTTTTAAAACCTAATTAAGGTCCCTCCCACTGTAGTCAGTATTCAGATTGCCTTTAGTCCAATGTAATAGCATCTCATTTTGCTAGGTAAGCTTTTGGAATGAGTGACGTATTTATAAGATATGCAACGAGATTCACAATGTAATTTAATATGACTTCAGGGGTTGACAAACTAGAGTGCACTAGAACATTGGAAGTGATGAATAGAGGCATTTTCATGGAATGGAAAAGTGCTTTATTAAAAGCCAACTCCTGTTGACTTCTAATAAACGTAACTCAGAGGTCACATTCACCTTCCTTAGCTTCAGTTTCCTTATCTATAAAATCAGGGACTTGGACTAAGGTCCCTTCATGGTCTGACATTCTGTGATTATGCGTGTGTCACATATTCATCCCTCTGTGCTACCTTTCCCTACTGCACTGGGAAAGTATCTGTTGTATAGAGAATACATACATACATATATATATATATATATATGTATGTGTGTGTGTATATATATACACACATATACATACATATATATGTATGTGTGTGTATGTATATATACACACATATACATACATATATGTGTATATATGTATATATACACACATGTACATACATATATATATATATATATGTCATACTCTACTAGGTAACTGGTTAAAGAATATAAAGAAGCAGATTTCAAATTAGGAAATTAAATATTTCAATAACCATATTAAAATGTTTTAAATAACTACTTATACTAGAAATGCAAATTACTACTACTAATATATATATGCAAATTCTGACATTCCACCTTATACCTGGCATATTGACAAAGATGAAAAGAAAATGAAAATGGTAATTTTGGAAGGACTGTAGGAGGATAGGCACATTAATGCGCTGTTGGTAGAACTATGAATTGATCCACCAATGCTGGAAATCAATTTGGAGTCATAATTTAAAAGCTGTTAAACTGTATATAACCATTGATACTTCTATTAGGCATTTACCAGAAAGAGGTCAGAGGGAAAGGACCCATAGGCACCAAAATAATTATAGTACAACTCTTTCTGTTCTTGCAAAGAACTAGAAATTAAGGAGGTATCCATCAAATTGGGAGTGGCTATGCAAACTATGTTATATGAATGTAACATAATATTATTTTGACTTAAGAAATCATGAATATTGATGAATTCAGAAAAAAAAACTGTTGAAACTTGCATAGACTAAAGCCAAATGAAATAAGTAGAAACAGGAGAACAATTTCTATAACAAGTATGTGAAGAAAAGAACTTTGAAAGACTTCAGAATTCTGATCAATGCAGTGACCGGTCATGACGTCAGAAGACTCATGATGAAGCATAATTCCCTCCTCTTGGCACGGATGTAATAGACTAAAGGTAGAGAATGATGCAATCATATTCAGACAAGGCAATTTTCTTCTTCTTCTTTTTATTTATTTATTTTTTGCTTGACTATATTTATTTGCTACAAGGAGGGCTTCTATTTCAGGTTGTAGAGAACTGGTAAGTAGTGACAGATTTACAAAAAAAAAAAGATAAAGAATAGATTATCACCGAAACATTAACAATACATAGGAAATAGGAGGGCAGCTTAGACAAGTGGGCAGTCTTGTTGCTACTGTGTTAAATATAACATATATTTAAAAAACTCATACTGTACATAACAAGTTTCAGAGTTTCATAAACAATCCTCTTTTTTTGTTCTTTGCAAATTGACACATTCGTGTTGGTTGATGTTTAAGTTCGTAATCTGTGTTAAGGGAAAGGAAGAGAATGAAAATAACCTAAAACCACATAATTTGTTTATGTTGGCCTTTGTAATACAGTTAGAGAGACACTGAGAAATAGGTATCGTTATCACTTTCATTGGTTAGCACCCTTTCAACTTGTCCTTCTCATTAGAAGTCATGAGAAGCTACTTGATTTAGGATGAAAATGGAAGAATATAACCTTGCCAGAGTATCTATTCGTACAGATAATTAAAGGTTGTCTTTTTTGACTATCCTCTCAAAACTCCTTTTGAGATAGTGGAGTAGCTCATTAGACAGTGCTGGATTTAGAGTCAGGAAAACCTGGTTCAAGTCCTGTTTCAGATACATATTAGCTGTGTGACCTTAACATGTTACTTAACCTCTGACTGCCTCAATTTCCTTATTTAAAAAAGGAAGATAATAATACTTACCTCAGAGGATTGTAGTAAGGATTGAATGAGATAATAAATGTAAAGTTTTACAAATTGTAAATGGATATATAAATGTTAGTTATTATTATTTATTAGTGTGGCCAGATTTTATCATCTTTGTTTTACAAATGAGGAAACTCAAGCTTTATGAAATAAAATGACTTCCCTACTCCATTAGTAAGTGGTGGAATCAGTACTAAACCTAGTTCCCCTGAGGCAAAGTCTAATATTCTTTCCTCTTGAGCGCTGGGTGGGTTGGAGGCCTGTTTTTTACTGGCACATGTATTAGTGTTTGAAGCTGTCGCAGAATTCCAGACTCCTGGAGTTGGAAAGGACATTGAAGGCTATTATACTATGTTCACTGGAAAGAACCTTAGCTCTAGAGTCAAAGGACTTTGATTCAAATCTTATCTCTGACATCGTGCGGACTTGTGCAAGTCACTTAACCTCCCTGGGCTTGTTTTCCTCCTCTACAAAATGAAAGGGTTGAACCAGATGTCCTCTGAGGTCTCTCCAGCTCTGAGTCCATTATCCTAGATGTACCCTTTCTGCTAGAGCCAGATCATAATAGCCTTGAGAGGCAATTGTTAAATTTGCAGTGTGATTATTTACAGCGTGGAAATAAGCAAATGCTACAAATCAGGGCTCATGGTTGTTTTTTTTTTATTGTTTTGCTGATTGTCTAGAGTTAAGAAAGTCATGGAGAAAATGTTAATGATCCAGATTAAACTTAAAAGTGTGTATGATTACATTTTTTTCCCAGCGAACTTACCCACACATCACTGCAAGCTATATCTAATCAAGAATCCCTCCTGTACTTCTGACAAATGGTCATCTGGCTTTTATTTAAAGGCCTCCTCAAGGCAGCCTATCCCACTTCTGGATAGCTCTAATTATGGACAGATTTTTTTCTTTACATCTAGACAGAGGCTGCCTTTCTACTTCTTTCAGTCACTACTTCTAGTTATGCCCACTGGGACCAAACAATTCCCCTTGAAAAGAAATTTGTTTAGGGGGTGAGTGTGTAGTTGACATGGTCTCATACAGAAAAAAAAATCATCACTATTGTGTTTGCTGTACCCAGACTCCTCAGCTTTATATGCCCCCGGCTCACCTGCTGGCAACAGGTCATACTGTCTGATGCAAAGGAATAGGTCTGATTGGTGGTGAGCTAGTTGAGCATGAGTCAGTCATCTGGTGAAGCTATTATCAATGACTAAAAACTACTCAAGATTTCGTGTAAAGTTATGGAGGGAAATTCACAAATCGTCATTATAACTTTGAATGTAAATAGGATGTTCATAGCAGCCCTCTTTGTGGTGGCAAAGAACTGGAAATGGCAGGGATACTCATCAATTGGAGAATGACTGAGCAAGTTGTAGTATATGATTGTGATGGAATACTACTGTGCTATAAGAAATGATGAGTTCGGTGGTCTTAGAAAGGCATGGAAAGACTTGCACGAAGTGGTGAAGTGAGCAGAACCAAGAGAACACTGGATACAGTACATTAATTTTTTGTTATTTTTTTAATTGATTAATTTATTAGTTTGTTTATGTATTGCTGTTCTGTTATTCCACGGTGGGTTTTTTTTGGTGGGGGGGTGAAGGCAATTGTGGTTAAGTGACTTGCCCAGAGTCACACAGCTAGTGGGTGTTATGTGTCTTAGGCCGGATTTGAACTGAGGTCCTCCTGACTCCAGGGCCGGTGCTCTATCCACTGTGCCAACTAGCTGCCCCAGTAATATTGTTTTAAGAACAACTTTAAGCGACTAAGTCATTTTGACTTATAAATATACAAATTAAAAATAAAGGATATATGAAGAAAGATACTACATCCAGAGGAAAAAAAATGATAAATGGAAGTATGTATAGAATAATTTTACATGTACATAACTATTTTGTCTAATGGTAGCTATCTTTAGGGTGGGTGGAAGAGAAGAAAAAAGGAAAAAAAGAAATCTACATGATAACTTCATTATATTTTTAAAAGAAATAGAAAGTTGTACATAACAGATTTACAGTTTCATATGCAATTGTCTTTTTTTATTATACTATGTCATGGAAATATTTGTTTTATTCCACATATTAAAAAGAAAATAATTTATTTTTTAAAAGAAGATACTGGGGTAGGAAGGAAGAGATCAAGAGGGGAAAAGAACATTCAGGTTGTAATGCTTATATTGAATGTAGTATTCAGTACTCATCATTGAGGTAATGTTTCCACAAAAGGAGAATTGGATTCTGTTGTAGCAGCATCCAACGATATGGGTAAAATAATGTCTTTGTCACCTGGAGATATGCTGTGTGCTAAAGGATATGCTATTGGAGTAAATTAAACACTCAACCCTGCTTGGATATCTAAGAAGAAAAAAAAAACCTTCCAAAAAATGATTAGCATCTGTCCCATGAGCCATTTTTCACAACATCATTTTCATAGTTTTCCTTCTGCTGGAGAAATAGACCCAATGTGCTTTGTTGAATGAAAAGTCATTTGCAATGCAGTCACTACACTTATAATGAAGAAAATAAATTGTGGATTAAGGTCTCAGGAAGGTGTTCAAACAACTTTTACTATGAATTTGTATAACCAGGGGCCATCTTTTGTTTGCATATTGAAAACCTGTTTGTTACATCTGCAATGGAGCAGAAAATGGAATTTTAAAAGCCTGACTGACCTTTTTTTTTTTTTAAAGACTTTGATCTGCTACTGCTGCCATCTTGGGAATAATCAAGAACATTTTAAAATGCATCTTTCTAGTTTAGCTGCTTTTTCAGTGGTGAAGAAATTGATTTTCTCGTTCACAATGCAGTTGTGAAATGCATAACTTTAATTTCGGTATGACTTTGAAATGCTAGCATTGGAGAAACAACATTAATGTGAACATAACTCCAAACACTCTCCATGTATTTTCCTTTTAATCTACATTTATCTTCATAATCCCATGTGCTAACATCGTTGGATGTATATGGTAAATCTTAACTTACGATTTTGGTTTCATATACACATACCAGAGCTTTATTTCTTGTTCTTTTTCCTTGCCTTTAAATCATTAAAATCCTATGGGATGGCAAGGCGGAAAGATATGCACCATTTATAAACTCAGTAAATATTTATTTCAGTTACTGTTTTCATTCTCATTAACATGTTGTCAAGTTATTTTTCCATTTGTGCTTTTCTTCTTTAGAGTTTTGGTATACTTGTCCAAGGGTTACAGGGTCCAATATTGCGCTAGCTAGCAACTGCAATTCTTTTTTGGAATTCAGAGCTATTGGATGGGAGCCTTCTACCACAGGATTGATTCAATTACTCCCATTCAACAATATTGTCTAAGCACCTACCACATGGAAGTCACGTGCTGGTGTAGGGTTTGGAGAAAGCAGGGAGGGCAACAAAGACAACAGAAGTAATTTCTACCCTCAAGGAGTTTACATTCTCCTGGGGACAAATACAAGGTGTTTTGAAGTATGTGAGAGCACTAACTAGGATTAGTAAAGACTTCCCATAAAAGACAACGTATCATTTTGCCCTGAAGGAAGTTGAGCATTCTAAGAGCCATAAGTAAGGAGGAAATCCACTCCATTGAACAAGTAAGGTGTTTGCTGATTTAAGACACTTTGTGGGCTGACTCACTTGACTGATTCAGGGACATTTTTATACACACATACTTAAAGCAATCAGCCAATAAGCATTTATTTATTTATTTTTGTGAGGCAATTGGGGTTAAGTGACTTGCCCAGGGTCACACACCTAGTAAGTGTTATGTGTCTGAGACTGGATTTGAACTCATGTCCTCCTGACTCCAAGGCCGGAGCTCTATCCACTGAGCCACCTAGCTGCCCCACCAATAAGCATTTATTAAACACTAGTTATGTACCAGGCACTGTGCTAGGTGCTGGGAAATACAAAAAAGAGGTAAAAGATAGTCCATGCCCTCAGGAAATCTCCAATCTAATGGCATCTTGGAATGGGAAGAGATCCAAGAGGTTATCATGAATTTCTATCTAATCATGCCTTTTAAAACAGCTCTAATAAGCAACAGATGGCCTACTATGAGCAATCATGTATGAGGAGTATTAATGTAAAGGCTATACACCTAGATATTGTCATTAAATTCATTGATGAACAAATATTTTTAAGTGCCTTCTATGTACCAGGTACTGTGCTAAGGCACTAGAAATTCAAATGTAAAAATGAAACAGTCCCTACCCTCAAGTAGCTTATATTTTATTGAGGGAGAAGTACATATATAAGTATATATGGAATAGATACAAAATATAAACAGGTTGTTTATGGATGGAAGGCAATAACAGGAAAAGCTATATCATAAGTGATGCTTGAAGGACAGTCAAGATTCTACAGAGTGCTGGTGAGGAAGGAGTACATTATAGTTATGGGGGAATGGCCAGCCATGGAAACAACATGGAAGGTCAGTCAGATCCTTATACTTTATATAGAGAGAGAATTTCAGTGCCAGGACAAAACTTAATCAGTGGGTGGCAATGGAGACCCAAGCTATTGCCTGTATATACACTGCCTACATTAAATAATTGATAAAAGTAGCAGCACCAACATGTAGATCAAGTCCCTAAAATGCAAAATGATATAGTACAGAGAACACTGAATCTGAGTTCATGACACCTGAGTCAAAATCCTAGACCAGAAACTTATCAGCTATGGATTAGTGGACAAGTCCTAATCTTTAAGATCTCTTCTGCTCTTTCTAAATCTCATAATCTCTCTAAGCCTTTGGTTCTTCATCTGTAAAATAGGGATAATACTAGTAGGATCAACTTTAACCTCAGAGAATATTATAAGCAGCATCACATAGTGGCTATGAGACCAGACATGAAATCAGAAAGGCCTGGGTTTCAATCCAGTCTCAGGCACTGATTTCCTGCGTGATTCTGTCTCAATCTGTCTCAGCCTCAGGGTCCTCAGATGTAAAATGAGCCTGTATAAAATGCTACTAACTCCACAGTGTGGTCATCAGTTTCAAGTGAAATAAAGTAGGCAAAATGTGTTGAAAATTTTAAAGTTCTACATAAATATGAGCCATTATTACAGTTTGAAGGAATCATTTGGGATCTCCTAGTCCTGTTTAGTTCCTATGAAGAAAGTACTTTGTAAAATATTTTGTAAATGACATCCTTTAGCAGAGTTTTGTTCTTTTAAAGGAAGAAAGGAACAGCAGTGTGAGAATATTAAGGGGAGATTCAAGCCTTCTGAAATAATTGTAACTAATTTGTCAGCTATGGTATTAAATAACACATTGGGAATATACTAGCTTCACTTGACTCTAGATTTGGGATGGAGGAGATAGATATAGCTACAGCTTTCATCTAGAAAGCTGACATAGCCATTTAGCAGTGATTTATCCTTGTGACTTACTTCCTGTGTTGGGGCTGCATAAGAAATATAGTGTGTATATATTTCCTTTATAAGAATGATGAATGTTTGCCAAAGAACTCACAACTCTGGAGAGCTCAAAATTTTTTGAAGACATTCTTTCTGTCATCCTCACAGCATAGATAGACAGGTGTTACTGTTACTATAATTTTAAAATTTAACTCAAGCACAGGAACATTCAATTTAATTACCTCAACAAATTTTGTAAAGCACATACTACACAGAGAGACAACAGGAATTTATTAAGCACTGTGTGCTAGGCACTGTTCTAAGCACTGGAGATATAGGAAAAAGCAAAAGGCAATTCCTACTCTCAGGGAGCTCACAGTCTAATGGGAAAGACAACATACAAACAAGCCATATAAAGGACAAATTGGAATGATCACAGGAGGAAGGCACTATAAGGCGGATTAGGAAGGGCTTCCTGTAGGAGGTGGAATTGAAATAAGCTAGGGAAGCATCACATAGCAGATAGTGACCTGGTCTCAGAGCCAAGAACACCTGCATTCAAGTCCCATTTCTGGCACATATTAACTCAGGAAGTTATTTAAGTTCTTACTGCACAGAACAGCTCTATAAGGTGAAGAGAAGGTCCTGTCCTACAGAGCTATTCAAGTCATATCCAACTCTTTGTGACCCCTTTGGAGGTTTTCTTGGCAAATATACTTAAGTGTTTTGCCGTTTCCTTCTCCAGTTCATTTTACAGATAAGGAACTGAGGCAAACAGGGTTAAGTGACTTGCCCAGGGTCACACAACTAGTAAGTATCTGAGGCCAGATTTGAAATCAGAAAGATGAATTTTTCTGACTCCAGGCCCAGTGCTCTATCCACTACACCCCCTAGCTGCAATAACTTACACTTGAGAACTATCTGGAGATTTCAATGTAATACAAGTGGAGATTTCAATGTAATACAAGTTTGATATGAGAAGTGCGAAGTGGCTGTCAAAAAGCTACTGAGATCTTGGGTTACATTAAGAGGGGTACAGCTCCCAGGAAGAAGGCAATGGCAGTCCCTCTGTACCATTTCTAGAGTATTGTGTTCTGTTTGGGGTACTACAGTTGAAGAAGACCATTGATAGATTGGAGATGATTCAGAAGAAAGCAAGCAGGATGGCACAGGGAGTTGGGTCCATGTCATATCAGTGACAGTTGAAAGAACTGGTGCTGTTTTGTCTGGAGAAAGAGGGACCTCTTTCTATTTTTGGCTCTGGTCTAAGAGGTCCTCTCCAAGGAGTGGAGTCGAAGGGAGAGGGCAGAGAAGTAAAGAAAGTGCCCAGAGTATAAAAATGAATCAGGCATGGAATAGCAAGTCTTATTCTCACATAGGAAAGGGAATGATAAACAATAATCGTAGAAATATTACAGTCAGTTGAGAGGTTAGTATTCAAGCCTTTGTGAGATATTTATTACAGTGCTGCTCATTAGCTATTTTACATTTTGCCTCCCTTGAATACAACCCAACAGATGCCAAGTAGGTCAAGTAGGCACTTTTCTTTTGGATAGGTTCTCCCTCTAGTTAACTCCCTCTTGTCAGGTCTGCCCATATTGCTGCCTCTGCTGCTGCAGCAAGTTCCAATAACTGAGAGGCTGGGCTAGCACATGGGAAGAGGGATTAGACTTGTTCTGTTTGTCCCAGAGAGCCGAACCAGGAACAATGAGTCCAAGGTGCAAGGAGGCAATTTAGGTTTGATAGCAGGAAAAATGACAACAAGGACAATAACTTTCTAACACATGGGCCTCTTCAACAATGGGGCAGGCCATCTTAAGAGATGGCAGGTTCCCTCTCATTTAGAAGTCTTCAAGATTGATGACCACTTGTCAGGTACGTTGATGAAAACTTTTAGAGTATTGGTTGATCTAGATGACCACTGAGGCCCCTTCTGACCCTGAAATTTTTTGACTCTTTGAGAAGTGGCATAAACGACATTGCCTTGACACATGTATAACAAACAAATGGCCTGAGTGTTGCACTGGTATAAATGAAATATTAAGTGACCCAGAGGAAGGCCTTCATCCCATTAGGGAGATCATCCTTGAAGGCTATGTGAAAGGACATAGCCAAGAATCCCACAGCATAAGGCATGCCTGGGTTGTACTCTACCCAGGTGGTAGAATTATCTTTATTAATGAGGCCATAGTTCCATCTAAATGTAGCAACATCTGGGGGATGTGTGATGGAGGGTCCCTACCCCACTATACCAAACTCCAGAGCCGGTGCAGCTATCATTGGGCTGCTTCCTATTGCAATAACACTTTTATTTGCCTACTGAACTGGAACTCTATGGATATACTGAAGGGGAAATCCCTGCTCCTCCATCCAGCTTCCTCTTCCTCCTGCCTTTAAGGTATAAGGATGACTCTAAGTTCTAGCAGGCTGGTCTGGGGTGCCCTTTCCCCCACCAAGCCATAAGCCAGGTGTATACTTTAGCCCTACTAGATTGTAAGTTTCATGAAAGGAGGGAGTTGTTTATATCTCCAGTGCCTTGAACATATTTGTCAAGCAGAGAAGCTAGCCAGACATTGCTAGTCTGAGGTTAAATCTTCACCTCATCTAAATCTTGTTCTTTATCTGTCCTCATTGTTTGCCCTGACTTCATTGCTGTGGGGTAGCCTGTCTTTACTACAGGAGAATTAGAGTCCCTAGGGTTTCAATTCCACCCCTACATCAGATTCCCCAGGGGAAAAATTCAAGGCAAGACTAGGGGAAGGGGGGTGCTGCCTCCTGTCCATATCTTCTTGCCCTTGGTACACTGTCCTCCAGCTGGAGTCAGCCTCATCCCAAGAACCCAAGCACTGGCCTATCAATTACCAGAGGAGCTGCAAGGGCAGCAGCAGCAGCAGCAGCAGCAGCAGCAGCAGCAATATTGGCAAACCTGACAAAAGAGAGTTTCCTAGAGTGAGAACCTACCCAAAAGAAAAGTGCCTACTTGACCTAGTTGGCATTGATTGGGTTGTATTTAAGGGAGGCAAAATGTAAAATACCCAATGAGTAGCACTATAATAAATGTCTCACAAAGGCTTGAATACTGACTGTAATGTTTCTATGATTATTGTTTATCATTCCCTTTGCTGTGTGAGAATAAAAACTCACTATTCCATGCCTGATTCATTTTTATACTCTGGGCACTTTCTTTACTTCTCTGCTCTCTCCCTTCAACTCCACTCCTTGGAGAGGACCTCTTAGACCAGAGCCAAAAATAGGTATTTTTTTCCCTGGGGAATCTGATGTAGGGGTGGAATTGAAACCCTGGGGACTCTAATTCTCCTGCAGGAAAGACAGGCCACCCCACAGCAATGAAGTCAGGGCAAACCATGAGGACAGATAAAGAACAAGATTTAGGTGAGGTGAAGATTTCACCTCAGGCTAGCAATGTCTGGCTAGCTACTCTGCTTGACAAGTATGTTCAAGGCACTAGAGATATAAACAACCCCTGCTTTCATGAAACTTACAGTCTAATAGGGCTAAAATATGCACAGGTAAAAGGGCCACAGTACAAGTTAGAATATTATTATATACATAGAAAAATCAAAGAAAATGCTCTAAGACATTGGGAAAGGAAAGGATCTCTTCCAGTTCAGGGAAGGAGTAGTCAAGGAAAGCTTCATTTGTAAAGCTTTTGTTATCATCAATAAAAATATGCCACTAGTTCAGGTAGTGAGGGAAAAAAGACATGCAAACCTAGTTTCTGGGAAATTCCTGTGCAAAATTTGCCTAGGGTTATATGAAGCAATCCCAGAATCAGAAATAGTTCACTTCTTCTAAATCCCACAATCAATCAGTCAAAAAAAATTTTTTTTAAGTGCCTACCATGTGTTATATGCTGGATACACAAAGACAAAGGTAAAAACAGTCCCCACCCAAAAGAAACTGACAGTTGGAGGCGAAGGGGAAAGGCAGCATGCACATGTGTAGATAGATACAAAACCGATAGCAAAGTGATTTTGAGGGGAAGACACTAGCAGTCATGGGCATCAGGAAAATCCTCACTGTTTTGGTTAGTGAGTCTAACAGGTTACACTGGGGGTGGGGAACCTGTGGCCTTGAGGTCATATGTGGTCCTCGAGGTCCTCAAGTGTAGCCCTTTGACTGAATCCAAACTTCGCAGAACAAATCCCCTTAATAAAAGGATTTGTTCTGTTGAACTTGGACTCAAAAGGCCACACTCAAAGACCTAGAAGGCTACATGTAACCCACACCTGGGTTACACTTTTCAATTTGGATCCAATAGTAGCCTTGCATTTAATAGCGAATACCCAATAACCTAAGCCTTGAATTGTATGGTTTTATTACCACATTTATCTAAATTTAAAGCTGTTGATTATCCTTGTGGATTGGTCAAGGCAAGGCTGGTCTGTCACATAAAGGGGTTCCATCACCTATTTGGGGGCAGAATTATGCTCCCCCAAAAGATAATGGCTAGAAGGAGTGCTCTCTCTCCTTGTCATTCTTCACTGACATTTGCAATTTGTTCCCATCTTATTCTGGAAGAACATCCTCCTTTATACTCTCCTACCTTCAGAAATTGTGAAGTCTACCTTGGGAGGTAGCAAATGAAATCATCCCTCTTGGGACAGTTTTGTCTTGGGGCAGTTCCTGGCTGCTTCTGGTCCAGCAGAATCATCTCTATTTCTCAGCTTGTATCAAAACCACATGTCCTGTAGCCAACACATATATTGAGCTATATTTAAAGGTATGAGAGAGAATAATAGCACAGAAAAACATTTTAAAGGTTTACTATGCCATATCCTGGAACAGAGCTAGGAATGCATGTGGTGTGTTAATGGGGAAATAAAGAGATCAGCCACACTAGAATGGAGAAAAGGGGAAAATTAAGTTGAATTGATAGGTTAGGGCCAAATTGTAGAGGGTTTGAAAGCAAAGAGAAGTATTTGAACTTAACACCTGGAGAGCCATCTGACTGTTATGCCAAAGCCAAACCATTCAAAGTCAAGCAGAACAGAGGATACATAGCCAATTGTAAATTAAAGGCTTAGCATTCTGATTTACACAACAAAGGGCATCTAAGTAGCACCATAGTGCATAGAGTACAGGGCCTGGAGTTAGGAAGACTCATCTTCCTGAGTTCAAATCAGGCCCCAGACGCTTACTAGCTGTGTGACCCTAGGAAAGTCACTTAACCCTGTTTGCCTCAATTCTTCATCTGATGAGCTAGAGAACTAAATGGCAAACCACTTCAGTATCTTTGCCAAGAAGATTCCAAAGAAAGAGTGTGATAAGACTGAAATGACTGAACATCAGCAATAGCAAATTCCTGTGAGTTCATATAGCATTAACCAGTCATTGAAGGGTCTAATCAGTGTTAGGGAAGCTGACCATCAAGATTCCAGGCCCTAAACTATTATGCCCTCTATGAGACCCAGCTTGGAATAAACTTATCCATCAGATTATTATAGTTATGGGTCCAAGTGCAAGTAAATGATATATTAGCATATTTGCCTAAAGAACTACTTTTGGAGATTATGCCCTAAGAGAGTGGTTTCACCTATGATCTGATCCCAAGATATATGCTCCAGCAATTGGAGGGTAGGAAGAAACATCATATCCCACTTCTGCTATAGCTAATCATGAGGTTCCTTTCCAATGCAACCACACATATCCTTATTCCCCAGTATTCCCCATTACATCTTTTCCTCTACTCCTCAAGACTGCTGCTGTAAACCATTTTGCAGGCACCCACCGCTGCAGCCACGAAGGTGCCTCTAGGAAAATCCCCACTCCCCCAAATACACTCCCCTTTCCTCCAAATCACATAATGGTTGTTGTAAAAGTCTCTGAAAGGGCAGGCTCTATGGTCCAGGCACTCTAAAATCCTCCCACCTTTTGCTATTTTGGGTGGGATAGATGAATAGGCATGGATACATTGTGATCTATATCTCTGATCTCATCCCATTAACTTTTCTCTCATCTCACTTCCAAACTTTCCTGATGCTAACAAGGTAGCAACCATCTAACTAGTCACCCAGATTTACAATCTCAGGGTAATCTTTGACTCTTCACTCTCACTGACCATTTGCCTCATCTCTGACCATTTGCCAAATCTTGTTATTTCTACCTCCAAAACATCTCCTGTATATTCCCTTCTCTATACTTGCACTAGAGCCCTGGTTCAGGTTCCCATCATCTCTTACCTAGACTATAGAAATAGCCTCTTAATTGATCACCCTGGCACAAACTTCTGCCTACTCCAACTCATTCTTCATGTAGCTGTCAAAAAGAATTTTTTAGCAAGCAGGTCTGATCATATTCCCCTTCTCCCTTCCCCCTCCCCTTACTCAATATACTCCAGTGGCTTCCTACTGACTTTAGGGTCAAATATTATCTCATTCTTTTAAATTTCCATTTAGAAGTTATATATATATATATATATATATATATATGTATATATATATATATATATATGTATGTATATATATATACATATATATACACACATATAATTATTAGTGAGGTAGGATATGTATATCATTTATACATGAATAAATATGTTAGAGATGAATGCTCAAAAATCCTTGACTAATAGAGGTTCATGATCAACAATATCTGGAGACCATTGAGCTAGGAGACTAAGCTATTTATCTGTCCCTGGCTTTATCTACTCACTCCTCTTCTCAACTTCTGGTACCTCCCCTTTGATTAATGCCTATCAAGATTAAGGGATTCAGTCTAGATTCAGAACAAGTCTGTTGATTAATTACCTAAGGGAAAGAAGCATGCTATATTCAAATGATGTGATCCATCAGCCTATTTCCTCTCTGGGGATAGAAGAAAACTCTGGCCCTTTATGATCCTCTAGGAAAGAAAAATGCAATATTTCTCATTTCCCTATGCACCAATCAAAGCAGCCTGACTCAGAGGGAGCAGGTGCTCCAATACGGAAGGTCACTTTGGAGGGGTTAAACAGGGAAAGGGATGAAGCAACCTTCCAGATGATTGATGAAGGTATCTTTCAGCTGGCACAGAGAGGGCTCTGGCATTCATAGTTCTAAATTTAGTTTTGCTAATGCATCTTTCCCCAAATGCAGTGCTTTATTGCTCATCACATAACTCTTCCTGATGTCCCTGTTCATTAATTTTGGTGTGAAGAATGGTTGTAGGCTGCAAAATTATTAAACCACAATCTCTGGGCTTGTGTGCATTTAAATAATAGTGTGTATAATTCTCCTATAGTACAATTACCTCGTTAATTGCTCTAGTGTGAACATAGGCACTATGATTAAGACCAGGTTCTCATTACAGTAATTATCTGATTAATTGTTCGAGTGTGAATGTAGCCCTAGACTGCTACGTGATATATAGAGATCCTTGCTCCTTCCCATTTGAAATCATCCTCCTTGTGTACACACACACACACACACACACACACACACACACACACACACACACACACACACACAGAGGTACACCACAGGATCCCTTAGCTGACTGTCTCACCAGGTCATAGTCTCTGTTTCAAGTAATCACTCCATTTCCTCTACTCCATGGCACATATCTCACTGGGTAGACTTTCATTTTCATCCTAAAAGGCACATATTAATTTCCATCTGCAGCTGGAAATGCCCAGTGGTGCATGTGTAATTATACTGGGTTGTAATTAGCCCAGGGCTAAATGGGAAAAATGGTAACTAGACTGGAGATAGTGGCTACAAGGTCTAATGAAGAGTGTATTTAATGGACTGTTACAAGGCGCAAGGTGGCAATGAGGGAGGGGAAGTCACAGTGTGGTTCTCCTTCCAGGGGCTTTTATCCTGATGCCACCCCTACTCCAGAACGTCAGCTGTCCTTCTCCTTCTTTGCCCCATAGCATATATAGTATCCTTATATTCACATGATGATACCCTTCCCTCTAGCTCTCCTCTTCTTTTTCCCATTTTCCAAAGCTGAATGAAAAATGGGGAAAGCATTATCAGGTTTGGGAGATGTGTGCTCAGGAATGGAGCAATAGGAGCCTGGATTCCAGTTTCCTGCAGTTTCCCTGAGAATCCTGAAATACTCAGGGACTATTCTTAGTTCTGGCCATAAAGCTGTAACTAGTGATCCAGGCACCAAAGGCAAATGCATTTTATGGAGGAGACCTCATGAAGAAACCTTGGGCCTCAGAACACAAAGTCCCATTGGTGGACAGGCTCCAAGATACCATAGGGAGACTCAGCTGGAAATGAGGAGTGGCAAGAGGCCAGACTGGGAGAAAGTTAGGTGGGTTGCTGCTTCTAGAGGTAAATCATTTGGTAGCTTCCTAGTCTAATTCATTTTAGCACCTAAACAAGGTGCTAAGTTCTGGGGGTTCTTCCTATATAAGGAGGACAAATACTGTTTCTCCTACAGATTTTATGCAAAACCTTACCTTAGTTACTCTTATGTTTAGGTACATTGTGGGAGGCTTCCTGGAATCCTTCAGATCACATCACAGGGGAGGCTTAGAATGAGGAAGACATATGACTGAAATCTGCTTCAAAGACTTACTAGCCATGTGACACTGGGAAAATTGCTTAATTTCTCTCACCTTCATCTTCCTCAGTGGCAAAATAGAGATGAAATAACCTCTGCCTCACAGGGTTGTTATGAGGATCAACTGAGTTAATGTGTATAAAGTGCTTTTCAAATTGTAATGAGAGCTACCCACCATATATAGTATAAGGGTGTCCTTGTCCAGCTTGAGGAGAGGCAGAAGAAATCTCTAGCTTCTTTTTCTACCATCCTTCTCAGAGAGACTTTATTTCCTGCCAGGAATTGAAGCAGGAGGGTGGAGCCAGAAGCTTGGCTCCTTGTCTCTTGTCAGAAAGAGGGGACACTGGGAAGGAATTATATGTATCTGCTCTCTTAAATATTATTAGTCTAGGGGATATGATTTTCAAGTTTGAGTCAAATTTTGATGGCTGTTCATTAATGTGGGAGGGAGGATGATCCCAAACATTATATCCAAAGCTTCCCACCAAATACCAGTTCCACCATGAACAGACATAGCATGTAGCATAGAAATCCATTTATCTGAATATACAGCAAATTGGAGAAACAGAAATTGGAGAAAGAATACATAGAAGAACCTATACCAGACAAAGCAGATTAAATTAACTTTCCTATTGGGAATGATGCAATAGCTCAACTGAGAGAGAGAGAGAGAGAGAGAGAGAGAGAGAGAGAGAGAGAGAGAGAGAGAGATTCTCACCCAATGGGAAATTCTTCTAAGTCTCTAGTACAGCAAGTTGGAGAAAGGGACATGTTAGAGCCTGCCAGCTCTTCCTATGTCTTACCAGAATCTTTCCCCTCAGTAAAC
Source organism: Phascolarctos cinereus (assembly GCF_003287225.1). Lineage (NCBI taxonomy): Eukaryota > Metazoa > Chordata > Mammalia > Diprotodontia > Phascolarctidae > Phascolarctos > Phascolarctos cinereus. Next base: position 402,731,910 of record NW_027555847.1, read on the forward strand.
TGAAGTGGAACTGGCATTTTCCATCTTCTTCTTTAAAGTTAGAAGCCAGAAGTACCTGAAGTGACCATAGAGCCTGAACTCTTGAAGAGACTGTCAAAAGCAAGGAGACTGAAGTGATTCAAAGAGCTTGAAGAGGATCAAAATTCTCCTTGTTCCTCATCCTCACCAACAATTCTGCTTCAGCCCTATGCAGGTGCAGGGCATTGATCTCCATCAACAAGGAGAGAGTTCCATAACTATAGGCTTTGGGACTGGTATTACAAAATCTTAAATTGTTATTATTATTATTATTGACAGGCAACTACCTACTCTGTCCATTTATCATATCATTCCTGGTCCTTGCCCTTCTCTTAGTAATCAGCACCAGCCTGCGCTTTCTAGATGGCTGCTAAAGTCCAAATGTCCCATGGACACATTTATTTCTCTCAGGTTTTAGAAGAGAAATAATAGCATAGGGAGGAAGAAGGTTGTAGAATTGGAGCTGGAAGCAACCCTAGAGGCCACAAATTCCAGTCCTTTCATTTTATAGATGAGGAAACTGAGGCCTCAGAGAAGTGAAATAACTTGCTTAAGGTCACGGAGGTGTCAACAAGAATTCTAACTTGAGTCCACATTGCCATGAACATACAGACCTAGAATTTCAAATTCTTCCAAGAGAAGGAAGGAAATGCTGTTACCTTTGCATTTTTTTTTGAGAGCTACTTAGACTCTAAGCATTTAATTTAATTTTTCTGAGTTTTCTTGCAATCAATAACTTGCTTGAAAAATCAATAAATCAAAAAGAGCCAAATGCAGTAAAATTGAATAACTCTCAGAGCTATAATAAAAATCAATATGCAGCAAAGTAGTTTCAGAAACCATTCCTCCTTCCAAGAATAAATATTTGTCCTGGTGGTTACTTATACATTTTAAAGTAGGTTAAGGAATACGTTAAAGCTCTTCTGTAATGTCTGTGCATTTTATTGCTCCTGGAAATTCTCATCTAAGTGCACAAAAATGTTTATGAGAGAAGGAAAGGGAATGGAATCTCCCCACTGCCTAGAAATTAAACTTTCAAAACTGAACAAGTTAAGAAAATAGGTTGAGATGAAGAAGGGTAATGTCATCAAAAGCACCAGCAGCAGAGGGGCAGCCCCATCTTACCTTTGCAGACTTAGGTCATAGTGCCTGCTCCCTTTCATGTACTCAACCCATGTTCCAGGCAAATGGGACTTTTCTTCTCACCAGCCTCTCCTCCCTGCTTGCCTTTTCTCAGACCATCCCATCTATATGGTCTCTCCCAAACCGTGCCATTACCTCTATCTGCTAAAGTCCCTTCCTTTCTACAAAGCCTAACTCAGGGGCCAATTTTGCCACAGAAGCATAGAATCTTAGAGCTGGGGATGTCAGAGCCATCTAGTCAACCCATGCCCTCAGCAAGTATCTCTTACAACATCCCCAATAAGTGGTCATGCATCCTTTGCTTGAAAACCTCCACTGATTATCCCAATTTTGGATAGCTCTAACTGTTATAATTTTTTTTTTGCATATGAACAGCCCAAAGCTATCTGTGTGTGATTTTTGTGAGTTCCTTAAAATTTGTGTTGCTTCCATTTTGCAAATAAGGAAATTGAAGCTATTAGAGATTAAGTGACTTGTCCATGGTCACAACCCAGGAAGTATGAGGCAAGATCTGAATCTAGGACTCAACTATATTGTAAATCTCTTTCCTTTGTACCAACATTGCCTTTACTATTTCTAGTTCTGTCCCCGAGGGCTAAGCAAAACCAATATAACCCCTCTTCCATATAAGACTCCTTCAATTACTTGATGACAGCTATCCTTTTCCAGCTTTCCCCTCCCCCAGTCTTCATAATCGTTAGCAGTGCTTTCTAGGTTCTATCTGTCATTATTATTTCTTTCCACATGAATCACCAGGAGTGGGTAGTCGTTTTTATGTTTGACAGGTCTCCAGAGGCTTTCTATCACGTCCAGTTACATGCTCTAGGAATACAGGAAACCTCATTATTTATCATATTAGTTTAACAAATGGTGACATTGGTTCCCTTTAGCAGGAATATACCAACCACCATTAGTCTCTTTTTCTTTAGAAATTTGCTGGACCATCTCCCTCCTGATAGCATCAATGAGTCCCTATAAATATATATAAAATAAAATGTGTGAATGTTTGTGTGTTAAACAGCTCTGAAAATAGACCCATCATCATTTCTCAGAGGCCAAGAAGCTGCTTCCTCCTGAAAGGGTCACTTTCCCTTCTCTGTATGAAGAGCTCCTCATATTTATGTAGGTTTTAAAGGACTTTCCTCACATCAACCTGTTACGGGTAGGTAGTGAAAGTTTTTTTACTCCTATATTATAAATAAGTAAATTAAGGCTCCTAGAGATTAAGTGACTTGTCCATGGTCATGACCCAGAAAGTATGAGGCAAGATCTGAACCTAGGACTCAACTGTATTGTTAAGTCTCTTGTACCAACACTGACCCTGGAAATGCTACATAATTATCACTTTGCACCAAGTGTTCAATATTCCTTCCCACCTTTCTTTTTTTGCTCTCTTTTACCTTCTTAACTTCTGACACATAGTAGTATTCCCCTCTCCTTCTCATCTTTTTCATTCTTTGTTTCCTGGAAGCACTTTTGCCATTCTTTCAAGGAATTCTTCTTTCTTTCCAATAATAGAGAATAGAGAAGCATTTGTCTAGCACTTTCTCCTCTAGGATGGAGACCAGTTTACACTTTATGTCATAGGGATCTGGAAAGAACACAAATATGGTGCACTCCACATGTAATTACAAAATTCACTTTTGCATCCATATTTATTGGAGGCAAGATTTTCAGTTCTTTGTTATTTTTAATAGTTTTCAAAATTAACTTTCATCAGTGTGTATGCCCTTATTAGGTTGTAATCACCTTATAAGTAATAGTAATAATGATAGCTACTAGCTATTATTTATATAGTGCTTTAAAATTGGAAAAGAGCTTTACAAATATTATATAATTTTATCCTCACAACAACCTTAGAAGAGAGGTGTTACTGTTACATTTTACAGATGAGAGAACTGAGGCTGAAGGAGGTTGAATAATTTGCCCAAGGTCACAAAGCTGATAAGTAGGATTTACATTGTCTCTATCCCCAACACCTAGTACACAGTGGACATTTAATATAGGTTTGTTGAATTAGAAGGCTTTGGTCCTTGTGAAATATAGAAAAAGCAGAGTAGAAAAAGTTAAAAATTCTGTCAGTGTATCCTTAGCACTGCATGAAAGAGAAGTTTAAATATAAAGTAGGCATCAAGGGTCTGTGCTATTTAACATGTTGAAGAATATGGTAGGATGGATATTACAAATTGCTAAATGAGTTTCCAGTTCTAGTTTTCACATAATGTGCTCCTCTCCCTTCACTGGACCAGATGTCTCATGTGAATTATGGGGGCAAAAGAGGAAAGTGCTTTCCTCTTCTTGGGTGATTTTATCTCCTTTATTACATTTGTTGGAGTCAGTATGAGAGGACCACCTTGGGAAAAAATGTATAGCATTAAAATCTCCAAGGCCTGTGATATTAAAGGTGCCCCTTGATTGACACAAGAGGCATTTCTTGAAAAGTTCAGTGAACTAAACTCTATATATCAAACACCACCCCAAATGTTACAGAAAGTCTTTCTATTTGCAGTAATCCTTTGGTAGGGTGAGTAAATATTCCCTTCATTTATGTCAAAGACCTGGGTTCAAATTCCAGCTCTGCTATAGCTACTACTAGCTATCTTTGTGACCTTGGGAAAGTTGCTTAACTTGTCTTTCTGTCTCATTGTTTTCCTCATCCATAAGATTAAGTGATTGGACTAGTGATTGCTATTACTCCCTCTTGCTCTAATTCTTATCATCCTTTGAGTCTTAGGTCTAAATTTTTGCATGTTAAGTTTTTATAAAATGTCATTATTTTCCCAATTTTATGGACATTTTTCATATTTAATCAAAAGGTGGGATGAAATATAACTGAGGTAGGAGTGATACAGAGGAGCCATTGATAAGTATGGTTATAGCTAATATTAACTGTATAGAGTGATGAATGTTTATGGCCTTGTATAATCTGGCATTTATTCATCAAATTTAATGGAATAAACATTTATAAAGTACCTATTTACTACATGGAAGACACTAGATTCTGGGCTAGAAGAGTAAAATAAGACACAGTCCCTATCCTCAAGTAACTAGGAATTCAACTGAGGGGGAGACACACATATAACCATGACATAATGGAAAGTGTGTTAAGTACAAAAGAGAATTCCAGGCAAATTTGAAAAGGAAGAAATCACTTTCAGTTATGAGGGAGGTCATTAGGGAAGGCTTCAAAGATGAAGTGCTTCCTGAGTTGGGCCTTGAAGAGGGGGAAATACGTCAAGAAAAAGAAGGGAGTGGAGGAGAGGAACATGAATCCATTCCATCTATGGGGATGGCATGAGCAAGGACAGAGGCAGGGGAGGGAAGGAAGAGAACAGTAGATAGACTAGGCCATTGTTGCTAGAGCAAGGAGTACTTGTATGAAGGTGAATAGCATGAAATAAGGCAGGAAAGGAAGTTTGGAGATAGATTGTGGAAGACACTGAATGCCAGGAGCAGAAGTTTACATAAACACTAGGAGACATCAAAGATTTTTTTTTTTTGTGGAAAAGTCATATGATCAGAGCTGTGCATTGACAAGGTTTTTTTTTTCTTCTTTTCTTGGAAGCAGTCAAGGTTAAGAAACTTGCCCAGGGTCAAACAGCTAGTAAATGTCCGAGGCTGGATTTGAACTCAGGTCCTCCTGACTCCAGGGCCAGTGCTTTATCCACTTCATCACCTAGCTGCCCCTGCATCAGGGAAGTTATTCCAGCAAGGTTTGAGTGCTAGAATGCAAAGACAATACAGTGAAGGCAGGAAGATCATTAAGTAGGCTAATTTATGTAAGGGGTGTGCTGCCCAGCTCGCCCTGTAAAATATTTATGCCCATATAAGTTGTCCAAATCCATGCAGGAAGCACACATCTCTGTAATCTTGCCTAACTCTCACCAAGGATGCTTTGTTTATTGCCTTGAAGGGAACAGGAGAAGGAGCCATGAGGAGACACAAAATGTTCTCCAGTCTCTGAAAGGTGAGTCTGTAGTCTACCAGACCAGAATTACATCTATGCCTACCTAAATATTGTGGGCCTAGGTGTATAATAAATTTTCAAAAATCCATTTAACTTGATCAACATTAAAGGAAGAGCTATCCCAACCTCACACTCATAGGTTTATTTCCTTCATACTTAATGCTAATTACATAAAAATCCACCACAAATAGTGAATAGCTAGTAAGCCCATCTAGCCAAGCAAACAGTAAACAGAGAAGAAACAAGTTATATAGATTAGACTACACCAGAAAGTACACAGTGATTGAACTCTTCTGCTGGAAGTGACATATTGAATTCAAACCAAGAGAGAGGCCCTGATCTCACTCAAGGGAAAGTTCCGCTTAGTGTCTAGGGAAGCAAGCTGGAAATAAAAATCATGTTCAGGAGCCAGCTTTTCTTTATGTGTCTGTTGTTCCCAAGTCTTTCCCTCTCCCCACATGTATGAAGTTGATCCTGGAGAGAGTCTCAAACCACATGTATTGTTACTCAGAAACAGAAAAAAAAAGTCTTTCTTCTCCAATGCTCACACCACCTCCACCTTTTACTTACACAGGTTCATAGCACTCTCTCCACAAATTAGGAGAGTTCCATACAAAATACTCCAGGATTGGCTGGAAACCTTGTTTAAACTTTTATCACTTACCTGCAAAGTTGCTCTAATCACATCTGAGAGGTAGTTCAGTGTTCTGAGGTCCAGTTTCACACAGAGAGAATATTAAGAGTACACATTTGTTTCATGTGTAGCCTGTTGTCTTGACAAGCTATTTCAGCTCTCTCCAGGCTTTGTTGAGGGTCTTGAGAGCCTTGAGAGAGAGAGAGGGTCTTCCATGCCACCTGTGTTACTAATATTCCTAATTCCCCAACTTTTCAATATCATGCTCTTCATGGGGTTACCTGGCTATACATTATTCTGTTTAGATTGTAGGTCTTCTAGAAGAAAGGGGTTTGAGTTATACGAAATTGTTTGGGTGGCCTGGCTGGAACAAATAATTATCCTGATCTTATTCATAATGCTCTGTGCCTATCTCCCACAGCCTAACTGCATCCCTGTAATGAATAAAGAGTCTAGATTCACCTGTATTTGGAATTCCAGATCACATAGCTCAGGCCTTTTCACTTAGTCATGAAGGGGCAGCTTAAGATAATTATATAGTCCTTGAAGCTCAATCTCAGAAGGAACCTCAGAGATCATTGAGTCCTAACCATACATCAGCATGTCTTTCTGTAACAACCCCAAGAAGTTCTCATCCAGCTTTCACTGAGATTTCTAGCAAAGGGGAATCCCATATCACTTGAGACAATCCATTTTATTTTTGGACATCTCTAATTGTTGGAAGTTTTTCCTTACATCAAAAGGTAAAATCTACTCCTGAAATTTCCAAAACCTGTTATGTCCATTTCTATCCTTCTGGTGCCAAACAGAACAAGGCCAATCTCTCTTCCACATGACAACCTTTCAAATAGCTTACTTTATTTTATTTTTCTTGGTTAGCATATTATTTAAAATTATGTTCTTTCTCTTTTAAAAATTATGGAATAAAACAATCGCTTCTGTAACATAGTATAATAAAAAAGAAGATTGCACATGAAACTGCCACTCTATTAAGTGCAACTTGCTATTTCTTTTAAATATTTATTTCAAATACTTTATTATAGCTGTCATACTCACCTTCCTCCATGTTTCCTCTTCTCCAGTCTAAATATCCCCTGTTCCTTCAACTGATTCTTAATATGGCACACTCTCTAGGAAGCAATATGGAATAGTGGGTAGAATAACAGAATTAGAGTCAAGAAGACCTGTGTTCAAATCCTGCCTCAGATACTTACAAGTTGGGTGACCCTGATTTCTCATCTGTGAAATGGGGATAATAAATACCACCTACTTCACAGGGTTGCTGTGAGAAGCCAATGAGAGAATATATGTAAGGTGTTTTGTAAACCATGAAGAGCTATACAAACATTAGGTTTATATTTATTCTCACCATCATGGCTGTCCTTTTCTGGATATTCTGAGGTTTATCAATAGCCTTCCTAAAATGTGGTGCCCAGAACTGAGCATAATATTCTACATGTTTTCAGGGGAAAAATATAGTGAGAATCACTTCTCTGTCTCTCTTTCTGTCTTTGTTTCTGTCTGTCAGTGTCTGCTTCCTCTCTGTCTTTCCCCTTCCCTCACCTCCTTTCCACAATGTCTCTTTTAATTTAGCCTCACATTAGATTTCTTGGTTGCTATATCACACTGTGGACTTAGATTGAGCTTGCAATATTATAAAACTTGCATATTTTTCAGTAAAGTTGTGTCTGGTCTTATATTCTTCTATCTTATACTTGTGAAGTTGATTCTTTAAAGCCCAAGTGTAAACTTTACATTAATTCTTATTAAATTCCATATCATTAGATTCAGTCCAATGCTCTAATCTGCTGAGATCTTGTGGGACTCTTATTCTGCCATACATGTTAGTTATTCTTCTTAGCTTGGCATCATATGAAAATTTGCTGTGCATGCCAACTATGCCATTATCTACATCATTAAAAAAATGTAAAACAGCCCAGAGTCAAGCACAGCTCTTTAGGGGTGCTTTATTAGACAGAGAGAGAGAGAGAGAGAGAGAGAGAGAGAGAGAGAGAGAGAGAGAGAGAGAGAGAGAATCTTCCAACTTGACATTGACCCATTAATGACAATTCTTTGGGTTGGGCCGTTCAACTAGTTCCAAATCCACATAATTCAGTGATCATGTTGTCTAAAAGAATAATTATTTTACTTGAGGTCAAGTTGTTGAGGCTTGTTGACTCTGGCCAGTGAAACCCATGGTGGACCACTGGCCCTTTCCATCCCAGTATACTGCTGTACTTACTGGGGGAAAGGAGCCAAAAATATAGCATAAAATGTTATTACATGTCAATAGGATAATGTGACTGTGCTTCCTTGAGATTTCAGGGTTACGGATACTTGTAACGACTGAAATCCATGCCCTAGGATGACTTCCTAGCCTCTTAAGCATCATGTAGTGAATTCTCTTTCTTTTTACTTTTCCCTCACTCCCTGTCATTATCCTGCATTTTATATCTGGCCTCAGCTCTAACTTCCCAGACTGAGTCCTGGATCCAGACTCCCATTGAATCAAGGCCATTTAGCCAGGGTGCAGAGCAGCAGAAGGGCACTAATTGGGGTTGGGTGCAGTGCCCAGCCACCAGCCTTTGAACCAGTCAAACAGCTTTCTCCTCATTGCCAGATATTGGTATTAAAGACAGCCATGTTAATTTTAGCTACAATCAAAGGACCAGAAAATAAATCAATGTTTGCCAAATGGAAAATGACAATCTAAGTGCAAAAACAAGTTGGAAAATAGAAATTAATCTCTTCAGAGAACATCTGGATGTGAAAGAGCTGCCACTTTCTGTTGCTTTTGGAAAGCAGATGTCTTTGAGAGCAGAATCCTTCAGTGATCTGTAGCGTGTGAGGGTGTCCTCAGATTCCCTTGAAAATTTAAAAGATACACTGGCTGATTGTGTAAGAATTCTTCTTGGGGCTGAACTTGAAGGAATTAATACATTGGTACTTTATTTCATCAGGGCAGGTAGGTGGCACAGTGGATGGAGTACCTGGCCTGGAGTCAGGAAGACTCATTTTCCTGAGTTCAGATCAGGCCCCACATACTTACCCTGGGCAAATCACTTAACCCTTGTTAGCCTCAGTTCCTCATCTGTAAAATAAGCAGGAGAAGGAAATGGCAAACCACTCTAGTATGTCATTAAGAGTCAGACATGACTGAAAAGTGAATAAACAACAACTATGGTAAAAAATCTTCCTGTGTACTTGCAGAGATCTGTGATTCTTAAACCTTCCTTTGGGGGCAGCTAGATGGTGCAGTGGATAGAGTGCCAGGCCTGGAATCAGGAAGACTCATCTTCCCCAGTTCAAATCTGGCCTCAGACACTTACTAGCTGTGACCTTGGGTCACTTAACCCTGTTTTCCTCAATCTCTCATTCGCAAAATGAGCTGGAGAAGAAAATGGCAAACCACTGCAGTATCTTTGCCAAGAAGACCCCAAATGGAGTTTTAAGGTCAGATATGACTGAAAAACAGCAAAACAACAACAAAGATCTATTGCATGGGTCTCCAAAGTCCAGATCCAGCACCAGGGTACCCATTCAGGATCCTATTCAAGGATACCATGTTATAAAACTTTCATCAGGAACATGATCCTGAGGTATACATCCCAAAAGTGGTGCTATAGTGAAGCTCCAGGGTAATTATGACCAACAGCTAATGCAATTATACACACAGCTACAGGATCAAATGAAACATCCAGAGTTAAGAATGATTAGGCTTGACTTTTTAGGAGATGCTAGAAAGTTTCCAAAGTCAGGTTTCTGGCATGTCTTCTGTGTCTTGAAATTACTTTGTTTATTCTTTGTATTTGTTTATCTGTGTATAGGCTATATACCCTGGCCGCCTGAAAAAGTATAAGTTGTTTGAGAGCAAAGGCTTTTGTTTCTGTCCTTATGTCCCTACACTGTTTGCTATGTAGTCAGAGCTTAATAAATGCTTTCTGAATGGAATCAAAGAAGATCCTACCACTGAGCCATCTACCTAGGCCATCCACACTGTTGCTGACCTCTGGAACACCTACAACACTTCCAGAGGCCATATATGCCCTAGGGGACTTAATCCCCTCAGCAGCTTTGGAACGTTAGCCATGGGCCTGAATGGGACCAACATCTGAATTTGACTCAGGGCATCTTGCTTTTGTATAGTAATCAAATTATTACTGCCATTGCTGTACTGAAAAGGGTATTGTGGAAAGCATATGTCAATCATTTCTCCTATGGCTATACTCACCTCCTTGTGATTTCTTATAACAATAAATACTCCTTCCTGCCTGATACTCCTAGAATTGTAGGGGGTAGAAATAGAAGTAATTTTCAAGATTATCTAGTCTGAGTCAGCTAGGTGGCACAGTGGATAGAGCACTTGCCCCACAGTCAGGAGGACTTGAGTTCAAATCTAGCCTCAGACACTTGACACTAGCTGTGTGACCCTAGGCAAGTCACTTAACCCCAATTGCCTCTCCAAAAAAAAAAAATCTAGTCTATCCTTAATATTTTATATGGAAGTAAACTGAGACCTGAAGATGTAAAGCAATTTGCCCAACGGATACGTAGGTAGGATTCAAATCTAGATCCTTTAACTCTATATCTAATTCTCTACATTACACTACAAAACTGAGGGGAGAAAGTGAGGTTTTTTTTTTTTTTATAGCTGGCCAAGCAATCCCTTGAGCAGAGGTCAACCATTCCAGGTCAAAGAAGGAAAAGGGTCCCAGGGATTTGGGTGATTGTATCTGAGCTTAAAGTTTATGACAGAAAATCTCTTGGAAATGGAGATCAATAAGAATTTTTTTTGATGGTCTGCAGCTCATGGTGCTCTTTATAGAGGCACTTGTGGTGGCTGCAGCATGCACTAAGATACTTTTCTTAAATGAAAAAATGAGTGAGGCTTTAATTAATTTCTCTGTGACAGCCACTGGGACCTGACTTCAGAGCTTTTAGACATAACATAGATTTATATATTTTATGGTTTGTGGAGTTAAAGATTTTTTTTTTAATTTTGAAGTTTTATTTGCTCATAGGTAGGTAAGTCTGAGGAATGCAGCACATACGGTCCAGTTAAGAATACAGTTAAGTCCACGAACCAGTGTATAGTGGAGAAAATGAAGATTGCTCCCTAGAAACACAGTCCCAGTGGGAAGGCAGCAATAAACACCTTTCTTTCATTGTTGAGAGAGACACAAGACTGTGCAGACTAAGGACTTTTAAGTTCTAGGGCAAATCTCTGTGTGAAGCGAATCAAACATGAGCAGAGGTAAAGAGAGGCAACTAGGTGGCCCAGTGGATAGAGCACTGGACTTGACATCAGGAACACCTGAGTTCAGTCAAGCTCAGATGCTAACTGTATGACTCTGGGCAAGTCATTTACTATTTAACCTCTCTCAGCCTCAGTTTCTTCATTTGTCAAATGGAGATAATAACAATACCTACCTCCCAGAGTTGTTCTGAAGATGAAATGATATAATGTATGTAAACATTTTAAAAACTTTAAAATACTATATAAATGTTGGCTATTATCATCACCAGGGTTATAATGATTTCATGAGCAGATGTAACTGCTACTAGAAAAATAGTCCTCTTGAGGCTTTGTTCCTTGAACTGTTAGTGGAGATGGTGACAAATTACAGTGTATTCTTAAATTATTGTTATTGTTGTTTTCCCTTGCCTTGCCAAAAGATACCTTTCCTTATGAAGAGAGTAAGGAGGGCTCAAGCCCCACCAGCTTGGAACCCCAAAGAGCTAAACCAGGGATGGGGAACCCATGGTCTCAAGGCCACATGTGGCCCCCTAAGACCTCAAGTGTGGCTTCAAAATTTGGATTCAGTCAAAAGGCCATGCTCGAGGATGTAGGGGGCCATATGTGGCCTCGAGGCCTCAGGTTCCCCATCCCTGACCTAATCCTATAGCCACCTGCTGGGAGCAGCCTAAAGATGCAGGGAAAACCACTCACTGAATACTTAAAAAAAGAGAGGGATGTATGAAGCACCTTCTTTGCATAAGGCACTATGCTAGGAACTTTACTTAGAAAAAGTAAAAATGAAAATCCTGCCTTCAAGGGACTTACATTCTGTGGGGTGGGGCATGTATACAGTAAGGATTCAGAAGTGAGCAGTTGGGTGGATGGGGAAATTAACTAAAAAAAGAAGATGCCTGAGAGAGAACTATCATTGTTGGAACAAGTTTCTAAAGGAGGTAGGAGGTACAGAGTTAACTAAGTGGAATGAAATTAAATAAGAATGTGTATGGATGCATACATGGTCTGATAAATACCTCTAACCTATAAATCTATGGTATGCGATATACCACATATCTCTCCATCTATGGAAGCTAGAAAAGGTACACAGAATAAACTTACTTTCTGATCAATAGATCTAAGAGTTTATCTTACAAATAAATAAATAATATACATTTAACTAAGTGAGCTGTTGTGTCCTCATTACTCCTCATATGGACTCTTGCAGTAACCTCCTAATTGCTCCTCAAGATTCTCATCTCTCCAGTCCTTATCTATTCCCGCAATGTAATTTCCAATGCACCAGTATAACTATATTCCTGGAAAGAAGCCATAGTGCTTCTCTTCTGTCTATAGTATGAAATACCAACTCCTCTAGTGGCATTTAAACCTTCTCACATTCTGGCCTAACTCTACCTTTCTGGGCTTTATTCTTAAACCTCCACGTATGCTGCATTCCAGCTAGACTGGTCCACTTGCTGTTCCCCAAACATGACATTCTATCATTTTCTTAACTTTATACAATCTGTCCCTCCCTAGACTATATGAGTCTTAGAATCCCTGGATTCCTTCAAGACTCAGCTCAAATGTTACCTTCTACTGGAAGATTTTCCTGATCCCCAAATAGTTAGTATCCGTCTCATCCCCAACAGTATTTTGTGTTTACTTGGTATATATTTTGTTTCTACTTATCTGTGTACACATTGTTTCCCTCCAATAGAATGTAAACTTTGTGAGGGTACTGTGTCATTTTTGTCTTTTTAGTCCTCTAACATTGCTTAGTATCTGGTATAGAGTGGGCAATTAATACATGCTTGTGGGATGAATGAAAAGAAATATTTTTTAAAGGAATTCTTTATACCAAATCTCAGTGTAGGATTGACAAATTTAGCTTCCACACACTTCACTCTTCTCTTCATTTCCTGTTGCCCAAGAGATGTTTTCCTTATGATGGGCAAGTTGTTTCCCTTTTAATACAAATGATAATGTTTTCAGTAAATACTCTATTTTGCCTCTATGAAACAGAAAATTGTCGCTAGCAAAAATATCTGAAAGCACCCAAGAAAGGATATTTCTGCCATCAAAGTGTTTAATTTTTTTTTAATTTCTAAGTAAGAACATGATGCTTTCCACCACCACCACCACTCCTTTTAAAATAAAAAGCTAATGATTATCATTTGAAAAGAACTTTGAGAATGATTGGGCTAATAACCTTAAGATAAGATCTTTAGGTCTTTATGTACATTTTGTCAAAATTTATCTAATTTTATCATCCAGAATTTTTTTAAAAAACTGCTCTCTTAAAAAATTGCTTATCTCTGAAAAGCAGAACTGGTGAGCATCATATATTATTATTATTATTATTTATTACTACATTTATTATTCTTAAAGGGTTATGACATTTCAAAAATAATGTTTGAGTAAATTAAAAATTAAATTGTTTGCTACATAATTTTAGCATTTAATATATTATTCATTAGTCTAATTGTTTGAGAAGCAATATCATTAGTATTGGGTAACTCTATTGGGTAACTCTATTATCGATACATTTGATTAATCAGTACAAGTCATTTCTGAACCATTTTGGTTAACAATATTTTATTGCTTCTTCTATATTTAAAATATCTATTAAAAGTTTTCAAGTATTTATTAGTGGTATTTGTTTTTTCCATAATTATATTATACAAAGTCAATGATGCAAATTTAAGCTCAAGTTTGAAAATTTTTATTTTAGAAGTATGAGTAATATTGTTGCCAACTTTACATAAGAAGAGCAGCTAGATGGCATAGTGGATAGCATGCTGGATTTAGAGTATGGAAGATCTAAGTTCACAACTCCAGGCTCAGACACTTACTATTGCGTAACCCTGGACAAGTCACTTAATCTTTCTCAGCCTCAGATTCCTCATCTGTAAAATAGGGTTAATAATAACTTCTACTTCCCAGAGTTATTGTGACAATCAAATGAGACAATGAAAAGAGCTTTGCAAAACTTGCAATGCTAGATGAATTTCAGCTATTATCAGTAGCATTATTATTACTATATTTCAGAAACCATTAATATTACATTTTTAGAGAATAATTAGGGTACAAAGTATCATCCATATCACAGGTAAAAAAGGTATACAAAAAATTAAAATTCATTTTACTTACTGACTCCTTCCCCATCAGATGTTCTCAAATCCTCTGGGCTAAGTTCTGAGTGTGAGTGTATTTAAGCTCAAACTAATTATTAGAGTTATTGTTTATATGTCTCTTTGTTCAGCAGACTTAATTGGTAGTTTATCTCTTATTGTTTTAGGAAAACTAGAGAATAGTTGAGATCAGTTTCTATCGTATTATGTATTTTTAAGCAGTTATTTGTTTACATAATGTTCTCCTGCCCCACCCCACCATGCTCTTGTATACCAGATGTTCTTATCTTCCAGCCTTTGATGGCTTAAAAAAATTGCTGTATGTTGACTATTAAATGCTCATGATTCTAAGGAATACATTTTCTTAAAAGCTAGGGTTTTTAAGAGCCCTATATTTAATTCTTTGTGAGTTCTAGGAATTTGTTTAACTAGAAGAAGATGAAATGTTAATAATTTCTTTATTTTAATTCAGCAAAAATTATCGAGCTCTTATCCTGTGCAGAGCCCTGTGCTAGGTGGTAGGGAAGATACAAGTTTAGATAAGACATGTGTCCCTGTCCTCATGAAGACTTATAGCTGAGTAAGAAATCCTAGGATGGTATGCTCTTGAACTAGAAGAGAATTCAGAAGCCATCTAATTCAATACCCTCATTTTACAGATGAGGATGCCCAAGAAAAGGGGAAATGGGTATTAAGAACGACACAGTTATCAGACCAGCTATAAACTTAGCTGCCAGTACTCTAAATGTGAAAAGCTTTTTTTTTAAATTTAGTGAGCAATAAGTGGAAATAATACTAGATGAATGGAATCATATAGATCAGAGGATTATCATAAAATCATAATTAGAAGGGGTCTCAAAGGTCATTGACTCCAATCTGCTCATTTTACAAATAAGGAAACTGAGAGACATAGAGGTTAAGTGACTTGCTCAGTGTCGTACCGCTAGCTAGTAGGGGCCTATGATTGGATCTCAACTAGGGTCTTCCTGAGTCCAAGCATACTGCTCTATCAACTACATCATCCTGCCTCTCAACATTCTCACTATGAATGAGATGATCAGATAGGAATTGCAGAAAAAGTGAAGGTTCTACCTGTCGAAAGGGGAAGGGAGCAAACATTTATTAATGGGTAGAGAAGAAGACTTTACATTACAGTACATCAAAACCTGGTCCTTTCTTGTCTTTCCAGTCTTTTGCATCTCACTCACTTCCACTGCCCAGTGTTCTTGGCCTCCTTGCTGTCACTCACAGAAGACACTCTATTTTCTTCCTCTATGTCTTTTTATTCACCTACTATGTGCCAGACGCTGTGCTAAGAACTTTACAAATATTTCACCTGATCTTCACAACAAGTACTGTTATTATTACAATTTTGCAGTTGAGAAAACTGAGGTAGATGGAGGTTAAGTGGCTTGCCAATGGTCATACTACTAGTAGGTATCTGAAGCTGGATTTGAACTGAGATATTCTGGACTTCTGGACCTGGTCCTCCATTTGCCTCTTCATTTGTCCCATTGAAACAAATGTGGGAATTAGTAGAGCTGATTTTATCCTGTATCCAAAAGCAATGAGAAACATCATTTCATTGGACATTTAGTCATCTCATATTACAGTGCTCATAAGTATTCACAATGAACTATTATGAAAATAATGCGACTTATGTGCCATATGTTATAGAGCATGAAAAGGTGATGAAATTCTTTGAAGAATTAGGTAAGACCCTACAGGTTTAATAACATATACTTCGATAGTGACTTCAGGGCAAAATATAGAAATAGGCAAAACTTATGAAAAATTTGATGGAAAATATAGTTCAGGAGTCAATAATGAGAGAGGCCAAAGGCAGAAGCCTCACACATATATAATGAATATTTTCTTTGAGAAAGGAGTCAGAAGTACAGAATAACAACATTAAAATGAAACATTACATTTAACAGACATTTAGCAGAAATGGATAGTTATCAATATTTGTGTCATTTCTGATTCTGTTTTCTGTGTATAATGATTGCCAATTAGTTAAGGAAAATATAAAGGAAAGAATAAAAATAAAAAAAAGAAATGGTGCGCAATAAAAACAACTCCAATCTGACCTATTTTTTTAAAAAAAAACATTGTTGCTAAAAATGGGAAAGGATAGAGAAAATAATATTGATTTTGCAACAATTTCATACAGAAATTTAACTGATATACGTCAGCTGTCACAATGAGGGGATCAAAAGAGGAACCATACATCTTAGTTCAGCAAATATTTAGATTTGTCGAGTAGACAGAGATAGCCACAAACAACACATTTTGAATAAAAACTCATGTAAAATCTTACAAAGAATGATGGATAAGATTATGAGCAATAACAAAACAAGAAGTAGTGGATAGAAAAAAATGTGTAAAGAAAGCTTGGGGAAAGATTCAACTAAGAAAAAAATCATTGTAATAGCATTTAAATATGGAAAATAGGTTAAAAAATACAGAAGGTGGAGAAAATTTACCAAATTTACAAAGAGATGTTTATTACAAATCCTTTGTGCTGTCAAGGACAATTGAGCTGCCACATTTGGACCTTACATTGAAGTGCATAATAACCTGGCTCTTCTCTTTTTAGTTCTTATATGTGCTTTTCAAACTAGTTACTCTGGCCTTCTTGCAGTTCCTCACACAAGACACTCTATCTCCTGCTTCATGTGTTTTCACTGCCTACCCCCTATTCCTAGGATGTTCTTTCTCTTCACCTTTACTCTTGATTTCCTTGGCTTTCTTCAGATTTCTGGTAAAATCGCATCTTCTGCAAGAAGCCTTTCCTAGGTCTCCTTAATGTTAGTACCTTTCCTCTGAGATTATCTCCAATGTGTTCTGTCTAAGGATATTTTGTTGCTTGCATGTTGTCTTTCCCATTAGACTGTGACCTTCTGGAGGGCAGAGACCCTTTTTTTTTTCTTGTGTCTCTCAAGGACCTGGCACAGTGGCTGGCAGATTGCAGGCGCTTAATAAACGCCCATTGACTTGACAGCCCTGAATGTACTTAGAGCTGAAATAGAGTAACACTGAAGAAAATAAAGATGATAAAATAGTTGGGCTACGGTAAGTTAAAACAGAGAGAGGTGCTTCCTGTGGTAGAGGTAATAGCATGTTCAAGGTATTCAGGGATCAATTCTCAAGGTATTTTAAAGAGTAAAAAATAATCAAAGGTGTGGAAAAAAATCTTAGGCCTTATTGTTACACTCTTCTCCTCTAAAAGAAGGCAGCACAACCCCCCTATACTTTACATGCTTATTTTCTCATACCTACAAAATTTTAAAGAAAATAACATACGCATGTATTGAGGACATCTTTGATGAGTGTAATAGGAAGGAACAGGTGGGCTTTTTGAAATGAATATTCTAAAATAATCCACTTGACACAATTGACTAAAAGAAGGGAAAAAAGGATGGGAATCAGGATTTGTATAATATATATATATATATATATATATATATATATATATATTATTTATATAATTTATATAATATCTACTATGTGCCAGGCACTGTGTTAAGTGCTTTACACAGATGCAGAGCACACACCATCTTTGTGCTCATCATTTGTTAACAATTAAAAATATTTAATTCAGTAGAGAGTAATGCCACCTTAAAGGCTCTTCAAGTCTTTGAAAGATGCAACAACAAATAACTTCATTTGAGACTCTGATCATTAATAGCAAGCAGAAAGAGAGATGTGTATTTGACAAAAGTGTCTGTCACTGTCATGGAGGGAATCCAGTACCATCCATTTTGACAAGTGATTACCTGTGGGTGGTAAGGTTATACAGTTTCTCTTGTTTGCAGATGCATCCAGTCCAGGAACATTGCAGATGTTATGAATCTCCTAAATGTTATCTATAATCATCCAAGAGAGTTTTTACTATCTATCCACATAAAGCATAAGTAGAAGAAGAATGTCTAGTGCCCAGATCATGATACACAGTTGAATGGACAAACGACAAAATTTGTCCATAGCTCTGGGATACATACTGCAATATGACAGTAATCTGGGCCCAGAGTTAATCAGGAGGAAAATATTGGACTAGACTGCTTTTGGGAAGCTGCAAAGTTTAGTTAATGACTCCAAGATTCTTCCTGAAACAAAAGATCATATTTTCAATACTAGTATACTTCTGGTGATGGACTGTTGCAAACTAGGGGAGAATTGAAATTGAGAATGATGCAAAGGGCAATGCAGAAATTCATCGGTGTGGGGGGAGGATGAGCAGGTTGCAACACATTATAAACAAGGACTTATGGAGAAGTTGTTTAAAGAATGGCATAAAGTAAATATATAAATGAAAAAGATGAGCTGGCCACATTAAAAATCTAAAGAAAACTGTAGCTTGCATCTGCCATAGGTATCATCATCATTTCAAGTGAAGGTGAGGAAGGATCACTGCATATTGGGTGTACCTCCTGTGATGAATTTATGGAGTGACATGGACCAGAGTCTCAGAGGATGGGCAGGTGTGAATAGGTTGTGATGTACATCTTTGGAGAGAGTACACACATTGATAAGGTCATAAATTTGTTAGAGTGGAATATGTGCTCTACACTCCAGCCAAACTAGATGGCTTTTTGCTTTGAAACTTTCTGACCCCACACTTTACTTACATTTTTACCTATGTATGGAATGTCTACCCTCACATATTTAACCTGTTGTATTCCTATTATCCATTAAAATCCATGTTAAATGATATCTCTTCATTCATTCTCCTCAACTTTGGTATCCCATAAGATACTTTATGTTAGAATTCTTTAATGCGCTATTGTATACAATTGAGTTTGTGGTTTTCCCCAACTATACTATAAGCTACATGAAAGATAGAATCTTATTTTAGTTTAACTCTTTATCCCCTAGTATTTATCCCCTAGTACTTTACACACAGAAGAGAGTACTTGATAAAAGTTCTGTTAATTTATTGATCCAAAGACAGAGGTCTTTGGACAAGATGACCTTTTAATGTCTCTTCCAATTATTTCTTCCCATGATTTGATTATTAGCACACACCACAACTGGATGTAGAAATGACTTTTTTTTTTAACTTTTGAAGAGTTACACATTGAAATTGAAATCCAAGTAATAATTTCTGAGATGGATTAATTTAGTGTCTAATGCTCGTTATGTATTTCCTAAAAGATCCCAGAGGAAGAATATAATTTTGTCTGTCTTTCTCCACCCATTCTTAAATGCATGTGTATGTGTATATGTATGTGCTCATGTTTATGCCTATGTCTATATACACATATTACATATGTGAATAGGTTGATTTCAATTTAAAACATCATATACCAAGAATATTCCATGATATGAAAGAGAGTCTGGCCATAAGGCTAGAAAGAAAAATCCTGTTGTTTTGTCTGCCTTCTTCCAGCTTTGCTAGAGTGTCCATTTAAAAATACATATTTGGAATCTTTCTAGTTTAATAACTCAAATTTCTTGGATTTTGGAAAGTAAGTTTTATGATTTTCATAAAAGCAAAATTCACATCAATCTTGTGATGGCATAGATCTCTCTCTCTCTATACACACACACACACACACACACATATATATTTTCTCTCTTGCTAATTTTGGCTATGATGATTAGTGTTTGAAATTTGCAACTAAGAAGGCATATTTTTAAAATCCCATTTTGCATTATATTTGCAATAACTACTGACTTTGGCTAGATAAATGTGTTTTTTCTTTCTAATAGAGAATAATGTCTCTTGTCATGTTTACTTCCAACTTTGGCCATTTACTTGATTTATTTGTTTTGGAAATTATTTTAAATGATACATATAATTGTTTTCAACATGATTAAGTATTATTAAATATATATCCCATCTATGAACTCCAATAAAACTTTGCATCTCTTAGGGACTTTTATACTCTCTTCCCCTCAAACTTTTCTAGCTTGGTTAAGACTTTCCTGGCTGGCATAAGCTTTGAGAACCATCCTATCATGGGTCATTTCCAGTTCACTTCCATATAGAGCTAATTCAAGTCCTACTTCTTAAATGAAGTATTCCTATACTTCTTCAACCCAAATTGATCCGTTCCCTTCTTAGGCTATCATAACTCTCATTTTCTATAGTATTCACTTTTTTACTCTGAATGATATTATTTGTATCTGTATCTTTTGTATCTGTATTTGTATCTTTTTAAAAAGATTTGATTTTTGAGAGCAGTATTTTTTTATAAATTTATTTTTGTTGATATCTTTTGTATTTTCATTGCCTTCATTTGCCAATATATCTTTTTTTTTTCTTCCCGAGAGTAATCTCACATAACCAAGAATACAAATGAGGGGAGAAAACAGTTCAGCAAACTAGCCAGCACATCAGCTAAGCTTAACATTATTTATAGCATTCCATATTCATAGTCTCTCATCTCTGCAAGGATGGAGATGTCTAGAGGGCATTATTTTCAAGTGAATTTTAGGTTGAATAAAATAACTGAGCTGAAACATTCACCAGGTGGACACTCATGAGGATTGCTGGATTATCACATTGCTCCTCTCTTATCCAATCTGCACATGGTCTGATTATCTCAACACAAAAATGGATATGGCTTTGTGGTCTATGGGAATAGAGGCTTGTAGAGCTATATAATACAGCATTAGATCTGGGACAGATGAGGAAACTGAAATCTGGAGAAGTCAGGTGACTTGCCCAAGACCACATGACTAATGGAGCTATAGAACCTGGATTAGAATTCAGATGTCATGCCTCCTGGTCCCATGCTCATTTATTTCAGTCAATAGTCAGTCAATAAACATTTAGAGCTGTACTAATCAAACTCCAGATTGTCTCTTACCCTTCAAGCTGGTTCTCCAGGGAGAACAAAATAAATAAGGCACTGTGAAATGGACGTGCTGTTTCTGTGATCTGTCATTTTTGCTTTTTTAATTAAGCTTCTTTTTAAATGCTATTCTATTAAGACAGGTGGTGGTTGCATTGTTCCTGTTGCAAACCCCTCATTCTGCCACTTCCTGCTAGTTAAAAAGTTCTAATTAAACATGCTTTAATGAGAGATGGAAGATAGCTGAGATCACAGGGTTTCGATTCCTGAGAGATAATTCTGACTTTAATAAGAGAGCAACACTCTGGGTCCCATACTGAGGGAAGGTACTCAGAAAGGATGCATTGAAGAGATTACACAAAAGGATTTATTAATTGGACCTCACCAAGACATTTGGCTTCTAGAAGTGTTCACATTAGGCCCTGTGCACTGTGTAGCCAAGTAGAGCTATTGTCTTTGGAGATTTTTTCCAATCACAATTTCCAGAGTTATTGTGATGTCAACTGAGAAAATGTGGGAAACCGAGTTTGACAAAAAAGAAGAGAGATTAAAGCACTGAAAATGGTAGATTTTTATTATTGTTAATAATGTATCCTTTGAGAAGTAGTTGAAGGAACTGAGCTGTTTAACCCAGAGATGGGTGGGGGGTGACATGCTAGCTGCTGTCAAACATCTGAAGGGCTGCCCTCTGGAGAGATTCTAGAGTTCTCCTCTGTCACTCCAGAAGGTAGCATTAGGCCAGTTTATGCTTTACACATGCAGTTACAGCTTCATGATGGGAGAATTACAGCTGCATGAAAACTTTTATTTCAAGAAAAAATTAATACCTGCTAGGAGGGAAGCTATGCAGGTGCCTCCTAATTCAGGCACAAAGTGAATTCAGTGACCTCTGATCCCTCCAAGTTCCCTAATTCCCTAATCCTTGCTCTCCCAACTTTTAGAGTCTATGATTGTGACTTAAAAACAGCCCCAAGTGGGAGAAAAAAGGGGAAGGGAAGCAGGATGGCATAGAATGTAGTGGCAAGGTATATGAATGTGAATGTACATATACTTACATCATAAAAATACTTCAAATTTTTTGATTTCTTATGCATTATTTCACTTGATTCTCAGGGCAACACTGTGAGATAGCTTAGGTTATTCCCATTTTATAAAAGAAAATGAAAGCAGAAAAAAAGGCAAGTGCTTGGTTCAAACCAGAGATAAGATTAGAATCAAGGGTTCATGACCCCTCATCTAATGCTCTGTCTACTCTCTGTGACTGGTCTTCATAGCCACAGAAACATTTTGGGGCTATCTGAACACATGAAGTGTTAGGTAGAAAATCTTGTCTGAGTCTACATTGTTGTATACAAAATTTGTAATCTGGTAATATTTTGGTTTTCTACAATAAAAATAATTGGATGGAAAAATTATACATTCCTTTAAGCAGTTTTGTTGATGCCTTTTGCTTTTTATACCATGTTAACTGATATTCCCAACCACCCTGACAATGAATAGTCCCTTGTAATGATAACAACAATGATAACCCAAAACAATAAATATGACTACCTGACAAAATGACCATATCTAACAGTTACATAGCAGTCCATACCTAGCTATAGTCTCCCACTTCCTTATTCTGAAGAGAAAATTGTGTTTTATTATCAGTTATCCAGGACTAAGATTGGTTATTACGATTAACCTGAGTTCAGCTACATTTTAGAAAACACTTTTGTTTCTGATTGTAAAGCACCCTTCTCCTCACTCCAACTAAACCTATTCTTTGTCTTTAATCCTTCTGAGTTCCCTAAATCCCTAATCACTAAATCCCTGATCACTTCCTCCCTTTACAGACTTGACCCTATGCCATCATCTTATACCTTTACATCTCTAGCCTCCTTATTTTGTTGTCTGTCATTCACACTCTGCAGATCCTCAAACCTGTGGCACCCTCCCACCCACCTTCTCCACTTCCACTCCCATGTTACAACTCTGGATCTACTACAAATGTCATGATCTGATCTCCACTGGGCCGTCACTGTTGCACAACAATACTTTTATTCTTCCCTGTTTGATGGCAGTGCTCTTTTAAAAAATTATAACAAACCTGTCCTTCTCCCTTATTTGACTCTCAGCAGATTCTCTTGCCACCTACTTGAATGGGAAAATCAAGTCTATGCATCTCAAGCTCGCACTTGTTATCCATTTTATACCTCAAAGCATCTTCACTGTCTTCTTTGTCGTCTCCTTCTTTGCTCCTTAAGTGGAGTTTAGGGGCTGTGATAACCGGGCATAGAAGTTATTAAGTGTAACCAGAATGAGGGCCCCATCATGTCCTGCATTTGATCAGCAGAAATTGTTGCTAGTTCCTCTCCAATGTCTCTTTAAGGTGCTGCTTCCCCTGCTCCTCCTTTCCTGTCTAACTTAATAAACAAACAAGGCAGGTCTTTGGAGGACAGAGTTGGTATCACTGAGAACATCCTAGCTCCCACGTCCAGAGAGTCAGTGGCTACAGGAAAAGTCCAAATCTGGATCCATGTACTAGAAGAAAGCTCTTACCTTTCCTTTCTTGTACTGTAGAAACAA
Source organism: Phascolarctos cinereus (assembly GCF_003287225.1). Classification (NCBI taxonomy): domain Eukaryota; kingdom Metazoa; phylum Chordata; class Mammalia; order Diprotodontia; family Phascolarctidae; genus Phascolarctos; species Phascolarctos cinereus. The sequence continues at coordinate 402,755,410 of NW_027555847.1, forward strand.
CTTTCTCCCTAAGCTTCTCTCCTACTGAGGTTAGAGAAACCCCAGAGTTTAGGGGGCATTCCAAAAAGCATGAGGATATTAAGTGGTAGAGCTCACGTATGAAACCAATTCTTCTGACTCAAAATCTAGTGTTCTGTCCACTACACCACTGAGAAAAATGATTACTATTAACCAATTACTGATGGGGGGGATGACAGAAATCCAGGGTTGTTTTTTTTTTCCCTTTCTGTTTCCTCATTTAAAGTCTAGACCTTCAAGGACATTTCTGACTTTGCCCAAAGAATTCAGACTGTCTTATCTAGGTGGAATTTTTACCCACCATTGCTCATTATTCCTACGCTGGGTAGAAAATAAGCTCTTTTGTATAGATTCAGAGTGGTCTGGCTTAAGATGAGTCTCCTTGTTTAAGAGTGACATGATCAGAGTCAAGTCCCTGAGCCCTTCATTAGAATAAGCCCAGCTCTCATTATAATATTCATTTTCTCATTAATTGTTAACCAGTTAGAGTTGGTTTCCACCCATGTGGGACAACCCCTTCTCCAGGGTATTTAAACATTCAGGGGTCCCCAAGGTTCATCTTTGGTTTCTGAGAGTACTACTGACCTCAATTTATTGATTATTTGTTAGCCGTAATTAATAAATTGATAATTAATTACCCAGAAACTTTGTCTTTCAGAGTTGTCATTCATCACACTATGTTCCTTTCTGATTTGGTGGACAAGTGGGGTAACTAGGTTTTTTTGATGAGCTCGTGGTGAAGGGTGGGAAGCATGGACAAAAACACTCTCTCATTCTCTCTGTCTCTGTCTGTCTCTCTCTCTCATTCAGTTCCTTTCAGGGCAATATGGTATCATTTGGATTGACCTGCAGTGGTGAGTGCGTATAGGTTATCATAGAAAGCTATAGCAAAGGCACTGATGCTCAGGGCTTTCAAGAGGGGAAAGCAACAGTGAGATGATTTGTTATTGAAATTGAAACCAACTCAACAACCCAAAATTCTGTTCTAGAAAAGCCAATTCACGTATAAATCACCTTTTGGAAGTTACAGCAAGGGGAGGGCAGAGCAATGGTTACTGATGCATTCCTGAGGCAGCATTAACTATCCAATGTCTTTGTTTCCCTTCCTCTTTTTCTGCCTGTCTCATGGACATTTCCCTGCATCTTTTTAGGGGCTGGTCAAGAGGGAGTAAGAGAAAAGGAAACTCCACACTGTGAGAAATAACAGATTCTTGTATTTGCTGACAATTGCTCTATTCCCAGTCTTTCTGGTCTGCTGGCTTTGTAGCATGATCTTTCACACTCAAATAATAAAAGGGAACATTGGGGCAGCACTAAAGAGAATTCATTCAAGTGAGCAGCCTTGGGTCTGAAAGCAGAGACACTCTTTAAAGATTTACAAGTTAAGAGAAAAGTGTCAGAAAGTAAAGAGTGAAGGCATTGGTAAAAGAGTAAACCCTTGGTAAAGGAGGCAGTCATGGGAAAAGGCCAAAGGAGCACTGCACATGTACTAATACATCTTGTGTTAGAGCCCAAGCTCTGCCATTTATTGTATGTTCACCTTGGACAAGTCACTTAACTTTTCTCATCTGTAAGTTTTTTTTAATCTGTAAAATGGAAATAATAATGCTTGCTCTACATCACTCAGACTTGTCAAGAGGATCCAGTGATGTAATATATGCAACTGATTTTGAAACCATAAAGTGCTAAATAAATATAACCCTCAGTTTGGGCTAGGAAGGGGGTATTTTTGTTCTTGGTTGCTGCAGAATCCAAAAAAGGAATTCTTAGTCTCTGTGTTATTGTTTACTTAATGATTAGTTTATGCAATAGTCATTACCTCCATGCTTGAAGTGGCATCATGAGGGAAACCTCATGATGCCACTTCAAGCATGGAGGTAATGGTTAAATTTCTTTTCCAGATTCTCTTGGCTGCCAAGAACTGACTTGTGACCAAAGTCTCCATCCTGGAGAATGATAGAAAAATAAAGGGAAACACAAGAAGTTTGCAAATTTGTCTGCTTTTCCTTCCTTTCTTTAGGAGCTGCTGAGATAGTGAAGATGTCAAACGTGAGTAGATTCAGGTAGAAAACATCTGCGTTCTGATCAAACGGATGAATATGGAAGAGGTAGGAAAAGTGGCTAAGGGCATCCACTAAGGGCAGCTACTATTTGTAATAGAGCAGATATTCTTAACCCAGAATTGGGGAGCTTTTTCCCCAGTGTTTTGATAACTGCATTAAATAACAGCTAACATTTAAACAGTTATCTCTTCCACATTGCAGGAGTTGGGGTGATGGTGTCCCTGGGATCTGGAATTTCTGTGCAAATTTCCCCCTCCCCACTTTGTACGACAGAAGAAGTCTAAATTTTTTCTTTTTCTTCTTTCTTTTAGGGTTAGGGTTAGGGTTAGAATTTAGGGTTATGACAAGGGAACAAGGTGTTTACAGCATAGTATTATGAAATTTAGGTTGATATGATACAATACTATACATATATTTATGCATTTCTGATTTTCTAAACTTTTTCTGTGTCATCTGCTAGCCTTTGCATGTTGTCTGTGGCTTCTGCAAAACTCCCCCATAATTCCCATTTAATTTCTTATGCTGACTCGCAATATGTTGAAACTATGATGGGGAAAGTTGCAATGTGAAAGGGACAACTGCATAGTACTTATTATGCACCAAGCACTGTGCTAAGCGCTTTAGAATTATTGTTTCATTTGATCCTCACAGCAATGCTGGGAGGTAGGCACTATTATTATTCCCATCTTACAGATGAGGAAACTGAGGCAAACAGTGGTTTAATTGCTTGTGCAGGGTCACACAGCTACCAGGTGTCTGATGCCAGGTTTGAACTCGGGTGTTCCTGACTCCAGGCTCAGCTCATCCACTGTGCCATGCAGCTGCTTCTCATTACAACATCATTGATTTTCTTTTGTGTATTTTCTTTTCTACATTTGGAAACATTATCACAAGAAGGGGTCCATGGTCTTCACCTAACTGCCAAAGGGGTCTGTGAAATGCACAAAAAAGGAGCAGAGCCACTGCCTTAGAGCTTTGGCAGTAATCTGCTAATAGTGAATCAAAAGCACTTAAGGAAGTAAGCAAGTAGCATTATTTTAGGAGAAAAGACAAGAGAAGTCCCAGAAAAACATAGGAAAGCTTGAGACAGACAAAGCTATGTCCCTTGAGGTGTGTACATGGGACGTGTTTGGGAACTTTCTGAGACTTGTCAAACCCAATGACCTCTACCCACTTTTGGTAAGTCACAGAGGGATGTGTGATATCATCAAAAAGAAATTAAGAAGCATTACCAAGGAATATGAAATCCAGGAGAAGAAACTGAAGACCTAAGAGTTCATCACCACTGTTTACTCGTAAGGGCTCCAATAGAAAAAAGTTAGATTTGGGATAGGTACGGAAAGCTAAGAAGACAGTGTTTGATGATTGGATTTTGACACCTAGGCCACATGGGAATGATTGGCATTTAATGATGAGTGGGGGGCACAGAAAAATATGTCTATATATTTGCAAATTTATTAAGAGAGTTTTAAACAGAAAATTGAGGTGGAGAGGAGCAAAACTTCCCATAGAGAATAGCAGTTATGGCTCAGAGAAAAGCGTATCAGAAGAGAGGCTGAATGACTCACAGATGATAATAGGAGGACATTTATAAAAACTTACAGCCTCAGACATCTGCATACAGATGTGCAAAAAATTGGCAGTAAACAGAATGAACAAAAGATAATAATATGAGGAGAAAAGTTCATCCTCATAGATATTTCATTTAAAAACTTTTACAATATTGTGGCAGGAATATACTAAAGACCACTTGACCAAGAGAAAGAAATAGGCAAATTGTTTGCAGAACATCACAAATCTATAATGGAGGCATGACATAATAGTGTCTAGGGAACTTAATCATTTGGTCATCTGCTAGAGTTTTCCCTCTCTGTCTGTCACTCTCTTTGTCTCTCTCTCTCTGTCTCTCCCTGTCTCTCTGCCAAGATTAGATCTCGAGAAAAGATTTTTGTCTTTCTTCGTGATATAATTTCATTCTTAAAATGGTAGCAGAAATGACAAGGGAAATTCTTATTCTGTATCTGATCCTGATCAGCAAGGAGGAACTAGTCACTGAAGTAAAAATAATGGGAACCTTGGCAATGTGTGACTAATACTCAATTCTATGCATAGTTTAATATGCACATTAGACTTTTGGAGAATGAATTTCAAAATGTTCAGAGAAAGGAGAGAAAAGTCTCTATGCTCTAAAATTCTACAGTGGAAGTCAGCCCTTCAGAAAAGGACTCAAGAACAAAATTCTGATGATTGAAAATGATTTTGAAAAGGGAAAAAATGGAGAGCTCTCTAAAGAAATCAGTGAAAAAGTACAGAGGAACCCATTGATCAAATAAGATTTAATGATGAGATGTACCAAAGAAAGAAGAAAGGGCAAATAACTGAGGATGAATAAAAAAACCTGACAATTGAAACTCTAAAACTTAAAATGAATTAAGATTGTCAATGGGGATTAAAGATAGGAAAGTTCTTTGCTACTACAAAAGAGCTATTTTAAATATGTTGTACTTATGCATCTTTTCCCTCTTTCTTTGATTTCTCTGGGGTATAGCCTTAGTAGTGGTATATCTTTGTGAAAAGACATGCACAGTTTAGCAACTTTTGGAGCATAGTTTCAAATTGCTTTCCAGAATGCTTGGACCAATCCAACAATAGTATATTGATGTTACAGTTTTCCTACAGTTCTCCCACCCTTGGAAATAATAGGGAATCACTGGAGTTTATTAAGCATGAGGGGGTATAATAGTCAGACCTACCCTTTGGGAAAACCATCTTGGAAACCGAGTGCAAGGTAGATTGTAGAGAGGCAAACTTGAGGCAAACAGAGCAATTAGAATTTTATTGCAAGGGAGGGAAGATGACAAGGGCCTGAACTGGTGTGGTGTCTATGTCAGTGGAAAAAAGGAGACAGATGAGAGATGCTATGAAGGCATAAATGACAAGATTTGGCTCCATGATTAGAATTATTAGAGGTTTCAAAGTCGTTTCCCTTCCCATTATTGTGATTATCATGTAAATTATTCTGCTTTTGCTCATCTTACTATGCATCAATTCATAAAAATAATCTTTTTTTCTGAATCATTCATATTCAGTATTTCATATTGCATAATAATGTTCCAGTGTATTAATATTCCACAATTTGTTCAGCTCTCCCTATTTTATAGACACCCATTCTGGTTCCCATTCTTTACTAAAACAAAAAATGCTGCTAAACACACACATACATATGTATATGTTTTTTCCTTTCGTCTTTGATCCCTTTGGGTAGTTAGTTGTATCACTAGTTGTATCAAAGGTAGGTGCAGATGAATGGCTTTTTGGCATAATTCTAAATTGTTTTCCACAAGTCAGATTAGTTTACACTTCCACCAACTGTTCCCCAGGGTCCCTCCAGCAATTGCTATTTTCTTCTTTTTCAATCTGATAGTTGTTGGTTGTTTTAATGTATATTTCTATTTTTATTAGTGATTTGGACTATTTTTCATGTGATAGTTTTCAATTATTCATTTGAAAATGGTTTATTCATATCTTTTATGACAACTACTGGGAATATAGTTTCTTAGGTATTTATATTGGTTTTTTTGTATCTCTTCAATATTTGATATTTATCAGAGAAATTTGCTATGAAGATTTTTCTAATTAGTTATTTACCTTATAATTTCAACTGAATTTGTTTTGCTTTTACAAAACTTTTCATTTTTATATAATTGAAATTATCATGTTATAATTATATATAATATAGAACGTTCTCTAAACTTCTTTAGATAAGGCTTCTCCTTATAACCATGGTGGTGAATGCTTATCTCTTTCCTTTCTCCTCTTTTTTAAATGATATACTTTTATATTTAGGTTATGTTTCCATTTAGAGCTATAAGTATACCTTTCAAACTATAGCTTTGGGAGTTTCACATTGATTCTTGGCAAAATCATGGAATGTATTATTAAAGAAATGACTTGTGAGCATTTAGAGGAAGAAGCGGCAATCTCTAATAGGAAGCATGTGTTTATCAAGAACAGGTCATGCCAGATTAACTTGAGCCCCGCCCCCCTTTTTTAATATGGTTACTAGACTGATAGATCAGAAGAATGCAATAAACATCACATTTCTAGGTTCAGTAAAGCATTTGAAAATGTCCCTAATAATATTCTTGTGGACAAGATGGAAAACTGTGAACCTGATGAGAGTGTAGGTGGTTTCTGAACTGTTTGAATGATGGAATTTCAAAAGTAGTACCATCAACTTGAAGGGAGGTCTCTAGTCAGTGGTACAGAGATTTCTCTTTTAGTCTCTAGCCAATTTTTCATTTTTATCAATCACTTGGATAAAGGCATATTACACAAACCTGGGAGAGATTTCTCGTCATGCACAAAATATATGTTGGACAGTACACATTGGATAATAGAATCAAGATAAAAAAACATTTTGGTAAGCTAAAACATGGGCAGCTAGGTGGCATAGTGGATAGAGGACTGGGCTTGGAATCAGGAAGACTCATCTTCATGAGTTCAAATCTGGCCTCAGACACTTACTAGCTGTGTGACTCTGGGCAAATCACTTAATCCTGTTTGCCTCACTTTCCTTATCTGGAAAATGAACTGGAGAAGGATATGGTAAACTATTCCAGTATCTTTGCCAAGATAACCCAAATGGGGTCACAGAGTCTGATATGACTGAAAAATTATTGAACGACAACAAACTAAAGCATCGGTACTAAATCTAGTAAGATAAAATTGAAATGGAATAGGCATAAGTCTGCTATTTTACACTTAGTCATCTGCATAAATACAAGATTGTGTGGGTAGTTTATATGAAAAATGGGAGATATGGATGTATTGCAAGCTCAATATTAATCAGTAGTGAAAAGTAGCCCCTAAACCCTGAAACAATCTTAGGCTTTATTAGAATAACATTCAGGTCAAGGGACATAATAATCATGCTGTATTCTGCTTTATAGATGGAGTTTTGTGTTTAGCTCTTGTCATCACATTTTAGGAAGGACATTATCAAGTTAAAGTGATTACAGAAGAGAGGCCCCAAGCAATTGAGAGGGCTGAAAACAAGCTCTATGAGGATCAGTTGATGGAACTAGGGGAGTAAAGACTTGCTGAGGGACATAGTTAAGTATTATGAGGGTCGTTATATCAAAGATGGATTAGACTTGTTAAGCTTGGCCCTAGGACGCAGAATGCTAAGCAATGGGTTGAATTTGTGGAGAGGTGAATTTCAGTTTGATATATGGGAAAATGCTCTACCATCAGAGCTACCTAAATGGAACTGGTTTTCAAGAGTTAACATGTTTCTTATAGCATATTCTTTAACTAGAGGTGGATATAGGCAGTGCATTGTAGTGGAAAGAGTGATGGATTAGAAGCACTGGACCTGAGTTCAAATCCCAGCTCTGCTACTTACTAGCTGTGTGACTTTGGACAAGTCACTTAACTTTTATCTGCCTCCATTTCCTCAAGCATAAAATGAGGTTAATAAGAGCATCTACCTCCTTGCATTATTGTGAGGATCAAATGAGATAATATCCATAAAGTGCTTAGCACATTGCCTGGCAAATAGTAGGAACTATGTAAATGTTAGCTATTATTATTATTAATTCATATAATTTTCTGAAAACATCTCACCATTTATTATAGCATAATTATTTTTCATGACAATTAGTATACCACAATTTATCCAACATTCTCCAATTTTCTAAAAGAAAACCTAAGACAATGAACACAATTACAAAACACTTTTCATACAAATAAAGTCAGATCTAAATAATTGGAAAAACACCAGTTTCTCATGGGTAGGCTGAACTAATATAATAAAAATGACAATTCTACCTAAGTTAACTTACTTATTCAGTGCCATGCCAATTAAACTGCCAAAAATTATTTTATAGAGCTAGAAAAAATAACAATATACATCTGGAAGAACAGTTGATCTTTGTATAATATCATTGTTACTGAGAATAATGTTCATTCTCCGGTTTGTATTCACTCCACTTTGGATCAGTCCATATAAATCTTCCCAGTTTTTTTTTTTTAATGAAGACATTCTACTCATCATTTTTATGGCATAATAGTATATTGTCACAATCATATACCACAACTTGTTCAACCACTTCCCCCCCTCCCATTGATTGGTATCCTCTCAATTTCCAAATCTTTGCTACCACAAAAGGAGCTACTATAAATATTTTTGTACATATAGCTCTTCTTCCCATTTCTTTTATCTCTTTGTAGTAGATAGAGTAGTGGTATTGTTGGGTCAACGGATATGCTATTTCATATCCCTTTGATTATAGCTGCAAATTATTCTCCAGAATGGTTGAATCAATTCACAACTCCATTAGAGTCACAATTTTTCCACATATCCTCCAACATTTGTCATTTTCCTTCTCTGTAATATTAGCCAATCTGATAGGTGTGAAGTGGTACCTCAGAGTTATTTTAATTTGCATTTCTATAATCAATAGTGATTTTAGAGCATTTTTTTCATATGACTCGGATTTGTTCTTCGAAAAATGTCAGTTTACATCCTTTGACCATTTATTAATTGGGGAATGACTTGTTTTCTTATAAATTTTACTCATTTCTCTATATATGTGAGAAATTAGAAACTTACTGTAAAATCCCTTTTACCCCAGTTGCCTATTTTTCTTTTAGTCTTAGCTGCATTGATTTTATTTGTGAAAAACCCTTTTAATTTCATGTAATCAAAATTATGCATTTTACTCCCCATGATCCTCTCTAACTCTTTTTTGGTTACAATTTATTCCATTATTCATACATCTGAAAGTTGATGTTTTCCATGCTGTCCTAGTTTGCTTATGATATCACATTTTATATCTAAATCATATGTCCATTTTGACTTTATCTTGGTATATAGTGTGAGAAACTGGTCTAAACTAATATCTGTCAAACTGTTTTGCAGTTTTCCCAGCAATTTTTGTCAAATAGTGAGTTCTTGTCTCAACAGCTTAGATCTTTGGGTTTATCTAACACTAGATTACCATGGTCACTTACCACTATATATTCTGTGCCTAACATATTCCACGGTTCCACCACTCTATTTCTTAGCCAGTATCAGATTATTTTAATGAATATCTCTTGGCAATACAGGTTGAGATCTGGTACTACTAGGCTGCCTTCCTTTACATTTTTGGTTTATTGATTCCCTTGGTATTCCTAACCTTTTGTTCTTTCAGATGTATTTTGTTATAATTTTTTTCTTGCTGTATAAATAATTCTTAATTGTTTGATTCATATGGCACTGAATAAATAAATTAATTTAGGTAGGAGTGTTATTTTTTTTATTATGATGGTTCAGTATAACCATGAGCAGATTTTATGATTGTATATATAATAAAGAATCCTAGAGAATCAACTGAAAAACTAGATGGAACAATTAACAACTGTAGCATGCCTTCATTACCAATTCTAATCTCTTTCATTTCTTTTTCTTCTCTTATTGCTATCACTAGCACTTCTAGTACAATATTGAATAATAGCAGAGACAATGGACATCCTTGCTTCACCTCTGATCTTATTGGAAAAGCTTCTAGCTTATTCCCATTACTGATAATGCTTGCTCTTCATTTTAGATCGATACTACTTATAATTTGAAGGAAATCTCCATTTATTCCTATGCTTTTTAGGGCTTCAATTTCATCTTCATTGGTGGTGAATTCACCTTCTTTATTTTTTGATACTGGTAATTTGGTTTTATTCTTTCTTTTAAAAAATCAAATTAACCAGTGGTTTAATCTATTTTATTGTTTTTGTCATAAAACCAGCTCCTAGTTTTATTCATAAGGTCAATGGTTTTCTTACTTTAAATTTATTTATATCTCCTTTCATTTTCCAATTTAGTGTAATTGTGGATTTTTGAATTGGCATTTTTCTATTTTTCAGTTGCATGTCCAATTCACTGATCTCCTATTTATCTATTTTATTGATGTGAGCATTTAGAGATATAAATTTTCCCTGTTTGCTGCATCTCATACATTTTGATATGTCATCTCATTGTTCCTATTCTCTTTAATGAAGTTATTTATTGTTTTAATGATTTGTTCTTTGACCTACTGATTCTTTAGGATTAGATTATTTAGTTTACAATCAATTTTTTTAGGGTGAGGCAATCAGGGTTAAATGACTTGCCCAAGGTCACACATCCAGTAAGTGTCAAGTGTCTGAGGCTGGATTTGAACTCAGGTCCTCCTGACTCCAAGGCCAGAGTTTTATCCACTGTGCCAGCTAGCTGCCCCCAATTAATTTTTAATTTATGGTTCCATGGCCCTTTATTGAATGTAATTTTTATTGCATTATGGTCTGAAAAGTATGCATTTATTATTTCTGCCTTCCTGCATTTGGTTGTGAAGTTTTGATGCCCTAGTACATCATTAGTTTTTGTGAAGGTGCCATGTACAGCTGAATTAAATGTGTACTCTCTTGTACTCCAATTCAATTTTCTCCAGAGATCTATCATATCTAACTTTTCTAAAATTCTTTCTTGTTGGTAGCTATATTTATCTAGTTCTGAAAGGGGAAAGTTGAGATCCCCCATTAGTATAGTTTTACTCTAGTTCCTCTTGTAACTCATTTAACTTTTCCGTTAAGAGTCTGGATGCTCTGCCATTTGGTACATGTGTACTTAGTGTTGATATTACTAGGCAGCTAGTTGGCAGAGTGGATAGAGCACTGGGCTTGGGATCAGGAAGATTTATCTTCATGTACTCAAGTCCAGACTAGCTGTGTGGACCCTGGGCAAGTCATTTAACTCTCTTTGTCTCAGTTTCCTCACCTGTAAAATGAGCTGAAGGAGGAAATGGTAAATTACTTTAGTATCTGCCAACAAAACCACAAATGGAATCACAAAGAATTGGACATGGCTGAAAATGACTTGACAACAAAACAAATTGTTATTATTTCATTGTTGTTATCTTTCAGCAAAATGTAGTTTACCCGCTTATTTATTTTATTTAGATCTATTTTGCTTTTGCTTTGTCTGAAATCATGATTGCTACCCTTGCCTTTTTTTCTTACCTCAGCTAAAGATTCTGCTTCATTCCCTCCAGCCACTTAATTTTACTCTGTGTGTGTCTTTCTGTTTCAAGTGTGTTTCTTGCAAACAACATATTGTTGGATTCTGGTTTCTAACCTGTTCTGCTATCTACTTCCTTTTTATGGGTGAGTTCATCCTATTCACCTTCACAGTTATGTTTTTTCTTTTTATACACAGTTATGTTTTACTAATTGTGTATTTCCCTCAATCCTATTTCTTCCTGCTTATCCTTTCCTTTCTATCTTTACCCTGTCTCTCTTCAAAACTTTGTTTTGTTTCTGACCACTGCTTCTCTCAATCCTCCCTTCTTTCTAACAGCCCTCACTTTCTCACTCTATCCCCCTCCTGCTTTCCTGTAGGGTAAGATATATTTCTCCACCCAAATGAGTGTGCGTGTGTGTATGTATGTATGTATGTATGTATGTATGTATGTATGTGTGTGTGTGTGTGTATCCTTTCCTCTTTGAACCAATTCTGCATGTGAGTAAATTCTCCCTCATCTTCTCCACCTTCCCCCATCTTCCCATCCACTATAAAAGCTCTTTCAACCCTATTTGAGATAATTAACCCTATTCTGCTTCTCCCTTCTTCCCTTCTCCCAGTGCATCCCTGTTTCTCAGCCCTTCGTTTTTTGATTATACCATCACAATCAACTCACACTTGTTCCCTCTATATATACACTTTTGAACTGCCCTAATGATAAAGTTCTTAGGAGTTATATATATATCATCTTCCCATATAGGAATATAAACAATTCAACCATATTAAGTCACTTATGATTTCTCTTTCATGTTTATCTTTTTTTTTTCTTAAGTCTTTTGTTTGAACACAACATTTTCTATTCAGCTCTGGTGTTTTCATCAGAAATGTTTGAAAGTCCTTTATTTCATTAAATATCCATTTCCCCCCTGAAGGGTATACTCTGTTTTGCTGGTAGGTTATTCTTGGTTGTAATCCTAGCTCTTCTGCCTTCTGGAATTCATATTCCAAGCTCTCCATTTCTTCAACATGGAAGTCACTAAATCTTGTGTGATCCTACCTATGGCTCTGTAATATGTGAACTGATTCTTTCTGGCTGCTTGTAATATTTTCTTCATGACATGAAAGCTCTGGAATTTAGCTATAATATTCCTGGGAGTTTTCATTTTGGGAAAACTCCTTCAGGAGGTGATCAGTGGATTCTTCCTATTTCTATTTTCCCCTCTGGATCTAAGATATTGTGGCAGTTTCCTTGATAATTTCTTGAAATATGATGTCTAGGCTCTTTTTTAAAAAAAAATCAGGGCTTTCAGGTGTCCAATAATTCTTAAATTATCTCTCCTTGATCTATTTTTCAGGTGAGTTTTTTTTTCAATGGGATGTTTCACATTTTCTTCTCTTTTTTCCTTTGTTTACTTTGTTTTATTGTTTCTTAATGCCTCATGGAGTCACTAGTTTCCAGTTTTCCAATTCTAGCTTTTAAAGACTTCTTTTGTACCTCTTTTTTTATTTGACCAATTCTGCTTTTTATGGTGTGTTTTTTTCCCTTCAGTCGTCAGTGAATTTCTGTGCTTTTTTTACTATTTGGCTTATTTTGTTTTTTAAGGTGTTATTTTCTTCAGTATTTTTTATGTCTCTTTCATCAAGATGATCACTCTCTTTTCATAATTTTCTTGTATCACTCTCATTTCTTTCCAAAATTTTTCCTCTTCCTCTTTTATTTAATTTTTTAAAAAAACCTTTAGGTCTGTTTCAAGAATTCTTGTTGGGCTTGTATCTAACTCAGTGTTTTCTTTGTATTGTAGCTGTTTTGGCATAGATTTCTTCTTTTGAGTTAGTGTCTTTTGAGTTTATGTTTTGATCTTCCCTGTCACCATAGAAGCTTTTTATGAACAGTTTCTTTTCTTCTTTTCTTTTCTTTTCTTTTTTTTTCTTTTCTTTTCTTTTCTTTTCTTTTCTTCTCTTCTCTTCTCTTCTCTTCTCTTCTCTTCTTCTCTCTCTTTTCTTCTTCTCTTTCTCTTCTCTCTTCTCTTCTCTTTCTCTTCTCTTCTCTTCTCTTTTCTCTCTTCTCTTCTCTTCTCTTCTCTTTTCTTTTCTTTTCTTTTCTTTTCTTTTTTTTTATTTGCTCATTTCCACCCTAATTCTCGACTTTTAACTTTGTGTTAGAGTTGTGTTCTGCTCCCAGGGTAGAAGAGGCACTGTTGCAAAACTCAGTGTTTTTGTGCTGCTGTTTTTGAAGCTAGTTTTGGGAGTCTGTAGGTTTTTGGTGCTTCTAAGTTGGTGTGATCTAAGGAGAGTTGTGGTCACTGTTCTTTTGACCTGTGCTCTGGTCTTTACCCAGGAAGGGACCTTGTTCCCTTACTGCTTCAAGTACCAGCATTCCTCTTGGGCCTGAAACTGTAACTGGGGCCCCTGCTGTCCTATGAGGGACAACAAGCACTCTTCTCTGCCCTGTATCTGTGAGAAGAGCCCCAGCTCCCCCTGGGGTTCCCAGTGCTAGTGCTCCTCTTCACCCTGGAGCTGTGACTCAGAATATTGTGTAATCAATTCAACAGGGTCCTCAACTCAACACCAGTAAAAGGTCTTTGGTAATCTCTTTTTGACCCCTTTACTATCTCTGGGCTGAGAGCTCTCAAAACTGTGGCTGCCTCTTTCACAGCTGCCCTCAAGGCCTGCTACTATGCTGCCATGGCACATGCTGCACTTTAGTCTGGCTCTTATCTATTCTCACTGACTTCTCCTGCTTACCTCCTAGGTTGTCGTGGCCTGGAAAAATTTCTCACTTCAAGCTTTCGTTGGCTCTGCCACTCCAGAATGAGATTTGAGGCATTATTTTAAAGTTGTTTAAATAGGAATATTGGGAAAGTTCAGCAAAGTTCTAGCCTGTATTCCACCATATTGAATCTGACCCCTATTATTATTTTTCTAAACTTTTCAACACTGTTGGAAAACATTAAGGTTCTGGAGGGACATGTATTTCTTCTCCTATTAGAATGTTAGCACTTTCACAGGAAAACTTTTCACTCATCCTGCCTCAGGACAGAGAACCTTGCAGAGTACATATGTCCTGTCTTAGGTCACACTGAGACTGGCTTTGCTGGAAAGGACTCTTACTATTGCCATAGACATCTGGTCTAATTCTGTCTTGTGCAATTCTGGGGTGGAAGAAGCCACTTACTATGGCTTCCCATTTGATTTCTTAACTATTATTTGAGTCATGTATGAAGAAAATGATTTTGCAGGAAAAGTTATGTGGGAAATGAGCAGCCTGCCACTTTTTGAGGCAGGAAGTTTCCAAAAGATGACTTCGAAGCCAAATGGATATTTAGCCGTAATAGACAACAGAACTAGAACCCTTCATAGTGCTATGAAAATGCAGGAATAGATTGCTAAGTTGAAACGTGTTTTTAATAAGTCCAATAACAAATAGAAAAGTTTTTAGATCATGTGCAATCTATTAAAGGAGGAGATAATGGAATTTTTAAGCTGAGAGTAATAAGAAAAGCTTTTACTTTGAATTTTATATTTCACTACCCTCTTTCATTTAAAAGATCAGACTTACTGTTGGCATTTCAGCTTTTACCAGGGCCCAGGATGGACCTTGTTAATTGCTACTGTGTTACTGAGATTGTTAAAAAGATTATAATTAATTACATTCTGGGGGGCAAGTTCTTTGAATTCTAACTTCCATGAGACCTAGGCCATCAACTCTGCTCTTACGATCTAATGATCTTTTCCTATATAATAGGACACAGACATTGTTTATATTATAAACTTTGATCGAGGCTATGGCTAAGTTCATAAGATCAAAATGTGGGATTTAGCATTGGAAGAGATATTAGAGTCATCTCTTAACCCTTAGAGAGGTTCAAGGACTTTCCCAAAGTTACAAGGTAAAAAGGATTTGAAGCTAGACTCTTCTGCCTCCAAGGCCAATGCTCTTCTCTTTACACTAAATTGACTCTTATAATGACCATTCCAAGGATTGTATCAATACACAAAAATCATATGCAACCACAACTAAGTCTGGAACAGATTCAGTTGAGTAGGTGGGAGTTCTGGGGCCATATGGCAGTGGAGAAAATGATTATGAGTATAATCACAGAGGGAGGAATGATGACTGGGGCCCCCAGAAAATCCAGCCCTCTTTTATTGCACATTGGGTGCCACAGCATCACCAAGAGGAGCTTGAGCTATGTAAGAACAATTGCCATGGGGAAGCAGGATTCCCACCCTCTCCTCCCCCATGACAGCAACTTGGAGCAAAGTCTTATTTGCCCCACACTAGTAGCTGATCTGCATAGGCATACGAGGTAGTTTTCAACAACATAAAAAGTAGTTATGTTCGTAAACTACTTGTTAATTTTGAAAATAAGGTGTTTTTCCTCCAAAGTCTAGGAAATCAATGTTAGTGAATATATTATTATTGTTGTTTTCTTGACCTTCTTCAATGTGATAAAACTTAAGACTTTTTTTAGAACCCAAATATTTTCTCCTTAACAACCTTGCTGAACTGATTCATAATCAATCCCTTCTCTGAACACTCCCTTTTTCCTCTTTGAAAAGTATACTTCCTGATGTGTGCTTTAGCTTTGAAATGAAACTGCTCTCTGTACGTTTGTCTTTTCATGTGTCTCCCTGACAGTGATTATGGAAGCTGACATCTTTTCTTCTTCTTAAGCACTGTTATCAAATCCCCTCTCATGTGGCTTCTTGTTGTACTCAATACTGTAGGTTGCCCAGGCATGGGAATTACCTTGAATTTTTGGCTCTTCTTTGAGGCTTTTTTCATTCCCTAAGTTCCCATCAGAACCTCTTCAGATGTACCAGGGTTATCGACTCATTCTCTGCATACTTTGGTGTCTTCCCATCCTTGGTACTTCATGTTGATATTATTAAAAAAAAAAAAGAAAGAAAGAAAGAAAAAAGTGTCCCTGAGCAGCTTTTGACTCTAAAGTCTTTCTGTATTCCTTTAAAATTTCTTTCCTGGAACTCATAGCTCTGTGATGTTTGCTATAGCTCTTGAGGTTTATCCTTTCTCCCCTTTCTTCATTTTTGATTTGGAAAGGCATAACTATTCAAGTATTTTAGTGTAAAATTAGGAGCATATAAATTGCTTTTCAACAATGCTCTATTTTCAAAAGAATGCAAGATTAAGGTGCATGCATCCGGTTTCTGTAAAAAGCCTGGAGGATACATCCTTTCAATGATAATGAGAAAAAAATCATGTTTTATTTGCTTTGATTAAAAACAGCATCCTTCCCTGCTGTCAAATAACTCACCTGGGTTTCGCTTTACTCATCATCACAAATAAATGGAATAGGCAAGCATCACAATGAGCTTCATTCAGAAGATCAAGGCACCAGGATCCTAAAGGATCCCATCCCTTCAGGGCCAGAAGTCAGTAGTGTTATAAAGATCACACCAGCCAGTTTCTTCACATCTTTATTCTCAGCCATCTGGGCTGATAGCCATGGCAGTGACAGCGGGCTCTCTCTAATCAAGCTCGCAGGGTAATATCCAGCCTATGTCCAAAGCATATCTGGTACCTACAATGCACAAAGGAACATAGATATGCCACTTCTTTTAATATGACCCGAGAACCTGAATGCCAAAGAAACCTTGGCAATTACCTTGGATTGAAAATGATTAGGCTCAATCATTATCAGTACCAGTCACCAAACACAAAGATGAAGGATTTTTTTGGAGGTGGAAGCACTGGGGTTTGAGGGAAGGAGAAGAGGAGGGGATGAAGAAATGAAATGGCAGTTTACCACCTCTGAGCTTAAAGTTCTTCTAAAGATTGTATTGTCTTTAGAACTTTAGAACTATTTTTTTTTCTCTTTTCATGAGTTTTATTTATTCCTTTTATTTTTAGTCATTCTTAAAGTTACCTCTCCAAGCTAAACTTTCCCTTAAAACAAAGAAAAACAGCTACAGCTCTGCTACTCACTACCTGTGTAACTTTCACTTAATCTTCATGATCCTAAGTTTCTTTAATATCATTCCTTTTAAAATGAGAGGATGGATGATGTAAGACACATCCTAGCTCTAAATATATGCCCCTATTCACAGCATAGGGATCTGGCAGATCCCTAAACTGGGGCCACTCTCCAAGAAGTAAAGCACATTTTCCTCTGAGAAACAAACTTTTTCAGTCTTGATGGAATAATTAAGTAGAGCAATGGGGACGCAGAGGATGGTGTTTTGTGGGGCTTGCCCCCAGACTGAGAATGAAAACAATTTTTAATAGTGGTAGCACCGGAGGCAGTGGTCCGAAAATCAGTTTTCTTTCTCAGGCCATGGGGAGAATAATGGAAAACAGTGGGACCTGCCAGCAAAGTAGATTGCTTTTTATTAGCAGCTTTTTGTGGGTTTGGAGTGCTGGTAAGATAAGATGTGGTGCAGGGAATGTGAAGGATCTGATTGTTCTTATCTTCCTTCTCTTGCACTCCTTTGACTGGAGGTGATTGGTGTATATTTGTGAGCTCATTTATTTATTCTAAGTTGGAATCTTTACTAATCTAATTTTGCTTCTCGTAACATCTGTGGTTAACCCCTATTTGTATTTTCTTGTACTCCTTTGTTTAAAGTACGAGTAGTTGCTGAGATATCTCTAGTCATTTCAGCCACATAGAACAGTGACCAGAAAATTTTTCCAGGCTTCTGGCTGGGAAACCCAATTCTTGATCGATTGTTAGAGATAATCTCTCATACTGATATATTTTGAATTATTTATCTGTTTTTATTTGTTTGTTTAGGTTAGTTTGTTATTGGTTGTAGTGGTGGCTAATTATGCATTACTAAAAGCAGCACGTTCAAAGAGATTTCCAGATCTTGAATTCCCTAAGACTTGCAAACCTGACTTTCATTCTGGGCCCACAAGCCTGAGGTAGTTTTGAGAGGGAGAGAAAGGTTGTGACTCTAATTTCACTTCCACCCTGACCTCCCAAAACATACATCAATCCTGAGTATTATTCTATGATCCTACGAATTAAGAAATGACATAATTTCATTGAGAGCACCTTGAGGTCAGGGAACTGTTTTTGTCTTTGTTTTCCCAGTGCTTAGCAAAGTGCCTAGCACATAGTAGGTACTTAACAAATGCTTGTTGACTTGGCTTGACCCAACCCAATACAGCAACCATATCTAGCAATGGATATAACATTTTGCTTTAGTATTCCCCTTCTTCTCTGCTGAGAGAATGGAAGTACATATTTTTTCAGCCACATTCAAAAAAAATATTTTTCAATGACTTACATTTCCGGCCAGATTTTAATTCATCATCTTTGCATTTACTTTGTAGTCATTGTGTCTGCTGTTCTTTTAGGCCTGTGAATTTCACTTTACATCAGCTCTTATAAATCCTTTATTGTTTCTCTTCATTCCTAATATTCATGATTTCTTACAACAGAATTTTACATTGCAACAGATTACAACAGATATTTCAGCCACAGATTTATTGTGCACTGAGAACTCAATTAAGAAAGAGAAAAATGAAGACTAGACATTGGGAAAAGCACAAACTCCAAAGAATGATACAACTTGAGGAGAAGACAGCTGTATGTCTGGGACACATGGGTACAGAGACATATTAATAACCTTGATTTTGCAGCACAGCATCTTTCCACAAGGCACAGAATGCTTAGCAGATATTAATTCATTTATTTTCACACTGTTTAGGAGACAGAGATAAAAGATAGATATTTCCAACAGACTTACAGAAAACGGTTAATAGGAACAATTAATTAGAGGATGACCATGAAAATTAACACTGGTACGTTGATCATGGCTGAGCCCTAAAATATATTTGTTTACCTCTCTTCTCTTGGATTGATTTTTGTGGGAGAGAGATTTTAAATTTGTAGGCTAAGGCTAAGTGATTATATTTTAGGGCATCCAATGTCTATTCTTCAAAAAAAATTAAGTATAGTAGCTTTTTTTATTATTTTCTTCTTTCTATTAGTTTTTAGTTTCTGTATATATGAAGATATATCATATGAAAATGTTAAGAATACCTAATGTATATCTGTGTGGGCATGAATTATAACAAAGTTCACTACTTTATAGTCACATGTGTATATTTGTATGTATTTATAATACATATGAGAAGATAAAGAGGAGAGAGAGAGAAACAGAGGGAGAGAGAGAGAGAGACAAAGGGAGAGAGATACACATAGAGTATTCCTTTCTGATGCTTCATTGTGGTGTGGAAATGTCTCTGGGTTCTAGATTATGCCTAGAGACATAATTGCCCATAACTAATCCTGGAATAAAGTCATTTGGGGATGAGGAAGGCAAAGCTGTGATGGATAGTGTTGCCAAGAGTTCAGTTGTACCATGTGAAGGAGTACCTCCCTCCTATGGCTACAGCAACCCCAGGGGAAGGTCATCATGGCAATAGGACCCCGGGGGGGGTGGACCCAGGGGATTATTGTGTCATATTATGTCACTGGAGAGTTTGGAGGTGAGATACAGGATGGCAGGAAGAAAGCACCCCCAGTTCTACCATGACAACAACCTTCGGCCAAAGTCCTGTTCACTCTGTAGTAGGTAAAGGCCTAGTTAAGCCTTCAGAGCATGTGGAGTCAGAGGGGGGATATTTATTCTGTGAAGTTTGGATTCTGTCAAAGGGCTGCACTTGAGGACCTGGGCACCACATGTAGCCTCCAAGCCTCAGGTTCCCCACTCCTGCTTTAGAGTGTTAGGTCTCTCAGGTTCTCCTAAGCTGGAAAAGCTTTGAGCCGGACCGTTGTC
Source organism: Phascolarctos cinereus (assembly GCF_003287225.1). NCBI lineage: Eukaryota > Metazoa > Chordata > Mammalia > Diprotodontia > Phascolarctidae > Phascolarctos > Phascolarctos cinereus. The sequence goes on from NW_027555847.1 coordinate 402,775,282, forward strand.
AAGGATCAGCTTAGATACATTCAGGAAAGCTCATCACTTGGTGCACAAGGTAATGGTATTTTCACTAGAGAAACATCCCAAAATGAACTGTTTAGCTGGAGAGGGGTTGCGATCTGAATCGATGTAAGTGGTACCCTTGATGATAAATCCTGCTTTGACTAGTTAGGTGAAACAAGGCCCCACACTACTACTCAGGGAATCCATTTGTGTTGGGGTTCAAAACTATTTAGGATAATGTTTTTAACCCTCACTCATTGACTCTTTCCTCCAAACTAGCCAGAATTTATCATGTAACTTTACATCATATTGAAGGAAAGGATAATTTATTTAAAATGGATGATATCAACAATGCATCAAACAACAAATAATATAAAGTTAGTGAATGAATGGAAGCATTTGTTAGGTGCTTACTATGTGCTGGATACTGTGCTAAGCTCCGGAAATACAAATGTTTGACAACCCAGGCCCTCAAGGAGCTTATGTTCTAATAAGACAGACAATACATACAGGGGACTGGTAGCCGGTGAAGGCAGTTATGATCTGGGAAGTCACAAGAATGGCGAGTAGAGCCAGACAACAGTTGTTTGACACATCATTTCCAGAAGGATAGTACTGGTTGGATTAGAGTTCCCTGAGCAAGAGATAGAAGTGTGGGGGGGATTGATACATCAGATGAAATCACCTTCACCAACCACCCACCTTCGATGTCACTCCTGATTCCCAACTCTCCTAGATAACTTGGGATGTGAGTCAGTCTCATGTCTTTGTATTGTAGCTTTTTTTCGTCTCTGGGGAAAGGGCTAGATATAGTAGAATTTCTCTCAGTTAACCACCAAAGGTTTTTTTTCTTGATATTTGACTAGTGCTGTCACTTGCCACTGGGTGGGCATGAACCCCACATTCCTACATCTGTGGCATCCTAATATGAAGGGTGAGCTCTCAAGGGCTGCTGAGGTAGAAATGGGAGAAGTTTTATTGGTCTTCCCTGTGTATCAGTCCTCAAGCCTACTGTTGGAAGGAACAAGAAAATAGTGTTAACTATAACATCTGGGTACTACAGGCCATAGCTCAGAGGCACTCTGCCAGAATAGTCAGTCTTGTTTTTCCTGATTTCCATCTTCCTTTAGGTCTGGATCTTAACTGTGGTGCTTCTTGCAACAGCGTTTCTCATATGAATTAGTGTCAATACAGCTGGTTAAGCCTTATAGAATATTTGGGTCATAAAGATATGCTGGAAGCATTCACTCGGGGTGTGTGTGTGTGTTCAAACTATTAGAGCTTAAAACTGCACTGACTTTTGGGACACCTTGTATATATGGGTATGTGTATATATATATTTGTGTATACATGCACACATTTACACATATGCTATGTATATATACGCATCTACATATGCCTATGTATATCTACAGAAGTATGGCATAGTGGATAGGGTTGGTGCTCTCCTTGGAGTCAAGAAGGCCTGAATTCAAATCTTGTCTCTGAAACATACTACCAATGTAACCATACTCAAATCACTGACCTTCATAAACACAGGCAACTCTTTAAAACTATAAGGTACAGATGAGTTGTGATGTGCATTAGTGGAGTTTCCTAACCAAAAAATTCCCTACAGAGTTGAAATCGTAGGTCCATACCAAAAAAAAATGTACAAATCCTGAACACCCCCCAGAAGCAGCCCTTTCTTAAAGTTACAGTGTTTTTATTCTTGGAAAAGGCTTTGTATGTGGGGTCATGTAAAGCTGCAATTTATACATAGTGGGCATAGACTGGGCAACATAGTTTTGTTCACTACTTGTGGACCATTTTACATACTATCAGTGGTAAAGACGGCATAATTGGTTGAGCACTAGAAGTGTGAGTCCATGGTAGCCAAATTTCTTTAAGTCACAGAGCTCTTATCACCTAAAAAATTATGAACACTAATATCTCTGAGATAGACCATCAGGATCAGATTTTTACAAATACCATGTAGACATGTTAACAGTGGCAAATGGCTTAGTGGATTGAGGGCCAGACTTCCTAGATTTAAGCCCTGCTTCTGACACATATTAACTGTGTGACCAGGGAAAAGTCACTGACTTTTCAGTGCCCCTACCTTCTAAGTCTGTAAGACAGAGCAGCTTCTGGCCTGCATCACTGGAAGGAGGTCTATACGTGGATGAAGTCATGGGTCCAGACAAGCAAACCAAAGCAAAAACAAAACAAAAACAAACAAACAAAAAAACCAGCCTGTATCAGGGAAAGCAGTTACCAGTTAAACCAAGAAGCAAAAGAAGCAATTAGATTGGGAACAAGTTTCTTTTCTTTTCTTTTTTTTTTTTAACAGAAAGTGACAACATAATTCCGAGCTTGGAATCTTATTAATTCAGTCTTAAATTCATTTTAAAAAATAGCAGCCTTGTCTGACAAAATGTGGGGAGCTAAGCTGCCAATCTTCTCCATCCTCCTTCCAGAGGAATCCCTGCATCTCTCTAGTCTAAGTATGTATACTTACTATGGAAAAGCTCCTGAAAAATGGCTAATTTTTGACAAGACCTCTTTGCCAGGTCCAAACACCACTGTTTGCATGTGCCCCCAGCCTCCACTCTCATTTGCTTGTGACCTTCAAAAAAATGAAAACGTTTTCTTTTTGTAACTTGGAAGATTCCAGCTTTGCACTTGATCCTCTTGAAATACTTATGATTAGAATAAGACATCTCTGACGTTAAAAAAAAAAAACTCTCCCACCAAAACCTACAACTTTGAACTTTGCTTTGAGTTGAGATTCCTACTCCTTACTATTCAGTGATTAAGAGGATAGAGAACACTACAGAATTTCTACAGGAGCCTGAAGAATAGTGTTGAGTGCTTTTATTTTCACTGTATTTTGGCCCTCAGCATGAATTCATCCTTAACATGAATTCCATCAGTGCTGAATAGCTAACATTTCTGTAATGCTTAGAAGTTTGCCAAGTACTTTCCCCAAAGCAATCTTGTGTTAGGTAGTAGAAATATAATCATTCCCTTTTAAAGAGGAAAAAACATGTTTTGAGGTCAAGTGACTTATGCGTGTTCACGCAGCTCAGACTGCTTATCTGAAACAGGATTCACACCAAGGTGTCCTGACTCCAGGTTCAGGGTTTTAGCTAAGTCATGATCTCTCACTGAGCTGAATGTTGCAGAGAGTGCTAAAGGAAAGTGCTAAAGGAAAAATGCTTGATTTTTTTAGTTTCAGTTATAACTTTAGTTTTAGATATAATTGTACACAGAAATCATAAGTTATATAAATTAGGTATTTTGATAGACTCTTAAATGTTCCTAAAATAGCTTTGTTATGATACCTTCTTAACTCTAAAAGCATTGCACTTGAATGCATTGTCTGCACATGACATGATTTTGTTCAGTTGTCAAAGATACCTGCAACGTTCAGATGATACTGACAGTTATATCACCATTAGCTTATGTGCAATAAATTGGAGTCCTTGTATTTACACTGAGTTAAATTACTTCACAATGTTAATTACCCTTTATTGAACATGCCATATCAAAAGAAAGATGAACTTTTCCAATCTCATTTTAAATTTTCCATTTTTGTTTCCTAAATGGTGGATAGAATCACATATATTAGTTCTGAGATAAATTATATTTGTATTACTTAGTTTTGGCAGCTTGAAAACTTCAAGAGAGAATTATAAAGATTCATAGTAGTCAGATTCACAGTTCTGCTGTGCAAGCCCTAACTTATATGAGGTTTACCCTTCCAAAAATTTTGCCTAGACTGTGGCTTCCAAACTTAGTCTTATCTTTGTCTACTCAGTTTTTGGCAACATTCGATTGTGATGTAGTCCATTGAGGCAATGATCCAAACCAAGGCACAAAAAGTGCTTAACCTTTCAATGGTAGTCAGTCAATAAACATTCGTTAAGCACCTACTATGTACCAGGCAGTGTTCCAGAAGGTCAGACAGAGTCAAAGGGGCAGCCAAAGGAAATAACTGATAGAAAGTAAAGATGAAATTCCTCACATCCAGGATTTAGAGCTAGAAAAAACTTTGGACCAGATCTAGTTCAACCCTCTCCTCCATTTTACAGATGTCAAAACTGAACCTCAGAGAGCTTAAGTGATTTGTCCAAAGTCACACAGCTAGTATACTGAAGAGCTGGGATTCAAACCCAGGTCCTTTTGAGTCCAAATCCAATATTCTTTTCTTTCTCACGATATGAGTTATTATATCATATAACTTGATTTTGATAACTTTTTAAAAGTAATTTAGCATTTTGATTGTATATGGGGATATGGAGGGGAAAATATGGGAAAGAGTTAGTTAAATATCCCACTGTTTTGAGGAATGCTCATTAGACACCCTAAAATACAGTGGACACTAGGGACAGTAGCTGAAGGTGTTTTGTTTATTTGATTTGTTTCAATAAGATGTAGACATTAGAAGTTTGGGGATTAGTGGGGGAGAGGTTGAAGTGAATAGAGAGGGAGGTGAAAGAGAATTCAATTTTACTGTTTGAGAACTTGTAAATTAACTTCTTACCAAGCACATTTTCACATGACCAGTACCTCTCTTCAGCAAAACAAGGTGGGTCACCTCCTACCCTGAGCTCAGAAATATTAATCTATTTTCACAGGTCATTTCCAGTGAAAAAATAAAAAAAGAGGCTCAGAATGGGAGCATATGTGCCACTGCGTTGAACAGAATCATCCTTTAAAGGCAATCATCATTCATCAGAAGAAGAATACATGTTAGCAGTTGCTCTAAGGGAAAAAACTACTCCAACTGTGCTTTGTAACCAGTTCTGTTCTTGGTCTGTTTTTGCCTGGCTTTCATTTCTACTGTTCTAGAAACCTCTGAAGCCAAGTACTGGCTTGTTTTTAATAATGATAAGCCTTTCTTTTTAACAAGCCACTCATTCTTAAAGATCCCAAGAGCTATTGTCAATTTTGAGGACATTTATCTTTCAGAGAATGCTGTTTGGGGAATGGAATGTTCCTGTTATTTAGGAAGTTGATTTGGGGGAGAATTTTTATTCATCCTTGTTATTAGAAATCACATGATAAATGTCTGTTGATTATGACAGAATTAGAAATGAAGTTCACAAACTAAATTTCAGGGAGCTAGAAAAGACCACAGAGGAAGTCTAGTCCAACCATCTCATTTTACAGAAAAAGAAACTGAGGATTAGTAAAGCTGGGTGACTTGCCCAAGATCACAAGATAATATCAGAGGTGGGATTTGAACTCAGGTACTCTAGATGCCAGAGGCAATGATCTTTCCACCAAATCACTATTACCTCCTAATCCATTTAGAATAGAACAGATTATCTTTATCCACAGACACTTGGCCTTTTCCCTCTTTCCTTCCTCTTCTATATAACCTAAGATACCATATCTTTAAATTTTGGGTTTTTGTGCTTTCTATAAAATGTATGCCTGGTAAAGAACAGGGCCTAGTCTTACAGCAAACACAATGGACATGTGGGCTTCATTAGTTTCCATGAAATGTCAAAATGTTGAGAGGTAGGCAAGCCCCCAGCCCTTTGAATTGAATATTGGTAAAGGTTTTATGGGGGATATTAAACTTAGGAAGAGGATGAATCAATCAATAAGTACCTATTAATGCCCAGCTTTGTACCAGATATCGTACCAGGCACTGAGGATATATCTTCCATTCTAGCTAGAGAGACAATAAGTACACATACAGGCATTCACAGGACAAATATGAAGAAAATAAGTACAAATGAATAGAGGGCAGTTAAGGATGGAGGGCACTATCAATTGGTGGGCTCAGAAAAGTATTTCCATAGAAGGTGACACTTTTACTGTGTCTTGGAGGACAATAGGAATTCTATAAGGCAGAAAACAGTGCAGAAGCACACAGTTGAAATGTCATGTGTATGTATGAGGGACAGAAAGAAGTCTGTCTTGTCTTCATTTTACAGTACAGGAGAAGGTACTAATGAGGTCCGGCTTTTGATTTGCACAATTGGATGGGATTACAGATCCACTGAGGGATGGAAGAATGAAGGTTGATTATTTATCTAAATCCATGATAGGAGAAAGGAGATTTTGAATGTGTTTGGGAACATCTTCTCCAGGAAGGACTGATGCCCCACATAGCTGATTCTCTTCTTTTTTACATTACAGAATAATAGGCTATTTGTGTTGTAAATGACCTTCTGACTTATTTACTCCAATTTCTTCATTTTCCAGATGAAGAAACTGAGGCTTAGAGAGATGAAAAACTTGGCCAAATTAATAAAGTTTAGGCAGAAAGAGGATTAGGGCCATCAGGCTCCTTAAGCATAGTAAAACAGATGGAGGTTCTGGACCTAGAGAGGACCTAAGTTCAAATAACAACTCTGCCATTCACTGCCTTTAACACACTGAATAGGTGACCTTGTACAAGTCATTTAAAACTCTCACAAATTGTAGTATGTGAATGTGATGGAATACTACTGTGCTGTAAGAAAAAAGATGATGTCAAAGGAATTTGAAGAGACTTGTGTGAATTGATCCAGAGTGAATTAAGCAGAACAAAATAAACACTTTTTAAAATAATATCCATATTATAAAAATGAATAATTTTGAAAACATTTATAAACTGATGAAGAATGAAAGAAGCAGGATGAGGAGGACAATTTATATAATAGCAATAAGGCTATAATAACAAATAATGTTGAAATTTGGCAGAACTGTGATCAACTCAATGACCATCCATGATTTCAAAGGATTGATGATGAAGCATGTTATCCACCTCCTGACATAAAGGCGATGGATTCAGGATGCAGAATGTAATGTACATTTTTGAACGTGGACAATCAATGAATGTATTTTGCTTGACTACAGATATTTGTTATAAGGGGTCTATTTTTCTTTTTTCAATAAGGTAGGAGGTGAGAGGGAAAGAAAATAGATTTCTGTTAATTAAAATATAAAATTTTAATTAAAAAATAAACTCTCTTGGCCTTACTCTTCTCATCTGCAAAATTGCTTTTGCAATTAAATCAAGATTGATTAGAGAGTAATTAAAACATGCCACAAATATAGACCTGGTATGTGTCAGTAGATTATAAGTTTCTCTAGGACAGAGACTATGCTCTTTGTATCTCTTCTTATTGTGTCCAGAACAATGAATGTAATGCTCAAAATAATGAAATGAAATAATAGTGGATATTGGAAAAACAAAAACCTTGTCTTGTTTTAGTAGATTGTAATTTTTTGAGGACCCTGATTATAACCTAAAGTGAATCATGTTTCCCTAGATTACTGCCATTAGAGAAGCAGAAACCCAGTATGAAAAGGGAAATACATGGTCTTTTCCAGGTTTGCTCTGCTTCTCCCCCTATCCATTGTTACACATGGGTAGCTGCCATTTAAATTCTCCATCTTTATTACATAAACTATGGATACTGGGGAAGTAGAAACCAAACCAATGATTCGACATATTTTAGATAGGTAGACAGACAGACACACAGATAGATATATAGAGTGTATATTAAACACTTAATCTGTGTCAGTTACTGTGCTAAGTGTGAGGAGATAAGTAAAAGCAAGCCAGACAGTTCTTGTCCTCAAGGGGATTACATTTTATTTTTATTTAAGGAGCTTACATTTTAATGGGTGACTATATCATGTAAAGGGGAGCTGGGGGAATGGGGGAAGTATGGGCTTAGGGACATGGTTTGGAGCAAGTGACTAGAAAATAAAGGCAAAGGTCTGGGTCCAGGTGAGATAAGCAGAAAGGTCATCGATCATAACTCAGGATGGTTCCAGGCTTAGAGTCCAAGGTAGCAGATTATATATTTTTTAGGATAAGGTCTATGTTTCATGGGCACTTTTAGTCACTTAAGAGTCACCTAATGACATTGAAATTTGGCAGAACTATGATCAACTCAATGACCATCTATTATTTCAAAAGACTGATGATGAAACATGTTTCCCACCTCCTGAAAGAAAGGTGACAGGTTCAGGATGCGGAATATAAGGTATGTTTTTGAATATGGACAATCAATTCTATTGAATCTATTCTATTCAGTCTATCGAATCAATCTTATTGTGTATAATTGTATTCTGTATGAAATTAATAATGATTTTTGAATGGATGAATTGGTATAGCTAAATTTTTTGTCTTTGAATGTATATTTTATGTTAGCCCATCTCTTTGTATTTGAGCATAAATTGCATACTCATTGATACAGGGCATGTGGCATCAAAAATAGATAGCAGTAGAGAGAGAGAAAAACCTTAGAGGTTGCTACACTTGTGACCATCAGGAAACCATGGCAGGCAGATGGAATCTAGTACTTGCCTTTATTGCCAATAAGATACAGCAATGCACTCTATTCCAATTTTTTTTAAGTGTATTATCTTTGGAGCTGGAGAAAAGAACCAGGAACACAAGCATTGATGTCAAAATGAGCAGCAATAGGATATGCACGCTGTAGAGTATGTCATGCTGGGTTCCCATGAAGATAAAAGAAATAGCATTGGACCAAAAGCCCTCTGTCATTTGGATGTGTGATCACTGAACTAAGTGCAGGTACGATATCTGGGCCCATCGATGGTCCCAGTGTATGTCCAGACAAACAGAAGAGGTGCGTACTTGAGTAAGTAAGGAGGTGGCAACATTGCTTCAGTCTTTAAATCACAGCTTCCAGTACTTTCTTTTCAGCTTGACAAAGCAGAGGGGTGCATTTGAGCTTGTTGAACTGAAACCTAATGGAGCATTTGAAGAAATAAAATTCTTAAAATGCAAAAATGCCTTGCTTTCTTCATGGTTGGGTAACTACAGATCATCTACAGTGAATTTTATCAGATGGTGTAAATCTGAAAGAAAACACAGACACACACATACACACACACAAGAACACACCAGCAATATTCAATTTGGATCTGACAATGAGCACGAGAAATTGGAGCTTAAAGTGTAATAGCTTTGGAAAGTCGCATAAATGTCCACAAAGGCTTGAAAAAAAGATGCCTCCCTCTCCCCTCCCTTTCCTCTCCCCACATACAATCAATGTGTTGCCCTTACCAATCTAGTTATTGACCAGGTGGAAAGCCTGGGGAGCAGGCAGGTGGCACTGATGTGTGGCAGGTGCAGGGGCTGGTGCTTTTGGAATAAGAAGCAAAGGGGCAGGGCTATAAATGGGCACAGGCTCTGAAAACTGAAGTCCAGAGAGGAGACTATGTGCACATTTGGTGGCACTGTTAAGGAGACCTATGGACAGTGAAGTCAGTTGTCAGGTGATTCATGCCTCCCTTTTCCCTGGACACTTTTAGCATCCCTTAGCCAGATGGACAGTGCTTTTCTACTGTTTCCTATTGCAACGTGGTGGCCTGCCCAGGCCCATTCTTCCTGAGAAAAGAACCTACTATTATAAATCTATTCCCTCCAACTTCCCTGTCCTGACTTCAATTTCCTAAGGGTACAGTTCTTTGCTGAGGGTTCTCTCCACTGTGTGATATATGTGTTTTGATAGGGGCTTTGGGGAGAGAACACTTTTACACAAAGAGTTAGTACCAAAGTCCAGTATGAGATATGTTAAGGGAAGCAAGCCTTTTAGGAACCTCTCATACCAGTCTTACTATGTGGACAGCAACAGCCTGTGAGGATGGTTGGTGTGGACTCTGGATTTTCTCAACCTTCATGTGATGTGATGAGGTCACATAGAGAGAGGAGGAACGGTTAGAAACCCAACTAGATATATGGCTTTGGACAAGTGCTTTTACCTCTGCAGGAGTCATTATACTCATCTACAAAATGAAGGTGTTGGATTAGATGATCCTAATTCCTAATCTGACACTTTTTCTCTAATCTATAATTCAGATAAATATGCCTGTTAGCAATTTGGTAATGGTATCTTTTTTGAATTACCTCTATGCTATCCCTGAATTGTGTTGTATTTATCTAAGGAAATGAAGACTTTAATTTGCCATTGATAAATACCTGACACATTGATTTTTTTATTGGACTTGTGATTACATTGGCATTGTGAACTCTGAGGGAGGTAATTATGTCAACCAAAGAAGTCAGGCATTTTCTCTGCAACTTTTATTTTTAGAGAGTTGCACCAAGATTAAATGACTGATTTAAGGTCAGATAGCCAGTATATATCAGAACCAAGAGTTGAACCTGTGTTTTTGTGTTTTGGAGGTTAGCTCTATATCTGCTACACTGTGTTGTCTCTTGATATGTCAATAATCTAAAATAATTTGAATTCACTTAAAAACTTAATAAGTTGTTCATATCTTACCAATGCATTTTTTTACATTTGCAAAAAAAAATCCATTTCAATTCATCCAAGGTTGCTCATTTTAGCAGTTAATTGGAACACTTTTTAGAGAGGCTCAGTTCAGAACTTTCTCTGTCTCTATCTGCTCTATATTTATATGCATTTTAAAGATATAAAAATTTATATATATAGATAACATCTTTTTGTTACTCTCCTTTATCAACTCTTGATCAAATCAGTGATTCTACCTTATATTCCTGACTATTCCTTCACTTTTATGGATGAGCTAGACCTAGCCAATCCAAAAAGAGGATTTGGGCTTGAGCATCCCTTAAAGGGTCAAGGAAGAGGAAAAGTAAGATACAAAGAATGGATGAAGAAAGAAGGGATATCTAAAAGGGAGAATAGTCACATGAGCCAATGAATACATGTCTTATTTGGGTACAGAGGGTATTTAGGGATATGTTATTTGAAAATGTAAAGAGAGCTCTTGCTATCACCAAATGGTGCAAGTATAACCCACTCAATGAAATGTGGCCAATCCTGAACTCCTGGTTCTGCATTTATCTCCCTTTTAATAGGGAAGTGAACAGACCCAAGTATGGCTAATGGGTACAAAGATCTCTTTATTTTCTGAATGTCACTATATTTGTTACTGTCTTATTTTCTAGCCATAGACACATAACATAACATGAATACTAGAGATACTGGCTACTTAATACATAACTCACACTGAATATAAAATTTAAATAGTATTTATGTGTTTTTTTTTCTCTAAAGTCACCCTTTTCACTACATCCCTGGAGAATAAGGGAAGGGGTCACTGAATAAAATAGTAAATGAGATAGTTATGGCCTTTAGATCAAAACTATTATAAAATAAAAAATGAATAGCTTTCTCTGTGATGACACGAACATTAACAAGATTTCCTTTGCTTTGATTTCTTTCAGACAGCTGCTTTTAGATGCAGCATTTATCAGGCAGGTTGTTTCTCCACATCTATGTTGCACGTGTTTCTTTATGAATTCTTTCCTGCTTCTTCCTCAATTCTCCTCCTGACCTTTAACCTCTATTCTTTTTTTTTTAAGCAACTCATTCTAAACTACAATTCTCCTACTATTAAGTTATTCTTTGCTATTTCATAACATCCTAAAAGGTTGGATAAGGCTGTATAGTCTTGGATAATGGAATTAGCCCAAATTTTCTCAATTCATTCTCTGAACTCCAAGTCCTCTCACATTACAGAATCACCATATCAGATTTGGAGGAGACTTAGGAGACCATATAGACCAACCTGTACTTGGACAAGAATCACTTCTACAAACCAAGTTCTCATTTGGATTTGGTTTGATGACCTCTCCTGAGGGAGAACTTAGCTCTAATAGTTGGGTAGTAGCTATACTTCAGAGTGATTTTCCCTTACTTCAAGAATAAATGTATGTCTTCCATTGCTGTAAATGCTGCCTGATAAGTTTCTTCTTGTTTTCACATACCAACATTTGTCCTCTTTACTTACTCTTTAGAATTCTTCTCAAAGAAACAAGAGAAAAGCTTATTAGTTTGTTTTGACTTAGGCCCCAAAGGTAGTCAGATGCCTGGTGACTGGTCGATACTTCATCAATAAAGGTGGTACCTCTAGGCTTTAAGAAGAAGAGGCAGAGGTAAATCAGAAGTGCTCATCATACATGGAATTTAAGCTGTGTTTGGTATAAGATACGGGGGTTTTTGTTCAGGTATGAGTTAGACTAGATGGCTCCTAGGGCTGCTTCCAACTCTTAAAATCCTATAGTTCTATAATGATAGAAGATGTTCTCTGGATGAGCTCTGCCATTTTTTTTAATTGCTCTCTCACAGTCCTTGATGAAGCAGAGATGGGATTGCATTAGGCTGAAGGCCATTTTGTATTTTGATCTGTTTCATGTGTTACCATGGCCAAAGACTTAAATGCTTAGTGGTCAATGAGCCAGCCTCTCCAAAATTAGCTTGGCTGGTCCTTTCAGGGAGCAGACACTGACTGTTGTTGATACCATATTTCAAGCTTGCTAGAGAATCTGGCAGAAGTTATACTTGGTTGATAGATACAGGATCACCTCCCTGCAATGGCCTTGTAGATAAGAGATGGCAAAAAGGTCTCTGCCTCAGACTGGTGAAGTCCACCACAATTAGTTTGCCTTCTGGTGAGAGAACAGTCAGTTACCTTGATGATATAAGGGTGAATATCTTCCACTTCAGGATTTTCCTCCTGTACCTTAAGGAGAGAGAGGCAGGGGTAAAATGGCTTCTTGAAAGGCCTGAATTTTTCTTCCTTTATATCTCTTTTCAACCATTCATAGCTGCCTTAAATCTACCAGCCTTTAGGGAAGGGAAGGGCTGTAACCAGATGGCACTATGGGGCTTCAGCTTTCCTTGGGCTGGAGACGCTGAGGTCTGTTCCTCCCCTGGTTCCCATGACACACTTATTCCTTTGTGATATTTTCACATCTGAATTGTTTTTATAGCTATTTGGGATCATGCCATGTGCACTCTGCCTCTTAATAAAAGATTGGTTTACAATGGCTCCTCTAATCGATAAAAGGTCTTTGGTAAAGGGAATGGGTTGGAGGCACTTGAGCTATAAAAACATCTGAGATTCAGAACTATGATGAGCTAGCCAGTTTTTTTGTCTTTCATATTCTGAATGGCAAACACTGATAATATTTCCTTCTTTTCCCCTAATGTGCTGTTCAGAAATAATCTCTGATTTCATTGGTAATGAAAGCCATTTCCTTTTCAGTAAACTCTGTCATAGCCTGAACAGCTTTGATGATGTGTCAGGACAGTGGTGGAGCTATCAGAATTGTTATCTCTGTGGTATCATAGAGAAAGGAGGCAGTGTCCAGAATCAAACTGAATGGCTTTTCTTTCTTCTTTTTTTCTGCCCACCAGCAGCAATGTGTATTATAATTAGTGACTATTGGGTTTTCAGGTATATACATCATTTACCAGGATAATTTGATTGGGGAATAGTAACTTTATTCATGTGAACAGTTTTTAGCATCCTTTTTATTTTACTACTGAAGCATCTCTATTCTAAATGGATATTATTAGTATTGTGACATTATATAGCTCCATAAAGGTGTTATGGTGTATATGAGAATTTAAATTGCACACAGTGGAGTTAACAGCCTAGAGACACAACAGATGTAGGATATTGTTATTGTTGAATCAATACATCCTGGGTAGAGGCAATGAGCTATTCCACAGAGTAAATGGGCTATTCTGAGAGACGAGGGGAAAGAGGGAGAAGTGTAGAGGTCATCCATGCCAATTAGCAGTTATAAGTGGAAATTTGAAAGAAAGAATGGAGTTTGGGAAGACTGGAGATAGAAGATAGGATGGCAGTAGTTTGGTAGATTTTGGCTAAAGTAAAAAAATAAATACGGTCCTAGAAGAAATGTTCATTTATTCATTCATTCAATTAGCATTTATTGCTATATGCCAGGCACTATGTTAGGTAATGGGGAAAGTGAAGACAAAAATAAACAGAGGACTAATTTTGAGTCTGATTATAGGTATATTTGATAAAAGGTTGCTGCAAACAAAGCCATTTCACAATAAGCCTTACTGATACATTATAACCAAATCCAGACCTAAAACTGCAAATGACCATTGTAATTTCACTTGAGTGATTTCCATTTATAGCATATATAATATTATTCTTCTGGAACTAATTGCCCTTATAATATTGGTTTTTACCTAATAATATTTTTTTCATAGTACCAATTCATAGGAACAGGTGGAATATGTCTGCATCTTCTTAGAACAGGCTAGATTATCTTCAAATGTTGATGAGTTGATTAGATATTTCTTGTGCTGAGGAGAAATGTTTCAAAGAGGAATTCTAAAAAAAAAATCGAACTCACACAATTCTTAAAGTTAATGAGTGATTGTGAAATTTTGAAAAACCAGTAAAATGCATTGATAATGATCTAGATGAAGATGGTTTGATCATGCATACCCACAGGAGAGTAGGTTTTTGCTCTTATTCGTTGTAGAAAAATAATCTTCCAATTCTACTATAAGCAGAACTACAGTAGCATTCCAGGTTCATTAAGAGGTCTTCTTACACATCCATCCTAATTATCCGGAAGTTATTTCTCCTTTATCTGATTTCAGCAGAGGCAGCATGCATAGTGGTTATAAAACCAACCTTGAGTCCAAGAAGCTCTAGGTCCTTGGGTAAGGCACTTTACCTCTTAACTCCCCCAGGCAACTCTCTAAGACTACAGATGAATTACAGATGAGTTGCTCACCTGCTGCTGATAGGAGTTTGTATACTGAGATCCTCCTACATGGATGAACTCACCCCCCAAAAAAATCCCTCAGTATCTAGTGGTACATTGCACATAGATGGCACTCTCTAATATGCATGTTGAATGAATGGATGAATCACTTCAGTTTCTTCCCTACTCTCTTCCCCACTTTCTTATACATATTTACCCACACATACTGTCAGTGACAATATCTTCATCTTATCCAGAATGCCAAACATTCACTTTCTACTTTACTCCCACTGACTTAGTATGACACTAAGTCAGTGGGAACCTTCCTCACTTAATAACAAAACAAAATCGGTTCTCTTCTGTCATGTTTCTCATTCCTCTGATGCCCATAAAACTGTATTTCTTTATATTCTCCTTACACTTCCCAACCCCCTTTTTTAACTCAGTCAAATTTTGTTTTGTCCAGAACTGTGGTTTAACCTGTATAAGGAACTTTCCCTGAGGAATACCCCTTGATCAATGTAGATTGGGAACTGTTTGTCAATGGCATGACAGAAATGATTTCATTTCAGTCCAAAGATAACAAAAAAATAATTTAATAAGCCATCATAATTATATGTTATCATCTGTTGTAGAGAATAAAGAAGTAGAGAAGTCATTTGGAGAACTTGACAATCTATTCCAAACTAACCTTGATGGTTCAAGACTAAGAAATGAAAAAAGGCCAAATGTAGACTACTCAAAGCCTTAAACTTATATTTCATCAATACATCCTTCAAGAATAGAGATGAAAACCTCTAGATATGATAAGCTTGTAATAATATTCCTCCTCCCTCCTTCTCCACTCCCCATGGGAGAAAAAAACCCAAAATTTACTTTCCATCTTGCCATACAGGTGACAACTGGTTACCAGTATAACAATCATTTATTTAACAGCCATGTGCAGTCAGATCATCAACTAGTTAGAGCAAAGCTCAAATAAACACCGAATTAAAAAAAAAATAGGATATAAACAATAGAAAAGAAGACACTGTACAATTACGATAAGTCCAACTTGGCCTATATGAATAAGTTTTTGATTGACTGTCATCGTTTCTTAGAGATGTCAGTTAATAGAAAACAGTTACCAATGGTGAGGGAGACTTCAAAAGTCCAGAAACTTCCTTATCAGAAAAATTGTTACCTCCTTGCCAAGACAAGAAAAATGGTAAGCAAGGACAACAATTATTTAAGAGCAAACTCATTGGCAAAATGTTATGGCAGAGGGTTGAAGATTATTCATCTCATAAAATAGGCAAAAAAAGTTTAAGGGAAAATAAGACTGTAGAAAGATTGATGTGAGGCTTGCTTAGACAGATCATTCCAAGGCATTTGTATATGAAACTAGGTGAACAATGAATAGAGACAAAATGGATTATATCTACCAGTATTCCTGTCATAATCCATTCTTATTGACAATGACAGTAGAACCTTCACATTTAAACTCTATCATTCAGTACCCAATGTATCATGCAAGTCAGTTGTAATGGTGCTTATGATGAAGTTGGGAAGAGTGCTGGACCAGACAAATTACACATTGAAGAAATTAATTTTAAGATAACATAATTGAAAAAAAAACCAAACTTTCAGGACCAGTTTTTCAAGTTATGTCTAAGAGAGGAAAGTGTCACAAGAATGAAAACGATAATATATGGTATTATTGTCCCTCCCCCAACTATGTCAGCTGAGGAACATTAGCAACTATAGAGCCATATCTCTACTTTCTCATCTCTTTAAAATATTTATGAGATTGCTCTAGGTACTTATAAAGGACATGATTGTTGAAAATCAGTGACAGGAATAGATATGGATTATGGAACCATTTCCTAATAGATCATATCTTCATACTCACACTATTGACTGAGAGTTATAGAAACTGTACATACAAGGAGAGAGAATGAGTTTTTCCACTTGCCAGAATACAGCACAAAAGCCAAAGGGTTTTGTGACTGTCAGATATACATAACAGAGATTAGGAATATGGACCAGGGAGGCAGATGGAAATGATCTTACATTCTTTGCTTTGCTTTTGTTCTTACTTAGAGACTTTTGAATGCTATTCTGGGATGAAATTGAGAGCTTCTATGTGGCCTTTGGACAGAGTTCCTAAAATAAGTTCAGGAAGCCACATCATCCCTATTGGGTTCCTAATGAAAGTTATGAGAAGACTGTGAATGGATTTTGAATTAGGACCAGATATAGTCAATCAAAGTATTTAATTAATTTTAGCCTAGAAACACCTAGTTATAGAGGGTTATTATTCCTATTCATTAAAGAAAGCTTAATCCACCCTTGTGATGAAGTGGCTTTTTAGCCACTATACTATATTGGATGGAAGTAGAGAAAGTCAACAGATGGGCCTGAATATCTGAAAGTCAGCAAATGGTTCAACTAGGTATGGAAAAATAAAAATACAGAAGCGCAACAGAGAACAGTATGATATCATTAACAGACAACATTGAAGACTTTAAGTGTCAATATTGTGAGTTGTCCTTCCTTGCCATGGGTTCTAGTTACATATCCCCTATGCTTGTGCTTTCTATGCATATTATGTGTCCACATGTATTCCTAGCCTACACTTCTTCAGAAAAACATATACTCATTTGAAATAATTGACTAAATACCCTCATTTGAAAAACAAAGTGGATGAAATACACATATTACTTGTAGATGCAATTAAATATGCAGTCTATTGAGTGTCTTGGTGAAGATATTGTATACGTTATAGATATAGAATGAGGAGGGCTTAGAATGCATTAGGAAGACATCAGGTTGAGTAGCATATGCAAAATTGTGTAGCACTTTCAGCAATTCTACTGCTAAAGAAATCCATCTTTTAAAGTCAGTCAGGTGGTTGCATGGATAGAATACATGTAGTGGAGTCAGTAAGACATAAGTCTTACTTCAACTCCTGCCTCAGGCACCCGCTAGCTGTTTGACCCTAGGCAGGTCACTACAATTCTCTGTGCATCAGGTTCCTCAACTATAAAATTGTATTCCTATTTTACATGCCTATCTCACTGGCTTTTGTGAAGATCAAATGATATAACATGTCTAAAGTGCTTTGAAAACCTTAAAATGCTACATAAATACTAGTTATAATAATGCTAATTATTATTATTATCATCATTATTGTTGGTATTCTCTTGGTGATGTCAGAGGACTGAAAATCATGGAACACTGTGCTCTCAGAGAATTAAAAGACAGTTAATGGAGATATGCATATGTGTATAAGTGGGCTGCAGCATATTACTGACACCTGGAAAGAAGGAAGTCTTATAAAAGAAGTTACTGAGGAAATGTATGGCTAAAAAAAGAAGAAAGGCAGTTTGAATAGTGAAGGTAAAGGATAACAAATGGGCAGCTCAAATATTGCATCAGAATTGCTACAATGTGAAAATAACCAGAGGAAAGCCTGTTAATGGAGGATGATTTATAGAAGATTTACAGAAGGACATGGCCAGAAATCACAGAGCATTAGAAGGAATGCATGGAATGTGGAAGCCATTTCATGATTAAAGTAAGTTTTAGCCATAAGTTGTATTCTCTTTAGTCTTTTCTACTGTTTTGTACCTACCTCCTGCTTTTCAATCTTTCTCCTTGTGCTTCTTCTTGTCTTATTCTATTTTTTTTACCTCTCTGTTTTCTGAATTGTGTTTTTTCCCCTACGTTAGATTTTTTAATTTCTTTTTTAATTAAGTAATTTATTTTTAGTTCTCAACATTCACTTCCATAAGCTTTTGGGTTTCCAATTTTCTCCCTCTCCCTCCCTGCCTTCCTCCCCAAGATGGCATGCAATCTGATACAAGCTCTATATATGCATTCCTATTAAATATATGTTCACATTAGTCGTGTTGTAAAGAAGAATTAGGACTAATAGGAGGAATCACAAGAAAGAAGAAGCAAAACAAAACCGAGGAAATAAAAGAGAAACAATATGCTTCAATCTGCATTCAAACTCCATGGTTCTTTCTGTGGATGTGAATAGCATTTTCCATCACGAGACTTATGGAGATGTCTTAAATCCTTGCATTACTGAGAAGAGCTAAGTCTATCAAAGTTAGTAATCATACAATATGACTGTTACTGTGTACAGCATTCTCCTGTTCTGCTCAATTCATTCAGCATCAGTCCATACAAGTCTTTCTAGGTTTTTCTGAAGTCTGCTTGTTCATCATTTCACATAGCACAATAATATTTTGTTAGATTCATATAACACAACTTGTTCAGCTGTTCCCCAGTTGATGCACATCCCCATAATTTCCAATTCTTTGCCACCACAGAAAGAGTTGTTATAAATATTTTTGTACCCATAGGTCCTTTTCTCATTTATATGATCTCTTTGGGAAACAGCCCTAGAAGTGCTATTGCTGGGTAAAAGGGTATGCACCTTTTTATAGCCCTTTGGGCATAGTGACAAATTGCTCTCCAAAATGGTTGGATCAGTTCAAAACTCCACCAACAATGCATTAATGTTCCAATTTTCCCATATCTTCTCCAGTATTTATCATTTTCCTGTTTTGTCATGTTAGCCAATCTGATAGGTGTGATGTGGTACCTCAGAGTTGTTTAGATTTGCATTTCTCTAATCAATAGTAATTTAGAGCATTTTTCATACGACTATAGATAGCTTTAATTTCTTCATCTGAGAACTACCTGTTCATATCCTTTCACCATTTATCAACTGAGGAATGACATGTATTCTTATAAATTTGACTTAGTTCTCTATATTTTTTAGCAATGAGCCCCTTACCAGAGACCCTGGTTGTGAAAAATTCTTTCCCAGTTTTCTGCTTCCCTCCTAATCTTGGTTGCATTTGCTTTGTTTGTGCAAAAACTTTTCAATTTAATGTAATAAGCTAGATTTTTCAAATAAAATCTGAGTTCTATGTAGTTATTATGAACAAACTTGGTTCCAAAGAAGGGATAACATTTTCTTCTCCTTCTTTCCTTTGGAAAAGTGGTGGACTATGGACAGAGAACCTTCCATATATTGTCAAACTTGGTTGATATGGTAGTTTTGCTAGATTGCTTTTTCTCCCTCTTTGGTGTTTTTCATTTGCTAAAATACCATATTCTTGGTATGAGTGGAGAGAGGTACGTATTTAGAAAATAAAATGAAATATAATAATATAAATAATAATAAATATAATATGAATATTATAGTATTTATAATAGAATATAAAATAAATATAACATAAATAATAATAAAATCATCTTCATATTTTCTTCCATTATTTTGTGTATCTCCTTCCTTCTGCCCATTCTGACTTTATTAGCTATATTCTCACAATTTCCCTTTTTTCCATTTTTTCATTCACTTTGTATGTGTAGGTGTATACACACACACATATATTACATGTATATAATACATACATATACATATATGTGTGTATTATATACATATATGTATCCTTTTTTGCCTAATCTACATTTGAATATAGATTCACAGACACAAATTAATGAAACTACTGCTTTATGGGTAAAAAAAAATCACATAATCATAAAATTTAGAACTGGGAGGAACATTAAAGATGATCTACTCTAGTAATTATCTGGAAATTTTCTGGGACCCTAATTTGGCCACATATTAGTTTGGCTTAAAATATATTGAACACTTAATGTTGGTCCAGCAGGTCTGGGGATATTGAACACCTTTGGAATAAAGAAAAGTTTGGGAAATTTTGGAGCAAAATAGTACCATTATATTTGACAGAATTGGGTGCTACACTATGAGAAGTCAGAAGAGGACATATTTGGCATCTCCACAATAAGCTGTAATTTTTTGGCGATAATCTCATCACACTGGTATTACAGAAAACATTGAGGACAACCTTGTGGATTCTATCTCCAGTGGGTCTTTTTGTAGTAGTCGCATCTAGCCAGGATGTGCTGGTGTAACCTTGTGGGGTTGGATCCATGGTTTATGCTGCTTCAAAACCAAAATACAATGTTCACCAGAATAAGAGAAGTCATTGATGATGACTCTGGTTTCCAGATCCACCTGGAGCCATCCCAGCTGACCATTCCAGCTGAGTATACTGACCCATCCTCAGAGTCAGTAAATTTGATGGAGGTACCGGGATATGTCACATAAAAGAAATTAAGCCTATTTCATTCTGAACAATTGCTACATGAAATAAGTATTTTGATTCATAAATTAATTTCAAACTCAATGTACAAGATGTAAAAAAAAATTGAAATCTATGAGATATTTTCTCATAGAATCCCTGTGACATCAAGAAGAATACCAGGTTTCCAAAGAACATAGTTTGAGAAGGGCTGATCTAGTCCAACACTCTTATTTTACATATGAGGAAAGAGAGGCAGAGAGCAGTTAAATGACTCACTCATTAAGCTCATATTGCTGGTCAGTGGCACAAGTGGCATAATTAAAGCTAGACCAGAGCTCAAAAAGAGAAGGTCTATACTCTAAGGCTTCTGCTAACACTTATGCATTAGAGGCTCCTGCTTTATGGGGGTGATGGGAGTCATGTCTGACCAATCTTCTACTCCTCACCAGATGTGTCAATGAACTGAAGTCTTAGCAACCCTAGGAGGGAATTCTGTTTTTCCATGCCCTAACTATCCTGAATTTGAGCCCTCAGTTTCCAGGACAGAAGGAAGGTCTTCCATGATAGGATGAATGGAGAAATTTGCAGAGTGAGGGGTTGGGGTGGAGCTAACTACTTATTCTGTTTCCTTGAATTTACATTTTAAAGTGACATAAAGCTGCATAAACATCTAAACTTGAGTAGCTAAGCCTGAAAATTATGATAGACGCAATCTATGAATGGCATTCAAGAGCCACTTTATTAAAGTTTAGAAGAACCATTTTTCAAATACAAATACAAAATGTATCCTTACTTGAGACCCATCAACAATCAAGGAATGAATAATATAGATTATAACTAGCAGAAGCTAAGTTTCTATTAACTATGAACACATCTGGTTTGCCTTTAAATCCAACTAATAGATTAAATCATATTCATCTTCAAAATTATTAGTATTTAAAAGGCAGAAGTCTAAAACCTCTATAAGGAATTTGTGGACACCCTTTATGTAACAGACAGGTATATATGTAAAGATTTGAGAATTGCTCTTAGCCATTTCAGAAAGGGCCCTTAATCTTTCATTAAATGAAAATGAAGTCAGACCACGACTTGTAATAGAAGGGTTATGAGGGTAATACTTATGCATTAAAAGAGAAAAAAAGAAATATGTTGATGCTAACTTTCTTACCATTACCTTCTTACTTTCTTATGTAGATCAGAGCTAAAGTTAAAGTTCCAAACCCCAGTATGTAGATAACTCGTGCAAGTTTCAAATACTTAGCAAAAGCAAATATGTTAAATGCATTATAGTTAGCAAATTGACAATTTAGCAGTAAATTGAGCTAGGTAGGATGCTGCAGGTTAAGGTCCCTTCAGGCTCTAGGCCCCCAAACCTTTTAGGGTATGCTTAGGTGAGCTACACCTGTGATAAAAAGACATTATTGGTCCCTTTCAGACAACAGTTCTTCCCCTTCCAGTTTCTGCTGTTATTACAAAATAAGTGATCATAGGAACCAAGTGGGCTGGGGTAGGGTTTGGGGTAAGCGAAACAAGTTTTATTCCTTCATGAGCAAGCCTTTATTGACCTTAGGGCAAATGAAAGAGGGACATTCTCTACCCACGGCTCAGGTCCTGGGCAAATGCTAGTTCACGTTGAAGTCTTTGTTCAGATATGTTTAGCCAAAACTGGAGAACAAAATGGCAAAACACTCTAGGCTCTTTGCCAAGAAAACCCCATGGATAGTACTGGTGTGCTGTGGTCTATGGGTTCATGAAAAGTTTTTGAATGGCTGAATGACAACAAAATTTAGCCAAAAGGAGTCATTACCTCTTCTGAGAAGTGCATGTCTATATAGTCAGTATATTGTGAGGGAAAAGGGAATTAGAAGGACTCTAGGGCTCTGGGTTGGAATGCTGTGGAAAAGGACAACATTCCTTAACTGATATTTGAGATGCTGAAATGATAGGAAGGGG
Organism: Phascolarctos cinereus; assembly: GCF_003287225.1. Classification (NCBI taxonomy): domain Eukaryota; kingdom Metazoa; phylum Chordata; class Mammalia; order Diprotodontia; family Phascolarctidae; genus Phascolarctos; species Phascolarctos cinereus. The sequence goes on from NW_027555847.1 coordinate 402,797,836, forward strand.
AAGGGAAGGATTTGGTTCAGTTGTGAATAAGGTATTTTAATCTCATTTATAAAAAGGTCACAGGAATTTGTAGAGTTGAACACAGTGCCCACAAACAGCTGGAGATAATAAAGTCAATGGATGTGACTAGTGCTATTTCTGTTATTATTATTTTTCTAATATCATTTCAGTGGACCATGACAAGAGGGAATTTTGTGCTGATCTACTGAGAGATGGAATTTCTTTGAAATGCAGGGGACAGGCATAGCTGCCTTATTTGGTACAGTTCTCATTTCTTTACTCAGGATGTCTCTATGAGACATCCATCACTGTGTGATCATCTTTGTTTCTATTGGAACTCATTTGTTTTATTGGTTTTAGTTCAATGGAGTTGTTTTCCAATATGATTTTCTTAAGGTTTACTAGAGCAATTTTCTTCCCTTGGAAAGTACCCATAGCCCCAGAATAAGCCTGGTGTGGTAGGGAGGAAAACCCCAACCCCTTCCCCCCAAAAACCCCCCCACTATTTCTTTGTACTAGGAGTCAGGACACCTAGATCAAAATCCTTCCATTGGCCAAATTCCCTGTTTGTCCATAGGTAACTCACACAAATTTTAGGGTCTTAATTGCCTCATTTGTAAAATGACAGATTAAAAACGTTGCCTCCTTGAAAGGAAAAGAACTGAACCTGGTAGGATCTTAAAGTCCACTTCACCCCCCCCCACTTTTTAAAACTAGAAATGCAATTTTATTGGGAACTATGAGGTGAGGAAACTCCTTCTACCAATGTAGAATAGCACCTTCTTCAACTTACAGCCTTAGAGAGTTTCTGGAGGTACCAAGAGGTAAAGTCACTCAGCCAGGGTCACAAAGTCAGTATTTGGCAGAGGTCTTCCTGCCTGAAGCCCACTCTCTATTTTGTGATAAACATAAGACCATATATAACTTTCTGTCAATTATTTTAGTACTATTTTGGTATTATTTTTTGGTACCAGACTAGAACAGAGCACACAGTCCAGTACTAAATTGATATGGACATGCCTAGAAAAATCTTGCAGAAACCTCCTTTGATAAATTATGTGGTTCCTGAGAGTAATAGAAAAATCTATCCAATATAACTATTTTGAGTTAAAGCGGATTCTTAAAATCTACCCACAATGCCCAAATTTGTCCTAATTTTAAAAATGTCCTTGTAATAGGTAATGTTGATAAAATCAAATCAAGTCCTGTGGAAGGTAAGTAGATGGGAGAGAGGTGCCTGACGTACATTTGTGGAGATGTCATCATCACAGGCTCAAGATGATGTCAGCACTTATAGATTCTATCTATACTTGGTAGTCTACCAGAAGAACTTTGTGAGTTTCACCCCAAATGTTATGCTCCACTCCTGTGGGGCTTCTTCTGGTGTTGTGAATAGGTTTTCAAAATGACCGTAAGATAATAAGGCAGAGACAGAGAACATGCAGGCTAGGCTCTCCCTGAATAGCATTACCATGACAAATTTCCCTGTAATTTCCTACCACCAAGAAGGATCCTTAACACAGAAACAGTACACAACATATCCAGGGGAATAAAATGTAGATAAATCACTCTCTCTGATACCTTCTCGGTTGTTAGTGCCTGGAAGAGGTATTTAGAAACTTGCTTACATGAGGAAAATCTTAGGGAAAACCCCTATAGTTCACCAGCTCCTTCAACTGTACTCACAGTCTCCTCCCCCAACTTCCAAAGATTAGCACCTTTAAAACACCCACATCCACCCAAAGATAATAAGGCTATGGCCATCTGTAATTATCCTATGGCAGTAGTCAACACTACTCAAATCTCCCAGCAAAATGCCATTTCTATATATTAGTTTCAATGTAAACACAGTGACTGTTACTATTTCCCTAGCTATTATGTTAGATCTCAGGGGTAACTGCCTCCATAACAACCCCCCAGTTATGTCCCTGCTTTAGATTCTAAACTCTTCAAAGCTATTTCTGAGTACTCTTCCTATAATTATAGGTTTTGCTATATACTTTTCACTAGCTTCTCCAATTTACGGTAGCATTTATTTGGCATCTTTTTTTTTTTTTGCTTCCTACATCCCTCCCTTCTCTCCTTTTCCTCCCTCCCTTCCCCCTTTTCTTCTTTTCTTCCTTCCTGTCTTTTTCTTTCTTTCTTTCTTTTTCTTTCTTTCTTTCTTTCTTTCTTTCTTTCTTTCTTTCTTTCTTTCTTTCTTTCTTTTCTTTCTTTCTTTCTTTCTTTCTTTCTTTCTTTCTTTTTTCTTCCTTTTTTCTTCCTCCCTCCCTCCCTCCCTTCCTCCCTCCCTTCCTTCCTTCCTTTCCTCTCCATCTCAGGTACCTGCCACTGGATCATGTGTATGACAGACACTTAATGTATGTTTATTGGATTGAACTGAACCCATACCTTATCAGGAAGACTCTCTACATACAATAGCCCTGATGCTGTTCATCCAATCTTCAACCTGAGGATCTTCACCATAATAGTGAACCCGTAACCTATATGACTTTAGACAATTCTTTAGCCTTTCTGGGCTTCAGTTGCCTCATCTGTAAAATTAGGGAATTGAAGTAAAAGCTCTCTAAGGTTTCTCACTGTTCTAAATCCTGTGATCTAATCAGGATTGAGTACTGGTTTTAATTGAGAGACATTTCCCATATTCCTTCTTAGTGAAGATTAACATAGCAGCCATACTCTCTCAAGTTTGTCTTATTGAAGTACAGTAGAAAATACTTTATGGCAAGAGCTGATGTTATTCCATTTCAGATATATAGTTTTATTCTGCCTTTTTCAGCTTAGGAGGCAGTTCTGAGACCCCTTGGAATTTCTGTCTAGGTACCAAGTCTGATCTATTCCTGGCCTAGCCTTTGTCAGGCTCCCTGAGGTATCTATATTTGTTTTCTTGTTACTTTCTCTATGTTTAGGCTGAACTATTTTTCTCCTTTTCCCTCTCATCTCCCTTCTAGCTATTCAGTAAATCTGTACCAATTTCAATCTAATTTAAAAAAAACTATTAAAGCTTAAAACTGCACTAAAATTTTTGGGACACTTTGTATTCATCTCATTTGGCCAACTTTGTGAAGTGGGTCTATTGTTTACCCACCAACATTTAACTACTTAACAAATATGGAACAGTTGAAACACAGTTAAAGCAAGAGTATCTATCTATCTATCCAATATAAATATTTTGGGTTAAAGCGGATTCCTAAAAACCACCCACAATGCTCAAATTTGTCCTAATTTAAAAAATGTCCTTGTAATAGGTAATGTTGATAAAATCAAATGAAGTCCTGTGGAAGGTGAGTAGATGGGAGAGAGATGCCTGACATGTACATCTGTGGAGATGTCATCATCACAGGCCCAAGATGATGTCAGCACTTACAGATTCAATTCAATTAAATAAATACCAGTTAAGTGTCTACTATGTTCTAGGGACTAGGTGATAGCTAACAGTGTGGCTGATTGGATTATATAATAACACCTAGCTCGCAGGGTTCTTGTGAGGATCATATGAGATAATAATTCTCAAGCACTTAGCACAGTGCCTGGCATATAGTAGGCACTGCATAAATGTTAGCTAATATTATTATCATGCTGAGATTCTAGGTTTCTAGAAACTCCTCCTGTCTTTAATCCACCCTCTATAAAACTGCCTGAGCAATCTTCCTAATGTATAGGTAAAAGGATCACAGAATCCTAAAGTCTAGAGCTGGGAAAGAACCTGAAGGATTATTTAGTCAAATACCAAAATTTTCATAGATGAGAAATCTGAAGTGCAGGGAAGATAATCACTTTCTCCAAAGTTACAAAAGTTACAGAATTATAAAGTCACACCATCAGAATTCCAATTCTGATTGCAATTCCTTTTACTTTAAATCTGATCTGGTCCTGCCATTTCCCTATTCGAAAACTGTTGGTGGCTACTACATATCTCCTGAAGCAGCTTCTTAGCTGACATTCAAGACCCATTCTGGCTCCAACTTATTTTAGAAGCCTTATTTCTTATGACTATCATCATGTATTCCATATCTCATCCAATCTGAACAACTCACACTTCCCCTATATTGTTTTTTTTTCAATTTTGCCCTCTATCACCTTCCCCTGAACTGATTCCTCTTCAGCCTTCTTCTTGTCTTTCCTCCTCCATCAGACAGCCAGCTCCTTCCTTGAGAGCAAAAGTTGTCATATGTCATCCATTATCCCCAGTGTGTTGCATGTAGTAGGCACTTAATAGTATTTGTGGAATTGATCTGCATTTCTTTTCCAGTCTTTTCAGTGTTAATGCACAAAGTACATTGCCAGTCAAAACCCTAAGTGTCCCTGCTGATACAACAGGAACTGACAGCTGCCTGTGTAAAATATTAAGTAGGAATCAGTGACCACTGTGTTTGAAATGAATTAGTTCTGATCATTTGCATCCCTTGCCCAAATGTGCTTTGGTGGAGTGTAGCTAAGTAGAAAAAAATTGCCTTCCCAAATGGAATTCTGGAAGGGGATGTGTTGGGAGGGGAATGTGCATAATTAAAAACAGCCCAAATAAAAATGAGGTGTTAGAACATATGAGTCCTGGACAGTTGCTGGGCCCAGGAGATCCCAGCATAATGATGGCAGATGTGAAGGCAAATTAAATTTACAGCTCACTTGTGTCATGTTCCAGAGGGAGGCTCTCAGAATTAGTCAGTTTATTCAAGAGATTATAAAGTGTGTAACACATTTCCTGGAAATGATTATGCATATTTAAGATGTTTAAAATACCTAAGTGGTAATACCAAGAAGAAATGATGATTTGAGGAAGGATTTTTGTGAGCTGGAATAGCAAGCCATCCCCCAGGTGAGGTTCCTTAAAGGAGTCAGGATAGTTGAGAAAGCTGAATCAAGGTTAATTCATTTTTTGATAAGTTATCACTAAGGTTAACCTAATTTAGAAAATTCAAACCAGCATCTGTGGTTACAGTAGCTCAGATGAATCATAAAGGGGTATCATTTCTCATGTTTCACAGTCAAAGCTGCCTTACCAGCTGAGCTTAGAAGGAAATATCACCCCATGGTACAGTACTGTCTCAACTAGGATGTCAGATAGGTTTAACATGGCTGCACTGGTCACTGTTGGCAAAAGGCCAGATGTGGCCCTGGCCCATGTGATGATGGTAGGACTCACATGTGCTTCTTCACCCTTTAGAAACCATTCAGGACAGCAGCCGGTGTTCAGGGTCTACATGCCAACTCCTTCTGTAGCTAAAGAGGAGGGTTTTTTTCCATCAAAACAATGGGGAAGTGCTTCCTAGACCATTTTATTGCATTTCAGAAATAAAGCTGCTTTGAGATATCTAAATTATTGAGCTCAAAACAAGGTAATAACTGCATTTTATTAGGCATAGCTGGTCCCTGGATAAGAATGATTCTAACGACAGATGTTTAGATTCAGTGACAAAACAGGACAAGAGATGTACAAAAAGAGAAAAGTTATAGGAGGGTGGGAACTATTCTAATACTCTCCTTATTCAGGCTTTAATGAATTAAATCATTCACATATGTTTATTAAGCTCTTATTCTGTCATTCATTCTGATTTGTCTTTATTAATTACTCTTTTACCTTCAGTTTATAATCAAAGGAAGGTGGCATCTGGTGTCAGAGACAATAAATTCTGATGGATTGTTTTTTCTGATACTGGTAATGAGTCATGGCAATTTCACAACTTACATGCAAAACTGTGTGCTAGGTTCAAAAGCAGGAGCAAAAAAAAATTGTTCAATTGTTTTCAGGTGTCTCTGACTCATTGTGACCCCATTTAGGGTTTTCTTGGCAGAGATACTATAGTGGTTTGTCATTTTCTTCTCCAGCTCATTTTACAGATGAAGAAACTGAGACAAACAGGGTTAAGTGACTTCCCTAGGGTCACATAGCTACTAGGTATCTGAGACTGTATTTCAACTCAGATCTTCCTGACTCCAGGCCCAGCACTCTATAAACTACCTTAAGCTGCTTAAGCGAAATTTACATAAGACCATATCCCTGTACCCATGAAGTTTGCAGTCTAATAGACGGGGAATTCATATGCAAAAGAATTATGGTACAAAGGAAATACATGAAAAATGAATAGGAGAGATACAAAGTGCTATCTATGTGAGGTCCAAGAGAGAAAGGTTCCTAAAAGAACATCGGATTTTGAGTCACGGGTTTAAAGGAACATAGATATAACGCTGAAAGGACCTAAGAAGTTGTTTAGTCTAGCTCCCTCATTTTACAGAGGAGGAAGCTGAGGCTCAGAGACATTAAGTGACTAGCCCAGCGTTGGTCATTCAGTCAGTGAACAGACATTTATTAATCACCTACTATGTGCCAGCATCATGCTAAGTGCTGGGGAAACAAAGAAAGGGAAATAAAATACTGTCCCTGCCCCAAAGAACTCAGAGTTGGTGAAGGAGACAGCCTAAGTAACTATGCACAAATGAGTTATTTAGAGAATAAATTGGAGATAGTCAATAGAAGAAGGGCATAAGAATAAAGAGAGACTGGAAAAGATCTCTTGTAGAAGGTGGGGTTTTCTTTGACCTGTGAAGAAAGCCAGGGAAGCCAGGAGGTGGAGACAATGAGGGAGAGACTCTTAGCCAAAGAAAACAGAGTTGTGGATGGAACACAGTATGTGAGGGTTAGTAAAGAGGGAAGTAATGCTGGACCTCAGAATACCTGGAGCAGAGTACATTGTAAGAATATTGGAAAGATATGACAGGCTTGAAAAGCCAAACTCAAAGCAAAGGCATTTTCCAAAAAGATACAATAAGAATAATGATTACATTACTACAAACATTCCCTCTGCAAACCTGCAGTAAAACTTGCCAGAAATGCACACAGTGTCCTTGGGAAGAGTGGGCACAAACCCAGAGTACACTGGTAGGAAAACACATGTAGGAAACACATGTCCAAGGTAACACATGAATCTGGTACTGCAGTGCCTTACTGGTCTTTTTTCTACTTTTAGAGTTTTCTTATTGCTAAATGTGTAATTAAGCTGGGCTCTGAGTCTCTCCACAGTTTGGCTTTTGATTGACAGGACCAGCTCTACCTTGACTCCATCTTTAGCTGTCTTCTCTACTGCCAGGGGTCATGTTTGTTTAAACTGCTTCCTTACTGCCTCTCAGGGTCTATGGCTGTAGGAAAAGTACATGTCTCTGCTCCCTCTTATAAGTGGTTCTTCCTACATGTTGAGTAATGCTCCTGTGAAGCACTGTGATTGATGTTGCATGGGGCATGGAGGAAAGTATAGATGCAGTGGTTACATTCCACAAACCTGGTTCCATCCTGGCCTGACTCAGAGCTGCTAAGTTCAGCCTTTTAAGGGCCATCAGGAGGCATGGCCAATCTTTGTTCAGCCTTGGTATGGAACATTTAAGGAAATTTCTTACATTTCATAAAGGGATCACAGGCTGTTATATCTTCATATTTCACATTTTAATACCTAATTACCTTTGCTAATTGTCTCTTGCTTTCTATAATTATCTCAACAGGTGTGGGCCTAGACCATAATGTAATGTTCTTCCTATTACATTATGCTGGCTCAGGTATGGACAAAATGACTCTCTAATGATGACAATGATATACAAAAATCTTCATTCTCCAATGAATGAAAGAAATATTAAGAAGATATATGTGTGTGTGTATATATAATTATAATCAAGCAGAAATAGTCTCACTTTTGTTTCTTCTTTGGAGTGATGAAATTAGATAAATTGGAAAAAGAGAAATGAAGAATCAATAAGAAAGAAAAAATTATATCCTTACTCTCTCTGTGCTTCACCTTCAAGTTAATGAACTTCCATACAGATCTATACTTTCTTTTGTATTCATTTGATGCACTGTAAATTTTTTTTTCCAGCCCTTCAGTTTTATCCTCTTTATTCCTTTGGTTTTGTGAAAATGTATTTCTTGTAAGCAAAATATTGTGAGGTTTTGTTTTCTTATCTATTCTACTGCTCTTTTTCATTTTATTGCATTGTTGAATTTCACATTTAAAGTTAAACGAATACAATATAATGAACATTTATCAAGCACCTACTATGTTCCAGACACTGTGCTGGGAATACAAATAAGAAAAAGAATGACATTTTCTGCTCTCGATGAGCTTGTAATATTTTACTATTTTATCTTTTTCCAATTACTTGTAAAAATTTTTAACATTCATTGAAAAATAAGTTCCAAATTCTCTTCCTCCCTCTCCTTTCCCCAGTGAGAAGTCAAGCAATTTAACTAAAGGTTATACATATACTGTCATGCAAAACATATTTCCATATTATGAAAGAAAACAGAAAAAACCCCCAAGAAAAATAAAGAAAGTTTAAAAAAGTATGCTTCAATCTTCATTCAGACGCCATTAGTTCTTTCTCTGGAGGTGGACAGCATTTTCCTTAAGCTCTTCGGATTGTCTTAGATGACTGTATTGCTGAGAATAGCTAAGTCATTCACAGTTGATCATTGTATAATATTGCTGTTACTATGTAAAATGTTCTTCTGGTTTTACTTCCTTCACTTTGCATAGGTTAATATAAAATTTCCCAGGTTTTTCTGAAAGCATCCTGCTTGTCATTTCTCATAGCACAATAGTATTCCCTGACAATCATCTATCACAATTTGTTCAGCCATTCCCTATTTGATGAGCATCTCAATTTCTAATTCCTTGCCACCACAAAAAGGGCTGCTATAAATATTTTTGTCCATATAGGTACTTTTCCTTTTTATGTCTTTGGGATATAGACGTAGTAATGGTATTGCTGGCATGCACAGTTTTATAGCCTTTTGGACATAGCTCCAAATTGAGGAGCTTATGATCTGATAGGGATGAGGGAATACAACATACAAAAGGAAGCTGAACACAAACTAGAGGGGCAGAATTTACTTAGCATGGGGCCGTGATGATTGATGGTTGAGTCAAAACCAAGCAGTGCAGTTAGCAGGAAATGAAAGTTATTAGCTGCTATTTAAATTTATGAGCTAGGTTTACATATTCTTTCATTTGTTTCTATTTTTTCAAGTTATATTTTTTCTCCCTCTTCTACTATAATCACAGTACTATGTCTATTAAGTTATTTTACCTTAATTTTTTAAGGTGGCTCTAGTCCTGCCAGTTCTCTTTCCTTCCCACACTGATTCCCTTTGTATTCCATTTGTTACCCTTTTCCTTTTGATTCTTGCTTATTAGTTTCTGTTTATTTCCAGTTTTTGTCTAGTTATTTAATTCTTCCCCTTTTCACTCCTCTCATCTAATATAGTAGAATTCTCCTTCCTCTTCTCCCCTTCAACTTGTCTGGTTCATTAGTTTTTTAAAACTTCATGTGCTGCACCTTTCCAGAGAAGATGTCTCTTCTTCACTATCATTCCTCTTTTTTTTAGCTTCTCTAGACCCTCATTCTCTGATTCATGGGCACTGTACTATCTAGTCCTCTCTATTCTCCACATTCCCCATGGAATCAAAACTTCTGAGGTGTGCATTCTGGACTCTCCCCCCTAAGCAGTTTCTGCAACTGCCATGTAGAGTTTACTCTCTGCCCTCCACCATTTCCATTGTGTCACACTCCAAGAAAAGTACCAGTTACTGTAGGAGATGGAGAAGATATTGCCCCATGACAAGAGCTCTCTTCTCGCTTCCCATCCCTGAGTATGCAGCCCACCACTGACCCATTTGGTCACCTGCCTCCCCCATCTGCCTCAAAATACCCTTCCTGGATTTATGCCTTTCCCACTTTCCTAGGTGCTAGTTGTCCCCAGGAACTCTGATTCCTCCTTCCAGCCCTACCACCAAGGCTGAATGAGTGGCTTCTCCAAGCACCACATCCCCATAGACTAGACTCAGCACATGGTCCACATCTCCCTTCATTTCTCTTCACCTATAGCAGCATTCATCCTGGCACCAAATCCCACCACCAAAATAAGGTCTCTTCCTTTTCCCTCCTTTTTCTACCACCCCACACCCACCTCCTCACCCACTCACTTCCTCTCCTATTCCTGAGAGACTACAGGAGTCACTTTCTCTCATTGCTAGCCCTTGACTTGATGAGGACATATCCCATACATTCTCTGTCTTCCTCTGTACCATCCTTCCATGATCCCTCCCATTTTGTAATGTATTCCCATAAAACAAAACAAAAAACACTGATTCACCTGTAGTCAGAGTACTGTGTGGTGCAGTTCATAATGCTCCAGCCCCAATATTATCTCCACTTCAGTTCTGCCTTCAGCCCTGTCTTTTTGTGCACATTTAGGAAGATGGTTCCTCTATTGTCACTCCATTGCTATTGCTTGTCTTGAATTCTGTATTTATTCATTCCACTTGCATTTTTGTTGGCCAGTGGTATTCATGCAACAAATAATTTCTTCCAGCTAAGTTTTCTTTCTAAGAATGTTTTGAATACCTCTTTGTTATTGGATGATCATCTTTTTCACTTAAAGTTAAAATTAGATCTTTCAGGGTAGGTCACTATGGGCTGCAACTTGAGTTCCACTGCTTTTTTGGAATACATTATTAGATTCCCTCCTGCATTGGGTACAGAATAGTTTTGTATTATTCAAATTTCCTTTTCTTTGTATTCTCTTATTTTTTTTCTGGTCACTTGAACAATTTGTTTTTTTACAATTGTTAAATTTAACCTCCAAGTGTCTTGAAGTTTGCAGCCTTGGTAGTGGTGTCAGTGGTTTTTATGAAGACAAACTATAGATATTTTCTTTTTTTCTGAGATTCTTTTTTTATCTTTAAAATTTATTTTTAATTTTCAACATTCACTTCCACAAGATTTTGAGTTCCAAATTTTCTCCCCATCTCATCCATCCCCCCGCCCCAAGATGGCATGCATCCTGTATACCCCTTCCCTTAATCTGCCCTCCCTTCTATCTCACCCCTCTCTTTTATGCCCTTCCCCTTCTATTTTCCTGTAGGGCAGGATAGATTTCTATACCCCATTTCCTGTATTTCTTATTTCCCAGTTGCATGTGAAAACAATTTTTTATAACATGTGTTTTAAAACTTTGGGTTCCAAATTTTCTCCCTTTCTCTCTCTCCACCCACCCTCATTGAAAAGGCCAGCAACTCGATACAAGTTATACATGTGTAGTCATGCAAAACACTTCCACAATAGTCATGTTGTGAAAAACTAAGTATATTTCCCTTCATTCTATCCTACCCCCATTCTATTCTCTCTTTTGACCCTGTCCTCCTCAGAAGTGTTTGCTTCTGATTACCCCTCCCCAATCTGCCCTCCCCTCTATCATTCCCTGCTCTCTTGTCCCCTTCCCCCCTATTTTCCTGTATGGTAAGATAGATTTCCATACCCAATTGAGTGTGTATGTTATTCCCTCCTTAAGCCAAATCAATGAGAATAAGATTCACTCATTCCCTCTTACCTTCCCCATTTCCCCTCCACTATAAAAGCCTTTTCTTGTCTGTTTTATGTGAGATAATTTACCCCATTCTACCTCTCCCTTTCTCTTCTCCAGTATAATCCTCTCTCACCCTTAATTTTATTCTCCAGATATCACCCCTTCATCTTCAACTCACCCTGTGCCCTCTATCTATCTATCTATCTATCTATCTATCTATCTATCTATCTATCTACTATCTATACATACATATAATTTTTCCCTCCAACTACCCTATACTGACAAAGGTCTCATGAGTTACAAATATCATCTTTCCATGCAGGAATGTAAACAGTTCAACCTTAATAAGTCTCTTATGATTTCTCTTTCCTGTTTACCTCTTCATTTCACTTGAGTCTTGTATTTGAAAGTCAAATTTTCTATTCAGCTCTGGTCTTTTCATCAAGAATGCTTGAAAGTCCTCTATTTCACTGAATATACCATTTTTCCCCTGAAGGATTATACTCAGTTTTGCTGGGTAGGTGATTCTTGGTTGTAATCCTATCTCCTTTGCCCTCCAGAATATTATATTCCATGCCCTCCGGTCCCTTAATGTAGAAGCTGCTAAATCTTGTGTTATCCTGATTGTGTTTCCACAATACTTGAATTGTTTCTTTCTGGCTGCTTGCAATATTTTCTCCTTGACCTGGGAACTCTGGAATTTGGCTACAATATTCCTAGGAGTTTTCCTTTGGGATCTCTTTCAGGAGGTGATGGTGGATTCTTTCAATTTCTATTTTGCCCTCTGGTTCTAAAATATCAGGGCAGTTTTCCTTGATAATTTCTTGAAAGATGGTATCTAGGCCCCTTTTTTGATCATGGCTTTCAGATAGTCCAATAATTTTTAAATTCTCTCTCCTGGATCTATTTTCCAGGTCAGTTGTTTTTCCAATGAGATATTTCACATTGTTTTCTATTTTTCATTCTTTTGGATTTGTTTTACAGTGTCTTGATTTCTCATAAAGTCACTAGCTTCCAACTGCCCCATTCTAATTTTTAAGGAAGTATTTTCTTCAGTAAGCTTTTGGACTTCCTTTTCCATTTGGCAAATTTTGCTTTTTAGGGAATTCTTTTCCTTATTGGCTTTTTGGACTTCTTTTGCCACTTGGGTTAGGCTATTTTTTAAGGTGTTATTTTCCTCAGTATTTTTTGGATCTCCTTTAGCAAGCTGTTGACTTGTTTTTTATGATTTTCTTGCATCACTTTCAGTTTTTCCTCTACTTCTCTTACTTGCTTCTCGAAACCCATTTTGAGCTCTTCCATGGCCCAGGACCAATGCATATTTTTCTTGGAGGCTTTGGATGTAGGAGCTGTGACTTTGTTGTCTTCTTCTGGTTGTATGTTTTGATCTTTGTAACCAAAGTAAGATTCTATGATCTGACTGCTTGCTCATGATCTCAGCCAATTACTTGATTTATAAACTCTTTGCTAAGGTAGGGGGTCTGTTTCCAGTGTGGAGAATGTACTGTCCCAAGCTTCCGGGGTTTTGCACAGCTGTTTTCAGAGATACTTCTAGGGACCTGTAAAATTTAAGTTCTTCCAAGGTACTATGATCAAGGGCAAGGTGTTCACTCCTTTCCTGGCTTGTACTCTGGACTATGAGTGACCACAAGCACTCTTTTCTGTCTTGGAACTGTGAGGAGGATTTACTCTTTACCACCACTACAAGCTCCACAACACCAGTGCTCTTCCTCACCCCAGGACCACCCCCCAGAACTGTGACCCAGATCTAAGCACAGGCAAAGCAAGAGAATCCTGCGCCAGCAAAGAAATCTCTGCAATCCCCCACTGATTAACCACTTTATTCCCCTTCAGTCTGTGGGCCAGAAGCTCTGGAAGCAGCTGCCACCCTGGGACTGAGCTCAGGGACTAGGGCTGGCTCCGTTTTTCTCTCTCTCACCATAGACACAGACTTTTGCCACTGAATTTCTAAGTTGTCTTTGTCATTTGTGGGTTGAGAAGTCTGGAAACCACCACTGCTGCCAGCGATTAAGTCCTCTGCGGCCTGTTCCATGTTCACTGAGGCCTGTGTGCCCATGCCAAACTGCGCTCTTCTCCCAGTGTGACATGATATACCTTTCTGGTCAACCATCCAGGCTGTCTTGGGCTGTAAATTTGTTTCACTCTGTCTTTTTATGGGTTCTTTGGTTTTAGAATTTGTTTAGAGCCATTTTTATAGGTTTTTGGAGCAAGTCACTTACTTTTACTCCGCCATCTTGGCCATGCCCCTATAGATTTTTTTCAATTGATACTTCTTTTTCTGTAGGCAGAAATTCTGGCATTTTCTAATATTATTTCTTGTTTTATGGTGTTAAGGCTTTTTGATTTGTTTTCTTCTGGGAAACCTATAATCCATAAATTGTCTCTATGCTTCCCATCTTCAAGATTAATATGTTTTGTATGGATGGAGGACATGTTTTCTATTAGTATTATTGCTTTTTACTTCTTTCTTCCAGACTGTCCTTTACTTCTGCATATTTTCACTCCCAATCAGTTGTCCTCTCTTTTGATTGTTTGATGAGACTTGCTACCTCAGATTAAAGTTTTTCTATTCTGCCAATTATTTCTGCTGTTCAGACCATAAAATTTGCTCTCATAATTTTCATTTCTTTAAGTGCTCTGTTTCATCAAGTGATGAAACATTTTCCTTTGTTTTGTAATATCTCCTCATGATAGTTGAGCTCATTTACTAGATCTGGAGGACATATTTTTTTCTTCTGTTAATGTCTTACTTGTTGATTTATCTGCTTACAGTCAAGGTCTTTGAATTTTTTTTCTTCTGAGAACTTTGGTATTTTCGGTCTACTCCCTCCCACCCTGCCCACCTTAATTTTTTCCTATTACTAATTTTCTGACTCTTTCTCCTCTGATGGTGGTTTTCCTAGGGTTTGGATCTCAAAGCATCTCGGCTTCTTCCCATTCTGAGCAATTCATGGTTTACCAGCCTAGATCTCTGCTCCAAGTGACTTTTGAGGGGGAGAGAACTATCTCAAACTGCTAGACACTGAGCTCTTTCTCTTAGCATGAAATTCAGTACCACATAAACTGCTCCCCCTTTCAGTTCTATGGTACAGTGGTACATACCACTGCCACACTGCTGCTATCCAAGCCTGGGCAAATTTCTGTCATGTGGAGTTTAGATCTCAGCTGTACTGGGAGGAGGCAGGGGTCAGGGTAAAGAGTTGAACCCTATTATAAGCCCATTCTGCCAAATTTCCTCTGTTTTTCCACTGTCCTGCAGAACTCTATTAAGCATACCTATTGAGGCCTCAGCATATTTCTGAAGTTTGTAGTTTGAATCTTCATGACATTGGAAAGAGGAAGGACAGGTCAGTGTGTAGGGATGGATTCTATCACAAGCGCAAGGGTCACATGTGCAGCCTTGCTTCTGGAAGCATGCTGGATGCTGAGGTAGGGCATGCTCAGTGAACATGGAGTTGTGTTTTTTTTTCCTTCTTTGTGTTGTTGGTTTCCTAGTCTATGGAGAGAATTGAAATTGCTTTCAGTGCATAATTTCTATTTCTAAGAGATTTGAGAGGTCATGAGGATGAGAGAAAATATGTAATTATTCATTTTACTGGTCATATGATGAAGTTAGGCCATTATCTTTTTGTTCTATAATTCAACTCTACTGTCTTTTTTCCCTTTAAAGTTTGCTTCTTTTGAAGAGGATATATGCTTCATTGGCATATTCTGGTCACGATTCCCAAACCATTTAATCTCAGCGATGTCTATGGGATTGTCTTTAACTCTCTATTTAAAAAATAATGAAAGGTGATGAAGTCCTAAACTGTTAAACTAGATACTACTGAACTGGTAAAACATGAGGAAGAGGATAATTATGGAAGGATCACATAGGAACTCATGATGGAGGGAAGGGGAGATAACAGGAAAGATGGCCATGTGCAACACTCATGCTCTCAGATATCTGTATTAGTTAACAAAATGCACATAATAAACACGATGATTTAATATATTTCAAAACCAGGAGATGAATATAAACACATCCTCCTTATTGGTCTTCCTGAATATGATCTTTCCCTTCCTGAAACCATCCTCCAAAGTGCACACCTACTATTCAGTAGAAGTGAGTAATGTTAGTGCTTAAGGATTATAGAAACTATATGGGGCTGGTCTCTCCTCTTCCTTCTCCTCCTCCTCTTTCTCCTTCCCCTCGTCTTCTCCTTCCTGAAAAAATTCTCAAATTCCCAGGCATATTGCTTGAGAGGACAGTTAAGAGCTAAACTGTATGGTAATAGCTACAGACACAATAGGAGTTCAGAGAAGGGTGAGAAGAGAGGGGACTAGAACTCAGAGCTATTAATATTCTTGTCCCTTTGCAACATGCTCATGCTTTCCAAAGAATATTAATGCCCAGTATCTCATTTGATGCCCACAATCACCCTATGAGGTACTGGTGTAGATATTTATTTTACAGGTAAAGTAACTGAGACAAGAGAAGCTAAGTAACATGAAGATGAACTGACATGATTGTCTATTAGAGGATGTACTTCCTTCTTTAAGCCTATTCCCAGATACATTATAATGATTCTATCTAGTTTGTTCATATCCACTCAGAAAACCCCTGATTACTTCTGGTATGGGGACAAGTGATATTGTCAGAAGAAACCCCTTCCCCCTGGTCGAAAATGTACCCCTTAGCTACCAGCTCCCTGTAACAAAGGCCCAATTTTCTCCCTGTAGTTAGGGTTCAGCTTCTTTGTACGCTGTTGTAGGGGGACTTAGCTTTAAGTTTTTTTGAAACCTCCTCTTATTCACTAGTTTAACCCCTTTTCAAAGTCATATCCTTGAAGCCAGATGGCTCTGATCATGTCTGATTAGAATATTAGTTCTAATCTATTAGCCTATAAATTAGGTTTCCCAAAGTTGCTAATTTTCTAAGCTCTTTGAAGACCTGGATCCTGATATGTATAGGAGATTTCTGGTTTGTGGAAGGTACATCTTTGAGCCTCCAGCCCCAAGAAGTCCTCTCCATAGGGCAGTCTATCATGTGAGGAACTTACTTTCTTACCCCCTGAAAGTCTCCAAGGCTATTGACCTCTAGAAGCTCTCCCCTCATTCTGGGTTTCCTGATTGAGAAAGATAATTTCCTTTTACTCCTTTAAACATGGGCTTTAGGCAGTGTAGCTCCTGTCTATCAGTGGTCCCCTTCACTCTCCAGGAGATTTTGATGGCTTTGTGAAAGTTCTCATTTGTCCTGGACTAGTGATCTTTCTCTCCCCTGGACAATTTATCTGGTGCCATGGAATAAGTTTAGCATCTAGAGTCAGAAGAGACGAGTTCAACTCGTGACTCCAACACTTATGTATGAACATGAGCAAGTTACTGAGAACCTCTGAGACAAAATTTCCTCATTTATAAAATGGGAATGATACTACCTACAGTAGTTACCTTGCAGGGTTGCTGTGAGTATCAGATAAGATACAGATGCCTATGGTGCTTTGAAACATAGAGATGTGCTGGTGAATGTTTAACAACTGGCTGTCTGGAAAATTTATATGAAATATACTATTAAGTTTAATCTCACTATTAATATCTTTTCTATCACTTTATTAAGTCTACTCAATCATCAAAACAGCAAGCCAAGCTCTGATATCTAGCATTTGCCTGAAATAAAAATGCCTGCCCAGGAAATTTAGCCATCAGGTCTTGCTTGTGAGCAGTCTGACCTGGCTTTAGCATACCATTGTAAAGCCTATGAAAATTCAAATATCATTATTGATAGAATAATAGCTAATATTTATATAGCATTTACTATGTTCCAGGCACTACGCTAAGTGTTTTGTGCTTATTATCTCATTTGAACCTTATAGCAATCCTGGCAGGTGGGTGTTATTATTATCACCAATTTACAGATGAGGAAACTGAGGCAAATAGGGGTGAAGTGACTTGCCCAGGGTCACACATCTAGAACATATCTGAGGTTAGATTTGAACTCAAGTCTTCTGACTCAGGCCACATGCGTTATCCACTGCATGACCTAGACATTTGTTTTGGCTTTTTGATAAAATCTAGCTTCACTTCTTATTCTAGGTTAGCAACTAGGTTTAATTTGTTATTATTAATTTAATTTATTATTATATATGATTATTATATACAATTATGATATATTATTAAATTATTATTATTAATTCAATTTATTAATTAATTTCAATTCAATTCAATTTTTAGAAAGCCAAGATTTCTTAATTATAAACATGTTAAACTTTTACTTATAACTACTTTGTAAAGGAGGATGTGAGAAAATACACTTCAGGCATGAAGGCATGTGTATACAAATACACAGAGCACTCCAATAACCCTATTTTGCTAGCCTATAGAGTGACTGAATAGCAATAATTTCAAATAAGGCTGGAAATGCAATTTGGAACCCACATTTCCAGCCTTATTTCACATTACTCCCCTCTATACTACTCTCATACATTCCAGTCAAAATGTATCACTAACTGTTCACTGAACTTGACATTTGATGTCCTACTATTGTATATTCACATAAGCTGTCTCTCATATCTTGAATGTGTTCCTTCCTTATCTCTACATCACAGGATTCTTGTTTTTCTTCCAGGTTCAGCTCAGGTGCCACCTCCATTATGAATCCTTTCCTGATTCTTCACTGACCACCTCCCCCACCTCCATATATTCCCTCTCTCTCTTTCTCTCCTCTTCTCTCTTTTTCTCCCCATTTTTCCTCCCTCTGTCTCTCTCTGTCTTTATCTCTCTCTCCTTCCTTCTTCAATTTACTTTGCATTTTTTTACCCATATCTCTGTTGTAAGCCCCCCTTCCAAACCCCTCTCCAGTAGAATACTATATAAGCTCCTCAAAGGAAACAACTTTTTCCTTTTGTATTCTTACCCGCAGTGCCTTAGACACATTAGCAATAAATATTTGTTTAATTGAGAAGTATAGGAAGAAACATGGAGAGATAATAAGATCCAGGAAAAGTGTTATTTGTTTTTAAAGGTCAGGGGAAACCAGAGCATTTTTTTAGGTAGTAGAAGAGTAAATTGGGTAAGATTGAAGATGAAAGACAAATACAGAAAAGCTCTAAGGAAATTGAGGCCAAAAGAGGTGACAAGATTTGTTCAGAGTTACTTGGCTAGAAACAGATTCAAATGTGTGTCCTCAGGCTACAAATCCATCGTTCTTTTTAGTCTCAGCTCTGCGGCTTCTGGGCTTTGAGGCAGAGCCACTTAACCTGAATGGGCCCTTACTAAGATCCCTCCTAGCGCTAACATTTTATGCTACAAATATCTCTGTGTTAATTGACATGCTGCAGTTTTTTTACTCAAGAGAATTGTGCTTATGTTGTGGCTTTATTTTAGTCATCTAACTACCATATTAGTTAGAATATGGGCTGTACTTTCCCCTAAAAGCTAGCTCACATAAAAATCTGTGTGTAATATAATAGTTGTTTAACTTAAGTTGTCGCAGCTCTAGCTTCCTGAAGTTAGAGCTGCAATATAGAATTTGCAGAAAATCCTCATTAGCCTCTTTTCCCCCTCTTCTCCCCATCAAAAAATTCAGCTCTCTGACTTTGAAATGGGCTCCAACATTATCACAGATTTCATCCTTCTTCATAAAACTCTGAGCTATGAGATGGTAGCCCATTCACATTCCTCAACTATTTAAACACATAACTTTCAAAAGCTAAATAGAGATAGAAGTGGGGAGGGAGGGAGAGAGAGAGAGAGAGAGAGAGAGAGAGAGAGAGAGAGAGAGAGAGAGAGAGAGAGAGAGAGAGAGAGAGAGAGGGGAAAAGGTCTTGGGTCATGAGCATTGAGGAAACAGCCTCTATCAGGGCAGATGTGAAACTTTTCTCAAACTTAGAGAGTTTTCAAGAGTTTTCTGGAGTCACATAGATTAAGTTATATATTTTATAAATATTACATATATAAACCATATATATGATATATTCTATATCTAAAATCACCTATACCTATGTACATAGATATGCATATAGTAACATATAGTATATAGAGAGATAATAAATATATAGCAATTTTATGTGAAATGTAGCAATATATGCCATATTTTGTTATAGTTGTTGTTTTGGTTTGTTTTGTTTGTTTTCCCAGAGAGATTGCATTTCAGTGGGTCAGCATATTTTGGGTAATACTATAGTCAATGATCGCTAAAGAACTAAAATATCTGATGAAATCCAGCTAGAGCCTGTTGGATAGATGTGCTAGCCTCAGCTAGGTCTGCAGCTATTTAGTTTTAGGAGGTAACAACGAAAGAATGTTACTCTGTATTTATCCATTTCTTCTTTAGTGTGGTCGATTTGTCTAAAACAAGCACATGACCCAAAATATTTCTATCGTATTCCACTTTATTCATTCCTAATACTTTTCACCCACATGTCGTGAAGCACTTGAACATCACTGATTTACATCCTGCTTGGGTAAGGAAGATGGGTGTACAGTGGCATTCACCAACATCACAGAAAACACATAGTAGAGCTAGAAAACAAACCATGGGCAGCATGGTATGGTGGAGTCTAAGGCCTCAGGTCCAAATCCTGCCCTTGTTGCTTACCACTTGTGTGACCTTGAACAAATAACTTACTCTCCCTTGGTTTCATTTTCTTCACTTGCAGCATGAGAGGGTTGGAGTAGATGACCTCTGAGCTCTCTTGCAGCTCTAGTCCATGATCTCTGATACTGTTTAGAATAGTTCAGGGAAACACAAAGTTAATAAGATAGTTCACTAGCTTGTTCTCCATTCACCGGAATGATGGCTTTGGAGGCTCATTTACTCTTCTCACAATTGCTTAGTGGAAAGGCTCTGCTTTCCTTTCTTCTCTGAGCAGTTGCCTGGGCCTCCTGCTGATTGCTTTTTCCTTGCATTGACCCCCCCCTGAGGTAGGTGACTTTTTCTGGGCTCTTGGGGAGATGAAGATTAACTGCCAAGCTAATAAAGACAGCTGGCATTTAATCATTTCCCTAATTAATGCATTTATTGCAGCTTCTTGCTGCTTATCTGGCTGAAGTTAATGAGAAAGAAGGAAGTGAAGGTCACAGGGATCTCTGCATTTTCACCTAAAGGTTAATTAACCTGATGATTATCTGGGCTAGGAAGTCCACCTTGTGCCCATGAAGGAATAACAAAGACATTTCCAAATACATTCCAGGCCTGTACCCAGAGCAAGGTCAAGGTAAAGGAAAAAACCTGGCTCATCAGACTTGCTATTGCCATTTCAACAATTCTAATCTGGCTATTGATTCAGTTTCACACCAAGAATGTTATACTTGGAAGCTTCTCCCTGATGGCCTAGAATAAGCAGAGATGAAAAGGACAAGGGACACCAAACAAGGACATGAACTAAAAGGCTGGCTGCCTCTGCCCTGGATGCCTTAAATGAGAATAGACTTAGCATTCTTTCAGGTATTGATCTGGATTCCTGTCTTCCTTATACATGCCACTAACAAGGAAGCAACTGCTGCAGGAAAGGGATTCTGTTTATTCAAAGTAATTGCCAAATCTCAAAAGAAGGTCAATGGAACAAGCTTGGCACAACTTCTAGCCTGGCATGTTTACACTTTATTAATTAATGCATATTAGTAAGGCGCCAGTTGATAATTTCACAGGGCACAGTTCTGCTCTCCTTCCCCCCACCCTCACATCCCTTAAGTCAGCATGGTGTGCCATGTGGCATTTATCAGCAATGAGGCTGAAATCAGGTCGGCTTTAGCTGGCACAGAATAGTACCTCAGGGAGCCATCTGAAGACCATCAAGGAGGCTAAGGAGCCAAATGTCTCTAGAAGATATTTGCCACTTTGGCTAAAAGTTAATGCAGCATGTGGCATAAATGGGATGCTTAAGAAATCGATATAGTAAGATTAAGAAATTAAGACCATAAGTGTTGAAAAATTTCCCCACAGATTTAAAAGACAGACTACTATTTACATTCTCAATTAATTAATAAACATTTGTTAAGCATTTGCTATGTTATAGATACTCTCTTAGTTGATACTAGGAATATAAATACAAAACATTGGCAATAGTTTTGGATATTTTATGTAATTATAATTTTAGATAATGTCTAAATTTAGAGATTAGATAAAAAAATTTATGGTGAGTGCAAGTCAACATATTTAGGTGCTACCTGCTAACACATTCTGTACCATGAGAGTAGGAGTGGAAAAGGTAAACAATCCAGGAAGGAGAAGATAAGGGGACAAAGGATAGATTCATGGATGAAGATAGTGTCTAGTTGAAATGATCAACTAAATGATCAAGATTTTGAAAGGTGGAAAGTGAGGCTGGAGTTGGGATGATAGCTTGGAAATTGTGGATGGGAGGAATGACAATGTAGCAGTGAGGATAGAGAATAAGTGTAAAGGAGCTGGAGCACAGGGAGAGAGAAAATGACAACAGGCTATGGTCAGACAGAAGAATTCCAGAGTAATGGGTTGTGGAAGTAGATCAAAGTTAAGACTGTCCCAGTGTGGCTGAGGTAGAAGGAGGGCACAGATCTATGGATTTGAAGAAGTTGATGAATTGGGAGACAAGGGTAATTGAGAGGATACTAGCATAGAAATTTTTTACGTGAGGAACACTTTTTATATTAGCCACATTAAAAAAAAAAGAAAAAGAAAATGATAAAAATATGCTTTAATATGTGCTCCAAGTTTATCAGTTCTCTTTCTGGAAGCAGATATCACCTTTCATAATGAGTGCTTTTTAACAGTCTTGGATCATTGTATTCATCAGAGATAGCCAAGTCTTTCAACTGATTATTACAACACTGTTGTTACTGCATACAATGTTCTCCTGGTTCTGCCCACTTCGCTCTGTATCAGTTCATGTAAGTCTTCCCAGGTTGTTCTGAAATCATTCCGTTGTCATTTCTTAGAGTACAGTAGCGTTCCATCACAAGCATATACAACGACTTGTTCAGCCATTCCCCAATTCATGGGGATCTGTTTAATTTTCTAATTCTTTGCCAGCATGAAAAGAGCTGCTATATTTTTTGAACATGTAGGTCTTTTTCCTTTTTCTTTATTCTCTTTGGGATACAGACCTAATAGCAGTATTGCTGGGTGAAAGGGTATGCACAACTTTATAGCCCTTTGAGCATAGTTTCAAACTGTTCTCTAGAATGGTGGACCAATTCACAAGTCCATTAACTATGCAGTGGTGTACCTATTTTCCCACATCCCCTCCAGCATCTATCCATTTCCTCTTCTCTCTCTAACATGGAAATTGAACTCCCTCAACAGAAGGTTAGGGTTTGAGTGAAGAGAAAGATTGTTAGTCAGATAATAAATTCCTGAGAAAGTAGACAAAATGACCTAGGTGATGGTCGATAGCATGAACCTCGAAAGAGAAGAGATGCTGAGAGACAGTGTTAGGAGAAGGTATGGAAGTCTCAGTGAGAAGAGACAAGATGTGTGATTGTTATTTCTTCTGGCCCAGGTAACAAATGGCCTGAGAGATGTAGCTAGTACTAGAGAGAATGTCCAGGGATATCTGTTTTATGCCTAAAGTATTTCTTTGTTTGTATTTAATGAACATGAACAAACATAATTCTAGGGAATATGCAAATCAGATAATAATACAAAATCCATTTTGTTTGGTCAAATAGTCACCATTTACCACATTAGAAAAAGAACCTTTACTATCTTAACATTCTGAATGTCACCATTTTTAGAGTAGAAATTCAGACATCACCATTTAAAGCTTCAATTACCATCCCTTGAAGGCACTGAAACCTGCCTACACAAGGAGGAGCTTGGCATGAAGAAGGTTTTTAGTGGACTTTGGTCAGGACCTGTGATGTTCCTAACCAAGACCTATTTGCTATCCAAAAATCTAGTCCAGGGGTTCTTAACCATTTTTTTGCATCATGGATCCTTTGGCAGTCTGGCAAAACCTATGAAATTCCCTCTCAAATCATGTTTTTAAATACATAAAATAAAATACACAGCATTTCAAAGGAAACCAATTTTAATAAAACAAAAGTGGATTTTTTTTTTTACCATCCAAGTTCAGAGACCTCTTGAAAACTATCTACCTAATCACTGGGGTAGGAGGTCCCCAAACCCAGGTTAAAAACAATTGATCTATGGAGCAGCTAGGTGGTACAATGGATAGGGCACCAGCCCTGGAGTCAGGAAGAACTGAGTTCAAATCTGGCCTCAGACACATAACACTCACTAGCTATGTGACTCTGGGCAAGTCACTTAAGCCCAATTGCCTTACCCCCCAAAATAGATCTAGAATGAAGAAATACTTAAAATGTAGTGGGCATAGTAAAAATTTAAGTAGAGAGAGAAGAAAAATAAGTCTGGGGTGGGGGAATGGGGAAAAGTACAGAAAATTTAGGACATAAAATAGTGGATAGGAAAAAGTCCTAAAAGATGCAATCTCAAGATATATAGACCTTATTTTGACAATTGCTTCAGTGCCTCCAGGACTGACATTGAATCTGGCTTTTGGGGATAAAAACAAGCATAAAGAGAGTTATCATTGCTCCTCTGACCTAGTAGAACCTTTGTCACTTCTGTCAATCTGCTATTATCCAGATCTGGCTCAAACAATACAGCCTGACCTCTGCTGGTAGTGATCTCCATAGTCCCACTCACTTGAACCACAGGCTAGAGCCTGTGTGACTCATGGAAGTTCCACAGACTTACGCAAATCATAAAAACTCCTTGTTCCCTTGTGCCCATATAGCAACCAGGAAATTCCACTCACTTGTGCCCAAGCAGCAGACAGAAGAGAGAAATAGCCAATCCTGGATGCCAGCATCCAGATCTTACCTCTATCCTTGCCTGTTGGCATCATGAGTGCCTCTAGACACCACATAAAGGGGAAATGGCAATCACCTAAAACCTAGCTCCAGGTAGGAGGGTTGGAAAGGAGAATACTAATCATTAATGTGGAATCATTGTCATCTCCATAGCCTTTGGAAAAGTGATAATAATTCAGAAATATATGGGCACAAGGTACATTAAGAATATTGTGGTGACAAGTAAAAGGTAATGTGTCATAATGGAAAGAGCAAGGGACTTAGACTAAAAGATCTACATGCAAGCTTGAGATCTAACACTTAGCTGTGAGATAAGTCACTGAACCTTTTGGGTCATATTTTAACTTCTATAAGATGGAGATAATATGAAGGTACTCACTTCTTTCTTGGATATCTACATAAAAAATGATGGGGGTAGGGAAAAATACCTGAAAGCTGTTCTCAGACAAAAGCCAACTTGTCCTGGTCTGGTGCTACATTTTATCAGTGATAGCTTTTCCTTGCAATCTTTCAGCAATATGGAAACATGATATGTATGGCACTGGAGCCTAACCCAAAGAGACCAGCTTCCAGGAAGGCCCAACCAACTCAAACAAATGGAAGATATATACAGTATCCCAATGATACAGGTGAGGAGCTCCCCAGATCACACGGTTGTTTCTGTATCTCAATGGAGGATAATAAATTAATTCAACAATAACCTGCCCTGAAGAAACAGAGACAAGTATAAAGAGCAAACCATTATCATCAGGGCATGCTTGTCATGGGGTTTTAAGCCTCATGACAATATAATGGGAAGAAATATGAATTAATAAATCATTTGTCCACATTGCATGATAATAGATACTTTCTATTTCCTGACATGCAGAGGTATATTTACTTCCTTTCCATCTCTTTCAACAACCTATTTTACTGGGCATCTTTGTGTGACTAAGCATGGTTTTTATATACTTCTGGACTCAGATACATAGTGCCAATAAGCAAAATGTAGCACTTCATCACGTCGAGATCACTGTGAATCTTGATTCTGTCATCTAATATATTAGCTAGGCTTCCAAGTTTTGTGTCATTTATATTTCTGATAAGCATGATTTTTATTGAAAATTGGATGACTTGCCATTCTCCAATTTTATGGACCTTATCTTATTATTCATGCATTGCTGTCAATGTTTCCTAAATCATATCTGCAGGTTCACAGATTTAGAACTTCAATGAACTTCAGAGGTCAACTTATAGGATACTAAGATTATAGATGAGACCTCAGTTGGAAAGAAACTCAGCAGTCATACAGTCCAACCTCCTTACTTTACACATGAGGGAATGTGTAATCTCCAGATGGAGAAAGTGATTTACTTAAGGTTACATAATTAATGGCAGAAGTGGGATTTGAACCGAGGCTTTCTAACTCCGAATCTCCTATCCTTCTAAGCTTCCAAACAGGTTAGTTTTCAGTAGGACACAGACAATGATTGTTAGATTCAACAGTTCTATACATCTGGTAATGTCCACAACTTGGTGAGGGATAGCTACAGAGTGGATGATGGCAGGTAGACTGATCAGCACCATGGACTACATCCTGTATAGGTGGGCAGAGACAGCAAATATAGGGAATATTTAAGGAAGAGAAAGAACAGGAACCAGTTGGAATTATGGAGCTTTTTGTAGATTCAGTTGTTGGGGGAACATGATCTAGACCTCAGAAAGTCTCCAGTGTATTGGAAGCATGTGGTTAATCTGATTGGAATCACAGTGAGGCTTACCTAATGTGGACATTTCTCTATGCCTCCTCCAATACAATGATCCCTGGGAAAATGGCCAGGGAAGCTGTGTGTTCTGTCTGTGTTTTCCTTCCTTTTGCCTGTCTGTGTGCTATGTCAATACTTGGTGCCTTTCCATTGGCTGGGGATCAGCCTTCTTATCTGATATGTCCTTTGTGAGACAGCCCAGACAGCATCCAGTAGATGACAACTGGCTGAAACTCGACCCCAGGAGACGTGGGATATGTTTGAATGCTCCAGGTGTTACAGATATTATGGGGTACACACAAGCTTTTGTGGATTGGTTACATAATGCGATTATATGGTTTCAATGGGAAAATGTGTTCCAAGTTCCAAACAACAATACAAATTAACTTTGGCCCACAACCCATTTTGGCTGGAGACTCTTTATATTGTATTTCATTTGGTAGAAATCAAGATACAGTTCTTTTCACTCAAACTGCTCCTGCATATAAAGACATTTGCATTTTAAATACAAGATTGCTTATTAGCAACTTTTATTCTGTATTCTACAAGTACAATACATGGAGAATAGTTTATCATTTGGCCACTTTAAAAGGTAATAGAGGATAACACTAAAGTGTGTGTGGTGATATAATGTCTGTGGTCATTTTAATCCAATTCATCAAATACTCATTAAGCCTATGAGAAAATGAGTCTAAGCATACACAATAAAAAGTAGGTGAAGAACAAATCTTGTCCAAATTATGATGTGTAACTGGGTGGACAATTAATTGAATTAGTCCAGCAGAACAAAGACTTTTGAGCTGGGCCTAGAAGTGATTTGAATGAGAGATCAGAATGGTTCACATCTGGATCAGCTTATAATACCTCTGTGGTTCCAAGATGCTTACTGCTATAAAAACTCATCTTTTTAATGGCAACATTTATTCTATATGGCTGCAAATGATAAAATGCTTTTATCTCAATTGAATTGAAATTTAAGGTGAACCCAAAGAATGATGGAAATATGCTGCCAGGCATTGAGAATAATGTGACTCTTAAAGTGAAAGGAGAAGTTAATTTGTACCCTAGGCTGTGGGAGGAAGCAGGCGTTAGCTATTTCCTATTCAAAGGCTGTCTAGAAGCAGACTAAGGATTGGTATTGGTTAGCACCAGAGCAGTAGAAGCTGGCAGATAGCAAGGAGTAACCTATGGTTGGAGTTTGACAAAGCATAACCTGCAAAAGGATAAGGGACAAGAGGTTTGAATGTAGAGACAATGAAATATTAAACTAGTTAATTATATGGGGTGGGGGGAGAGAGAGAGAGAGAGAGAGAGAGAGAGAGAGAGAGAGAGAGAGAGAGAGAGAGACTGAGACTTAAGGCTTGTAACACTTTAAGTAGATTTTCTCATTTGAGAATATTTTGTAAGGATTTTAAAAAATAGAAAAATAAAGGTGATAGATGGAGGGATTATACTACAGACTGCCAGGCCAGATGGAGGAATTAGATGAGCTGTTTCTAATGAAGATCATAAACCTAGAATGGCAGGATACAGTGATAAGGACGATGCCAACTCTCTACATCTGCTGGAACTTTCTGTTAAAAGCAGAGCAGCTGACAAATTTTTGTCCTTGGCCCCACTTGGTTCAATGACTGATGCTCAAAATTATAACTAGAATAGCACTTGCATTTACTTAGTACTTAAGCATTACAAAACACTTATATAGCCATAGATAGAATGTGAATCATTCCATGGATGGAATGAAGTTGAGAGGAATAGCTAATATATTAGATTTTGGAATCAGAACACTAAAAAGATCTTGAACTATGGGATGAAGAATGTCATATCTAATAGGGGAACATATAAAATTCTGCATTTAAAAACACAGTTTAAAAAAATAAGTTGTACAATTGTGAGGTAGGAGATATCACTAGGAAGCACTTATGTGGAGGAAAAACAAAAACGAAAAGATAAAGGTTCTATTGGCAGCTAGGTGGTACAATGACTAGAGCGCTGGACTTAAGTTCAAATCCAGCCTCAGATATTAACTAGCTCTGTGACCTTGGGCAAGTCACTTAACCTGTCTACCTAAGTTTCCTCATTATAAAATGAGGATAATAATAACACCCAACTCCCAGGGTTGTGGTAAGGATAAAATGAGATGATATTTGTAAATGCTCTGCAAATCCTAAAGCATATATAGGTACTATTGTTGTTATTATTAGTGGACCACAAGCTCAATGTGAGTTAGCTTTGTAATATGAGAACTAGAAATGCTTGCATTTTCTTAATTTAAAAAATTTCTTGTTGCATGGAAACGTTTTCTCCATTGACACAGACTTGTATTCTGTACCCTAGTATATGATTTTCTTGAGCTGCTGTGTCACAAGTCATCCACTGATTGGCCAGTGGGTTTTGTTTTTAGCAACTTCTGAACTTGTCTGTGCTCTTCTGTGGCTAGATGTCTATTTGAAGCCCTTTTCACTGGGAAGAACCAGCCCAGGGTAGACATAATGTCAGCCCTACCTTTAAGACCTACACTACACAAGAAGGCATTGGAGGGCTGAGAGAATTCAGTCTTAGGATGTATTAATAGTTGAGTAGTGTCCAGTGTGAGGGAGATGATGGCCCTTCTACATTCTGCCCCAATCAGACCATATCTATCAGACTGTATCCAGATGCAACATTTGAGAAGAGATATTGACAAGTTGGGAGGAATCCAGAAAATGGCATCCAGAAAACTAAAGGACAGAAACCATGACATGTAGGATTTATGACCTGATGGGACTTGGGCTAGAATACTTCTGAGGTTTCTTCTAGCTCAAGTCATGATACTATGAAAAGGAATGTGGTACCACATGATGATGGGCCTTGAATGCAAAACTTGAACTTTCAGTTAAAGGAAACAGATTATAGTTGAAGAGGTCCCTAACCCCCAACAACCTAATTCTTTAGATTATTAGCACTCAGATATTCTTAACCTCTCATTCAAAGTCGACCAAAATTTTGACCCTTATTTCACATTACTCCCTTTTGCATGCCTTAGTGGCCATTCAAAGCAACTACCTGCTCCTAAATATGTCCTGCATTTTCTTGTATCCATACCTATGATAGTAGCATTTCCTTGGCCTGAAATGTCTTCTTCCTTCCCCATTTGTTGAAATATTTTTTGTTGTTGTTGCTCCTTCAAAGCCCAGTTCAAACACTGCCGTCTCTATGATCTCTCTTCCCAGCTAGTCATGATCTCTTCTGCCTCTCTTTTAATAGCACTTGTATTCAAATCTGTATAATAATTTGCATCCATGCCTTTTCTTCTCTTAAAATTTATAAGCTCTATCAGTTCAAAGACTATGTTTTTGATTCATCATTAAATTTTCTTCTGTACCTAGCACAGTGCAATGAACATGGCAGGCACTTGCTTAATATATGGTTTTTGGGTGAATGAATGAAAGAATGAATGATGACTTTTTAAAATGTGGATGAACAAAACTAAGAATTTTTATTTTTGTTTTATTTAATCCAATTATTATTAGCCCATAACTATTACCTCTTTGGTGAGGGGGAAAATGTTGGGAAGTAAGGGAGTGGTTTAAAAGTAATTTGCTATCTTCCCTATGAAAATAATAGTTATAAAATCACTATTTTAGTATTCCTCCCACTGCTTTATTAATTTTGAATCCCTCAGTTAAATTCCATTCTAATTTGATATATGGACTTTTTTTTCTTGTCAACACATCCAAAACTGTACCCAATAATTAAGCTCTGACTGCCATGATTCCTTTCATATTGTCTGACTTGTGGTTGCTGAGGTCTGTTCATAATATGTGTATTAGGGGAAAGTTTTCTTTGTAAAATTTTGTAGCTGTAAGTACTACCTGTTCTCAATGTAAGGAATGTAAATTAGTGAATATTGCTTGTAGAATATATGCACACATATTTATAATGTACTTTAACTATATTAATAAGGTATTTATTCCCATTATGATCTCCAGATATTGAAAGTTTATTCACCTTCCATTATGGAATCTAAATGAGCATTTCACAGAAGTGTAAATATAAGCATTAGCACCTCTATAAGGCTTGAAAGAATAAACCAAAGCCATTCTTCTGGCATTTGACAGATAGATTAAGAGAATTTTCTGGGAGATTTTGTGCCCATATCACTTGGCCAATATCCAATAAAAATAAGTTGTTCCTTGCATTTTGTCTTCACCTTTAAAAGCAGTCAAGGTCTCTGTGTATTTCACAATAATTACTCCATAGATAAAGTGTCTTGTCCCAGAGGGCCCTATAGCATCTGGCATTATAGTTAAGACCCTCAATATTCACCCATAATCCTTTGTTAGCCAACTCAGAATAGATAGGGAACATTCTATTTTCATACTATCATCCTCCTTAAGTGATTATTCTGCTCAGAGATCCCAAAGTGGATATCTGGAAGCAGTTAACACATTGTTCCCCACTGATCACCATCCTGAACACCCTCTGTCCCTCCCACCAGCACCAAAGGAGGGACCATCTCTAACACACTTTAGAGATGGGTCTTTTTCTATTCGAAAGGGAAAGTTTGGAAGTTATCTTTGGAACTGTGCCACAACTGCCCCAATTTGGATGTTGATTTTGGGGGACCACAATATCATGTTACTGTACCTATCAAAACATAAATTGACTCTATAGAGCCATAAGTAAATCATTTTTTGGGGGGGTACAGTTAGTAGAATGTTTTATGTGTGAGCCTTTCCCTTTTTTCTTCTAGTAAATCTGATGAGTTATGACATAATCACTAATTTGGAAAGGCCTTTGACATCAAATGTAGGCATTTGTACAAAGAAGCTTTGGCTGAAGAAGGTGCTTCCTAATTCATCCCCTCCACTTTGTTCCAAATTGGTCATATTGATGCTATGAGGAATATGGCTACAGCAAAGAAGAATTCTTGGCTCACTAGTGATGGCAATATTAGACCTATATTTTGTAGGCTTTCTCAATGAGGAAAACCAATCTATGGATGTGACTATATCTAATCAATTTCATTATAATTTTAAATATACTCTACCTATTTATAGAAATGATAAATTCTCATAGCATTCTATAAAGCATTCAGTTCAGTCATTTTCAGTCATGTCAGACTCTTTGTAATCCCATCTGATTTTCTTAACAATACTGAAATACTTTGCTATTATTTTTCCAGCTTATTTTACAGATGAGGAACTAGGCAAACAGAGTTAAGTGACTTGCCCAACATCACACAACTAGTAAGTTTCTGAGGCCAGATTTGAACTCAGGTCAATGAGTCTTCCTGACTCCAGGCCTGTGAAGGGATCTTGGAGGTCATGTTGTCTCATCCACTATATTACAGTTAAGGTCCAGAGAAGTTTAATGATTTGCTTAGTCACCCAGACAGTGAGCAGCAGAGCTGGGATTTGGAACACAAGTTCTCAGGTTACAAACCTTGTGCCTTTTATTTTACCCCAAATGGTAGCCAGCACACTTCACATTCGATATTTGGAACAAAGGGACAACATTATAGCATCTCTAGGCCCTGGAGTACCACATGGCAAGGAAAACAAGTAAAACAACAACAGACATCATGTTTTGGAGTTTTAGGACCTTATAATTCATTCTGCAGAGGAGTGATGAAATTATCCTTTAATTTCATTTTTTTTAACTTTTATTGGGAATTAATCTGAGTCCATTGGGTTCTTTCAAATTGTAAGTCCTCAAATGGTCAACAATTTCTTTTCAAGTGAATGGTGAGCCAGAATCTGGAGAAGGGGGTGGTATCAAAAAAGCAGGAACAGAACAAAAATAAAATGTCCCATTCAACCCTAATCCTGTCAATCTGAGTGAGGCTGGAAAATGGAGAGGAGTTATAAGGATCACTAGATTTGAAGCGGAATGAAACTAGACACTGAGTTTGATGTGGCCAAAGATAGGCACATGCTGGGCATTCTGAAGTAGCACACAGCCACTGGCCAAGGTTTGAGTCCAAGCCAAGATGCTTAAAAGATACTTTAATCTGTAATGCCTAGCACCATGCCTGGTACATGGTGGGTGTTTAGTAAATACATGGTGATTGATTGATAAATGTGGGACTAGTGATCTATATTTAGAAGACCTTAGGATAAGTTTCTCAAGCTTTATAACTTGACAATTCTGTACTCTTTAATTAGAATTTGTTGTAATTTAACCTTTCTCCTCCTCACCTCTTACTCCTCCCCCCCACCAAATCCATGAATAAATTGGCATAGAGAACATCTAACCAGGAAACTCCCTCTCCAAGGTAGAGCTACAACTGTTATTTAACTTACAGAATTTGCTGGGGATATGAGATGTTCAATGGCTTGCCCATACCTACACAATAAGTATATAACTAAGACAAGCCACTTGCTCACTCAATAAACATTTATTCAGCTCCTACTATGTACCAGAACTGTGCTAATGCTGAGTATACAAAAAGAAGAAAAAAGCAGTCTCTGCCCTCAGGGAATTTACAATCTAATGGAGGAGGCAACAAGAAAACAAATATGGACAAATGAGCTATATAAAAGATAAATAGAAAATAATTTAGAAAAGGAAGGCACTAGAATTAAGAGGGGTTAGGAAAAGTTTCCTGTAGAGGGTAGGATTTCAGCTGGGATATGAAGGAAGCCAGGGAAGTCAGGAGGCAGAAATGAGCAGGAAGAACATTCCAAGTATGAGAGATAGCCTGAGAAAATGTCCAGAAATGGAGTACCTTGTTCTTGGAAGAATAAGGAGGCCAGTGTCACTGGATTAAAGAGTAGATGTGTGTATGTGGAGGCATAAGGTGTAAGAGGACTAGAAAGACTATTAGATGGGGAGTGGGGTGAGGCTAGATTATGAAGGGCTTTAAATGCCAAACAGAGGATTTTGTATTTGATCTTAGAGTTGATAAGGAGTCACTGGATGGAGATAACTGAGTAGGGGGAGGAGGGAGTGGTGGCATAAACAGACTTGCAGGAAAATCATTCAGACTTCCAGACTTTAGGAAAATCACTTTGGCAGCTCAATGAAACATGCAACAGGAGTGGGGAAAGACTGGGAGACTTATGGCAGGCCAGCCAATGAGCAGGCTACTGCAATAGTCTAAACATGCGCTAATGAGAGCCTGTATCAGGGTGGTAGCAGTATTGGAGGAGAGAATATTGGAGAGATGTTGCAAAAGTAAAATCTAAAGACATTGGAAATAGATGGGATATAGCAGGGTGAAAGGTAGGGAGGACTTGAGGTTGACATTTAGGTTTTGAGTCTGGGGAACTGGGAGGATAGTGGTGCCCTTGACAATAATAGGGAGGGGAGAGTGTTTAGGGGGAAAGAATGAGTTCAGATTTAGCCAGGATGAGTTTAAGGTGTCTACTGGACATCTAGTTCAAGATGTCTGAAAGGTAGTTGGAGACTTGAGACTGGTCAGCAGAGATATTAGGACAAGATAGTTATGTTTGAGTATCTCAACAATGAGATGATAATTGAATCAGTGGGACTTTGATAAGATCACCAAGTAGAGTAGTATACATTTCTTTTTGTTTCTTTGTTTTGTTTTTTTTTTTTTTTGCCTAGGCAATTGGGGTT
This sequence comes from Phascolarctos cinereus, assembly GCF_003287225.1. Lineage (NCBI taxonomy): Eukaryota > Metazoa > Chordata > Mammalia > Diprotodontia > Phascolarctidae > Phascolarctos > Phascolarctos cinereus. The sequence continues at coordinate 402,831,313 of NW_027555847.1, forward strand.
AATTGACTTGCCCAGAGTCACACAGCTAGTGAGTGTTATGTGTGTGAGGCAAGATTTGAACTGAGGTCCTCCTGACTCCAGGGCTGGTACTCTATCCACCACACCACCTAGCTGCCCCTGTAGTATACATTCTTAAATTGTGGGCTGCAGTGGGGTTGTGACCCACAGTTTAAAAAGCACTGAAGTGTTCTCAAGTAGAAAAAGTTTAAGAAGCCCTAGATAGAAGAAGTGAAGATAGTGATCATTTAGTGATTATTTCAATCTTCAAAAGGTGGAAGAACCAACAGACATGTTCTATTCTGGATCTGATTTCATTAACAAGGAGGAACTGGTTGCCAGAGGAATTGATCACTCCATCTTAGAATTGAGGATGAAAAAGGAAGGAAATCTGGACATAGTCTGACATGAACCCTAGATCTGGAGAAGGCCGATGTCAGAGTTCATCAAGAATGAAATTATGAAGGCACAAAAGGAAAGAATTTCAATGAGGAGGGAAAATGGGATTTATATAAACACATATGGATACATGGGGAACTCATCAACTAACTTAGATGTTAAAAAGAAATGTACAGAAGAAGAAAGCAAAGCCAAGTATCAGAAGATCAATATAAAAGCCTAGATCAATACTGTCAAAAAGGGCATCAGAAATGCTGACCCTTGTGACATAAGCCTAGGACAACAAAATGGACATGTGGATTTTTTTTTCCATTTACACTATAGCAAGAGATAAAGGAGAACCAAAGAAAGCAAAAGACCTTTACATGGAGTAGGTGGGATGGATGATAACCAGCAAACAGAGAAAGCAGACCTGCTCAATTTTTATTTTGTTTTAGTTTTTATTTTCCTTTTCTGAAAAACAGAATGACCTTGGAAGTGACAGAACAAAGAAGCCTAATATAGTGCTGATACCCATGAGAGGGAAGGAGATTATATGAGTGCACGTAGCTGTCCTTTATGAATTCAAGTCACCTGCTTTACATGAAATACATTCTCAGCTTCTAAAGGAACTAGATGTGTACTTGATGGGCAATTGTCCATAATCATGGAAAATAACCGAAAATAGGGGAGGTGGCACAAGAATGGAGAAAGGCAAATATTCTCCCAATTTCCGTAAAAGGAAAGAGGACAGAGTTTACAGACTACAGGCCCATAAGGTGAACTTCAATTCCTGGGAAAATTCTCGAATGAATTTAAAGAGATGGCTTAAAGAGAGAGGGACATGATGATCACTAAAACCCAGCATGACTTCATCAAGCATGAATCATAATGGACTATTTTTTGACAGGATTATTAAATTGATAGATGAGGGAAATGCCATGGATATAGTTTACCTAAATTTTAGCAAAGCTTTTCATAAACCATTCCACATTATTTTTGTAGAAAAGATGGACTGATATGGATTTGACAATAATATAATATATTCAGAATTGGTTGGATGCATTGACTCAAAGAGTAGTTGTTAATAGTTCCATGCCAATGTGTCAGGAAATCTCTAGTGAATAGAGATCTGTGCTTGACCCTCGGTGTTTTAACATTTTTTTGTCAACAATTTAGATAAAGGCATAGATAGTAATGCTCATCAAATTACTCAAAGCTGGGAACACAGTGGATGAGTCAGGAACCTAAAGGATTTTGACAAGCTAGCACATTTGGTTGAAATTCACATTGATAGCTATAATTATTAAATCTTGTTCTTTGATACAAAAATCAACTTCACAGATATAGTACTGGGGAGACAATAGTAGTTCTGATAAAGATCTGGAGGTTTGAGTAGACTACCTGCTCAACATGTCAGCAGTATGATGTGACAGCCACCTAAAACAAATGTGATTTAGGTTGGATTAAAAGAGACAGTTTCCAGGAAGAGGGAAGTGATGGTTCCATAATCCTCTGCCCCCTCTCTGACCTCATTTAGTTTCCTATGTTCAGTTCTGGGTTCCATAGTTTATGAAGAACAATAATAAGTTAAAGGACTTCCAGATGAAGGCCACTAGGATGGTGAAGGGCCTTGAATTCATATTATATGAAGAATGGTTAAAGGAAGTTAGCATGTTTAGCCTGGAGAAAAGAAATTTAGGGGTGGGAGGGTGGGGATGGAGATATGATTGCTGTTTTCTTTTCTTTTTTTGAATAAATAGAATAATTTTATTGGCATTTGCATAATTCTGTCTTGAGCCATTTCTTTTGGAGACAGTAATGGTACTAGAAAATAGCTGAAGCACACCCACTGTTGATCTCCAGAAAGCACAGATATAAAGCAGACAAATTGTCTTCCAGACCTTAAACATAGCTATCAATAGATGAGGAGGGGGAAAGAACACATAAAACTGGAGAATAAATATTAGTGATGATGTGGGGCAATACGGTGGGGAATACCAGATGGCTGTTTTCTTGAAGAACTTTCATGTATAAGAAAAACTGGACTTGGCAAGGGTGGGGGGAGGAGGGGAAAAAGAAAAAAAAAGGAAATCTACATGATAACTTTATTACATATTTAAAAGGAATAGCAAGGTATGCATAATAGATTTTCACTTTCAAGTGCAAGCATCTTTTTTATTACAGTATGTTATGGAAATGCTTATTTTCTTCCATAAATTAAAAATAAAAAAATAAAATATGTAAAAAAAGAACTAGACTTATTCCATGTGGTTCCACAGGGCCCAGCTAAGAACAAGGGGTGTCTACAGTTTCAATGAGCACGCTATTTATGCTTTATTCAAGTTATTGAAAAAAAATATTACCGGTACCGAACCAATTTGCCAAAGAGGTAAATTTATATTTAGTGTCAGGAAAAACTTCCTAACAACCAGAAAAGTAGAATTGGTTGCCTCTAGACATGGTAGTTTCTTCTTCCTTGGAGATATTCAAGCAGAGGCTGAACAACTACTTGCAGGGTATGTTATAGTTGGTGTTCTTGTGCTGTATGGGTTGTGTTTGGGTGTATGGTGTATGGGTTGGACAAGATGGTGGCCCAACTCCTAAATACTGTGATTCTCTGTCAGAAGCAGGCTTTCTTGACTCTGGCTCTCTCTCCACTATACTGCGCTGCCTTTCTTCCTTGATGGCTTATAAAACCTTTTTATAAAAACCAAACCTCTCTGCTGGGGAAACTAAAGGAAGCAAAGAAGATATACATGCTGAGGCCAAGAAAGCAGCCTGATGATGGTGGTAGAAAGACAGAAGGGTTCTTTAACCAAAAAATTTGGGGTGCAGACCAGAAAAGAGGAGAATAAGGGTCAGAAAACCTCCCCAGATATGGCTGAGGCTACGGTACAACTCTGTGAAGAGTTAATAGGCTCCTTGCCTCTGGTCATTTCTTCCCCACAGGCACTTCTTGTTTTCCTGTTCTGTGTGAGACATCAGGGTCCAGTGAAATCATCCCACTTACTCCCCCCTACAGCTTAAAGAAAGAAAGAGATAAAAAAAATCTCCCTGTAACTTCTGTTTCCTCTCATAGAGCAAACAAGACCCTCAGTGACCTTTAGCGCCTCCACTGCTTTGTCTGTCTCTGTTTAGAATTCTCAGCATGTGCTCTCCCACTGTCATTGATATTATCTGATAATGCTCTGTCTTTGGTCTGGACCCAGGCCTTGATTTTTCCTCAGGCAGATGCCTTGTTTAATAAGGCAATGATCAGATTAAAATCCACGTAACTGGGTATCACTTGCTAAACCTTTTAATGGCAGAAAGTAGGGATTTCTTTCAGTTAATTGGTACTTAATGAGGGAAAGGCAACATCTCAATTTAAGAAGTTTACTGAGGCTATTGTTCTAAGTTTTGCTGTAAAGAATGGTCTGGGCTTAGAGAGAGAGTTTGCATGTTTTCATTCCAGAAAGCACCCATTCCCATTTTAGAGCAGTTATAAGGAGGAAGTCTGGGATCCTGACACACTAGACAGTCACTTCTTGTGCACAGAGCTGTTGCACAGATGAATTCTGCTTTCTACACCTCATGTGATATGTCAGAAGGGAGTAGAGTTACAAATGAGGGATATTTTAGGGCATTATTTTGTTGAAGGATCCTCAGATGCAAGCACTAGATGTGGGCTCTAGACCCTAACTATGACACTTAGTAGCTAGGGAAGTCTCCTCCACACTCCTCAGAGCCTCATTTGTGAACAGGGTTAATGGTCTTAATGCCTGCCTCACAGGGTTTTTATGAGGCTTAGATGAAATAATGTACGTGAAAGTACTTTGGAAATGAAAAGGAGCCATTGCCATTTAAAAAAAAAGAAAACTTGGGCTGTCTTTCACATATAAATAAGCCTGATGTGGCTAATCCACCATTAGGATGATGTGTTTTTCCAAGAGTGCTCATAGCTTTGTTCTGAAAATATGGTACACAGTGTCCTGAAAGTGCCAAAGAAGCTTCCATAAGCAGATAATCTATAACTGAGCTTTCTATTTTCCCATGTGTCCAAAATTAACTAATCAATAAGCATTTATTAAACACATACTATGTGCTGGGCTCTGGGTGCTTGGGATACAGATACAAGGAATGGACAATCCCTACTCTTGATGAGTTTACAGTCTAATGAGGAAGACAAGTGCATATATAAGGATAGAAAAATAAATATAAAGGGAATAAACACAAATCCATAAAAAGTATTTAAATACGAGGTAATTTGAGAGGGAGGGAGTCATATCAACTCTAAATTTGATAAGCATGTCACTTATACCTTTGTCGTATCTCAGATAAAAATCTTATATGGAACAGCGTCAAGGATAAGAGCCCTGGAGCACACTAGTAGGGCACCTCTATACATACTGTCATTTTTAAAAAAAAATAAATACTCTGAGTAGTCCACCATTTCTGAATCCAGCTAACTGTGCTCTCAACCAATCCATGTATCTCTCATGAGAATATCATCAGAGATTTTACTTTTAAAAAATTCCCTTCTAAAATCCAGGTAAACTGTGTCTATTACATTGTCAGAATAACATGCCTAATAACTCTTTCTAAAAAAAAAAAATCAGTCTGGCATCACTTGCTTTTGATGAAACAATGCTGCCTTATAGTGATCCCAGATTCCCTTAAGTACCCACAAACCATCCCTCTTCTCCAGGAAAGCAGAGGGTATTTATCAAGCTTTTTTCTCCTTATGTCTACCTGAGGAGGAGCTTCATTTAGTAGGTGTGGAAAAACCCATTTTGTTTGAGCTTTGAATGCTCCATGTTGTTTCTTGGGTATTAAAAAAAATAAATAAAATGCTGCCAATAACTTCCATAAACATACCTGGTTCAGGTAAGAAGGAACTGAAGGAAGGAACATTGACTAATACAGGAGTGGCCTGTTTCAGATACTGAGATATGTAAATATGCAAACCAGGCAGGATAGGTGACTATTTACTTTACAGCATAATTCCTCACTCTTCAAGAGAATTAAATAAAAGTTTAATTTAAATTGGATCTGTCAAAGCTGTGATGAAGCATGCAACACTCCTAAGTGCAGCTAGGACAAGATTAAAATGTAATTGTAAAATGTTTAACAAAATAGATGAAAATACAATATAACTTAGATGTGTAAACTTGTGGTTTTCTAACTCAATATGCTCCTGGCAGGGAGCCATTTTTATTTGAGTTTGATACAACTGGGCTGCACCATAGCATAATTATATAATTTTTAATTACATGTGCCTATCTTTTGTAGGAATAAACATCAAGTCTTACATTTGGGTCTAAAAAATTACCTTCCTAAGTACAAGTATATGCATTTCAGTAATAATAAAAATTATAACTAACATGGACATTCATAGAGTTCACCTAGATTTTAGCATTAACAAAGTTTCTCACACTAGTCTTGTGAACAAGATGGAGAAGTGTGTGCTAGACCAGAGATCCAGACAAAAAAGAAAATGAATAGTTAATATGCTGATATATAATTATGTTATTCCTTCTTATGTGCATACCCACGTATCTATATATTTACATATATCAATATGTATGTCTTAAAATATTTTTGTGTATAGTGAAGCACATACTTTTAACCCTTTTCTACATCTTCTCTTACTTTGCAGACTCCACTCACACCCACACCATTTCCATCACCATTTATGACTTCACCCACATTCTCTCATACACTTCCATGGCACTCACACATTTCCACCAACGCACTTTCAGTTTATAGCTATGCCTCTGGCCTGTGTGTGAAAGAACATCCCACTTCCAAACCAGCCAGAAAAAGAGAAGGGGATGCAGAGAACTAAGCCCTCTGCTTTTTATAACCAGGTTACCTCAAATACCCTTTTTCCAGAGGCAACTTTAGGTCTTGTCTCCTCAGAAGGAGAACCATGATCTTCTATATTTCTGGAATTCTCTGTGTAAAGGTCTCCTAATTAAAAGCCACTGTATTAGTGCAGCATTTCTTAACCTAGAGTCCATGGACTTTTTCTAAAAAATTTTTTGACAACTGTATTGATAATTGGTTTCCTTTTTAATAATATATATTTAATTTTATGCCTTTAAAAGTATTATTCTAAGAAGGAATCCATAGGCTTCACCAGATTGCCAATGGAGATCATGACCCAAAAAACTTAAGAGCTCTTGCCTTAATGTCTTGGGAAAACATCAGAGCCTGATATGCTGAGGGACTCTGATTCCTAAGGTTTATTCTAGTTTAGTAGAGGAACAAGATCAAATCTCCCATACACCAAATCCTGTTCTGTTCCCCATCTTCCTTCCTTCCTTCCTTCCTTCCTTCCTTCCTTCCTTCCTTCCTTCCTTCCTTCCTTCCTTCCTTCCTTCCTTCCTTCCTTCCTTCCTTCCTTCCTTCCCTCCTTCCCTCCTTCCCTCCTTCTCTATGGCATCTTCCCTTCTTTCCAGTTGGTTGCCTCCCCAGCCTTAGGAAGAATTTTTGGGGAAGTTGGCAACTCTGACTAGTTTCATTCCATTTTCGCTGGAAGGGTCCTCCCTTGGGATATGAGGTATTGGATACCCTTGACCAGTACAATGGCTCAGATGTGAATCAATTAATTCTATGTGTTTGCACTATTTGTCATAAACCTCTTAGAACATTTAGATGCTTCTCATTTTTTTGTCTTAAGGGCAGGGACTATGTATAGTTTTTAACATGTAACTCTAAACATGTAGTCCTATGGGCATATGAATACCTATTTACTAAATTTATCCAGTCTAAAAGTCAACCATCATTGTCTATCACTAGCAAAATCTGCAGTGAAAACAGTTCTACTCATTTCATGCATATTATACACACATATTTGTATACACATATTGTACATGAATATATTTGCATAATGTATATTTACATATACACATGTATCTATCATAGTATACATACATGCATATTTCATACTATATATCTATGTTTGTGTGTATGCTTCATACTACTTCTATGGGACTTAGGGTGAGTAACTTATTTCTCTGAGCCTCAGTTTCCTCATCTTTAAAAGATGATGACAATACTTACACTAGTACCTAGTTCACATGGTTATTGTAAGATAACAATGAGATAACACATGAGCCATATAAATATAAATTTATTCATTATTACTATGATAATACTAGTTATTATTATGGTAACATAGTATGTATGTGTCAATACACAAACATGCAGCTACATAATTTGGAATAAAATGAGAAAAAAAGAGATTGAATGAAATTGAAGATTTATTATTGGGGGAACATTCTTACATAAATAAAGTTTAAACCAGAGACAGAAAAAAATGTGTAATATGTATTAAAAAAAAACACAGAAATTTTAAGCTCTTTCACTCTCCCTCTCTGTGGACAATTAGTTTTGTTTTATAAAGTCTCCTCTATCTGCCTAGGAAGAAAATTGATTTAGAGACAGGTTCAAAGAAAACTGAAAGGCTCATGTCTGAAATAGTCAAACCCAAAAGAATTCCCTAAAGCAAAAGTTGCCATGGCAATTACAGGCTTTTGCCTTCCATGTGTACTGCATAGTCTGCACAACCTGTAGAATGTGGCGAGTAATACACTGAGGTTTATGTCTCTGAGGGATTATGTGGCAGAGAAGCTCTATGATTTTTTAAGGCAAATTTTCAAATAAGGAATTCATTAAGAAAATAATTGATTCACCAAGACCCTCTCTAGATCTTTTCATTTCCTTCCTTGCTCCCTTGCTTCTTTCCTTCCTTCCTTCCTTCCTTCCTTCCTTCCTTCCTTCCTTCCTTCCTTCCTTCCTTCCTTCCTTCCTCTCTCCTTCTTTCCCTTTGTTCCTTTTCCTCCCTCCCTTTCTCTCTCTTTCCCTGCTTCCCTCCCTCCCTCCTTTTCCTCCTTCCTTCCTTTGTTCCCTCCTCATCTACTTTTTCAAGTCTAAACCTATTTTTAATTTTAAAAATAAAGCAATAAGTATTGCTTTCACTTCCCAATACTCCCTTTCCCCAATAGGACTCTCATTTCTAAGAATGAAATATAATTAAGTAAAATAAACTAAACAATACATTGGCCATATCTGATAATGCAGGCTTCATTTCATACCTATAGTCTACTACCTCTCTGCTGAGCCTACAATTCTTTACCCAGATAGTCTTTATGAAACTGTGTGAAAATTGTAAAGAAGGCTAAAGCCCTAAATGAGTTAAAGCTTGCAAAAACATGCTTAAGATGGCAAAGGATGAGTGTGGTAGCATATGCTTGGAGTCCCTGCTGCCTGGGAGGGAAAGCCTGGCAGATCTCTTGAGCTCCAGAGTTTTGAACTGTGCTAAGTTTGGCATTCATATGGTGATCCTCTGGTAGAAGTTGGGGTTGGGGGGGCAGAAAAGGAGAGTGGACGCTGATGAACCTATTTGAGAAACAGTGTAAAATGGGAGAGGGAGCAAAGAGCTCAGAAAAGGTAATTTCTTCCCAACATGCAAGTTGTGTATATGCTCCTTAAGGTTAAGTACTGCTAGATTTTTGTTTTTTCTATCCCTAGTGCCTGGCATAGTGCCTTACACATGGCAGGCTCTTTATACAAGTTTCAGAGGCAGTGTAGATTTGAACTTGGGTTCAAGTTTTCCTTCTGCCATATTCTGACTTTGTGGTCTTGAGAAGTCACTTTACTTCTCAGTGCCCAAGCCGTTAAGAAAAGTTGAATGTCTTCACCTGTTCTATACACTAATGAAATTGCAAGTGTAGGCAAATCAATGAATAAATGGATAGGTAGATAGATAGATAGATAGATAGATAGATAGATAGATAGATAGATGGATGGATGGATATTTGTTGAATTAAGACAAATTCCAAAAGGAGAAGGATTGTTGTGATATTCAAATGAGCTGATGTATGTAAAAAGCACTTCACAAACTTTGAAGCGCTACACAAATATAAGAAATATCAGCTATTAGGGTTTGGTAGTGTGAGACCCAAGGGAGTTCAAACGGCGAATCTCGTTCTCTAGTCCACTTTGAGCTTACAGCTGGGCAAATCTCAGAAGTCATCACATTTCCTTTTGGCTCACTTTTTTTTAACCTTGTCTTCACTTATTTGCTTGAGTGTATTTCTTCACAGCAAATGCAAATGAGAGATTCTTGCTGAACCAGAGACTATTCAGGAAGTATACTGATTTTGTATATCTCAAAAGCAATTCCTGATCTATCTCAGATTAGTGTGATGATATTTTTTTTTTCTGACCCTTTTCCATGTATTTACTAAAGCAGCCATTTTTGAATTCTTTCTTTCTCTTCCTTCCTTCCTTTCTTCCTTTCTTTAACACCTTGTTACCTTTCCTTGCCTAAGCCTGCCAGGTAAAGCATGAAATATCATTCCATCCTTCCACTAGTAGAATTTCACTTCTACTAATGACCTTGCTTAAGCCTGATCCACAGGGGAATTTCTCTTTCCTCCCCTACCCCTTCTCCTGCCTCCCCCACCCCAGCTGAACCCTGTTGCACAAGAGGACTCCACCATGAGGTAACACTCCTTGGGATGATGACAACCTACCTGAACCTACTTCTCAATGATTAGCAATCTCCCACTCTTCCATCATACCTTCCCTATCCCAGTGACTCTCAACTCCTAGTTGTCATTATTCAAACTTCATTGTTCATCCCCCATTGTTACTCCTTTATTCCCATCTCCCCCTCAAAGTCCCACTCTAAAGTTATACATTCATTCTTCTGTTTTCCTTGGTATCAACAGGCAACAAACTTACTTTCATATTAAGCCTCTTCCTTTCCTACCACTTCCACTAAATCTTGGGTGATCCTGACTGTGGCTTCACAATATTTGAATTGTTTCTTTCTGACTGCTTGCAATATTTTCTCCTTGACCTGGAAGCTCTGGAATTTTATGATCATATTACTGGGAATTTTTATTTTGCGGTCTTTTTCAGTAGGTGATTGGGAGATTCCTTCTATTTTTCCCTCTGGATCTAAGATATTGGGGCCATTTTCTTGATAATTTCATGAAATATGATATCTGGGCAATTTTTTAATCATAGCATTCAGGTAATCCAATAATTCTTAAATTATCTTTCCTAAAATTATGTTCCAGGTCAGTTGTTCCAATGAGATATCTCACATTTCTATTTTTTTCATTCTTTGACTTTGTTTTATTGTTTCTTAATTCCTTGTAGATTCATTAGCTTCCACTAGCTCAATTCTAATTTTTAAGGAATTATTTTCTTCAAGAAGCTTTTGTACCTCTTTTTACATTTAGCCAATTCTGCTTTTTAAGATTTTTTTCTGAGTTTTTGTGCCTTTTTTATAGGTGTTAATTCTCTTTTCATAATTCTCTTGCATCATTCTTATTTCTTTTCCCTAATTCTTCCTCTACAAGTTTTATCTCTATCTTTAATTCTTCCAATAATTCTTGCTTGGATTGTATCCAATGAGCATTTTTCTTTTAGGCTTTGCTTGTAGCTGTTTTCATGTGATTGCCTTCTGAGTTAGTGTCTTGGTCTTCCCTGCCGCCATAGTACCTTTTTATGGTCAAGCTCTTATTTATTTATCTTTCTTATCTATCTATCTATCTATCTATCTATCTATCTATCTATTTATTTATTCATTCATTCATTTATTTATTATTCATTGATTGATTGATTGATTGATTGATTGATTCATTCATTCATTTATTTATGCTCAGCTTTCCAGCTTATTTCTTGACTTTGAACTTTATGTTCAAATTGGGCTCTGCTTACCTGGGGTGGGCAGGCTTTTTCATGCTGCTGTTTTTTTTAATTTTTTTAAAAAAAATTTTAGGCAATTGGGGTTAAGTGACTTGCCCAGAGTCATACAGCTAGTAAGTATTAAGTGTTTTGGTCTGAGGTCAGATTTGAACTCAGGTTCTCCTGACTTCAGGGCCGGTGCTCTATCTATTACTCCATCTAGCTGCCCCCATGCTGCTGTTTTTAGAGCTATTTTAGAGGTTTGAAAGTTTTCAGTGTTTCCAATGTGCACTGTGTCTTTACCCAGGAAAGGTCCCTGCTCCTCTGTAGGCACAAGCACTAGTGCTCCTCTTGACTCCAGAACTATGACCAGGTTCATTGCTTTCTTCCTCACTGCCTTGGAACTATGATTAGGGGCCCTGCTCCCTTGTGAGTGACCCCCAGTGCTACTCTCTGTCCTGGAACTGCAACCTGGATCTGTTTATGGGCAATAGAATTGCCAATCGGCACTAGCAACACCAAGTACCAGCAAACGGTCTCCTGTAATCTCTTTCTGACCAGTTTTCTGACCCCTTACCATCTCTGTTCTGAGAGCTCCTGAAGATGCTGCTGCTGCTACCCCCATGTAAATGTACTCTGGACAGGCCTCCACCTCGGTGTCATAGACCTCTTCTTCCAACCTCCTAAATTTTCTTAGGCCAGGAAAAATATCTCACCTTGAACTTTTGTTGGCTGTGCCACTCCAAAATTTTATGTAAGGTGTTATTTTAAAGTTGTTTGAGCAGAGAATTGATAGAGTTTAGCTGGGTTACTGCCTCTAGTCTGCCCTCTTGGCTTATCCCTCTCTCCCTTAATCACTTCTAAGAAAGGAAAATGGTTAAGTAAAACCAGATAACAAAGTGGCCAATTGGGCCCTAAAGCATATGCAATATTCTTTGCCATGGTCCCCCACATTTCCACCAAGAAGAGAAAAGTGTGCTCAGTCATCTATTCACAGACCAAGATTGATCATTATAGCCTATAGCTTGTGTGTGGCCCATGGGCCATCATGAAACTTTGGGCTCATATGGATCCGGAAGTTTGATTGCAAAGGGGCAGTTTCTTTCTGGCTCATGACACTATTTGGAGTGCCTTGGGTATATTTAGCTCATCTCTAGGTTCCCCCAAATATGTATAATAAGGTCTTCAATTCCTGCAAGGTGCCTAATGTACAGTAGAATTAGTAGAAATGGAATAGGCTTTATTTTACCAACCAGAGAAAATTCATGAGACACAAAGAACTCATAAAATACCATGAACCAATAAATAGAGAAAAATGAAGCCCTCTGGTATCCCATTATTCACTCCCTGGGGAGGTAAAGGCATTTGGGAAGCTGCCTTACAAGCCCTTGCTATTCAACTTCCACTTGCACTGCCCACATGAACACTAAGACTGGAGTCAGAAAGACTTCAATTCAAATCCAGCCTCATTTACAAGCCATATGACCTGAGGCAAGTCACAACCACTGTTTGCCTCAGTTTCCTTAACTACAAAATGGGGATAATAACAGCACCTACCTTGAAGGGTTGGCGAGAAGATCAAGTGAGATAATATTTGAAAAGACCTTAGCATAGTGCCATGTAGTAGGCATGTTATAAATGCTTATTCCCTTTCCTTTCCCTTCTCAGCAGAACTTGGGAGTTCAGCTGCCTATTAGTTTTGCTTTTGTTAATATACATACATATACATATATATATATATATATATATATATATACATACATATACATATATATATATATATATACACATACATATACATATATATATACACATATATATACATACACACACACACACATATATATATACACACACGTGTGTGTGTATTTATATATTTCTTCTGGTGCAGTTTACTTTTCTGCCTAAATTCATACAAATCTTCCCATGTTTCTTTGAATTCTGATATCCATTGCTTCTCAGGTCACAATAAAATTCCATTACATTCATATATCAGTTTGTTCAGCCACTCTGCAATTGATGTACGACCCCTTTCTTAACAGTCTTTTTTTTTTCTGCTAACAACAAAAAAGTGCTGCTAAGAATATTTTGCATATAAATTGTATCCAATATTTCTTTCTTTGAACAGAGTTGCTGAAAAGTCTGCAGAAACCAGCCAGCACTCAGGTAATACATTGCATTTTGCCCCCTGCACCCTCAAATCATGCATAACTACTATTCCCTATCTCTCCTGCTATTCTGGGCTTTTCTGCTGCATCGAACACTTTTCTGCTATACATTGCTGGGTCAAAGAGTTATTTGAGCTGCATCTCTTCAGTGCCAGCTGTTGGCTATCTTGTTTCAGTGGGCTAGTATGTGATGGCCAAAAGAGGACATCGACAGAGGCTGTGTTATGAACGACTACACCCAGCTGAAACAGGCTGGGCACAATGCCCTCAGGCTAATAGTCTTCTGTTCTAATTCCTATATCTAGGCCTGAGATCAAGGTACTAAGTCTCAGATAGCTATCTGATTTGGGACTACACAATTCCCAAGATCCTCTTAAGCTTGGTACACAAATAAATTCCATCCAGAATTTAAATATATTTATGTTATATATATGCATATATATATATGTGCATATATGTATATATACACATATGCACACATATACATATGTAAGAGACAAGGTCATTGTCCTCTACCTATCTGGCCTACTTTCTTGCATTTATTGCATATATTTGGTTGAAACAAAAGCCTCAAGTTTTGGTGGTATATTTTGCTCCATTAAAAAAAAAAAACAAAAAACTTGGTATTTCCCTAAATATAGTAACAGATTTGTTTTAATAATTCCCAGAAAATGAAAATTTCATCATTTTAATTGCTCCAAGGCCAGCTGGACTGCTGTCATTTAGCACCTTTTTCTAGGGGTACTCACTATGGGAGTGAGAAATGAGTCTCAACTTCTTCATTTGTCAAATGAAAAGGTTGAACTAGATGATCTGTCTAATTCCTTACAAATAGGGGAACTCTTATTTCTATGATTTGGGCCTCATCAAGATAGAAGTGAAAATTAAAATCCGGGGTATTAATGAGCTCTTCAAGGGTGAGACCATAAAAGAACGGAAGGCCTGGACCAACTCTTAGGGAATACTCACAATGAGAGGGTAGGAAAAGTGAGCAAAAAAGCCAGCAGAAGAGACTTAGGACTAGTCAGAAAAAGTAGGAGGAGAACCAGGGGACTACATCATCAAGGAAGGCAGGAGAAAAGCTTCAAGAAGGAAAATCAAGGAATATGATAATTGTGAAAAGGTTCCTTGGATTTAGGGATTGTAAGGTCACTGGTTACCTTCATGAGTCAGAGCAGATGAAAGGGGATAGAAGCCAGGCTGCAGGACATGAAAGAAACAATGGCTGGTTTGATCATGGGTTATATGCCACACCTATCTGAGGAGACTGTTTTTGTTTTTTAACTTCTAGGTTGCTTTTGCTACATCTAAAATTTAGCCAAGTCAAGGGTAGATCTACATTAAAGTCTCTCTTTTAAAAAAATTTTAATCAACTCTGAGGAGGGTCTTTTCCCACTACATTCAGGAGAAATTGAAATTTTAATAAAGTTTCTTATACCATTCCTTGTTCCTTTCTGGATAACCTAGAATAAAACTTAGCACCTTTCAGTGGAATTTATTTTGAAGAAAAGTTAATTTAGCAACTTCTCTTTGGATCTGCTGACACAATGACTTTAAAAGGCCGAGTTATGGGTGGCCATTTTTTTTGGGATGAAAAGAGGTCATTCAAATGATGGCTTCTTCTGTAGTTCTAGTCATTAGGTTCTCTCCTAGCACAAGTTTGAATTTTTTGTCACTCTTCTTTAACCAGCTGAGGGTAGGGCTGTTCTCAGAGATAGCAGTGCTATTTCCCAAGTCTTGTGGCAATCTCTGTGCACTCAATATGGCCATCAGCTTTCTTACAACTTTCTGTCAGCTAAATATGCATATCTATCTATCTATCTATCTATCTATCTATCTATAGTGTGTGTGTATATGTATATATATATATATATGTATATATATATATATATGCATAGGTACATCTACGTGTACCTATGCATATTTATAAATGTATACATTTATTTATTACAAACTCAGCAACAATTAACAAGCATTTCAGTATAAAAAGAGCCAGAAGACGATTGCATAAGAAATTATGAACTTCTATTCCATACAATGTCATCTTGATACAGTTTGATTTTGAATATTCATAGACTATTTGGCTAAACAGACATTAATTTCACATGGGTGAAAGGAAACAAAACCCACAACCTGCTTTCCATTGGCCTCCCCTTTTGGGTCTAGATTTGCTATTTGGTAAATGTTTGAAACTCCCAGCCTGGAAATTCAATCCACTAATGGAGACTGGTCACAACTGCAATCTATTGAAGCACAAAGTCGCTTGGGGCACTAAGAGATCAAGTGATTTGCTAATGTTCAGAAAGATAATATATGTCAGTCAGAACTTGAACCCATACCTTCCTGCTCCCTCAGACTGGCAAAGAAAACAATGTTGGACTGGCTTTGGTAAAATAGACTTAATAATGCACTGTGATTCTCCAGTCTGTGGATTGGTCCAGAGATTTGGAAAACATTTCGGAACTATGCCCCCAAAGTCACTAACCTGTGTATACCCTTTCACCCTTACCCCAAAGATGTCAAAGAAAAGGATCTATACTTACAAAAATATTTGTAACAGCTCTTCTTTTGTGTGTGCAAAGAATTGGGAATTAAAGAAGTATTTATTACTTCAGCCAGAGAAATGGATGAACAAATGACAATATGTGAACACAATTTTTATAAGATAATAAAAAAATAATGAAACGGAGTTTCAGAGAAACCTGAGAAGACTTGCATGGAATGAAAGAAAGTAAAGTGAGCAGAACCAGAAGAACAATTTATAGAATAACAACAACATTGTAATGACAAACAACTTTTAAAGATTTCAGAACTTTGATCAATGCAGTAAGCAGCAATTTCACAGGGCTGATAATCAAGTATGCTGCCCATCTGCTGACAGAGAGGTAGTTAATGGTCTTGAGAAGCAGAATGAGACATGCATTTTTGGACATGGTTAATGCAGAAATGTGTTTTGCTTGGCTATACATATTTATTACAAGAGTTTCATTTTTTTCTTTTTTTTTTCAGAGATAGATGTGGGAGAAAAAGTAAATGCTTGTTAATGGGGGAAAAAAGATCAAGCAAACAAAAACCTCCACATCATCCTGCCTGTTATTATAACTTATTATCTCTGTTTAATACTTGTGGGAATTGATAGCACAAAACTGTCCCCAAACAGATAGTTAAATCTATGTATATCTTATATTCCCATGCAGAAAATGGCTGTTGGTAAATTGGTAGATGGCATGTTGTACTAAGTACCACCCCAATCCCTGCTGAAAGCCTTCCCAGATTGTAGGATTTTCAGGCTAGATGGAATCCGGAGAGTTGGAGTTTAATTGAATGCACATGTACCAGTGTTCCATGCAGATGTTATGAAGAAAGTACAATGAGAAGTCAGGACATACCGGTAGAATTATGATGCTAATTGTGTGCCTGATAGATATGACCTATCCAATGCAGCCCCAGGGGTTTTCTATTGGGAGGTGGAGAATTCTGGGCCTCCCAGGTGAGCCAGTAATTTCAGTGGGTCAAATTTTTGAAGAAAGAGGGAAGTAGGCTTTATAATATCTAGCTAGTGCTTTGCATGTAGCACTCAATAAATTATTTCCTTTTATTTGAGCGGTGCAGTGAAGGGAAAGGAGAAAGAACCAAAGGGAACCTGTGATGAGATAATAGGATATGAAGCTGAATGGAAAATAATAAAAAGCAAAGAGATTCTTGTAAAGAATCAAACAGGTACTGATAAAGAAGGAAGGGGCAACTAGGGTTAGCTGAGTAAGATGCTGAGTGCCCCAAATTAACGTATAAAATTTAATAAGAGGATTTCTAGGGCAGAACCTAGGTGACAGTGGCTAAGCTGGTGATTCAGATAACTATGAAAAGAGATGTTTTGGCCTGTATTATAGAAGCTTTGATCTGAGTCACAGACAGAAAAGGACATTGCTTCTTCAGAGGACAAAGGGCTCAGCCTGGATCTGGGAATGGGACTTGGGTATACTAACAGGACAGAAAGCTAGGGAATGCATAATGCTGATGAATGCTTTAAATCTGTTTCAAACTGATTAGCTAGAGGCTGTATGCTTATCTTTTAGCTCAGTTGCACATAACTACTGGTGCTTGAGTATATTCTTACTCTTCAGGGAAAAATCTTTGTACATTGAATCAGCTTCTGCTGGTACTGTACTGGAAAGTGCTATCCGTGGTAGGAGAGGGAGAAAAGCAAGGAAATCACTGTGAATAGTGAAAATGAGCTTTAGAAGAAAAATCTCCCCCTTCACAATTAGAAATTGTGAGGTGGTTATATAGTTAATATAAATTTAACAATATAGTAACAAAATTGCTTTGTCTTCTAACTTATTTTTTCTTCTGTGCATTAATTTAAAGATTGATTCATTCTCTCTCCTTCCAACTGTCCCTCCACCCCTTCCCCAACTGAACAATTATTAAAAAATATCTTTATATATAAATATCCATAGACCAACAGAATAAATTCCCAACTTGGTCATGTTCAAAAAAGGCATGTCTCATTCTACATTTTAAGCCCACCACTTCTCTGGTAGGAGATAGGTGGCATGTTACGTTCAAACTGCCTAGTTTTTAAAGCCCTCTATAAGCTGGCCTTATCTGAACCATTCAACCTTATTTTCCACTATTCCCTTACATTCATCTGTTCTTAATCAAGCTTGTTTCTTCAGTGGTTTCCCCACTTATGTTAATTCCTGTCTTGGTGACTTTGCTTCCAGTATTTCCCAACAACTAGATTAACCTTCCCCATCCCCCTTTTGGCTATATATAAATCCTATTTATCCTTCAAAATCCAAGTCAAGTCCCACCTTTTCTGTGATGCCTTCCATGACTAATTTAGCCTATAATCACTTTTCTGAGCTCCTATTGAACTTAATGATATTACTATACACTTTTTATGTTTTATTTTTATTCTGAATTTAATACCTACAAGCCATATATGCTATAGAATAGGAGAAGATTGCATGTGAAAAACTTATGTAAAACTTGTCTTTCAAGTATACGATAAATTTAACATGCAATTTCCAAATCTTTCCTGCTTGTCTGCACTTCCTTTCTTATATTCTCTCTTTTTTCTAGTGGGAGGAAACCTTATCCCAAGTCTCCACCACCCCAACTAGAAAAAAAAAAGAAAAAGGAAACTAATCTTTGTAATATATGCACAGTTAAGTAGAGCAGATTCCCACATTGACCATGATCAAAAATATGTGTATCATTCTGTATCTTTAGTCTATTACCTCTCTGTAAGGAGGTAGATAGTGGCATGCTTCATCATTCATACTACTGTAAAAGTTAGCTCTTTTTCATGCATGTAAATTCACCCCCCCACACTAAACTGATACCTCTTTGAGGGCAAAGATCATGTCCATAACACCTTGCTTACCCAAAAGGTAGCATTGTGTAGTAGAAGGAACCCTGAAAAAAAAAAAGAAAGAACCCTGGATCCAGAGTAAAAAGACTTAGTTGTTTCAGAATCTTGCCTCTGCTGCTTATCCCTTACTTATAAATAGCTTTGAGGCAGTTGGGTTAAATATTAGAATAAGGTCCCTTCCAGATCTAAATTCCTTGATTTTATAAACTCAGTTATCTGACAAACTCACCTAGTCAGTATACAGCAGACAAGGGAGAAAGAGGCAAAAAAAAAAAAGAGTTGGGGGGGAAGGAGAGTGTTACGATTAGTCAAAATCAATATTCCAAAGTCATAGACTAAAGTTCTTATACCTTTTTTTCTTTTTTTTTTTAATGAAAGAAAATTTATTTGGAAGGAGCTCATGGATGTTACATCTCTGGTTGGTTGTTGTCCTTCCTTCTTGAAAGACGATCAAAATGACATCACTAAGCTAGAGTCAAGTTACAGTGTGTCCCATTGTGGCTGATCAGACTAATAGGAGCATGGAATGTTCTACCACAGGTTGTACACAAATAGTCCATGTGAATATTCGGGGTGGATTCTCTAAATTTGCACATCTTGAGTTTCTTCTGAGATATTTCAATTCTATTTTGCTCATTGATTATACTTTTCTTGTAGGAAAAACCCTCAAACCCTCCCTCAAAGCCTGTTTACTCTCTTCACATGTAGTCCTAACGAAATTGAGTATCTAGTTTCCAAAACCACAACAGAGAACACGGAGAGACAGATGCTAGAGGCAGGCAGCCTGACAGCAGTGAGAAAAGACAGCTGACAGCAAGGGGGAAGACAGAAAAACTATAAAGAGCTGAAACAAAAACTCCCAAAGCACAGCAGCTTGAGGCTACTTACCAGCAGATCACATTTATAGGTGCAAGTTTTCCTCTAAATTAAAAATATTTAATAATTTAGAGCATATTAATAAAGTTAATGGAGAGATCAACAATACTATGCACCTCAGTAACCTTCAAGATGAGAAATTAATGCTGAATTATAATTCAGCAGTGTGATTTTAGGCAAGTCGGTCTACCTCTCAGGGCTTCAGTTTCCCCAATTTATAAGATGAAAGTACTGTGTTATATTATCCCTTTTGTCCTTCTAGCTTTGGCTTTCTATGATTACTTTATCTGTGTCCATGACACCCCTGACCTTTCAAGAAAAGAAATAAGTATTCCACAAGGGCAGGGAGAGATGTATATAATACCTTTAGAAGGAGTTTCATAAAAATGTTTAAATTTTTAAAAAAGTTTTATTGCTTAAAGGGGATAACCTCAAGATATCTGGAAAATAGAATGATATTCCCAAGTAATCTGGAGACACAAGGTCTTATTAGACTTGTTTCATATCCTCCTAAGCTCCCAGCCCAGTACTGGGCATTTAGTTGAGCTACATATTCAGTCAATTATTGCTGATTGACTGATTTAATGTTATAGCTTGTACCCTGAACCAGCCGATGCCATCTTGTCATATTCAGTGTGGTGGGAGCCACCAAAATTAAGTTCCCATCCATGAGTTAAATGTAAATATACCAGTATCTGCTTTAATGAGATGGTTTTGCAAGGAATAAGTAGGTCACCAAGCTGTTGCCTACATCCATTATATCTTTATGTTATACTTTCTGCATCTTTCTAATATGATTACTGGATAAAAGCTTAGGTGGTGTCTGCAGGCAGCTCTGGCTGTGACCTCTAAAATTGTTTGCCTAACACTTGCCATCCATATGCTAAGAAGCAGCTTCTTCCAGTGAGGATGACATTACCCCTTGTCAAAGTGTTTTCTATCTCAGAAAAAAAATGATGGCTGAGTGGATGATTCAGTGTGGGAAAAATGAAAGTCTCATAATTGAATCTGGGGAGTAGAAAACTTGGAGAAATATGATAGCTGTCTTCCAAAATTTTAAATGCTGCCATTTGGCCAAAGAATTAGACTTGTTCTGCTTGGCCCTAGAGGGCATTACTAGGAGCAAGGGATAGAATTGCAGCAAAGCAGACTTAGGTATTGCATGAAAAGAAAAGCTTCCCAATCTTTAGAGGTGCCCAAAAGTGGAATGGAATGCTTTGGGAGGCTGGGAGTTCCTGGCACTATAGGGCTCCAAACACAGGCTGGATACCCACTTTTTGAGGATTTTGGGGCGGGGATTCCTGCTCAGTTAGCTATTGAACTACATGACTTCAGAGATCTCTTCTAGCTCTGAGATCCTAGAATTGTTTTCATTGTGAAGTTCTTTAGGGTCTTTAATAGTATTTTTCAGATAGTTTTAAATGTACAACATATCAGATAATTTCTTTTGCTCAAAAGTGACGTATACTGGTGAAGGCTAAAACTTAGCAGGCAAAGCACTTTGGATTAAAATTGGTTTTGCCTTGGCTATCCCACATTTGCTCCAAGAGAAGCTCTACACTTAAAGAGCACAAGGACTGGTTAATAGATAATGAGCTTAATTTGAATAGTATCCTCTCTCTGTCTCTCTTCATACACACACACACACACACATGCATATATATAGTCATTGCTATATATATCTAGGTTCTTGCTAGTAATCACATTGGATTGGTCCCTTGATGACTTCATGGGAAGGTATATAAGCAAACACATTGTATATTAATCGATATAGAAGAATTGAAAGAACATTGAGTCTTGAGCCAGAGGACTTGGATTCAAATGTTCTTTCAAAAGTTTAACTACTCGTGTGACATTGGGGATAAGTCATTTATCTTCCCTTGGTCTCAGTTTCTTCATCTGCACATCCATATAAACTTTGAGGGTACTTTTACCAATTCCTACTTGCTGACAAATGGGTCTCCAGGACAGGATCCTAGGGGCAGTCCTAAGGGGTATGGATTTTTTTGTTGTTGTCTTCTCAATCCCCCATTACAATGTGCTTCCCTCAATATCAACAATCAGTTTTTAATGCCCTGATATCATCTAACTAGTTAATATCACTTAGCTTTTAAAAAGGATATACTTACTAAAAGAATATAGCAAGAACCAAAACACAAAAATGTTCCTTTGAATTTGGGGCACTCTCTGTTCTCTATCAACTTTGTCCCTGAGAGTACTTGCCTCACTAAAGTCACTTCTGAATGTTATATAGCTAATGAATAAGCTGCTCCTTTGCTGAAGGAGAAAAGTCTTGGCTAATGGGTTCATCCACTATGGTACTCAGTCAGGTAGATTGTGGCTTGGGGTTGCACTGGCCCAGGAGGCTTAGCTTCCAGCAAATTCTGGTATGGACTTTGGTCACTGGACCCCTGCTCCTCTGGCCTTTCAAAGTCGCATAAGGCCCCGTATCAAAGGAAAGATGACAAGAACGGGGGCAGCCTATCCTTCGCATACCTAGGTGTGCCTAGGAGTCCAGGTGCTTTCAGGCTGGCCCCAGGGGAAAGGCAGTCCCTCCCTACCTCTCCAGCTTTCTGCAGCACAAAAAGTTGTTCTTAAACATTGAAATTAGAAGAAAGGAAAGTGCACTGTTATTCTTTTTGCCATTGTAGTCTTTTGCGTACATCCCCATTTCTAGCTCAGTAGCCAACTAGAAGGCCTTTGCTTTATCACCCTGTAATCAGATAAGAAACAGAGAAAATAAAACTGTACATGTTCTGAAGTGGAGAGCTAGACCCCTCCTTTCCCCATCATCACATATTTCCAGAGGCAGACTCACTAACATCCATGCACATGCATCTGGACACTAGACCTTCATTAAACAGGCCCTCATTACATTTGCCAAATGAAGAGGTAGATAAGATGGCTTCTGTGGTCACCTCTGGTTCTAGATTTGTGACTTATGATCAAGAACTTATGGGAGTAGTCCTCTAATTTTACAAGTTTTTCCTCCTGAGTGAACTGCCCCATACTTTATCTTACTGGGTTTCATTCTTTTTTGTTTCTGACCATGAGTACAGGTTAGGATGTCATTTTGAAATATACTTTTGAATGCCAGAAAGCTCCACAACTTCCTTGACATCTTCTAACCTCAAAGGCATTCATTCTTTCTTTAAGTAGCAAAGCAGATAGAGAATTGCATCTGAAGTCAGGAAGATCTGGGTTCAGAACCTACCTCAAATACATCCTAGCTATGTGAGTTTAGGCAAGTCACTTAATCAATCCTTAACTTAGCCTTAGTTTTATAAAATAAGAACTATACTATTACCCACTTCGCAGGGTTGTTATGAAGGTAAAATGTGATAACATGTATAAAAACACTTTGTAAATATACTACATAAAGGTGAGTTGTTATTATTACCTTTAGGTCACTGATAAGAAGCATTCAACAATATCAGGTCTAAGATCAATTCCTAAAGAATCATTTTAGAGCTATAAGGTAACAAAAGGCCATTCTACTCAATCCCCTTCATTTCAAAGATTAGCAGACTGAGGCATAGAGAACTTCAATGACTATTTACTATAACTAGCTAAATCATGGATCTGATCATTTTGAATTTTTTTCAAGGAGTATATTAGTTCATACAACTTCACTAAAATTATCAACAATTAATCTCATTTTATTAAGTTGAATTAAACTAGAAAATAATGAAATTAATAAAAAAAATACTTCTGTTGTATTAAGAATACCTGACTACGGAAACAAATATGATTGCTTTAAGTTAATTTTTTTTAGTCTTGTAATTAAAGACTTGCTAAGTGAGATCTTCTAAACAGCTATATAGCTGTTGATAATTTTGTGGATAAGATTGGGGTGATAAATCTCTTCAACTCTGAATGACCCCAGCAATCAATGTCCTTAGGTGCCATTGAGAAGTATCACTGATAAACCTAAGAAATAGGCTGGAGAGAAAGAAAGAGAGGTAAAGAGGGAAAAGAAGAAAATGAAAAGAAACAGAAGAATAGTGAGAAGCAATATGTTCCATGATTCAGCTTGTTGTTTTGAGATCACTGATATAGACCATATTTTGCCTCTGTATCAATGACCATGAAAATTGATGAGAATCAAAAGATTTGCTACTGGCCAAGATACTTCTTTCATCTTTCTATTATCATCCTCTTCTATCACCTTAACATTTTCTGTGCCAATTATGAGAAGGTTAAAAGCCTTCAATCTAGACTGATTATTAAGACTGAAGACTGATTTCGTGATTTAAATCCTGCATGCCTAACCATAAATCGCTGCCCCTCTCTTTTCCTCTTTAGTGCCTGGCTGGTTAATGTCTTTAATTTACAATTAGAGGATTTTTTTTGCTTAATCTAAATAAATAGAATCTTGCCTTGTTCAAATAAATCTGGGTAACCTATTGAGCCTTATAATTTACTTATTCCTCAGTGTAAGTGAATTTATATGACTTTTGTTTTGTTTTGTTCCTTTTACTGAGAGTGGCTCTAATTTGGGGACTAATGCAAGAAGACATTAAGGAAATGGGCCCTATCAAGATGTGGAAAAGATGTAGGAGAAAGAGGTTGGGAGTGCCAAAGATAGACTTTGCTGACCTTATTATTTTTTTTCAGCCCTGATCAAGAATCAGACACATAGAATGTTACAGCTGGAAATAATCTCATAGACCATCCAGTTCAAGTTCTTCATTTTATAGATAAAGTCATCCTCATCTGTCCTCCAGAATCATCAGAGTCCAGTGTCAAGACAAGAGTCAAAACTACTGGAGATGGCCCAGCCCTGTTGGACTGGGAATTCCTTGAAAGCAGGAATGAGATTGGGTTTTGTTTGTTTGCTTGTTTTTGTTTTGTTTTTGCCTTTCTTTGTATCTATGTGCTCAACATAGTACCTGGTACATAGCAATCACTTAATAAATGCCAGCTGAACACCTTGACTTCCCAATTTAAAGAATCCAGCTTTTCAGTCCAGACTTCTACCGTGTTATGCTGCCTTTCTTTTCACACACGTATGTAAAAAGAAATTTATTGTAGGAACCAGGAAGAAAATTATCTAGCAATGGCTAGCACACTAATAATCTTGGACAAGTCATTTAACCTCTATAGACCCCAACATCCTAATCTGTAAAACAAAGGATCTCAAATGTCCTTCCAGCCAGAAATTTTTGCAGATACCAGAAAAGGCACCATGAAAAGGGCACTGTACTTATAGTCATTAGATCTGATTCTGGCTCTTAGTAGCTATATGACCCTGGGTAAATAAAAACCTCTCTGGAACTCAGTTTTATCATAGGTAAAATGGGGAAAATATTTATATTACCTGCACCACAAGACTGTAAGCAAGTGTTTTATTTGTTGTTGTTGGTCATTGCACTTTATTTTTATGGGAATATTTTTTCCATTTTTTAAACATTTTTATTTAAAGTTTTGAGTTCCCAAATTCCTTCCCTCTCTCCCTTCCTCCCACCTCCTTTCTGAGATGGTAAGCAGTCAGATACAGGTTATACATGTACAGTTATGTAAAACATTTCCATATTAGTAATTTTGTAAAAGAAGACTCAAATAAAAGGAAAAACTGATAGAAAATGAAAATTTAGTATGCTTCAGTGTGTATTCAAAAGATATCAGTTCTTTCTCTGGAGGCAGATAATATGTTTCATCATTAGTCCTTTGGAATTGTCTTGGAACATCATATTGCTGAGAATAGCTAAGTCATTCATAATTCTTCATAGAACAATACTGCTGTTACTACGTATGATGTTTTCCTCATTCTGTTCTCTTCCCTACGCATCAGTTCATATAAGTCTTTCCAGGTTTTTCTGATATCATCCTACTTGCCATTTCTTACAGCATAATAATATTCCATTACAATCATATACTACAGTTGGTTTAGCTATTCTCCAGTTAATTGCCATCCCTTTGATTTCCAATTCTTAGCCACCACAAAAAGAACTGCCATAAATATTTTGTACAAATAGATCCTTTTCCCATTTTTTGGGATGTCCTTGTGATATAGGCATAGCAGTGCTATTGCTGGATCAAAGGGTATGCATGGTTTTATAGCCCTTTGGGTATAGTTCTAAATTGCTCTCCAGAATGGTTGGATCAGTTCAAAACTCCACCAACAATGCATTAGTGTCCCAGTTTTCTCATATCCTCACCAACATCCAACATTTTCCTTTTCTGTCATAATTAGCCAATCTGATAGGTGTGAGGTTGTACCTCAGAGTTATTTTTTTAATTTGCATTTCTCTAATCAATAGTAATTTAGAGCATTTTTTCATATAACTATAGATAGCTTTGATTTCTTTGTAAACTGCCTGTTCATATCCTTTGAGCACTTATCAATGGGGAATGACTTGTATTTTTTATAAATTTGACTCAGTTCTCTATATATTTGAGAAATGAGACCTTTATCAGAGATACTTATGAGCAAGTGTTTTTAGCAAAGCACTATCAAAATGTGAATCATATATTTAGGAACACAGGGTTTAGATCTGGAAGGATTTAGAAATAGAGCCAGATGAGCATTAGCTGCGTAAAATATACCTTAACCAACACTGACACGCACCTTTTACTACTGGTGGCCCATTCCTTTTAAATCTCTCATCAGGTTGAAATGGAAGTCTAGGTTCTGAATAGGCTCAGAGATTAAATTTTAGGCATTCCATTTCTTATTAACTTGCTTTCACCAGCTCAGCCTAAGCCAAGGAATATCTCTCCCTTTCGGGTTAGCTTTTCTTCCCTCAGTCATGAACTTCTTGCTTATTGCCTTGGATTAACTTCATAGTAAGTAATCGTTTGCTTTAATAGCAATTGCATAGAAACATAAACAGACAGATATTAAAGTAAAGCATAACTGGCTGCAATATGAATGAAGACAGTGCTGAAGTTGAATTTCTTTTACCTCCATCCCTCCTGAATGGTCAGAGGGGACAAACCAGAAGGAAAATGGTTAGATAAGTAGAGGTAGCTTCCTTAAGGTGGCTTTTAGGGGAGCAAGATGGAGAGGAGAAGTGGGCTGACCTTCAGTTACCTCACCAGAGTCGATTGGTTCAATAAGACTATTTTCTGTTTCAGTCTATTGGCATCCCTACCTGCCTCCATATATACTTAATGACAAGATAAGTTTATTTTAGTTGCCTTTTCCTGCTATCTCTTGCAGAGAAAAATCCTAGTCCTTCATGGTCTACTAGCTAGGTTCAGAGATTTCCTTCTCATCCCAACTTAACTGTGTGGCTTTTTTGTCTTCTGGCCAGATGGTTTCTTCTTGGAAAGGAATGTACCCCAGCATCTACCCCACCATATTTCTAAGACAAGCTAGAGAAGGGATTACTGAAAGAATCTCTCCCAACTCCTACACTTAAGGCCTTAGAAAGAAGTGAATTACTCAAGGTCATACAGATAATAAGTGTCAGAGTTGGGATCAGAACCAACATCTTCTGACCCAAAATCCAGTACTCTTTCCACTATACTACATGCATTATCATCCTAATTTGGAAGAATCATTATCAGTTATTGGCTTAAGTAGACAGAACTGGTTTAATAGTCACAGAATTGAAACAAAGCTCCCCCCCCAAAAAAAAAACAGCCTTTGTTTTCATAATTCAGACCTAGTCCTCTTTTTAAAAATATTTGGTTGCTTTGAATTATCTAGAAAATTGCATATTTCTTCACTTTACTCTCTGTGCCAAATTCAAGGGATAGCCCTTTCTTCTCATATGATTAACACCAGGATATTTTACAGAGAGAGCTTAAAAGCAAAGTAATTGAGCATATATGTCTTGTCTAAAACTGAGGAGGAGGACCAAGGCATTTGGGGGAGATTCTGAAGGGGTCTAGAGTGTGGAGACAATGGTCTGATAATCGCAGCAGATGCTTCATGAAAATATTCCATTTACCCAAGTGTTTGACCCACTGGAGGAGGTGGATTCTGTAGTGGGACAATCTGGCTCAAGTGCCCTATGCCAGTTGTCAGTGCCCAAAGTCATCAGTGATTTGGGAGCTTTCTGTAAGGTTTTGTTTAAGAAAAATATACTGGCAGTATGGGGTTAGTATTAAAATGAGATTTTTTCAGTGAGGCTGTTAATAAAAATTAATGGTGTTTACCATGTCTCTGGTATCTCATTGGGAAAAAATGAACATTTGGAAAGCTAAATATCCAAGATAGCCAGGGGGCTGCCATGTACTGGTCTGACCTCTTTCTTCCTTGGCTTTCTCCCTTGGCTTCTGAACTGGAACAGTTTGGTTGCTGCTGCCAGACATAGTTAGGAACTCAGCACACCTAGACAACGTTACAACTTAAAGCTACATCAGAAAATGCCATTTCAAACAACTATTGATGGACACAGGGTGATTTGGTGGTGATTAGCAGTGGGGTTAAGGGCAGTGGAGGAGGCAAATATGTGACAGGTCGAATCTTTCATTCCCTATAAAAACTCTTGGCTGAAATTAAAACATGTTTTTCCATCCCTCTGACCTGTTGTCAAATCAACAGTGATGGGCAATGCTTTGTTTTAGTGGTTGTCTATTTATGATTTTCTAATAAATAAAATATCAATTTAATTATAAAGTCTTCTGTTAATTGTCCTGAAGCCCTCTCCCTTATGATAGAGTCTAATATACCAATAAGAGGGGAGGAAAAAGACTCTTTATAAAGGAGCCACAGGATTCTGTAGGAAGAGCTCCACAGGAGCCTCTCTGTAAATTAGAGCCTTGACGGGTTGGGAGTGTGGGTGAGCTTGTGCAAATGTTATGTGGGAGATTTTCTTGATGGTGCCAGCAACCCTGGCATATCAATCAAGCTGAAGATTCTGAGGCTATTGCAACTGCCAAGTGTACAGAGGACTCAGTATTTCTCCTATTTCTTGTCACTTCTCATGGTTTCAGGCTGCTGTGTTGTTCTGGTCTCCCATCCTGCTGTCACTGTTGCTGTCACTGTCACTGCTTTGCCTCTTCTTTTAAGTCAGCTTGTAGTTTGGCTCTAAGACAAAGTAACAGACTCAAGTGCATTAAACCTGAAAGAAACATTCCTTCTAGAAGTAGTCCTGATGCCTGAATGGCCAGTGAGAAAGAAAGGTCTTACACCATGTAGTCTAGGAACTGGAAGGTAGGTAGCCCTTCCAAACTTTTTGCAGTCCTCTGAGCTCATCTTTTCTTCTTAAATCTCCAAGGTTACAGAATCTTAGGGCTTTCAGGAATCTTCAGCAGTGATAGGACGTGATAGAATGCAGCATGGATTTGTAGTCAGAAGACCTGGCTTTGAATTTTGTGACCTTTCTGGGTCCCAGTTTCCTAATATGTAAAAGGGGAGGGAGAGGTGGATTACATAACTTTTTAGGTCCCTTCTATCTCTAATTCTATGATTCTGCTATTTTTCTATTGCATTATGCTTTTTTCCCATTCAGTTTTTCTTACAGACAGTTTGCTGTAGTGGACAGAGAGCTGTCTTTAGAGTTGGTAAGGCTTAAGTTCAGGATCCACATCTAACAAAAATTAGCTGTGTAACCCAGGCCAAGACTTCAGGCAACTCTATGAGACTATAGATTGCAGAACTGTTGCCCATCTGCATTGGCAGGAAACCTCACCAGCTGTTCCCTGCACCAAAGGAATCACAGAGGTGGAAAAAAAGTTTATTTAGCACATTACTTCCGTCAATATTTAGGTGGGCACCTTGTTCAAAATATTCTCTTTAAAGACTTTTAAAGAATAACTTTCCCAACCTCTCTGGGCAACCCCCTCTGTAAGTAAACCTTTTTTTATGTCTAACAAATCCCTTGTGTACAGCTTAAACCACTTTCCTCTTATTTTGTCCTTAACTTCTGTACTTCAGAATACCCATGATTTTGTTGCTATGGTACTTCTTCTGTCAGCACAAATTGCAATATCTTTAGGTCTTTCTAGGTAGCTCCATGGGTTGCTGAAACTCCCCAAGTTATTACCTGCTGGCCAGTCTTGTGGTGATAAGCCTCTTTGAATCCAACTACCTTCTCGAGTGAGGCCAGCAAGTTTCTGCAAATCAGGGATTCTTAATCTGGTATCCATGAACTTTTAAAAAATATTTTTATTACTGTCTTTCTTTTACTTAGTCAAAAATTTTAATTTACAGAAATCTATTTTCTCTCCCTCCCACTCTCTTTTCCATTGGGGAAAAGAAAAACAAAATCCTTGTAATAAATATGCATAGTCAAGCAAAATAAATTTCCTCCATTAGCCATGTTCAAAATATTAATATCTCACTCTGCTTCCAGAATCTATCACCTTTCTGTCAAGAGATGGCTAGCATGCTTTTATCTACATTTCAATGAAACTAGTTTCCTTTAGAATCTTATGTCTTTTATTTTATGCTTTTAAAAATATTATTCTAAGAAAAGGTCCTAGTGTTGAGTCTCCTATCATTCAATGCCATGATCCTGGTGCAAAAGGAGGGCAAAAAATTCATATTTCCATCCTCCTTTCTGGTTGCTTCCCTTTCTCAACAGAGGTGGCCTTCCTCTTCTTCCCCTGTATTATCTTTCTCTACCCAACTAGCTTCACCTAAAATATAAAGAGCAAGGCATATGGGGAAGTTGTGTATGCAACCAAAGTGTGATTACTAGCTTCTCTTTAACCTTTCCAAGATTCTAGGTAGGTGCTACAATAATTTCTTCCTATATTTGTGTGAATATTAAAGTTATTCTGACATAAACCCATCTTGTCCAGGATCACACAGGTATTAAGTATCAAGTGTCTGAGGCTGGATTTGAACTCAGGTTCTCCTCACTCCAAAGCCAGAACTCTATCCACTGTGCCATCTAGCTGCCCCCTCTTTTTTTTTTCAAAATTCATTTTGTCCCCCTTTCCATCTTCAAACATGTCTAGGGGTCCTTAAATACCATCAGAAATTGATTCTGTGGTGCCTTCAGCCATGTCTTTTAGTACCCATTTAAATATATTTCCTTGTTTCCCTGTTGATATGTGGACATCAGGATGCATAGGCAGGGAAACTGTCCCACTGCTAAAGAAAACATCCTTTTCTTGTGGGGATTATTCCTTCAAAAGGAGACATTTCATATTTAGGCACCTCTGCTTATGGGTAAAAACTGTTGTATCATTGTTTGATTTAGAAAATTCCCTCACTTGTATTTTAATTATATGAAATGTAAATGGAGGTGATAACAGTTAAAAATACAGATGAAAGCCTCTTTATGGGAAACTTTTCCTGAAAGGGTCCACCTTGAGTCAGCAGCACAAGCTCTAAGCTGTTGTTAAATCACACATCTGACAGGGAAGCCAGTCTTCATAAGGGCACACTAGATCTGAGAAAGAATTTTTAAAATAAAGTGAAAATGCCATTCTTTAAAGGTTGGTCACAAATTATGGAGGACCTAATAGAAAATAATAGACTTCGAAGAAGTGTATCACCTACAGTGGCAATAGGACACAATTTTAGAAAGTGACATTGATAAAGTAAGAAAATAGTCCATTCTGGACTCTTGGGTAATTAAGAAACCCATTTATTGACACCTCAGTATTATATTTGGGCAGGTATTGCATTTTTACAAAATCTTGTAGTGACTCTAATACTATTATTTCAGTCATTCATAACATTCATTCTTTTTGGCAACTGAACCTACTCCCACAAATTCAATTACCTATCAATCCCATGTAAATGACCCTCAAGTGTATATTTTCAGATCTAACTTTTCCTCAGGTTTTTAGGGTCAAATCTCCAACTGACTACTAAACTTCACCATCTAGATGGCTTACAGGCACCTCATGCTCTGTATATCCAAAATTAAAATCATTTCCCTTGTTCCATATAAATGCACTCTTCCTTTCAGCTTTCCTATTTCTGTTCATGTTATCTCCATCCTCTTGGGTATCCAAGTGTGAAACAAGGGAAATATCTGTAAGAGATTCTTCCTTCTTTCACCCCTCACATCCAGTAGGTTTCCAAGTCCAGTCTATTCTCTTTTGGCAATGTCTCTCCTATTCGTCTTCTTTTCTTCAATCACACTACCACAATCCCAATTCAGTTCCTCCTTACCACTCTTCGGGACTACTATAATAGCCTCTAAATGGTCTCCCTACCTCCAGCCCCTTTTCTCCTTATCCCTGTTTTCAAGACTTTCCCCAATCTAGCTCCAACCTATCATTCCAACCCTATGTAATAATAAATCTCTTTACATACTTGACTTTCCCAGGCAAACTGTACTACACAATCTTCCCTCTCCTGTTCTGCCTTCTCAGGTCTCAGGAGTTTGATCTTTTCTATAAACCCAATCATTTTCAAAATGAAAATGATAGCAGACAGGCAAAAGAGGTACAAAAATAGACCACAGGTTTTCACAGTTAGATCATTGGTGATCTCTGAGTCAGTGGTTTCAGTGGAATAGAGATGATGAGAACCCACTCAATTATGTGCGTATATCTCTGCCTCCTCCCCCAATGCCTCAGTGATAAATTTCTTTAGTAGAGACTGTGGACATTTTTAATTTTCATAACTTCCTTGTCTAGCACAGCCCCTTGTACATAGCAAGTAGTTAATAAATGTTTCTTAAATTTTGTTGTTGAATTTATTCTGACTACATATCACATCTATTTGGCAGGCAGTTTGGTAAACTGAGGCTCAGAGAATCCTCCCAAGGTCATATAGCATAGCAGTGATGTGGGCAAAGGTCAAACTCATATTTCATGTGCCCCAGATTCATGTGCTCTCATTAGTTTATATACAGAATGTTCATGCTGAGTGAAGTAATTAACAACCTGTTGGTTGTAACAGCCCCTTAGATAAACACAGGAATGAATCTGAAAGCTACCAACAGGGATGTTTTCTCAATACAATTGCAAACTGTAAGTTGGGAGGCTTTGGTACTAACACAGCTCCATCTCTAACTCATCATGAAACCTGAGACAGGTCATGCTCATGATTTCTTTAGTACACTTTTCCTGTTAAAGGGGTATCATCATCTTTGCCCTAACACGGAGGTCCTAAGATTTACTTGTCCTGGTCCTGAGGATGATTTTTTTTTTTAAAAAGGGGTTTTCTGTGTGTCATTCATTATATTACATTAGATTATATTACATTCATTATATTTTCCTCTTAAATTTTTATCAGTATCTTTTGTTTTCAAATCAGCATCATTTCGTAACATATCCCTTCTCCTCTCCCACCAAGAGAGGCATATTTTATAAACAGAATAAAAAAAGAATGAAAAAAAGCTCTTCAGCATGACACATGTATCAAGTTTGACAGAAAATGTTATGTTCCCTACCAGTAGTCCCCCACCTCTGAGAAGAATGCAGGAAGGTGCAGGCATATCTCTTCTTCATGGACCACTTGTCCACTATAATTACACTGCATTCAATGTCAATCTCATTGTTGTCTTGCTGTTTACATTGTTGTAGCTGTATATATGTCTCTGCTAACTTCCCTTTTTATCAGAACTACATCTTCCCATGCATGCCTATATTTTCCAGATTCACCATTCCTTATGTGCAGCAGTATTCCACTACATTCATGCACCTCTGTTTATCCACTCCCTAATCTATGCACATCTACTTCGTTTTCAGTTCTTTGCTACTTAAAAAGTGCTGCTATAAATAATTTGCTGCCTATTTTGCCATCTATTTTCATTCAGTGTCCAGAAAGTTTTTTCTCTTTGAGAAAGAATTAGCCAGGTGAGGGTGAATTAGGAATAACAGAGAAAGAAAGAATGAAGGAAATGAAAATTTATTAAGCATCTAATATGTGCCAGGCACTTTTATCTCATTTGATCCTCATAATAACACTGGTAGGTGCTATCATTATCTTCATTTTGCAGTTGAGGAAACTGAGGCAGACAGAGGTTGCCCAGAGTTACATAGCTAGAGTCTGGGGCCACATTTGCACTTGGTTTTTCTTGACTCCAGGATTAGCACTCTATTCATTGCATCACCTGCATTTCAAGGCTTTAACACTTGTAAGAGAACATTCAAGTGATGGTAACTATGAATTTTGAATAGTCAAAGTCATAATCTTAAGAGATTCTATCACATTTGGAAGGAAAAGGAAAGAGCACCTAGGAAGGAAGGATATAGTTACTTATTGATGAATTCAGTGGAATATGTATCCAATTACATGCTAATCTGGGCAATATGAACTCTTTTATCTAGTTTATTTTTCCAGTGCATAATTAGGATAGGATAATTGCATTATCTTGAGGGGCCCTGTAATGTTCTAAAACAACACAATTGGATTACCATTCATAAATGATTACATCAAGATTACATCTCCATCAATAAAGATTTTTTTTTTAATTGGAACATTGTGAAAGACATATTCTATGATAATTGATTCATACTAGGCAGGAGGGCTCCACATGAATGAAAATTAAAGCACTCTTCTAAATTTTGGAATATTGTCTCATTGTTGTCATTATCTTTAATGAGATTATCTATCATTTCTATGATTTGTTCTTTGATTCAACAATTATTTAGGATCAAATTCTTTAGTCTCCTATTGATTTTAAGATTTTCCCCTAGTAATCCTTAGTATAATTTTTATTATATTGTTATAAGTACAGGACATATCTATATCTATATTTCTGCTTTTATGCATTTGTGAGGTTTTTATGTTCTAAGACATGATAAATTTTTGAAAAGATGGCACGCACAGCTGAAAATAGCAATTTTTTCCCCTGTATCTATTCAATAATCTCCAGATGTCTATCTTTTTAAATTTTTCTAATTTTTTTTCAGGGTCTTAGCTTCTTTCTCATTTATTTTTTGTCAGATATATCTAGAGCTTATAAGAATAAATTGGGTTCCTCCATTATTACAGTTTTATTGCCTATTTTTTCTTATAACTCAACTGATGATTTTTTACTTTAAATATTTAGTCATTTAATATAAATATATTAAACACTGAATTAAATTCATTGCCTGTAACCTTTCAGCAAAATGTAGTTTCCTCTTTATCTTTTAATTTAGCTGGGTTTTTGTTGCTGCCCTGTCTGAAATAATAATTGTTGTCCCTTTTTTTTATATTCAGTGGAAGCATAACAGATTTTGTTCTAGCCACTTATTTTCACTCTATGTAAGTACTTATGTTTCAAGTATGTTTATGTAAGCAAAATATTGCTGGATTTTGCTTTCTAATGCCTTCTGCTAACTTCTCTTCTATGTTACTGGTAAGTTCATTCCATTCACATTTGTAGTTATGGTAGTTGATTATTTGCCTCCACTATATTTTCTTATTACAGAGACCTGATGGATATAAGGTACAGAATAACATACATACACAGAATATGTGTATATATGCACACACACATATACACACACATACACCCTTTGATGGAATTTGTTTTGCTTGACTATACATATTAGGTATAAGAAATTTGTTTTTCTTTTCTTTGTTTTTCAATGGAGTGAGGCATAGGATAGAGAGAAATTAGGTTTCTGTTATTTTCTTTTAAAGAGAGAAGTAGAGGGTGCTTAAGATGTATAATGTTGCATGCACTTTCAGATGAGGTTATTGTATTATTGATTTTACTTAATTTCTCCTTTGTTACAGGGGAGCTCTCATGAAGTGGGAGTAATCTGTAAATGTTCATAATGTAAAAACAAAACACCTCAAAAAACCATTTAAAAAACGTTACTGTCCTGATACAAATGGTCATATCTCCATTTTTCCTATCACATAGGTCTTACTTTACCTGTCTCTAGGTGTGACAACAGTACTTACTTTCTTTAATAATTTCTAATCATTTCGATGAGACTAATATTCTACCAAAGACAAAGCTGCTTTACAGTAAAAGTTAGGCAGTAAATTGTGTGTCAGCCTTCTGGTCAGCATTGAGAAGGGCCAACTTATCCTGAATAAGACTGGATAAGGCCCAAAAGTGATTACCTTCCTCAAAGGAAATGAAATTTTCATTTGAATTTAAATACTTTTAGTTAGCATTTGTTAAGCACCTGTTACATGTAAAGTGCTGTGCTTTACATGCTATTGTTGGAGATACAGTGCAAAAAAAAATGTAGTACCTGCTTTTGGAGTTCATTTCCTCAATCAGTCAACCAATATTTATTAAGTACTTGCTATCTGCCAGGCTCTGTACAAAGTGCTGGAAATATAAAAAGAAGCAAAAGACAGTCCCTGCCCTCAAGGAGCTTATAGTCTAATATGGGAGACAACATGTAAATAAATATATACAGAACAAGCTACATGCAGGATAGATACAGAAAAATTAAGAGAAAGAAGGCACTGGAAATAGAGGGGTTAGAGAAGACTTCTTGCCCACATCTGGGTAGAACAGAAAGATGTTATTTATAGTTGTGGTCTTCAAATGGAGTAATTGTATTTGCTGCTGTTAGATATGGGCCGTGTCTTTTATTCTCCTATATTATTATCCATATTGATCAATTTGGTGTTTTGAATTGAAGGAAACTTCATTACCTTAAACTTGAATGGTTATGAATCTCTTAGCTACTTGCCTTTCTGTTGTCAACCTCTTCCCAGTCTATTCTAAACATTATTACCTGATTAATCTTCTGAAACCAATGTGTCATGTTACTTTTACCAATGAAAAATCCATCTCTTCTACAAAACCTTCTCTGACTACTCTGGTGGTGGTAGTTAGGTGGTGCGTAGAGCACTGAACCTGGAGTCAGGAAGACTTGAGTTCAAATCTGGCCTCAGACACTTACTAGCCGTGTGACCCTGGGCAAGCCATTTAACCTCTCCCTCAGTTTTCTCAATACTGAAATAGGGATTATCATATTACCTTCCTCTGAAGATTGTTATGAGGATAGAAGGACTTAGTATTCATAAAGCACTTTGTAAACCTTAAGGCTCTATGTAAATGGTAGTTATTATTATTGTCATTATTCAATTTACAAGGATTTCTCTTGCCTTTGATCACCTATAGTACTTACTTTTTACATTACACATTTGATACTAAATTGTCATGTGCCATCTTCCGTGATGAAGGGGGTCTTTAGAAGTCATCAAGTCCAATGCCCTTATTTTATAAATAAAGACAGTAAGGCAGAATGCTTTTACAACATCACAGAGGTACGAAGTCAGGTTTAGAACTCAAGTCCTCTGACTACAAAACCAATGTTCTATCCATTATACCTCATTCTTAGAATCATCATTTGCCTTCAAAGCACAGGTCAAACATTACCTCCTATAAGAGGCATTTCCTAACCCCAAATTCAAACAGTCACTTAACAAACATTTATTAAGCACCTACCATGTACCAGGCATTGTGCTAAGTGCTGGGGATACCAAAAAGAGGTAAAAGATAGTCCCCTCCCTTCAAGGAGCATACAGTCCAATGCAGGAGCTAACAATCTATTTTGTATAGACTTGTATGTGTGCATGTTGCTTCCCTTTGTAGAATATTAGCTCCCTGAGGGCAAGGACTTTTTCAGTTTTGTTTTTGTATTACCACCACTTTCCACAATGCCTGGAATATAGCAAGCATTTAATAAATACTTGTTTGTTGATTACATTATTACTTAAATCTTGTATTTTTATTTATCCTTTCATGTGTCTGGATCATTCCCCTGTACGAAATTGTAAACTCCCTGGAGGCAAGGAAAGTGTGTTACTCTTCTTTGTCTCCCCACAGCAAACATCCCAATGATACTACATGGATTAACTTTGAGACTTAGAGAATCTATGTAACACTGCTGTGAGTGCTGCCTCAGCCAATGCTGACTGCAAACTGCTCAATAACTTAAAATAGACTTTGCAAGTCACCGTGGCCTAAAATGCCATCTTCTTGCAGCCAATCTGGTGATGATGAGCTTTTCTGGACCCAGCTGGAAGGATCCTCAGATGACTCTGGAAGTCTTTCTAGCTCAATAGAACCAGCCAGAGTTTGAGCTCCACCGACAGAGCCTTTGAGAAGCCAGAGTCATCTTCTAATACTTTTACCTGCATGACCTTAGGCAAGTCACTGAAACTCATTTGGCCTCAATTTCTTCATCTGTAAAATGAGAGGGTTGGATTAGGTAGGTTTTGAGATCTCTTACACTTCTGGATCTATGAGTCTATGAAATTCCACACCCTGATGAGGCATCAAGTAACACTTTAGCAGAGGTGTGAAATAGATTTTTGTTGAATGAACAAAAGGATCCTGGTGATCCCTGGCAGACAACTTGGCACAGTTTACCAGGAAAGACTGTGTCCGTCTTGGAAGACATGTCAGCTAATTTGGCCTATTTTCCCCGAAAGCAGGCGATTAGAAATGCCTTATAGAGCTACAGTATATTAATCACAAATCACAACTCCCTCTGTAAAATAAAACAGCTTAAAATTGCTCTAAAATATGTGTTTAAGAAAAGTTCCTCAATGCAACCAAGCGACTTAGCTTGGGAAAAATAATAGTGGAATTTGAACTATACATCAATAATAGTGTACTATTATTACAAGTCACTGTCAAATATAGTTATTTATCATCTATTAGAGTGACTGTTAGCTTATCACTCCCAAGTGCTGTGTGTGTCTCATATACTTTCTCATCTGGTGAAAGAAGAGTTTGCAAGTTGGATGAAATGTGCATTAGAATGACAATGTATCAAGGACCTGCAGCCCATCCATATAACTTAGAGTTTTAGAGAATTGTCTGAGGTTCTGAGTCTTTAAGGGACTTGCCTGAGGTCGTAACTAGCAGGTGTAAGAAGTAGGATTTGAACCTCTGTCTTCTTAACTTCATCATCAAATCCAGGACAGTATTCACTACACCATGTTGCCTTTTATATTTTATTTTTATATTATATATAATACATTATATTCAAATAAAAATGTGAATATTTTCTTATGAAATAATTGTTATCAGAACTTATTAAATTATTAGTCTTTTATTATACTTGCCTTTCCATAAGGTACAAAACCACATCTGTCTCTGTCCTCAAAGGGGGGAATCTGTTCTCTTTATACAACAGTTTATTCAATTTTACAGAAAAATCTTCCCAACAGGAAATGTTTGTTTGTTATTTTTGTTGTTCATCTTTCCTTTTCAAAGAGGATCAGTGAAATCATGGGGTGATGTCTTGACTTTTGAGTGAATTGGATTTAAGTGAGGCAGAGTTGCACAAAGTTTCAGTCTCACTCTCTCTTTCAGAGTCATCAAAGTCCAGGGATAAGACAAAAGTCAAGTCAGACTGGCAGTGGCCTGGGATGCAGTGGATGACCTTGGCATCTTAAATGTATGAGCAAGCTCTAAGTGCTCCATGGCACCTGCTTCAACCCCCTTCATGACCATTGAAATTGATCTCATCTGCCCATTCCACCAGGGGAAGTGTTGGGAGTAGACACCTGTCTAATTCACCAGTGGGTTTGAGGACTGTCAATTACCCTCAATGGTTTAGCCCATCTGCCAATACAGTTTACTGGGGTGTGGCCACTCTGCATGCTACATCTTGAAGCCACAAGTGAGAGTTGGGTAAAGGTGGACACCAAAGGTGAAGAAGCAGCCCTGAAAATGGCTCAGCAAGCCCTCACACCAGAGGTTCTAGTCCTTCCTGAACACCCCAGATACATCCAACATGATATAAGGTAAGTGGCAAATAACCATTACGTATATTTCAAGTGTGAAAAATGGACACTCAGAAAAGATTCGGAAGTATTTGGCCAAGTTTTGTCAGCATGTCAAAGGAAAAAAAGTGCACTTTTTGGTGAATACCACAAACTGGCCATATCTCTTTAAGACTGTAGTAGCTGTAGTGTTCATAGTACATTTACAGATCTAAGAACTCTAAAAGGTAGTATTCATTTTGTTAAGTTTTTTCAACTGTATTATTAATTTATTTTGATTTATTAACAATAATTTCCATAAGCTTTTTAGTTTTAAATTTTTCTCCCCCTCCTCCCCTCTCCTTCCCTCCCCAAGACAACTCAAAATCTGATATAGGCTATACATATACATTCCTATTAAACATATTTTCACATTAGTGATATTGTAAGGAAAAATTAGAACCAATAGGAGGAACCACCAGAAAGAGGAAACAAAACACAACAGAAGAAAAAAATAGCAAATAGTAAGCTTTGATCTGCATTCAAACTCCACAGTTCTTTCTTTGGATGTGGATAGCATTTTCCATCATGAGACCTTTGGCAATATCTTAGATCCTTGCATTGCTGAGAAAGGCTAAGTCTATCAAATATAGTCATTGTACAATAATTGTTACTGTGTACAATGTTCTCCTGGTTCTGCTCACTTCACTCGGCATCAGAGCATACAAGTCTTTCTAGGTTTTTCTGAAGTCCACCTGCTCATCATTTCTTATAGCACAGTAGTATTCCATTACATTCATATGCCACAATTTGTTTAGACATTCCCCATTTGATGGGCATTCCTCCAATTTCCAATTCTTGGCCACCACAAAAAGAGCTGCTATAAATATTTTTGTACATGTGGGTCCTTTCCCATTTGTATGATCTCTTTGGGATATAGCCCTAGAAGTGCCACTGCTGGGTCAAAGGGTTTGCACATTTTTTATAGCCCTTTGAGCACAGTTCCAAATTGCTTTCCAAAATGGTTGGATCAGTTTATAACTCCACCAACAATGCATTAGTGTTCCAATTTTCCCACATCTTCTCTAACATTTATCATTTTCCTGTTTTGTCATGTTGGCCAATCTGATAAGTGTGATGTAGTACTTTAGAATTGTTTTGATTTGCATTTCTCTAATCAATAGTGTTTTAGAGCATTTTTTTTCATATGACTATAGATGGCTTTAATTTCTTCATTTGAGAATTGCCTGTTCATATCCTTTGGCTGTTATCTACTGGGGAATGACTTGTATTCTTATAAATTTGACTTAATTATCTAATTATTTTAGAAATGAGGCCCTTATCAGGGACACTGGTTGTAAAAATTCTGTTTTCCTTCTAATCTTGGTTGCATTGGCTTTGTTTGTGTAAAAACCTTTCAATTTAATATAATCAAAATTATCCATTTTGCATTTCATAATGT
This sequence comes from Phascolarctos cinereus, assembly GCF_003287225.1. Taxonomy (NCBI): domain Eukaryota; kingdom Metazoa; phylum Chordata; class Mammalia; order Diprotodontia; family Phascolarctidae; genus Phascolarctos; species Phascolarctos cinereus. The sequence goes on from NW_027555847.1 coordinate 402,871,752, forward strand.
TCTCTGTCTCCTGTTTGGTCATGAATACTTCTGTTCTTTATAAATCTTATAGGTAAACTATTCCTTGCTCTCCCAGTTTGCTTATAGTACCAGCCTTTACATCTAAATCATGAACCCATTTTGACTTTATTTTGGTATATGGTGTGAGATTTTGGTCTATGCCTAGTTTCTGCCATAGTCTTTTCCAGTTTTCCCAGCAGTTTTTGTCAAATAGTTAGTTCTTATCCCAGAAGCTTGGGTCTTTGGGTTTATGTAGTAGTAGGTTACTATAGTCATTGGGTAGTATTCTCTTGTGCCGACATCTCCTCCTCCCCCCTTGCTTCGTATGATGAAGTGGCCTTACTGCTTACCAGTGCTAACCCCTCTATTTAGTCAAGCAATGCCAATCTATCCCATCTCCTCCAACAGATTCCCTTCTCTATCATCCCCACTCTTCCCTTGTTTTCAGTCTCTACCTCTCTAATGGCTCATTCCCCATTCCCTGCAAACATGCCTATGTCTCCTCTGTTTTGGAAAAACCCTCACTTGATCCTTCTATCCCTGCTGTCATCCTGTACCTCTTCTGAACTTTGTAACTAAAGTACTTAAAACATCCACCTATAATAGGTGCCTCCGCTTTCTCTCCTCTCATTCTTCTTACAATCTGGCCTCTAACTCTGTTATTCCACTGAAACTACTCTCTCCAAAGTGACTAGTCACCTCTTATTTACCAAATCCACTGGCCTTTTCTCAACTTTCATCCTCCTTGACCTCTCCACAGCCTTTGATACTGTCAACCAATCTCATTCTTGATTCTCTCTTCTCTCTAGGTTGTAGGGACACCAGTCTCTACTGGTTTTCCTCCTACCTATCTGATCACTCCTTCTTGGCCTCATTTGCTGGATCCTCCTTTAGATCATGTCTGTAGGCATCTCTCATGTTTCTGTCCTGGGCCCTCATCTTTTCTCCCTTTGTGGTACTTCACTTGGTGATCTTATCAGCTCTCCTGGATTTAATTGCTGTCTTTAGGCTAATGATTCCCAAACCTATCTTCGGTTTCCTATCCTCTCTGTTAACCTCCAATCTTGCATCTCCAACTGCCTTTCAAAGACCTCAAACTGGATATCGAGTAGGCATCTTAAACTCAACATATCCAAAACCAGATCGAATTATCTTTCCTCCTAAACCTTTCCTCTTTCCTCCCTTCTCTATTACTGTAGAAAGCAACACCACCCAGTCTCTCAGACTCGCAAGTTAGGAGTCAACTTGGATTTCTCACTGTCTCTCACCCTCCATATATGTACTGTTGTCAAGGTCTATTGATTTCACCTTTCCAAATTCTCTCAAATACAAACCCTTCTCTCCTCTGGTCACCACTCTAGTGCAGGTCCTCATTACCTGTCACCTGGACTACTGCAATAACATGCTGATGGGTCTGCCTGCCCCAAATCTCCTCTCTATTCAGCCACTAAAGTGATTTTCCTAAAGTACAGGTCTGATAATGTCACACACCTTCCAGTCCCTGCCCCACACACCTCACTAAACTCCAGTGGCTCCCTATTGCCTCCAGGAGCAAATACAGAATTCTTTGTTTGGAATTTAAGGCCTTTCATAATCAAACCCCCTCCTACCTTTCCAGTCTTCTTAAACCATACTCCCTGACATGGACTGTTTCATCCAGTGACACTGGACTCTTATCTATGCTACAAACAAGGTACCTCATCTCTCAGCTCCAAGAATTTTCTCTGGTTGTCCCCTATACCAGGGATGTTTTCCCTTTTCTCCTCTGACTATTGACCTCCCTGGCTTCTTTTAAGTCCAACTAAAGTCCCAACCTTTCCCAATCCCTCTTAATTCTAGTGCCTTTCCTCTTTTAATTATTTCCTTTTTATCCTTTACAATCCATTAGATTGTAAAGTCTTTGAGGTCAGGGACTGTGTTTTGCCTCCTTTTGTATCTCAGCACAATACAGTCTCTGTTACATTTTAGACAATTCATATTTACGACTGATTGATCATTAGATTATTTGCTTAAAGAAGAGAGCTAAACCCATGGGAAATGATAATCCTACCAAAAAGAAAATATATTGGGAGGAGAGGCAGGACTAGGACATAACAATAGGCGTTCCAACATTGGGGATTGTGATGTGAATAGTGAGCCATCCAAGAATAATCAAGGAGTTGTTGGATAATTATGAGGAGAAGCAGGAGGGAATAGTGTCATTATCTAGAATGAGAAGGTGGGTAACAGGGTCAAATATAGCAGATAAGTTAAAAAGGATTAGGGCTGATAAAATATCATTATTATTTGTCAGTTTAGAGATCTGTGTTAATTTGGGGGAACATCTATTTCAATTAAGTGATGAGGTTGGAAACCATATTGCAGAGGGTTGAGGAGTAAGAGGACAGATAGGTAAAGCAATGAATGTAACAGCTTTTTCCAGGAGTTTGGCTATGAAAAGGAGGCTATCTATACATTGATCGTTTGGGAGGATGAAAGATCTTAGCGAGGTTTTCCCTTGGAAAAATGACATTAATAGATGTTGAATGAGTAGATGGACTGAACAACCTTCATAGTTTTACAGGGTTCAGTTATAATGAGTACACAAATGTTATTTCAAAATGACAGTCTCTGGGGCCACTTTATAAAATAATAAGTAACTTTAATGTAGTACTTTAATGTTTGAAAAGTGATTTGCACACATTACCTCATTTGATCCTCTCAACAATACTACAGAGTACTATTATTTGCCCCATTATATATATATGAGATAACTGAGATTCACAGAAGTTAAACAACTAGCCCAGAATTATACAACTAGAGAATATTCAAACATAGGTCTTTCTTCTCGAAATCCTGTGTTCAATCCACTATGCCAGGAATGAGACATGTCTTTATTCTTAAAATACCAGTCACTGCCACTTGCCAAAAACAGGTATCTCCTGTGGGACACTGGCTAGATATTTAGGTCACATATTTTTTTCCTGTATCTATTTCAAATTGATCTCCACAGCCCTCTCCATTTTAGACATCATAAAATACGGACATTTTAAGAATCATAAACACTACAGATGGAAGGAACCTTAGAGATTACCCATCTCCCCTCTCATTTTACAGCTGATGAAACTGAAGCCTAGAGACCCCAAACAACTTACTCAAGGTCACACAGCTAGTCGATCTCTTTAAAACTTTGGAGATTTTGTAGTAAGTGATTTTATTCCATGACTGTTGCCTTACTATTAGGAAAATCAAGTGTTTTAACATGTCACTTGTAGATTCAAACAGTCTTCTTCCAGTCCACTTCAAATCACCGCTCTTCATCTGTTCCTCACATAATTGTCTAAATTCTTAACGTGACCTCACTGAGAACTGGGTCTTTTAATTATAAATGTCTTAAGAGAAAAGGAAGAGAAATGTGTTTGGATGAACTTTGAGGATTATAACTATTTATGTAGTATAATTTACATTTTATTTCAGGAATACAGTAGCAAATTAAGCTGTCTTCATTATCAGATTCTTGCAGAAAGACACAAGGTAGTGACTTATTCACTTGTGTTGCATGAGTTACTTTAAGAATAATTAGAATACTGAAGTGTTTGCTAATAATATGTTAGACTGAGCAATGCCTGCCTCTTCAAAGAATTATTGTGCCAGTAAAATAATTATTTTTAAAAAATAGAATTGAATCCATTCTTAACCCATTTTGGGTACTAAATTTTCAAGAATAAGCCAATTAATAACAACTCTTACAAATTTAATATTTTGGGATCTATTTTGCTTGAAAATTTATATGAAAATTTGTATTTCCCAACATTTTGTATTTGCACAGTCCCCAAGTACAAAAGTAACATAATTTTCTTTAAGGCACCTGCCTTGTCAACAAGATTTTGTTACTGAAATGATAACTTGTCCTTTGCATTCTCATAGCTAAAGATTCATGCAATTCAATTCAATTTAATTCAATAGACACTAAGTGCCTACTATATGTAGAAGTCACTGGGGATAAAAGATTAAAAAATTTAAAAAACATAGAGACCTAACCTGAAGGAGTTTATATCTTATCAGATTCTTTTAATTTTTATCCATCTGTGAATATATGCATGTACATTTGTATGTATGTATGATATGCTACATATATGTATATGCATCTATATCTGACTGTCTATCTATCTAGGAGGGAGAGGAGAACCCACTATGTGTGAGGCACTGTATTAGGTGCTATAGGAGGGAATACAGATCACATGGAGTAGCTAACCAGATACCATTAGCCTGAGGCCACAATGGCTGGTAACCATTGCCAATCCCTGTCTTTTCCTGACCTAGACTCATTGCTCTGGGATTTCCTGTCTCCTTATTAGAGGAACTAGGCTTTCAATGTTTCCATTTCATCTCAGATTCCCAAGGAAAAGTTCTATTTTGGGGTTTAGTCTAAGAGTTGTTTTTTTTTTCCCCCAGCAAGGGGACAGGGAGGAAAATAAGGTACCCAGAGTACAAACATAAATCAGGTATAGAACAAACAGTTTTATTGCCACACAGAAAAGGTATATTAAGAATTATAGAATGATTGTCATCAGTTGGGAGGCTAGTATTCAAACCTTGTTGAATAACAGGGCTGCTCATTAGCTATTTTATACTTTAGATCCATTGACTACTGCCTGATTAATGACAGAGGGGATCTTTTTTTTCTTGGGCTCCTTCTCTCTGTAATAGACTTTCTCTCTTTGCCATGTGCTGCTGCCTCTGCTGTTATTTCATTATTTCCACCAAAACTGCTCTAGTAACTCATACCTCCTTGCTCAGGCACTTCAACAAGGGACAAAGACCAGCTGTCTTTCAAGATCCAACAAGGCCTTGCCCTCAAAGAAAGAAGAGATGGCTCACATAGGAGATGGCTCTATCCCAGACACAGTCATACCTAGTAGACCAAGAATTCATAGCTTATGGCCTGGAAAGGGGAAGGGCATCCTCCCCACCAACTCCCTGGTGCTCAGAGAACCATCAGTTACTACAAGATCAACAAGAGGAGGGGCATGAGGGGTGAAGACTACTCCTTTGATATATCCACAAAGTTCCAGCCTGTTGAAAGTGTCCTAGTTACCCACAGGAAAGAGTCAGATAGTATATGTATCTGTGCTGAAGTGGGGGGAAAGGGAAAGAATCACTAGGTCAGGAGAGTGCTATATGTAATTGAAAGAGATGTAGCTTTTACCCTAAAATAGTTTAGAGTCAATAAACTCATAAAGGATTAAAAGCCTATACAGTTTATATCCTTTGACATAATATGAAAATTCATATATGTTGAAAGAATGATTGAATGTATGCTTTAGAATCCTTTCTAAACTTACAGATCACTACATATCATTTTTCTTGTGTCATTTGCCTAGAATTTAATTGGTTGGAAAGCAAGTTCTATATTATGGATAGTCCCATATAAAAAGACATGTGTAATTAAGTGCAGAGTCCTGGCTCGAGTGTCAAGAATTAATAAAACCCACATTTATGGAGAGTTTTAAGGTTTGCCAAGTGCTTTCCTCACAACAACTGTGTGAAGTATGAAAGTCCAAGAAATTACAAGTATCATTTCCCTGTTAATAATGAAGAAGCTGAGTTTCTGAAAGGTTAAGTTACTTGACTACTCAGCTAGAGGCAAAAGTCAAACCGGGTCTCCTGACTGCCAATTCAGGGCTCTATACATAACACTAACCTAGCTTGGGTTCTGGTTGTTGATTTGAGACCAAATGCCAATTCCCTTTATCACTACAGGTGAACTACACTCTCTTTTGCCCTATGTTTTCTTACCTGTAAAAATGAAGGCTACAAAGTACAAACATGTCTAGATGATGTCTAAGGCTTCTTCTAGCCCTAAACTTCCATAATGACATATTTTTTCAATTCTACAAAACCTATTTGCCCATAGTTTCTTGGAAGTCAAATTTCACAGGGTCTATAATTAAATAGGCTTTAATTGAATCCAACTCACCAAGGGCCACTTTTTATCTTACTGAATAAAATACTTTAAAAACTATAAGGGAGTTGTGATGTGTCAGTGGCACAATGTGTGTGTGGGTGCTTTGTTCCAAGAGAATGACAGAAAGTGGGAGGAAGGGATGGATTTATGCTGTTGCTGAGCTTCTCTGTGAAACTTCTTTATCCCCCCAAGTTTGGGTTAATGGGGCAACATTACTTTAACTCACAGTGTGTGAAGGCTCTTAAAAGCAAGAAGGACTAGAAAGCATTGTCATTGTTAAATGAAGCTTGGGCTTGGTAGGAAGTGGATGGAAGATTAAGTTACACTGATAAAATATCTGAACAGTGGTTTTTTTTCTTACAGACTTTTTATGTTATGAGCTAAAAGGTTTTGAGAAAACATGAGCAAATTATGCCATTGCATGGTGACATATTCACCTTGAATATAAATGCACCAGTGGAGAAAGGGTAAAGCAGAAACTGAACCCAGACAATACAAAGGCAAGCCTAGAATGGTTGTTGCCAGTAGACGAACTCTAGAAATTCATATTTCAGAAAGATGAAGATCGTAGTGTTAAATTATAGAATTGTGTTTTTAATTAGTCACATTGAAAAACTAATTTTCATTTAAAAATTTATAACACTGGAAAAATATAAGGCAATGCTATTAAAACTACATAGAAAGGAAATACAGTCTACTCCTTGCTTTGTGAATTATCCAATCATGAATTTTAAATTTTAAAATGACTTTGCTCTTCCTTCCTAGCGAGCATATATTCAGGGGATACAAATAAATTACAACATAACTGGAAAGCAAATCTATTTGGGAAGCAAAAAAGCTAGTGATTTACAAACAAAGACATTGTTCAGGATTTCACATCACTTGCTACCTTCATCTGTGTGGATAATTGAAAGTATGATTTTTTAAAAATGTTTACATATTGCTCAACACTTTACTAATATTTTTGTTGGCAGTGTTTATTTCTTGGGACTGATGTTGACGGAAGTGATGGATTATATGACAATAGTAATATTACTTCGTGTGCAGCGGATAGACTGCTGGACATGTAGGGTGTCAGGAAGAACTGTATTCAAATCTAGCCTCAGATACTTGCATGGCTCCTAGGCTACTTATTCACTTCAACCTCATTTTTCTTAACTGTAAAATGAGGATAAAAATAGCACCTACTTCCCAGGGTTGTGAGGATAAAATGATACAATATTTATAAATTTCTATGAAAACTTTAAAGAGCTATATAAATTCTGATTGTCATCATCATCATCATCATCATCATCATCATCATCATCACCATCATCATCATAATGATTATAATTCCTGTAACTAAGCAAGAAGAAAGATTGCTAGGTAAGGTATAGATCAGTCTTTCTAAAAGTGTGTTCTGTGACCACTTGTTTGGCTCTTCATTATATTATTAAGAGACATGGGGGATTCTACCTCCATTCTAATTAAAGTAATAACCCTGAAAGGTCCAGAAATGTGGGTTAAATCAATCAATCAAAGGTGTAACCTAGATGTGAACAAATCTTTAATTAATTTAGATGGAGTGAAGGTCTTTAATCATTTGATGAAGTCAGACAGGACATAGCTTATGAAAGGCTGAACTTGAGGACCTAAAGGGCTACATGTGGTCCCCAGGCCGCAGGTTCTCCACCCCTGCCCTGAGCCAATGTAGAATATAAATCAGTTTGAAATTGACCATTTCATCAGCAATAATGTCAGTGGTGACTAAGCCAGTGATGAAGGACTTTTAAGAGGGAACTGCCCTTTTCTGGGGTCTGGGGATAGGGAGTAGAGGAGAGATTTTCTTTTCTCTTCCTCCCAATCTCCATTTTAACTGTTTTCTTTATGTGTTTAAAAAAAATAGAATGGGAGGTTCATGAAGATTGACTTAAGATTTGGAAAGGCTTAGCATACACAGACCAAGTGAAGACCTTGTAAACTTTTAAATATCAAAAGCCCTGGAGCCCCCTTCAGCATCAAGGGCAGTGTTTATGGAATAATTTATACACTGGGAAGTTAAGACACACTAAGGAGATTAGACACATGAAAAGCAGCTTGAGGACTCTAAAAGAGCATTTACCTTTGAAGTTTGGCAGAGAGCTACACCTAAGGTATGATGCAGTCTCCAAGGAGACGCTGTGCTTGACAAACCAGTGAATATTCTCTGAGAAGCTCCTTTTGGTTTAGCCAAGGCACTACTTCCACTATTTGGCAATAGCATCTCACTAGTATCTCATTAAGATTACTTTCACCTTTTTTTTGCTCCTTCTGAAAAAGTTTATTTTGGAGCAGTAAGTTAGATTAACACCCCACAGAAGATGGTACACAAAACCTCGGACTTGTCAAGGTGCTCCATAGACCAAAATAATCTGACTATCATTTATATAGAGCATGGCAACAAACACACATTGCAGTAGCATAATGAATTGCGTTGACAGGTCTCTCTTGTTGCCTAGAATGTTGAACTGGAATGTACTGTAAGCCTTTCCAGATCTTAAGTTAATCTTTGAGAACCTCCCATTCTATTTTTTTGGGGTAAACAAATAAGGAAAATAGTTAAAATTAAGAATTAAAGACTAATTATATACAGATGGCATGCTATTCCCATCCATTTTATCAAGAGATTAGGGCAACTGATTAATTTTTTAATTCGTTGACTTCCAACCTTATGCTTTTCTCATTAAATCAGAAGAAGAGAGAACAGTGTTCCAGTTGTTTGTGGTTAACCTAAAGAGTCCAGCCTAGGGCCAGCATGTCTAAGGTTTCTAATAAGGTTATTTTTCCCAATGTTTTCATTAAAGAGGTCTGGTTGAGGAACAGTAGTTCATAATATTATTCACCATGGAAATCTGAAGTTTCATAATAATAATAGATGACACATTGTAAAAGAGCAGGAAGGTGACTTCCCAAGTGCTAAATATTTGGGGTCTTCAGAAATCCAAGAAATATTATCTTTTTCCCATGTAAGGGCAGCTCCAAATTTTCCCCACAGATCTTCACTGATAGCATTTCCTTGCTCCCCATTTAAACACAAGTATGCTCAATGGCATGTCTTAACCTTTAAGTTCAATTTATTTAAAGTTCATGTTTTTATTCAACAACACATTCACTTCAACAGATATTTATTAAATACCTGTCATGGAAAGAGTACTGTGCTACACACTAATGAAGATGAAAAATGAAGACGTGATCTTTACTCTCATTGGGCATATGATGACATTTGATCAAAGCAAGAGCAGGGAGATATATGCACAGTGGAAAGAGGACCTGAATTCATATCCCAGCTCTTCTACTTACTATATGTGACTCTGAGCAAGTCGTTTAGGTTCTCTGAGCTTCAGTTTCTTCATCTATAAAATGAGGAAGCTGAACTAGATGGCCTCTGAGGTCTCTTCCAGTTCTATTATGCAATGAATTATATCACACAAAAAACCAAATGTGTTTCAACAGAAAACATAAAGCAGTTCAAAGGAACATATGATAAATGCCTCACTGTGTGAGACTTCCACTGTGTGGAATCATCTTAGGATGTCCAGGGAATAGGGGAAGTGTGATCAAGCTAGAGAGGTAAGCTGGTGTCAGATGGTGGAACTGCTCCACTTTTTCCTTGACCACTATAAGCCATAGCCATGTTTTCTTTCTCTCTTACCTTTTCCAAATATCATGAATTATTGAGAAAGATCATGATAAAGCTCCTGGCATTTTCTGTAGTGTCAGATTAATGACATTACCTTCAAAGCTTTTAGGAAGAGAATCAGAAAAGACAAATGGAGTCATCATTGGACATCTCTGTAGAACCTGCAAAATATGGGGTTTCTGTTGGAAGATTAATTCTTTTAATCCAGGAAAATTATCAGGCAGCATTGCTTTGATTAATCAGGCCTGTTGTCTCTTAAATTATTTTTAACTTATACTCTAGAAACTAGGAGTGAGGGTTTGTTTGTTGTTATTGTTATTTTTAAACAGAAAGGGATCTAAAGGAATTTGCTTTGTTATCAAATTTTCAAGTCAGCAACGAGGCCAGATGGGATCATTTTACAGGCTTGAGGTAAAATATTCATTACTTTATGGCCTATGTTCTTTTATCCAGAGACTTTTCTCCAAGAGCATGGACAAAATAATGAATACATGTTACATTATGGATTTTTCATGACCTCGAAGTTGGGAGAAATTGGATTTGAATACTGTCTCTGACAATTACTATCTGTGTGAAAGGAGACAGACCACTTATTCTCTAAGTCTTGGTTTCTTTATCTGTACCATAGAGATAACATCACTTATCTCACCAAGTTGTTGTGAGCCTCTAACAAGTGAATATATAAAGAGTGAAAGTGCTACATTAATGGTTGATATTTTTCCTACTTATTTGAATGAATGAATAAGCCATTTGTCAAGCCCTTACTATGGGCAAAGCAATGTGCTAAGCTCTGGGCAGAAAAATGGGAAAGTAAGGCAGTCCCTGATCTCCAGGAGCTTCCATTCTAATGGGGGAAGAGGACACAAAAGGAAGGTTTCACAAATGAGATGGAAAAGTGCCATAGCCCTTAGGAGGCAGTGGCAAAGCAGATAGTATTGCCTCTTCTTTAATGTCATTTCCTTTGATACAATCATATTACTTTCTGACACCGCATTATCTGACAGTGACAAGGACTTCAGTGGCAGGAACTTTCTCTTCTGTCTCTTTGGTAGCTATGTCCACTTCAGGAGCAGTTGCCAGGCTGCATCTCCACAGGGGCTGTTTCTCAGGATGATGAATGCTGTTCTTGAGGCTCAGAGAACCTAATGCTCTTGCTGTCAGGGTCCTGTGGCAGTTCCCATCAAATTTGAGGGGTTGATAGTCCAGGTGATGGGGTAGTGGTCTGACTTGTGTTACATGCTGTCTTTTTTCTCTCTTTCCAGGTGCCTTGCAGCCAGGTAGGTTGGTTTACTTGATCCGTGTGTGGAAGTTGATGGGAATGGTTTGCCACTTTCTCCCCAGGAGTTGCTTCCTGGGATGACTGTGGGGGCTGGTCTGGAAGCAGGAATGGTGATCTGGAGAGCTATCACTCCTGTGGCTATTGTGCCTATCTGCCTGTTGGTGGCAATTGGTCAGCCATTGTTGCAGGTGGTGATGAGGAAAGTGGACTCTTTCTTCACAATGATTTCACCCCCTCAGTGATGACTGTGGGAGCCAGGCTGGAAGCAGGCTTGGGGATTTGGACAGTGCTGCTATTCCCAAGGCTTTTCAGTTCAGTCTTCTGGGCTCTCCCTATCAGAGTACAAGGGAAGATGGTGGTCAAGGTTTTGGTGGTGGTTTGGTGTGTCTGGAAAATGCTGCCTCTTGCCTCTCCTTTAGCTTTCCTCCTTCAGCTGGGCCACTTTGCCTGCCCTGTGTGTGGCAGGTAGTTGGCAGCGGGAAGGGATCTTCCATCCTCTTACAAACTGCCCACTCAACCCCCAATTGTGAATACATAGTCTTGGTTTTCCAAATACCCCAATTATTTACCTTTAGGCTGGAGTATTTTACTTTTGTGCCTCCATAGAGAAAAAGAATTATGAGGAATATATCCTGATCTAAAGACCTAGGCAGGGATTTAACAAGGGATTAGCTTGATTTAGTGTTTCCTCTGTTACTTATTTGTATGATACAGTTACTGGTCTTATACTTGCAGCCTCACATTGTCCATTATGCATGTTCAATAAATCAAAGAATAGATTCTAAACTCTTGGACTAGAAAGTTTAACCCTTACTTCAAGCAGAACCCTCTCTACAATAACTCTGAAAATGACTGTTGAATGAATAGATTATTAACATGATGAAAAAGCTCATACTTATAGATCATCTTAGAATTGAAAAATGCCAAATAAGATTCTCATCATTGAGCACTCTTTCTAAGAACAAGGGTCTTACCATTTTATGCCATACTATGGTCATCTTTTTTTTTTTTTTGGTATCACTATATGAGTCTTCAACTGATGGTCTTAGGACAATTGATCCCTAAATCCTATTCTATTTCTTGCAATCTCAAAGAAGATTTCTCCAGTACTGTATCTACAGGTCAGTCCAAACAAGAATGCTATGTGATAAAATGAAGGCATCAACACTTTTTGGAAGTATTTATAGAGTAATATTATCTAACACCGATAAAATCCTTTAAATGTGCAAAGCCTTTTTTTCCAAAATAAATTATATTATTTAACCTTCACAACAGTCCCTCTAAGTAGGTAACAAGGAAAGTGAAGCTCAGAGAGGTTGTCAGTTAGTAAAAATCAGCACCAGGATTTGTGTACAGGTTTCTCCTGAATCTTAAATCTAGCCTTTTCAACCACATAATCCTGCCTCCAAGATTTTGAGATCATTCAGGGTTAGCTAAGAATGAATCTATTGACTTTACTATCCCTGGTCATGTCTAGATAGCCAAAACAGTTTGAAGAATACGTGTGTTTTCTTCTCTACCCCCACCTCATCCTTAGCTTCTGGATTTGCTATTGTTAGGGACTAACACTGAATCATTTCTACAAATGTGACAGAGAAAATCTAAGTGCTTCACAAATTACAATTTGAAAACACAATGGATGTGTTAGCAGGGTTACTTTCCCAACTCTCCCTTTCACACTAGGGCAGGGTTTTGAGAAGATGGCTTTAGAGTTTTGGTGATCCTGGAAACCTAAGGGGCTGTGTTTCTAGTACTGGGAATCATAAGCCCGCACCAGAGGGCTTTCCCCATTATCAAATAGTAGGACTCTATTATGAGCTGTTGGAAAAGGGATTTACTGAGCAGGTAGATCAAGAACAGTTGCTATGGCACATTCCTACTCCAACTTGCCCTCCGCCTCTGGGAAGAGTGGCTCACACTTAATGTACAAAGGTTTTGAAGTATTCATATAGGGAACATGTGTATATGGTAAAGGGGTGCCTCATAAGTCCTGTCACTGGAAATTCATTTTTTTTCCCTTTGAGGAATTCTCATGAAGTTTCACTTAGGTGTAGCTCTCTATTAGTATTTGAGGACTAGTACTTTTCTAAAGTCCATTACTAGGATGTACTCCACCAAAACAGGACACACTCCACGAAGCTGCTGCTTCTTTCAGCTTGCTATATCTTTGTATTTGTGTGTGTCAGTGTCTGTCCATATTAGTCCATTGTGTGCCTCTACTTGCTCTCAATCGGATACATTATTTTGGACTGGTCTCTTCTTTCTGATGACATGATCAATGAAAGGGAAGGTGAGAAAATGGAGACAGAAACCCTTTTCTCCCATAAAAAGTGGTTTCCTCTGAAGACTTTGGCTTAAACTAGACCTCTGGACCGAGGAATTGATGAAATTCCATCGAGGCTTGGCTAGATGGTTTGACTATCCAATCATGATTTTTTTTTCCCATTTTGACCTGATCATAGAATTTAAGGGTGTAGACAATCTTATTTAAACATTATGCCTATTGATTATTTGATAAGGTAACTCAATTAAAGAAACTTCTAATTTGATAAAAGTATTAAAATGGAGATCATCTTATTCACTGAGGTTGGGGGGTAGGTGGGGAGTGTGTGGAACTTCACCTTTTGCATGTGGTTTTAACCACTAAGTGTTTAAGCTCGCATCCAGGTTTCACAATTTATTCAGAAACCAATGTGGCAGGACTATAGGCTCATGGTATAGAGAAACCACTTGGTGCAGGGGCAGGAACATTCCTAAACTTGGCTGTTTACTGGTCATGTGACACTAACTATATCTCTTTGCTTCAGTTTCTTCATTCATAACATGGAAATAATAATTCTTCACTACCTACCTCAGAAGGCTTACATGAAAAAAAAGCATTTTGCAAACCTTAAAATCCTAAAGAAATGTGAGCTTTTTATTACACAAACATTTCCAGTGGAACCAGCAAGGTTCACCTACAAAAATGTTAATTTGTCTGGGAAACTATTTTTGTTGCTATCATATATGTGGGTTCCAAAAATATTTTTTTGGCCACAATGTTTCAATCATTACCTCCAAGCAGACACAGCTTCAGTAAAAAGCCATTTCCCTGCCAGATTTCATTATTTTTTCCATCATGCAGTCACTAAAAGGACAGAAATAAAAGCTTGAAAAAATTGAATCCAACTCCTTGAAACAACAAAGGGGCCTTAAGTACTGAGAAATAGAGCAAAGAACTCTTCCTTTCTCCCCTCTTTTAATCAGGTAGCTCTTTACATATGAGTGATATTGATTTTGGAAAACAGCTTTGCATGATTCTTCTGAGGTGGCTCAACTGCTTCAGGTACCATAGTGATTTTGCTTTCAGATCTATGCAGAGTGTTGCCAAATATTTCCCTTGACATTTAACCGGAGCTATTACCACAATCATAAGCATTTTTTATCACTGCCTTTAAAATCTATGCTCCATATCTTGGAACAGAGTAATGATAATGAGTCACCCATATTTGAAGAGTACACTCGAAGACACTGTGGCAGCTCAGCGAGGGATGTGTTAGGTGGCCCTTGAAATTTTCAGGCTTTTCTATGATATACTTTTCTCCTCCTAAAAAGGAACTGCTATTGACTTTCATGAAAATATTCGGAAATGGAAAATGTTGACTTTGATGGCCCCAGGAAGATTTCTTTTTTTAAGTGTGAAAGGGAGCTTCCTATTATCTGGCAACCTTGAATCTATTCGAGGGATGAAAATTAAATGCACACTTCTTTCATTTATCCCAGAAGTCCCTTCACTCTGACACAATGATCAACAGTTATTAGATGCACTTTAATAGCATAGTTATTAGTATGTACTCAGCACTTTAATGTTGCCAAGCATTTTACAATCATTTTTCATTATTTCCTATAACCTTGAGAGGCAGGTCAAATTTATAGGGCAGGTTGAAAAAAAAATCTCATTCTTTTCTACTGTTATATTACTATTTACATTTTGAGTGTCTACAGTACCCTAGGCATGGCTCAAAAAATAGGCAACATCTATTTTGACCTTTGGAGGCTTATATTCTATAATGGTGTACTATGTCAAGCAATAATATTTTATCCAAAACTCTTTGCTTGAATGCTCTATGAACATCGTTTTGCTAAAACAATGAATTTTTTTTTAAAGGAGCTCATGTTTTAAATTGAATGGACCTGATATAGAAACATACAGGCACATACAGAACAGAGAATAATGAAAGGAGTCAGGGATTTCTAAACAGGAAAGCTCTAGATTTGTTTAATGCAATTTAATCTAATTAATCCTGGGAGCAGAGTAATAGAAAATATAAGTAAGGGCTTCCTTTAGCTCTTCCCTTCACATCCTATCTAGTCTAGGTCAGAAAAGTGTTTATAATGAGTGCATTGGGGTGGGGGATGGGCAATCTTCTCTAAGGGCAGAGGCAGGATTCAAACTGGGATCCAAGCAACTATAACCTGAAAGGCATGGGTGGGTCAGCTCTAGGGCTTCCTTTGAAATCCAAAATCCAAGAGTTTGAGACTAAAGCAGAAACTGGGCTGTAGGATTAAGAGGCAATTATAATCCAAGCCAACATCCTGTTCCCCCTCTCTCTTTCGTGAACTACTAGAAACATCTATCTACTCTCATTGCCTCCAGTTGCTCTCCTCTCGCTCACTTCTCTGTCCCTTGGAACCTGGCTTCTGATCTCATCAGTCCACTAAAACTGTTCTTTCTAAGCTTAAACTGTTAATCCAGTGACCTTTTCAAAGGCCTTCTTCTTCAATTCTCTGTAGCATCTGACACTGTTGATCTCCTACTTCTGGATACTATCTCCCAGGTTTTCATGGCATTGCTCTCTCCCAGTTCTTTTCCTACATGGCTTCAATTTCTTGGTCTCCTTTGTAGGATCATCATATTTATCTCATATCTATGAATATACCTCAGAGCTCTATCCTTTTTCTCTTTTATATCTCTACCCTTATTAGGTGATTTCATTGGCTCCCATGTCCTTGGGAAATCTCCAACTGGATGTCAAAAAAGTATAGAAAAAACATAACAAATTCATTGTTTCCCTCCTCCCTCCCTCCATGTTCTCCTTTCCTCTAACTTCTCTTATGTTGAGGACACTACTAGAATCCTTCTGTTCACCCACATTTGCAAGTTCAATGTATTTAGGAAATCCTGCCAGTCCCTTACCTTTCATGTCCAATTTTAAGTCTTGTGAGTTCTGCCTCCACAATATGTTTTGTATTCATCCCCTTCTCTCCACTTCAGGTCATCACTATAGTCCAGGCCCTCATCACTTCTCACTTGAACTATGCAATAGCCTCCTAACTGGTATCCCTGTCTTGTTTCTTTCCCTAAAACACAGATCTAATCCTGTCACTCCCTTGCTCAGGAAGTTCTAGTAGATATCTCTTGACTCCAGGACAAAATACAAATTCCTATTTGGCTTTTTTGTTTTGGTTTCTAAATTTAATTTTTGTACCCTCAACTTAAACATCAAAACAGGAATATTTCTATACACAGCATAACACAAGAACATTCTATGTGAAGCCATTAATCTCTACTTCACATTACTTCACTCTTTTTAAAAGTATATAATGAATTTTATACCTTACTTAAAAAAATGTCCTGCTTGTCTGTGGTTTCTTTTGAAATGCCTTCTGTTCCCTTCTGTGCGTTAGAAAGAAAGATATAATGTTCACTTTTGGGCATCACAACTGTTAACCTCTCCTTCTCTCCTTCGTGTCTCCCCCATTAATTGAGAGAAAGAGGAGACAAAAAACCCTTACAACAAATGTTCATAGTCAGGCAAAATAAATCCTCACTCTGATCATGTCCAAAAATGTATGTTTTTGTACACTGGCAGTCAGTCAGTTAAGAAGCATTTATTAGCACCTACTATGTACTATGCTAAGCTCTGGAAATATAAATAAAAGAAAGGAAGAAAAAATCATTTATTAATTGCCTACTCCATACCAGGAACTGTGCTAAGCACTTTATAAATATTATATCATTTGATCTTCTTAATAACCCGGTCACTAGGGTTATTTTATAGCTGAGGACACTAGGACAGACAAAGGTAAAGAGCCTGTCACGCAGCAAATGTCTAAGGTCAAATCTGAACTCAGAATTTCATGACTCTATGCTTAGTGCTCTGAAAATTCATTGAGCCATCTATCTACCTCAAAGCAAAAAGACAAACAGTCTCTGCCTCAAGGAATTTAGATTTTGACGACAGAAGACAATACATATAAAGAAGGATGGTATGTACTTCAAACAGGAGCATAATGGAGATGTCTAGAGTACAGCCAAGTGAGAAATGAAGAGATGGATAGAATTATTACCACTCTTAAATGGAGTTTCTGAGAGGAGTCATCTAGTCAGAGGGATAAAACCAACCTTCAGAACATCACCAATTTCCCCTTACCCCAACAAGACCTTTGTTTTTCTTATTTAGCTTCCTAAAAACTCTCTGAAGGAACAATTGTTTCTTGTCGCTTTAGAGTATCATTAAAATGTTAGCACTACATCATCAAATAGCTCCTTCCAATTGCTTAAATAAATTTATCTTTCTAGTTTTCTATGTAGTTCTTTTCTTTAAAAATACTTGAAAATCCTCTATTTTAATAAAGGTCCACTTTTTTTTTCTTTTTAGGATTATACCTAGATTTGCAGGGTAAATCTTTTGATTTACCTAAACAAACTTTGGTAGTAAATCTTTATCTTTTGCCTCTGGGAATACTGTATTTCAAGATGTCCTTTGTCTTTTAATAGAAGTTGTCTGGTTTTGTTTAATCCTGACTACAGTTACTTGTCCATGTGAACTATTTCTTTATGGATACATATATTATTCTTCCTTTAACATGGGAGCTTTAGATTCTAGCTATGACAATCCTGGGACCTTTTCATTTGGAGTCCTTTTCAGGATGTGATTGATAGATACTGGATTTACTTTGTCCTTTGATTCTAATAGGTTTGGGCAGTTTTCATTTGCAATTTCTTGAAACAGTGTCTAAGGGTTTTTTTTTAACAGTTTTCAGGGAGTCTAATGGTTTTTAAATTATCTCTCCTTGACTGCTATTGCTTTATTTCCTCTAGGTATTCATGTAGTCTTTGTGGAAAATCTTTTTTTTCCCCCTTTAAGTCTGTGATTGTTGTTAAAGGGCTAAGTCTTTAGTAATAGTAATAGTTTTTAGTAAAAGTAATAATTTTTGATACTGGATGGTAATTTCATTGATTTATTCATCTTCTCAACCTTAGCTCTTGAGCTGAGGCTTTGAGTCAGGGCCAGTCTCTAACCTCTTATATGCCCTTGGATGGAGTGATCAGTTCAGCTTGGTTTTATCTTGGAACCCCTTGGTTATTGGGCTGACTTAAGCCTCTAAGGATTTAGCCTCCAGATGGTTTGGCAATTCAGAGAACTGGATCATTAGGGCATTCTTTGATGTCTCAGGACAGAATGCTAGGGACTGAAATGTCCTAATCTAAGCTCTGCATCATAGCTCAGAATGGCTCCACATTGATAGACACTGGTCACTGCCTGCTGCCCCTTCCCAAGGCTTCTAATGTCCCTTCATCTTGGGGCTTTCTGAGTCCACACATTCTTCCCCTATAGCTTACTCAGGTGAGCCCTTTGCCAATTCTGCTTTCTTTCACAAATTTTTGAAGTCTATTCTTGTCCTGCCTCCAGTGTGGAAAGTGTCACTTATAATAACTCCCCATTTCATTTCTCGTTTATTATTTCATTTAGTGCACCCTTCAAAGTTTTGCTGGAGTAGGTATGTGGGAACAGAAAGGCCTGCCTCTTATTCAGGAAAGCATCTTGATTAGAAGTTTCTCTCTGGCTTTTAAAGTCTGTCTCAATCTAGCTCAAGCATCCCTTTTCAGACTTACTGTACAAACATTATTTCCTTTCACACACTACATTTCTGCCTCACTGATCTAATTGCTATTTCTTACATACAATATGCTGTCTACCCTTACTTTCCTTTACACAATATTTTCCCCATACCTGGAATACATTCTCACTTTTCCTTCAGCTCAGAGAATCCCTAGCTTATTTCAAAGCTGAACTCAAATTCCATCTCTTAGAGGAAACCTATACTATTCTCCAGTTGCTAGTACTCCAACCTCATATAATTTGTATTTAATATTTTATGTATATGTTGCTCCTAAACTGTTGCCCCAATATAATTTAAGCTCTATAAGGTGAAAGTATTTCATTTTTGTATTTGTATTTCAGAACTCAGCACAGTGTCTGGCAAATAGTAGACGTTTACATGCTCGTTAAATTGAATTGAATTAGTTCTTGATAATAATCTAGAATGAGAAATGAAGAAAGTAAACTTCACTAAAAAGGAAAGAACCAGATGCAATTGGGGAATGAATTTACTTTAGCCAATAATAACAGCTAACATGTTTAAAGGTCTTAAGCTTGCTAAAGCACTTTACATACATTAGTGCATTTGGTCCTCATAGAAACACTGTAAAGAAGGTATTACAAATAATAAAATCTCCAACTTACATAAGAGAAAGCTAAAGCTAACTGCCTTACCATCGGTCAAAGAAACAATAAATGTCAAAGCCCTGATCCAAACTTAAGTTTCCTGATTCCGGATTCAGTGCTCTTTCTATCATAAAGCTAAGCTTTCTAGTTGTATTTCATGGTCAGGATTTAAATGATAATATAAACAAATGTTTGATAGTAAATCATAATATTTAAGTGGGTTATACAATAAAAACTTTTTCAAAAAAATATAGATTGCTTTTTAATGTTCCGTTAGTTTGGGCAATGATGAAAAACAATTTTCAGAGGTTATAATCTTATAGATTATATTATTTTACTTCTGACTTATTATCAAAAATTTTAGATGTACAATTTTGAATTAATATTAACTCAGGTCATTTTGTGAAAGATTATCATCTTAGAATTATAAAACAATAGAATTATAGAAATATAGTTACAAGAGACCTCAAAGGTTAACTAGGTTTTCCATCAAAACAATGAACTCTGTTTATAATATTTCTGCTTAAATACTGACAATGAATACCTACAATGTTCTAGTTATAAAAGTCCTGCAGCGTGCTTAGGCTCACCAATTCTTCTCGTCTTGACTTTTAGGTAATCTCCATCTTTAAATTCTTGGGATACTGAAGCATATCCACATCTTAAACACACCTTAAACACTCCTCCAAAAGACATTTCTGATGTATATGTCAAAATCACAAGACTGCTTTAAAACAGCAAAGATCACTCTGATTTAGAACCAGAAGAAATACTGGCATTAAAAGATAGGTCTTTGTTTCAGAGAGAAGCTTGTAGTTGTTAGAAGAATTCTGCATTTACCAAAAGAAATCCTACTTTCCTACTATTCAATTCTCAACCAAACTCATTGTCTTTTTTAAAGTATCTGTTAGGTTTGTGGAGAGCAGAAGAATTTATGACCAAACAAGAGATAGAGAACATTATGAAATACAAAATAGATAATTTTGATTATATTAAATTTAAAAGTTTTTGCACAAACAAAGCCAATGCAAGATCATAAAAATGGGAAAAGGACCCATTTATGCAAAAAATATTTATGGCAGCTGTTTTTGTGGTGGCAAAGAATTGGAAATTGAGGGAATGCCCATCAATTGGGGAATGGCTGAACAAGTTATAGCATATGAATGTAATTGAATACTATTGTACTGTGCTATGAGAAATGATGAGCAGGCAGACTTCCGGAAAACCTGGAAAGGTGTATATGAACTGATGCTGAGTGAAGTGAGGAGAACATTGTATACAGTAACTGACACCTTGTGCGATGACTAACTTCAATAGACTTATCTCGTCTTAGCAATACAAGCATCTAAGACAACTCCAAAAGACTCATGATGGCAAATGCTGTCCACATCCAGAAAAAGTACTGTGGAGTCTGAATGCAGTTCAAACCATATTATTTGTGCTCTCTCTCTTTTCCTTTTTTTGTTTGTTTCTTATTTCTCATGGTCTCTTTTTTTCTTTTTTCTTGTGGTTTCTTCCATTGGTTTTAATTCTTCTTTGCAACAAGACCAATGTGAAAACAGGTTCAATATGAATGTATATGTAGAGCCTATATCAAATTGCACACCATCTTAGGGAAGGGGGAGGGGAGACATGGGGAGAAAATTTGGAACTCAAAATCTTATGGAAGTGAATGTTGAAAGCTAAAAATAAATAAATATATTTTTAAAATGAAGTATCTGTTAAAGATATATAAACTGATGGATGAGCTCTCTATGTTGTCTACTAAACCACCTATCATAATCTGGACAAAAGCCATTATGCATCCATTTGGTTTTTCCCAAAGTGGATAATTAGGCCAAATTCTTTTGAGGGATTATGAATCTCATTTAGGAGACTATATCAGTTTCCAGCAATTTATAAAGTCAGCACAATGTCATTTAGAAGCATCATACATAAGCAGCCACAAAGGCCCTTGTGTCTGTGAATCAGGGACTAGGAACAACTTAGTGAGGTTAATCTCAGTTGTTGTGTTAAATGCTATCTTTTATAGCCTGGTGGCTCAGTTCTACCAGACAGTCTTACTCATTTCTTATCCAATCTACTAGCTGTCTGTTTCCTCAGGCAAGGATATCTGTTTTGAGCTAGGGGGAAATCTTGAGAAGAATTCCAGTAGAGTAAGAGCTGATGGCTTGGTCTATGAGCCTCTTCACAATCACTGCTTCTATCTCATAAAGTTGGGTCAGAGTCCCTGTCGACAACTACCAGAATCTTGAGACTCTTGCCTAGACAATTAACCTGTTCTAACTATAATAAAGATTAAGGCATTTTCTCCAATATACTTCTTTTAAACCAAACATTTAAAACAGGGGCCAACCTCATATCATTTCAGCAACTCCAATATACCTAGAATCCTTGAGTTTCCAACCCCCTTCTCCCCTCTGTTCATTCGTCTTTTAAATGAATATAATAATATTTATATTGCCTGCTTTATAGGAATGTTTTAAGGAAAGCACTTCATAAACTGTAAAGTGTTGTATAAATAGAAAATGGTGCCTGACACATAGTAAGTGCTTAATAAATGCTGATTGTTTGACAATGATAATGATAATTGATTCTATAGTTGTTCCTGATGAGTTTGATATTGGATAGGCCAAGCTTTCTCATAGAATATGATTTTATGATTGAAGATGGTAATTTGGACAAGTGTTTCTGACCTCCAAACTTATATAGGTCACAGCCAGGAAGGTTTTTCTCAAGAAAACTAGCATTTTTTTTTTGCCAAATTTAGAGACTGTCCCTTTTTGATTATATCTGATTGCACACCAAAATACTTTGATAATGCTGAGGTTGAAAGATGAATGAATCAGCAAGGGGAGAGTAGGAGCAAATGAGGAATATAGAACGAAAAGAACTCTCATTGCTCTCCCAGACAGTGTTGTTGGAGGGGTAGGAGTAGAGTGGAACTTGATTGTTTGAGATTTAAAGGACATTTTGCTGGTTTATGTTTTTATGCAGAGATTATTGCTACATGGCATGCTGGCAAATTATAATGTTTCTGATTATTAGCAAAAAATGATTATATTTAATTACAACTCACTTTTTTTAGCTTTCTTTGTGCCTGTGTTGTTGTAAACATCAATATCCATATCCATCATGATGAATGATTATTGATGGATTATGATTAATAACAAATCTGCAATGCTAGTGATTCTCAGTAGGTACATGCACTTGCAATTGTCCTTAGAATTTCTAGATGGCAATTCTGGAGGGAGGCTTGCAGGGTCAGTTGTTGCGAGAAACAGTGAGCAGCTGGTAAACAGCCATTTCCACATCATACGCTCAGGAATCACTGTTTGACTTAAGAAGCTTTTTGTAGACCTAATTATTGTTTACCAGTGTCTCTGTAGCTGTATTTACATAATGCTAAACTTCCAGTCAAGGAATTAAAAACTTTGGACTTTGAAAGGTTTATTTCCCTACAAATGTCATGTCTTCCATGGTCATCTCTCTTCCAATCAGGAAAGTACAACAATATTGGTGACTACTTCAAAATTTCTTCCTACAGCAAATTGATTCTCTGACCCCCTTATTTGAAACTCCTGATCTGGAACTTGGAGTCTTGAATTATTTCTAGAAAAAAAAAGAGGAATTATCATTGAATGTTCTTCAGTATCCAAATATATACTGAAAAAGAAGAAAAAGCATGAAAATAAACACAGGGAGTGTTAGTTTAAGAGTAGAACTCCTTGGGGGGAAAAAAAGAAAGGACCCTTCTTTTGCTTTGTTAATCACAAAAAGACTAGCTGTCTAGCAAAGCAGACCTTGGCCTTTCATGTGTATCCCTGAAATACAGCAACTACTTGGGCCTTCAAAAGGGAGAATGAGGTTTGCCCCACATAGCCTAGATATTTCTCTCTGTTTCCATTCTGTATAAAAATCCCCTCAGGTTTTTAATGCTTCTTAATCAAACTACAGGCATTTATTAAGTCCCTACTATATGCCAGATACTTTGTTAGGTATTGATGATATTAAGATAAAAATAAAATAGTCCTTACCCTCAAAGAGCTTCCATTTCTATCAGGGGAGATAGAATGTGTACACATTTTCAGAGTAGATACAAAATAAATAGTCATTTGAATAATGTTTCTATTATTACAGAGTTTGACATATGCTTCTTAAACAGTCAAAAAGTAGGGCCATTGTTGGCAGGTAAGCTCTTTGAGGGAATTAACTGGGTTTCTAGCTTGCTTTTAGCAAGGAGGGAGGCAAGCTACTGTGTGTGTCATTGAACATCACTGAAGGCTTTTTTGCGTAGGTTTCTACACCTTGCCTCCAGATGGACTTTCCCCTCACCTTTCTTTGCTTTCCTCTCATTTTCTTTTCATTTTCCTTTCTTCACCCTTTTGCACTTCTCTGCCACACATACCACAGTCTGCCTATATAATAACTGAACACCCTATTTAGTGATTTGAGGGGTAACCTAAAGGACCCTGCCCACAAATAGTTTCCTCACCATTTTTTATAACTACTGAAATTCTACCTTTATGATTAATTTCTTTGGGCAGGACAGATAACATGGTATTGAGTTAGTATTAGGTTTGAGTATTAGAATACCTGGGTTTGAATCTCTGTATGGTAAGAGACCCTACAATTCAATTAATTTAAGGCCCTCATTTTAAAGATGAAAATGACTATGTAATAGCTATATATACTTGGGCAAATCACTTACACTCTCTGTGAAAGAGGTAATGAAAAGCATGCCTGGAATAATTACCTGTGTGGAAGGGCAATTATATAAACATAAGTAGAGTCAGGACCTTGGCCTAGACAAAGTCTGAAAACTGAGTCTTCTGTGAGTTACTATCCACTGAAGACTTTAAGCTATCACTGTAATTCATGGCATCCTTCTTGACAAAGAAATATGCCATCATTTCAACATTTATTAATGCATTCATGGAATTATAGCTCTTGGAACTGAAAACAGTCCTGGTGAGTTCTAGGTCCCTTAATGGACAATGCAAAGGTCATGAACATAGGGCCACAGAGCCCCAAACTTCAGCACGTTTTCATTTCAGGTTTCTTGCTCAGTTATCACCTTTGTTACAATATGTTGCTTCATCCCATCACCACTAGATATACAAATGTGCCCAGTAAAGTCACTGAGGGACTCTGAGGCTCTTTCTGAATATTTATTACATGCTGTTGCTTAAATGTTCTATGATTAGAGGCAAATTCCAAGTATTTCATTGTGGAACTAGTGAAACCTTTGTGCCAAAAAATAAAATTTGGCATTTTTGTACTTTCAGCATAGCACACATACACCTTCAGTTCTTTGGGGCAAAGAGGACTTTTTGTGCAAGGCTCTTCTTTTCTCTGTGTTGTCCTTTTATTCTAACTATTCACAAGAGGACATGTGAATATTAAAAGAGATTGACTGTTGGGAAGGTGTAAAGTAAACACTTTCAGTTCAGGGAATTGGAGAGGCTGAATTGCAAATTCCAGTCCGGCTGCTTTCAATTAGCTATTGACAGGCCTGGTGATCAGTAGCTAACATGGGTTGTCAGTTAGCATATTGATTAAAATGATCAAGGATCATTGCAGGTACTTCCTGGAACAGTCACAAACAGTCTAATAAGAACAGGCACTGAGGGAGAAATTGAAAGCAAATGTGAAATCAGCATCCTTGGTTGACCTCTATGTTGTATGTATCCCAGGAAAAACCAGAACTTACTTTTGTCTTGTTTTAGGGGTGGTTGATGCATTTTATTTTGATTGCAATTCGTAGAGGCCATCGGGTACCTGGCATTATCAGAATCCAAGGGGACTTGAGAAGCTGCATAATAAATCTTTCCATAATATAATGGCAGAGAACAGCAAACAGCCAGGCTATTCAAGGTGAGGAAGAACACTTGGGGAGGTTTCAGCACTAAAACTAATAGGTATTTTATTGTACTTTTCATTTTCAGAATGCTTTAGGAACATTAGCAAATGCATTCTGATAATACTTGGGAAATGCAGTCAGAAAATTCTTCAGGACCAGAATTATAACCTAGAAGATCTCTCCAGGGTCACCTCCCACAACATCAAAGTGATGCTTTGCTCTACCTGTCTCTGGTCAAGAATGACATTCACACTTGAATCAATCTTGTGATTCCCATTTGTATATAAATCTGTAGCCTTTGATGAGAACTTGGGAGGATGTGAACGAATTCATCAGTTCTGATTGGTCTGCAGGTGCCCCCTTTCTTGCCCTTGCTCTCTTCCCTTGCTGTTCTGCCTTCTTCCTCCTGCAACCTCCTCATCCTTTCTTTGCCTAAGAGGAAAACAGTAAAGAAGAGACAAATCGGGAGAGGAGGACTGAAGGAGAACAAGGAGCCACTTGGAAGTGGAGATGTTCAATTAAAACTGCTGAAATAAGAGTTGGGATACAGCTTCATCGTGCTCTTCTTAATAGCAAAAGTCAAAATCAATTCAACTCAACAAATGTGCCTACTTAACGTAAGGGGATACTGGATTACATATTGCTCCCCCACATATGAAGAACCACATCTGATCTAGTGTCTTTGCATATCCTGACCTAGCGCTAGTCACATCACTTCCCTAAACCTCAGTTGCCTCATCTGTAAAGTGAGGCAGTTGGACCTTGATGACCTCTGAGGCCCCTTCCATCTCTCAATCTATGATCCAAAGATCCTGAATGGTGACCAATAAGAATAATGGATCTTCATTTGTAATGATGAATGGCATAATCATTCTTTCTCCAGCATTTTATCTCAAGTAATAACTGGTTTCTACTTTCTCTTACGTATATGCATACCTTGCTCTACAACTGGCATCTACATTCTATTGTGTCTGTATTTGCATCCTTATCTAGAGGGATAGGGAGTGGAACTGTGACTGGTCATCAGTGCGGTGAGCTCCTGGTGAGGACCTTACTCTACCAATGCAGGTCAGCTTTTCTGAACAATTTGAGTCTTAGAGATTTGCCTGGAGCACTGAGAATTAAGTGACTTATCTGGGGTAACACAGTCCATATGTGTCTTAGGTGGGACTTGCACCCAGGTCTTCCCTGCTTTGTGACCCATTCTGTATCCACTGTTCCAATTTTCCTCCACCTATTTCCATATTTTATATTGGGAAGAATATTTGCTTCCTAAAGGTATTGACTGTTTCCCTGTCCTCTGTGGGATCTGAAAGCCTTTGATAAAATCCTAAATTTACAGAAAGGAATATTTCTTCTTTTACCACAGTGGATGAACATTCTCTCTTCTGACCAACAGAGAGTTAATTACCCATAGAATTCAAATGGCTCATATTTAGTACAGCTCATGGATCTGCAGGTGATGTGTACAGATTCAGGGCTCTGATTCAGGGCACCTTGTTTGCCAGTTTAGGTCCATTTAGAAATAGAATTGTGTGTTAGAGGGACATAAATTGGGATGAGAAAAATCCATAGGCTCAGTTCCTCAAATATGTTCTGACATAATTATGGCAGCAGGCAAGTCCCTTTCTTCTGTGTGTCTACATTTAACTATTTATAATGTAAATTTAGTATCTACAGTATGAATGCTATAAGCTCACATACCACTCTCTTGTGTGTGTGTGTGTGTGTGTGTGTGTGTGTGTGTGTGTGTGTGTGCTTGTTTTTAAGTTACTTGATCAGGTTAAGTGACTTGCTCAGAGTCGCACAGCTAATGAGCATCAAGTGTCTGAGGATAGATTTGAACTAAGGTCCTCCTGATTCCAAGGCCAGAGAGCTATTCACCGTGCCACCTAGCTGCCCCCACACACCACTCTTTAGATATATTCATTAGAAATAACCCTAAAATCATTGGATATTAATAAGGCAAAGTTGGAGCTCAATAGCTTGTTTTTGAATCATCTGAGGAAGGCATGTGTCTCAATAATATACTAAGTGATTGAACTCAATAGATTAACAATATGATGAAGAAATGCTCCCTTTAGCTATTTCATTTCATTTGGGGGAGGAGGAGGAAACTCAATTAGTTGTCCCACTGTAGTTTGTTTATTTACAAATCATATCTCCATTTGTAGCATAATAAGGTTGGAGGGAAAATTTAGAGGTCACTGAAACCTGGCTACATGTTGATTTATGATTGCCTTTCATATTTCCAGGAGAGTTTAAGGTTTATAAAGGGCTTGTCTTACAAAAACCCTGTGAAGTTTGTAGATGAAGAAACCAAGGTTTAGGGTAGTTATGTGACATTCTCAATTATTAAGTTTTAGAACCAGGATTTGAACCCTGTGGATCGACTGATTCCAAGTACACAGTTTAGTGCAGGGGTGAGGAACCTGCAGCCTCGAGGCCACATGTAGCCTTCTAGGTCCTTGGGTGTAGCTTGTTGACTGAGTCCAAGTTTTACAGAACAAATCCTTTTATGAAGGGGATTTGTTCTGTGAAGTTTGGATTCAGTCAAAGGGCCGTACTTGAGGACCTAGAGGGCCACATGTGGCCTCAAGGCTGCAGGTTCCCCAACTTTGATTTGGTGTCACAGTCTTTCCTATCAGTTCTATCCAACATTCATATCAAATCCAAATTTTATTACCTTGTATTGCCAACCTACTAAATTTATTTTTAAGTTTTTTTAATAATGAAAATAGGAATTTAAAAAAGTGAATTCATCCTTTATCTCTGCGACCTTGGGACAACTTCTCTGGGCCCCAGCTTTTTCATCTGTAAAATGTGGGGATGACCGGAAGTTTCCCTCTAGCTCACAACACAGGAGTCTATGATACAATTTTGCACTATGGCCTAAGCCAAAGAGCACTGGCCAGGAAAGAGCTGGATTCAAATGGTGACTCTGAGTTGATTACTTTCCTCTGACTTCAGTTTCCTCATATATAAAATTAGAATGATCACAGAGTTCTTGTGAGGAAATCCTTTTAGTGCTATAAAATTGTGAGCTTTTCCAATATATACATACACACATACACACACACACACACAACACACACACACACACACATATATATACACACACATGCACATTTATATATACATGTTTGTATATATTTTAATATATTTATATTCCTACAGATAAACATCCTATCTAATCAATTAATCAATTATTTGCCTTCATATGCATGCAAGTTATTATTTTTTTTTCTAGGAGCACATATTCTGATTCTATGATGGATGGAGATATAATCACATTACTGTCCTATGAATTCAGATGAAAAGCCCCAAATGTATTTGCATCCTATATGGTATACGGTAGGGCCTATGTATGGTATGGTAGACAAATACTGTGTGTCTTGAGTTTTCCTTTCATGCCTAGGTTTATATTCCCTGGGAACCTGTCTTCCTTAGCTCCTTGCCACCTGAGGTTAAGAAAGAATGCACTCCATAGTTCCTGTCCTGTTGATTGCTTTTAAGAGAGACAGGAGCTCCTCAGGAGGAACAAATCCCATCCTCAGCCTGAGGTGCATTGGCCCCCCAATCTGGTCCTCATGCATTATGTCCTATACTGCAATGACTTTCTCTATTTTACTGTATCTATCTTTAGCTCTATGTCTATGTCTATATTCATCTATATCATTTTATGTGTCTTTGTGTGCAAATAAATTTTGTATATGCTCATATTTCCATATGCATATCTCTCCTAATAGAATGAAAATACAAGGAGGACAGTAACTCACTTTCATCTTTGTATTCCCAGCATTTAGCATAATCCTCCACAGCCATCTGGGTCCAGTGGCCAGATATTCATCAGGATGACTCCTCAGATGGCTCTGGAGGAGAAAGTGAGTCTGGTCACCTTGCACAGCCCACCCTCACTCAAATCAAAGTCAAT
The DNA here is from genome assembly GCF_003287225.1 of Phascolarctos cinereus. NCBI lineage: Eukaryota > Metazoa > Chordata > Mammalia > Diprotodontia > Phascolarctidae > Phascolarctos > Phascolarctos cinereus. Next base: position 402,900,925 of record NW_027555847.1, read on the forward strand.
TGCAAGTCTTGTCATCATCTCCCTGATGTCATGGTCCTCTACACACAGGACAAACACAAGAACAACAACAACAACAACAATTTAGCATAATGCATGACACATAGTAATTGCTTAATTATCTGTAAATCGATATTGATGTGGGGGACTAATTAGATACATAGAGTAAATATGTAGATAGCTAGATAGAAAGACAGACAGACACATAATCCCAGTATAAAACAAACTTCTTGACAGCAGGGAATGTTTTGTTTTTGCATATACACTACACATAGATATACACACATATACACATACAGGGTGTCACAAAACTTTAATAACTTTAAACTTTTAACTCCCCTTAAGCTTTAATAGCCTAAAACTGCTCTAAGACTTTGGGACACTTTTTACACATACATGTACACTCATATACATGCATACAAACATACACATACATATACATCCTGTTTTCTTTACAACTTAGTGATTTGTGTATGTGCTCATTTAGCTATCCAAAACAATGAGGGAAAGAAGACTTTTTCTTTATTGGTCTAATGATCACTACACATACTAGACATGGGCCTAATATGGAGTTAACATAGGTACATGAAACTCTGAAGGGCCCTTGGACATTGACTGATTAATCAGTTCTGCAACATGTTACTAGTATTAACTATTATTGCCCTCATGGACACTTCTTGGGTCATCATACCATTACTAAGACCATTTAAGGGCAAGGCAATAAGGGAGGTGGGTCACACTGGTCTAAGAGTCCTTCATGTGCCTACATACACAATGTCATTGGAGCTCTTAGGATACCTCATAGTGCAAGAAACTGAGGCTAGAGTGAATTTTCCTGAGGAAAACTTTCCCTTCAAAGCTACTAGGACTGCAGCTACTGACTCCTAGATCTTATATAGCCCTCAATAAATAAACCTCAGCTTTGCAATCTTAAGTTTTTCCTATGGAGTAATTTCTTGCACTCTATAATTTGAATCCAAGCATTGAGCAGCTGGATCATCAAACTAAAAGAGTATCTTTATAACCAAGACAATAGCTTTGGAAGCCCTCTCATTGTAAAGGCCAATGTATTTTAATTAAATCCAGCAAATATTTATTATGTGTCAGCTGCCTCCCTGGCACTGTGCTGGGCATGGGAGTTACAGGTACGAAATAAAACATAGTCCCTGCCCTCAAGAAATTTCTAATGTAATGAAGGGGATATACACCCAAAACTGTAGTATGTCAGAATGTGAACATTACTAAACAAAGGGACAGACGTAGTTCTATGAAAAATTTGGGAAGGAGATGATCACTGTCAGTTGGGAGTGAGGGCCAGTGGGGTTGGAATCAAGGGAGAGACTTCATGGAATTTCTGGTGCTTAAGTTAGGCCTGGAAAGAATAGGGACTGAAATAGGCAGAGATAGAAGAGAAGATCACTTCAGAAATGAATAAATGCAACAGCAAGACAAGAATGGGGGATGCAGAATAATAGAGTTTGGCTTAGACAAATAGAGTAAGAATGAAAAAGGAGGGAGAAAATATTCTAAAATGAGTGTTGAACACCAGGAGGAGTAGTGTCTGTGGTTGTCAATGGTGAATGCCTACGCTAGAAGGTGGCACTATAGAGGGCAAAGCTAGCTGGCTAGCTAGTACTGGCAACTTTCTACTCCCTCTTTCTTCTGAAAATAGTAGGAGCTAAATCCTCCCAGACCAAATATATCTCTTCCCATTAGGGCTGGCTTATGGCAGGACATTTATCTTTCTCCGGATGCAAAGGTGTTGAAGTTGTCTTGTCCCAGGCACCTGCAGTTAGAGAGACAGGATCTGGTTAGGAGCAATGAATGACTTGCTTTTTAGCCAGGTGCAAAAAAGGAAAACCTAGGTTCCATTTAAAATTCTGCCTCTTGGGAGGGAGGATTATTGAATTATTAATTAAAATATAATAAAAGCTTTGAGCTCCTAAACTACTTCATTAAAACATTGACTCCCTAACTCTATTTTGTCTTGTGTAAATTCCAGCCAGCTACTGCATCTCCCATGAACGTCTTCTGTATTTTACCAACGCACAAAGTTGGAAATCATAGCTTTCATAATCCAACTGGAATTTTGTTCTGTGATTGGAAAGCAAAATTAAATAAGGGATTAATTTATAGTAAAATATATCTTAAATAAGCATGGGGAGAAGAAGGGAAGGTAGATCAAGAAATCCTTTTTGGAACTTCCTCACACTTCTTAAGAGGGGATAGTCATTTTGTGAGAACAAACAGTTTGAATTCCCTTTCTCTGCAAAGTAGAGGCTTATTGCTAAAGACAACCTCTGCTCACTATTCAGACCTGCTCACCTCAAGAGGATTATGGCTTCTCCCTTACTCAAGCTCTGCTTGCCCAAATGCCATATTTTTGTCTCTATTTCAAAAGCTTCCTATGAGTCTAATATCATTCTACCCAGTCCAAATCATTCAATGCCTCCGGCTTAAAGGACTACTTTTGAAGATGCTGAATGTCAAATTCCAGAATCTTTATCTATCCCCTGGAAGATTCTCTGACCTGTAAAAGAGCTGGGTTCATAAATAGAGAGTGATTTAAGGGCAATTAGAAATACCTCTCTTACATTACTAAATAATTTTGAACAGAACAGAGGTAGGAGGCATGAGGATGATTACACAGGGAGTGGTAAAGATTAATTAGAAAGGAGAGAGATTGAAAGTAATAGCGAACTGAATAGTTGCTATAGGAGTGGAAAGTAGGAATTGGATGAGAGAAATATTCCAAAGGTAAGGTTGATAGGATTTGGTGCTTAAAATGTGAGAACAAAGAAAAGGGCAAAGTCAAAGGCTTTGTAAGGAAATTTTTGAGTTTGGAAGACTACAAGGATGGTGATGTCATTGACAACAAAGAATTTAAAGAAAGGAGGAGACTTGGGGGAAAGAAGATGGGTTCAGTCTTGAACATAATGAATTTGAGGTAGAAGTTGAACATCCAGGTGAAAAGAGACAGGTGATTGAAAATTCTGATCCAGGGCTTTGTTAAGAGATTGAATTTGAAAATAGATACAATTGGTTGAAATATAGACTATATTCTCCCCCAAGATCTGCCTTGTCTGAAATATGAGTATATTTGTATTTTGTGTGAAATTACGTACATATTGCATACATGTATGAATACAGATCATGCTTTTCCACCATAATAAGGGTTCAAAACTTAACATGACCTAAGTTAACTGGACTCATTCTTATATGAAGAGAAGTTATGATTTAATTTGGAACTTCATAGAACTTAGTCATTCTTTTAGAGGCTTTTAATAAAGGGGTCATCTTTTATGGACAGATGACATGGGTAAATTATTTATTCTAAGGTAAGTCTAGAGGTCGCATTTTTTAATATGTTGTAAAAATTTGGGTGATTATGTTAAAAATTCATCAGTTTGTGCTTGAATGTTTTCACAACATGAATGTTTAAATTGCAGTTATTAATTAGGCTTAAAAACAAAAAATAATAAGCCTTTCAAGGACCTCTGAATGTAGTACCTTAGTTAGAAGGACATGCCTACTTGGCAGGCAGAAAAAAATTAAGTTATTGGTGGATCTGCTGTGCAACTTGATTATAACTGTGTGGGAAGAAATTTCCTATGAATCTGTCATCTATAACTTGAAAAAATGCTGTCTTTCAAATGCGGTGGATGGTACTAAAGATGACATATGGTAGGAAAATTGAGAAGAAGAGAATGACAACGGATGTGACAAAGATGACAGCAATGCTTATTAAAATGAACAAAACATCTTTATTTGAATGGAAAGGTAAACATTTTTCACAACAAATATATTTTATATGGCAAATCTTCATAATTATTTTTTCAATCTTTGTGTGTCTGTGTGTGTCTGTGTGTTTCTGTGTGTGTGTGTGTGTGTGTGTGTGTGTGTGTGTGTGTGTGTGTTTTGAGTGGATAAGATTCTCAAGAGAAGAGAGAGGGGAATAAAACTACGGATAGTGTTTTGAGAAGCCCATGTGTAGGGAGTGCTGGGAATCAGAATCTATCAAAACCCACAGAAGAGTGACCAGAGAGGTAGGACAATAACTATGCGGGTTCAGTGTCACAGGAGTCAAAATAAAAACCAAAAGATATTTATTTAAATACCTACTACACCTGTCAGGTTCTGAGAGTGAAGAAAAAATAGTGAAAATGTCCCTGCCCTCAAAGAACTTACCTCCTATCAGAGGAAACACAAAATACACATATAATTAAATAAAACACATATAAAAAATAAATATAAGGTGATTTCAAGGAGAGGAGCAAGGAACTTTGACTTCTGGAAGGTGGTGAGTGGGATCTGAAATTTAGCCACTAGTATATCACCTGGACCTTGAAAAAAGATAGCGATTCTGTGAGATGATGAACAAGTTTGGGAGGAATGATTGGAGGGAGAGATGGAATGATAAAAAGCCATGGAAAAATAGAGGAATTTCAGAATTTTTCATCATGTAAATGAAATAGCTTCAATAGCAAGATCGAGGGCTTGACCCTTCTTATGTGGCACAGGGAAGATAAAAGTGGTTTGTAGCACTTGTTGAAGTATCTTAGAATAAGGGCAAAGGATTAGGATAGACAGGAAGAATGGAAGTTATGGCTAAATCAGTAAATATTTTTAAACAAACACCCACTGTGTGCTAAGTGCTGGAGTTATAGCAATTGGGAAATTTAGGAAACTGAGGACAGAGTAATGGAAAGACCATTGATAGGATTATTGAACTTCTCAGAATTGTATAGCAGAATTGTATTGTATTTGTAAACTAGGTGCTGAAGTCGTTGAAGAGGTTCTGGTAATGAGGTGATTTTTTTTTTTTTTTAGCAGGGATTGGAAGATATCATTATATTTGGATGGGATGAATTTCCAAAAGATATAAATTAGTGAGTGATGGGCCAGAGCCCATCTGCTCATACCATCTGGTCCAGATCTATATATGAAGTTGGAGAAAGGAATCTATGAAAGGAAATAGAAAAGAGGAGTTGATAAAGTTGAGGTGCAAGAGGTAGCCTCTAAAATTGTAGTAAAGGAAACAGAAAGGTGATTCACGCTATGAAAGAATGAGGATACGAATATGTATCCAATCCAGTTCCCCAATTCCTACCAGCTCCATTACATGGGACTCAAAAGTCATGGTTTACTTATTCTTTTTTAAAAAGGTAGTGTTCTTTTCCAATTAATAAGCATTTATTTTCTCTCCTTCCTTCCTCCCCTTTTCTTGAGAAGAAAAAATAAAAAAAAAACATTTGTAACCAATTTGTATAATCAAGGAAAACATCCAAATTGGCCATGTTCAATAATGCATGTTTCATTCCTGAATCTACCGTCTCTCCAATGGGAAATAAGTAGCATCAGTGCTCTGGAATTATTGGTTACTATGTTGATCAAAATCTGTAAGTATTTCTAAGTTCTTCATCTCTACAATATTGTTATCACACAGATTATTAGCTTGGTTTCCATCTTCAGCTCCTTAAAGGACCAGAGCTCATTATTATCATGTTTATTAGTATTTATGGACACATTTCCAAGGGTCTAAATCATACAAGCACCAAACTGTGAAAACTGAAATGAAGTATGGGCATGACTTCCTGTTCAAAGCAGGACATACAAGGACGTGTGGAGTGTGATACTTTCACTGGGGCCTTCCTTGCTCACTCAAAGAGAGGGAGAAATCTTACTGAGCACTCAATTTTTCTTTCAAACTCTTCTTCCACAAAAGTTCTCTCCACCGATGACCCGAACTACTGGCTTCTTAATTAACTGTTCTTTTGAGTTTTTCTATTCTTCTTGTCTCTGTGAATTGAGAGGAATGATAACCAAACTTGATGAACCACTTCCAAAATAATCAGCTTTCCACTGAGCCTGGGTCATGCTAATGTCCTTGGCATCATAATAATAGTTTGCATATGATAGCCCTTAGGGTATTTGAGAGAATTCCCCTTCACAAAGAAAAAAAAATACCTATAAATTTAGGTGTAACTTACTTTACGAAATAGATGCATCTGTGACATTTATATATTGAGAAGATTACTTCTGCTTCTAACTATATTTTTGAAGGGACTTTCATTATAATTTCAGAGATATCAAGCATGGTTGAACTTCAGTTGAAATGTTCCTCAATACTTCCATTTTAAGCAAATATCTACACTATACAGGGTCACTTACAATTCAAAGGAGGGCAGCTAGGTGGCACAGTGGTCAGAGTGCTGGACCTGGGGTCAGGAAGACCTGAGTTCAAATCTGACCTCAAACACTTACTAGCTATGTGACCCTGGGCAAGTCACTTAATCCTGCTTTCTTCAGTTTCCTCATCTGTAAAATGAGCTGGAGAAGGAAATGGCAAACCATTCCAGTATCTTTGCCACAAAATTCCCAAATCAAGTCACAAAAAGTCAGACAGGACTGAAATGAGTGAACAACAATTCAAAGGAATCCTTTGGATGAATTGTTATCATAATGAAAAATCAGGTCCTCATAAATCTGTTTAGTAGGCTCAAATTTCCTTATTTTGGTAGAAACTGTGGGTTCAGATAGATTTAGAGCTGAAAGGAATCTTAAATGTGATCTACAAAAGTGAAACCTGGAGAGGTAAATGACCTGCCAATGATCACAAAGCTATTAAATGTCAGAGTTAGGATTTGAACTAAAGTCCTCCAATGGCAAATCCAGTGTATTTTGCACTGTACTCTGGCACTTCTTTGGGCAAATGACCCAGCTGTCCCATGTATAGAAGAACAGGAACTTTGAAGCATTCAGAGGCTGGGGCTCTTTGAGAATCTTCTTGTTTTTTGTTCTGCCTTCATTGCAGTGATATTTCAGACTGTGCAATTATAAGCAAAGTATCTAACTTTGAATCTAAAGTTACATAGTGGTTGGGAAGGAAACATGGTATAGAAAAGAAACTTCTTCCCCCAAAAATTGTAAGGTACTGCCATTTCTAGTGTATTTCACTTACTGAAAGGAGTATAAAAAGACTTTTCAGTGAGAAAAACATAGAAAAGAAATTTGAGAAATAGATGAATTCTGAGAGGACCTAAGTGAAAGAAGGCCCCCTCACAGACAAAAGTACTAGCTGATGATGAAAATGGTTGCAGTGCATTTTTCCTTGTATTTAATTTATATAAAACTGTTTTTAGAATTTGAAAGTTTATAGCTGGGAAACTGAATCAAAGGACTCTTGAAGCCTGTGGGACAATTATATGTAGACTTTGCCTCACAGCTGACAGAAATGTGGATTTTTAGTTTCTTAAGATAAGTTAGAGATGAATCTATAAACACGAGGAGTCTTTGACTTAAGGCAGGAGAGAGACCAATGCTAAAAAACAGGCAGCATGTTAGAAGCTGCATAAGGAAGCCAGAAGCAGATGGAACTGAAGATCATGGAGCTGAGAAGACAGAGCTAAGGCCAGTGGACTTGAGACCAAAAGGCTGCACAGCTGATCTTACTGGAAGAAAGCTCTGATGCTAAGAGCTGATCATGGAAAAACAGAATCCTCAGCTATTTGAAGAGCTGATTGCAGGAAAGGATATCTTGCTTTCTAGAACCATCTATAGCTAGATAGAGGCTTCCCTATATTGATCTTTACTGACCTCTAAGGCTTGAGTTGGGAAACCTGGTCCAGGCGGTAGAGAAAATCTACATATCTGTGTAAAGTTCAGATGGAAGGGAAATGCTTTTCACAAAAGATTATGATGTTGCCTCAGTGCCCAAGAAAAGGAGAAGACCTGCATACATTCTCTGTGTAAGCCTGCAATTTACTAAAAGAGCCTAAAATTGTTTCAGTGCCCAAGACTATCAAAAAAGTATCTAGCAGGGGCACAAAAGAGTCCAAAAGGGAAGGAAATGTGATGTATGGTATAAACCAGGGGTCAGCAAAATATAGCCTGTGAGCCAAATCTTGCCTGCTTATGTTTGTACAGGCTGCCCACAAGCTAATAATAATTTTTTGCATTTTAAATAAAGTTTTATTGTATTTAAAAATATAAAAAAATATTCTTAGCTCCAGGCCCAGATCTGGTCCTCAGCATGACTCCTAGTATAGCCTAAAGAGACCAAAGACATTAAGGTCTTAAGTCTTACTGTGCCATATGGATTTCCTTATTCATATGTCTAAGTGATGTTTCTGTAAGTTTACGCCCAATCTCCTGCATAGACACAATATGGATTAGTGAGATTCGTAAGTAGAATATCAGATTCATAAGTAGACTTTTATGATATGATTATTATACCTTGGTCTTTTGTTAGTAAATGTTTCGTATTTAAGAGTTAATGATAAGATTATGGTTGATTTCATTAAATGGGAAGTTTGCTAGTTGACACAGTGGATTGAGCACTTGGTTTGGAATCACAAAGACCCATTTTCCTGAGTTCAATCTGTCCTGAGACACTTAGTAGCCGTGGGACCCTGGGCAAGTCACTTCACCCTGTTCACCTCATTTTCACATCTGTCAAATGAGCTGGTGAAGGAAATGACCAACCACTCTAGTACCTTTGCCAAGAAAACCCCAGAACAGGGGCACGGAGAGTCAGACACGACTGAAATGACACAACAACAACAACAACAAATCAAACAGTAAGGGCTCAGGAGCTACAAAAGCAAGGAGGAGACATACAGTTCTTGTACATCAATGTTATACATAGGATCTTGAGAATTCATTGTATCAGCATGCCTGCCTTTGGAGAGCTGCCCCAATCTTCTAGAGGAGGTATAGATTTTCAAGAAGAAGCCAGCCCCAGCTTAGGAAGAGAGAACCTAGAGAAAATTGTGGGTTGATGACACACACACTACAGACTACATGTACACAACATTGCCCCTGGCCTAAATTGAAATCAAAAAGGCATCAAATGCCCAAACAATGCAATAAGTTTTCCTAAAATATCATCAGTAATGAGCCCCATAATTTCTGGATTTGCATGAGCAAAATAAAGTTTGTAGCTTAAAATGAAAAGTATTGTCTAAGCTAAAAGCTTATTATTGCCTAGAAGAAAGAAGTTAATTTTCAGTAACAAACACCTTGATTTACTTGGTTTTAATCAAGTTTTTTTTTCTTAATTTTTAAATACTAATCTCACCATGTCATTGCACAGCATTTACATTTTTAAAATTAGTGATTAATTATCTGTTTTTCTCCCCCAACTCCATACCTAAAATCCTACACACAAATTGCCCCATTGCTTTGATTTGATTGCATAACTAGATTTGGTAATCATTTAAGCTTCATGAAGATGGAAGGGTGGATATCTCTTAAGTGAATTAGCCACACATGCTACATAAACTCCATCTGGCCAAGTGAAAAATAAAGCTTAGTAGAGCTCTTCTCTTAAGCAAAAGGCAAAATTTTGCATTGGCCACAAAAGAAGCATCTTCTTTTCGGGGAAGAACATGAGATATAAATTGGAAAAGCCTTATTCCCCTCCACACCTCTTCCATTTAACATATGTCTGATTTAGAACATGTACTTCACCAGTGGTTATAATCAGCTCATCAAGGAAATGCCTTTGAATTAGACTGTAGGAGACAGAGGGCCCAATAAAGATTACCTTAGATCACCCCAAACTAACAGAAGTTAATTTGGTTTTGTGTTAGTCTCAGTGATAAAGGTTTAGGTCCATGTAGATACAGGAGGGCACATGTGTCCAGAAGCTGTATTAGTTTTTTGATGGCCCTCAAATTCCACTTTTCTCTGCAAACTTAAAGCAAACTGAGCCTTCATTCTCATCTTGGAGTTAAACCAAATAATCAGGCCAGATATGGAATGGATTATCTTCCTTTCTTCTACTTCTTCTATATGTCATGAACTCTTTCGGAAGTCTAGCAAAGTCTGTGGACTCAGAAGAATAGTTTTTATTATTACTATTATTTATAATAGAAGGAAATGCTACAATTAAGTCAGAAATTAGTAAAAATAGGAATTTTCCCCCCATCAAAGTTCACAGACTCCTTAAGGAGTCAATGGACTCCAAGTTAAGGGCCATTCCTTTAGGCAAAGGGTAATTTGAACATGAGACAGAATTAACAGAGAATGATACAGCCATCCATTGAGAGGGATGAGGTGCCATTTTCCTAAACGACTTCTGAATTCAATGTCAGATTGGAGTGAGTGAGCCAGACTCAGGAAGAGAGAAGCTGGAGAGAACTGATGTCTGATGCCACATACTGCATTCATTGACTGTCCTAAAGGAATACAAATGTGAATTTCATGCATTTTCTTGGCAAAGCTTAGGAAATTAGAGGCAGTAGACTGAATGCTGGACCTGGAATTTAAATCCCATATCTGATCCTCACTAGCTCTGTGACCTTGGGCATGTGAATTCATCTCTCTGAACATGTCTCCTCATTTGTAAAATGAGGCGTTTGGACAGGATGGCCTTGAAGATTCCTTTCTAGCTCAAAATCTATTAAGTATTAAAAAAATACTTCAGTGACATCAGCAAATGGGTATGTGGTACTAAATAATAAAACAAGATGCCTGCACATGGTAAAGCTGAGCATTTTAAGGACTTTAATGTGGAACAGAAATTAGATTATTGCTTGGCCACAAGGGAGAATTATGAACAATGGGATGAGGTTACAGAGAGGGGATTTCTTTGCTTGCTATAAGGAAAAACTAGCTAACAATGAAAGCTGCCCAAAAGTGGAACATGATTCCTGTGGAAGTAGCATGTTTCCCCTCAGTAGAAGTCTAAAAGGCAGGCCTATATATTAGGTATATTTGCAGAAGGGATCCTCATTTGGGTGTAGAATGGACTTGATAGTCTGAGGTGTTTTCTGATTCTGAGATCCTACAATTTTGTGGTTATGCAGGTAGTAAAAAAAGTTCCATGGGTTAGTGGATTTAGGATTATTCACATATTTTCACTTTTCCTCACAACTACCCAGTAATTAAGCAGGGCCATTTCACTAAGGAGTGACCTAGTGATAACATTGCTTACATTTTGTTGAACTAAGCAACAAGGCATTGGTCTGCAACAACTGAGAACATGACTTGTTCTGATTATATCATGGAAGAACTCTAGCTGATTAGTCTGCTCAAGAGTTATAGCTAGTATTTGTAGTGGCAAAGAATTGGAAATCAAAGGGATGCCCATCAATTGGGGAATGGCTGAACAAGTTGTGGTGTGGGAATATTATTGTTCTATAAGAAATAATGAATGGGATAATTTCAGAAAATGTGAGCAGAACCAGAAGAACATTGTACATAGTGACAGCAATATTACATGATGAAGAACTGTGAATGACTCAGATATTCTCAGCAATACAATGATCCAAGACAACCCTAAAGCTCTCAAGATGAAAAATGTTATCTGCTTCCAGAGAAAGAACTGATATTGTCTGAATACAAATTGCAGTATACTATTTTTCTCCTTCCTTCCTTCCTTCCTTCCTTCCTTCCTTCCTTCCTTCCTTCCTTCCTTCCTTCCTTCCTTCCTTCCTTCCTTCCTTCCTTCCTTCCTTCCTTCCTTCCTTCCCTTCTTTCTCATCTTCTTACACAAAAGTATTAATATGGAAATGTTTTACATGATTGAACATATATATTCTCTATCAGATAGCTTATCTTCTTGGGGAGGGGTTAGGGAATGGAGGGAGAGATAGAATTTGAAATTCCATACTTTAAAAAAAAATGACAAAACAAACAAACAAACAAAACCAATGACAAATGTTAAAAATTGTTTTTACATGTAATTGAGGGGAAAAGAAAAGATTATTTTAAAAACAGCTATAGCCAGAATGATTTGGGCATAAACAGTTTTATTGCTGTGTGTTTGAGTATATATCTGCAGCAGGAGCACCAGTGTGATATAATTTCCTATTAGAGGACTTGGGTTCAAATCGCTGCTCTGCAACTTCTAAGTACTAAGACCTTGAGCAAGTCACAGAGAGTTTCTGAGCATATTTCCTTATCTATAAAAGAGGTATAATAATATTTTTATTACCTCAGAAGGTGGTTATGGGGTAAGGAGATGGCACTTTGTAAACATTAAAGCTCTTTGTTGTTGTTGTTCAGTTGTTTCAGTTGTGTCTGACTCTTTGTGATCCCATTTGGGGTTTTCTTGGCAAAGACACTGGAGTGGTTTGCCATTTCCTTCTCCAGCTCATTTTACATATGAGGAAACTGAGGCAAACAGGGTTAAGTGACTTGCCCAGGGTCACACAGCTAGTACTTGTCTGAGGCCAGATTTGAACACACAAAAATAAGTCTTCCTTAGAAACAAATCTGGCCTTTCACCAGTTTTTGTGTAGTTCACCTGTAGTTTATTCATTCTGTTCTGTATACGTGTAAATGACTTACCACTGCTTAACTTCTCTGGGCCTCAGTTCCTTCATTTGTAGAAAGAGGAGCTTGGACATCATCATCTCTAAGTTCCAGCTTTAACTGTTATGACAAATTTGGTTTTAAGGAACTGTAGGTGGGCTTCTTCCTCAGCACTGGACAGCCAGTAGAGATAATAATACTTTCCTTGCCTACTTGCAAGGTTGTTGTGAGGACCAAATGAGATAATAATGTTAATTCACTGTGTAACATGTCAGACACTATCAGTGTAAGGTATTATTAGTATAATTATAGGTGCATTTGAGAACTTGATCCATAATGTGATGTAGTGGAAAGAGCTCCAGTCTGTGAGCCAGGAGGCCTGGATTGTGAATTTTGGCTCTTCTGCGAAAGGTTCTAGCTGGAAGACCTGGGGTGAATCACTTAATCATACTGTGTGCTACAGCATTATCAACTATAAAATGGGCATAATAATGCCTGCCTTACATAGTTGATGGAGTTTTTGTAAGGATGAAATCAGAATATATGTGAAAGTTCCATTCTGAGCAGTAGCATGGTGTCATGGATAGAGTCAATGCCAAAGCAAGGAGGACCCAAGTACCAGACCTTCCTATGACATCTACTGGCTGTTTGACATGAGCCTCAGACATTTTCTAAACTTTAAGTTGTAGACCGTGCCAATTTGCGTTGGCAGCAGGGGTTTCCTTATCTGAGAGTGCCTTTTACTAATGAAACTATAGATTTGGCTATCATAAAAATGTGTCCCATGCTAGTCCCTATCCTAGATAGAAGCATCATGTCATACTGATGTCAGAGTCAGGAAGGCCTGGGTTCAAATCCTGTATCTGATACATATTAGCTGTGGGGCCTTGGGGAAATCAGTTAACCTCTCAATTCCCCCTCTCCCCTTCCCAACTCAGGAAGCCCTCTATGACTTTAAGTTTCAGGACAATTGATGATATGTTCCAATAGAAGGATTTTTTGTCACTGGCAATATCATATACCAATAAAATAACAGAGCCCCTCCTATGTCACCCCAAAAAAGACTTTTTAAAAAAGCAAGCAATACTATGTAAGGACAAGTTGCTAAAGCCAGATATAAATTAAGATGCACTAGAAGGAAGCTCTTTTTTCCATACTCTGTTTTGGAACACATGCATCTCAGTTGCAAAGGGGAAGAGTTAAGCTAACAATGAATTTTAAACTAGTCAAAGTGACTGAATTAAAGAAAAAGAGGTGATTTGCCTGATGCAACCTTGGTTCATAAAGCCTAAAATTCCCTTCTGGCTGCAGCTACTTCTATAGATACTCCAAAGGACTATGATTTCTGTTTCTTAGTGTTATCTTCACCCACGTGGCAGGAATTTTTACTAAGATGACCCCATTAGTAACTTCTCAATTCATTCGCTACTTCTGGTCAGCATGGTGGCAACATGCATGCACACTCCAATAATTCCTTCATGAACAAGTTAGACTTGAATATCCCCGATTGCTAACGTACAACTCACCTATACATAATTACCCAGGATTCTTAATCAAAAGCTTCTTCAAATAGTCTGGCCCATCACAATTCTTCCATGTTTTAAAATGTCAATGCTCTTATCAATTTTGGCATGCTCTTCATCAGCTATAACTGAAACTATGACTATCAGCTATATCAAACTGTAACTCACACTTTCTTCCTCCCCCTGTGTATTTCCAGACTCTCTCATTCTTTAAGCCAGGCCTGCACAATCTGGAGGATGTAGAGGGTGTACATTTTTCTCGTCCGCCTGAAATCCTTTGGTAAGCCGTAAGTGGCTCGAGGCCTGCTTCAAGGCCTTCACAGAGTACCTAACTGGCAAAATGGAGGTCTTTCTTGAGAACTTTTCATATTTTGTGGGTACCAGTGGAGTTATTCATCTGCTATCTCTTGCCCCCACCATGACTGGTCCACTTATTGGTAGCAGATTGAGTCTTCTGTTTAAGACCACCTTAGCTAAGAATGCCATGGCAACCTTTGGAAGTCTAACCTATTACTTATTAAACTCCCAGGGAAGAGAACTGAAGCTGCCAAGTTTTCACTTGGAGAAAAACATGAAGCAGATTGTTCATGTGATAGGAATTGTAGCACCTTGAATGGAAATGAAATGTTATATTAGTAAAACTACTAGTTAAGAGCATACAAATAGTGTTTACTGTCAACTTTTTATAGCTGCTCGTTGAACTGAGCTGGAGACATGTAGCTGAAAATGATCAGAATGGATTTGCCCTTCATGGCCCGGCAATGTCAGTTTGCTAAACCAAAGACTAAAATTCAATGGCTGTAAATTAGCAAGGCTGCTGATGGTAGGGTCAAGTTTCTTACTTTTTCTGGGCCTCAGAATCCTCATCTGGATTTCAGGGATCACCAAACTAACTGCATAGTGTCATGGGGAGAAACAACTCATAAACATGACTGTAAAGCACTTGAAAAAGGATAATACTAGCTTATTGCTATTATTTGATAGCAAACATAGGAACAAGAACAGTACAATTTGGTCTAATTAAGACGTGTTCTCAAGAGTCAAGGTTTATGACCTCCTTCTTAGGATTACAGTCTTTTGCAGAGTATGTGAATACGGTTTCAGAAAAAATTAATGGGTGTCCAACATGACTAGAAGAGAGGCCTAAGGTAGCTCTTAGCAACTTAATAAAAGCTAATTTGAACTAATTCAAAATTTCAAGTGGAATTAAGGAAACTTCATGTACAAGGTGAAGAGTGTCCCCATAATCCAGAGGGCATTTAAAATTTTATTTCTTGCTGAAATGAATAAAACAGGGGACACATTGGAACACAGGGTGTTCCAATAATATGGAATTAATTGGATTTTTCTTTCGCTTTAAAGATGTCTGGGCTTATACATTAAGTACACTCAACATTAAATATTAACAGTGAAAACCTGACAGATTTACATCAACCCCTAATGAAGACACCCTCCACGAGTCTCTTCAGGCAACAGTATTGTCTCTTGCGGACACGGATATTTTATGAGGACGAGGATTTTTGCTGCAGTGCAGTCACAGGAATACTGAACTACCTTCCTGGCTATCTAGCTGTAATGAAGAGTTATGTCATTACCCAAAGCCTCATGAGCTAGCTGGCAGCTTTTAATTACAGGTTAAAATTTTGTGTACTGCACAGGATTACTGCTAATGGAAGAGATTTCATGTTTTGAACATAACAACCAATGGGCCTGTGTTTGTGTTCAGTGGTTACAGAAAGTGGGTAGCTAGGGAGTTCCTGCATCTAATCAATCAATCAATCAATCAATTAATCAACTCCCTCACCAAGAGATTCTTTGGGATGAATGAAGGAGCAAGGAGGAAAGTCCCCTCATCCAACAGGATTGATGAAAGCATCACTTCAAGGCATTTCCCTTTCAAGAATCCACTATCTCCTTTTCTCCTACATCTCAATTTCTATCCCTGGCAGAATAGCTCTTTAGCACTGTTGGTGAGTTACTATGGAGACTAACCACAGCTTCGGTAGTGCTTAAAAAGGCAGCTGTGTGTTTTAAGTGGGGGCGGGGGTGTGGAGGCTTGAAAGCCCCACAGGAAAGAGAAAGGACTGAAAAAAGGGTGTCTAAAGCACTGAAATCATAGGAAATGGGCTCTCCTGGAAGACAGAATGTGAGGTATGAGCTCTTAGAGTGGGGTTTTGATGTGGGTTCACTGTAGGGGAAAGAGAGCACAAACTCTAGATGAAAAGGGTGCTGGACCCTGGCCTAGAAACATCCTTAGAGCAGGGTAGGGACTCGGAGAGTTTTCTTTGGGATTATGGGTCTGGGTGGCATTCTGTCATCACTTCCCTCACCTCTGGTGCAGAACAGCTGGCTCCTGGCTTCAACATGATGAAAAACACAAACATGGCCCCTCAAATTACTGTGTCAGTGCTTCCACGGAGCATTGCTGTACCTGATGTTGGGATCCCCTCCAATGGTGTAAATCACACCCTACCACACTCTGTCATCCTGGGCAGTTCTTGTCCATGTGGTTGTTGTTGAGTCATTTCAGGCACATCTGACTTTTTGTGACCCCATTTGGAGTTTTCTTGGTAAAGATGCTGGAATGGTTTGCCATTTTCTTCTCCAGCTCAATTTTACAGATGAGGAAATTGAGGCAAACAGGGATAAGTGACTTGCTCAGAGTTCGAACTCACCAAGAAGAGTCTTCCTAACTCCAGTCCCAGTACTCTATCTACTGAACCACCTAGCTGCAATTCTTGTCCATACATTTCCACAAATCTTCCATAGATGATCAACTAAACATACTAAAGGCTTTCCTCTAGGTTTTTTTCCATTCCAATTTCAATTCAATTTCAATGCTTGAATTTTCACTTCAGGCATTTATTAACCACTTACTATGTACTAGACTGTACTATGTTGGGCACTTTAGATATAAAGACAAAAAAAAATTCCCTGCCCTCAAGGAATTTACTTTCTACTTTTAACATTTCATGGTTACCAGTGTAGCTTAGATTCTCCATCTGAAATCCCTTGCTCCCCCTATAAATATGACTACTTCCTTTTAGACCCCAGACAGAATGGTATGTTAGATAAAGAGCTAGCTTCAAAGCCAAGAAAAATGGGTTCAGGTCTCATCTCTGTCATTCTCTGTCATATATCTCTTATTGACAGTCGGTGAGTCACTTATCCTCTCAATGCTCTAGACAACTCTCTAAAACTGCAAAGTGAAGAGAATGCCAACCTGCTCCTGGTGGAAGGAATTTCCTCACTCAGGAGTTCTCTGTTCCAATGAAATCACAAGTCTAATTGTAGTCCTCCGTCTTTTTTATTTTTGAGGTAACTAATTGTATTATATTTATTTCTAAAGTTATTTTAGAACAATTGGCATACTATTAATGCCTGTAATATTTCAATCTACATAGAAGAAAAAGAAAGAGAAGAAACTAAAACTGAAGAAGACACCAAAATTTCATAACATATCATACTACTGCTTTTGTAGATGTCATATTTGGAAATCTATGGCAGCCTCTTTTTTTTGGGGGGGGAGGCAATTGGGGTTAAGTGACTTGTCCAAGGTCACACAGCTAGTAAGTGTCAAATGTCTGAGGCCACATTTGAACTCAGGTCCTCCTGACTCAAATGCCAGAGTTTTATCCACTGCGCCACCTAGCTGCCCCTGTGGCAGTCTTCTTAAGCCCACCATATGTCTCTATTGTCCTTCGGGTGGCCAATAATTTTGATTGTTTGGAAACTGTGATGTTCCATTATTTTGCAGCCTTTAAAAAAAGTCAACACACTTTAAATGAGGGACAGTGGGAAAGAGACGGGATTGTTATTTCATTGATATAGGGAGCTCCCTGGTGTTAAAACAGTCTCTACCAATGAGGATTGGCACTTTCACTGTGATTTGCAATTTCAAAGAGTTGCCTAGAGCTCTGAGAGCTTAAGTGATTCATTCAGTGTGGCTCCCAGGTCTTCTTGGCTCTGAGGTCAGCTCCATATACACTATGCCATGCCACAAATATCAAGTTGCTCCAGGCTTTAATTATGCAAAATAAACGCAGAAAGTCTATTTTTGATGCTTTTCTAAAATATGATGCCCAGAATTGGACATGATATTCTTAATGTGGTTTGACCAGGGCACAATACAGTGGTTATTACTTGCTTCATTCTGGACAGGAGGCCTCTTTTAATGTAGCTTAATATAGCATTAACTTTATTGGCTGCCACATGATACTATTGATTCATAAACTCTAAGTGCTTTTTTTTTTCCAGATTAATTGCTATTGAATTCATCTAAATTTCTGTGAACTATTAATTACTAGCAAGAAGTTCACAGAACTGCTGTTTCATGTAAATTGCTATGTAGTTTATGCTCAATATATACTTCAGTTCGGTTAACCTGAGCCTTTTCTTCCAAAGATAAAAATGGGAAAAAGACATTTTTTTTTTTTTGCTAAAATGACGAGTGACAACTTAAGCACAATCCTTGATAGTAGAGAAATTCTACTACACCTTGTGTTATTCTTTATCTTTCCCTGACTGTTATATTCAAAGGTTCCTGGGGTCAGCTCACCCTAGATTAATCCTTTGGCCTCATCCCTTCCTTGTATCATACCATGTGACTCCTCCATACAAATAAACCTTAACTGGATTCCAGATTCTGATCCTCCTGTTCTACACAGGCATTTGGAATATAACACAAAGCATCTCTTTATTTCTTCATAATCTTCAACCTCCACTTATACTTTAATCTACTTTCTTTCTCAACTCCTCTCAGATTCACAGACACAATTTTCATTTCTTTATTAAAAACAAAACAAACTTTCTTGTTTATCCAATGACACCAACATCCTGGATAATTAGGTACTTCTTTCTTTTTCATTGGAATTTCTGGCCTTTTTGGAAACTAGCCTGAAATGAGACATTTTCCTTCCTATATACCTAATAGGGTATATCAAATATATATCACAGACCACATGAAATTTTTGGCTAGGTAAAGATTTTAGGCAAACTTCTTCGGGGAAGGTTAGGTTGTGCTTCTTCTGCATTTTTTTGGTTAGAGATCTTATGACCAGGAGGAATTCATTTGATTCCATATAAATGGCTAGTCTTATTAGAATGGTAAAAGATGGGATCATGCTTTCCCCTGTTTTCAAAGAGATTAACACAATGACAGCACGTGTTACTATGATAATACAGAACAGACGAAGCATGAATGATGAGCATAATAAATGTTTGGCAGCAGTGCTCTGTTCTTCCATTTTAAATAGCATATTCCTGAGCCGTGGAAAGAGCTATTATTATATAAACACTATCTCATTAATTCTTTCCAATATCCTCTTGAGGAATGTGGGTGGCAAGTATTATTATCCCCATTATTACAGATAGGAAACTATATAAGTCACTTGATACCTTTTAATGCTTCAAGGTCACAGAGCTCATCAGTGGCACAGCTGAGAACAGAACTTGGATCCTCTAATTCTCTGTGGTGCTTCTATGAGAAGAAGAATGCAGTAGAAGTTACATTCTGTGCAAAGATGCACCCTTTTTTCCTCTTCCTTCCCAAGAGTCCTACCAGGGCTTTGGAATGATGAACTAATAAACTTCACAATACTATATGCCCTAAACTCTCTTTTATGAATTTAATGCAAATTAAAAAGTAGTTCCATCCCAAGAAACCTTCTTAGCAGTGTTTGGATTGATCTTCTAGCCAGTCAATGAATATTTTTAAGTGCCGACTATGTTCTAAGCACTATGCTAACCATTGGCGCTACAAAGAAAGATGAAATATGAAATTCCCACCCTCAAAGACCTCAAAAAACTCACCAAACTTGTCTATAAAAAGAGACTGAAAAAAAAATCAATGTGCCTACTGAAAATGTCTCTATTAATTTACTCATCAAAGAACTGGCAGTTCTCCTTTAATCCAACTCTTCAGAGCTGTATATGAAAACAATGGGATGATGCTCTTGGCTATTTCATGTACTACCAGGCATCTGCTAGACAGCTTTTCCCAATTAGTTTATCCTTGGAAGCAATAAGCTGTGATCAGAATGCGATTATATGGATGGCTTTAGCGAAGAGGGAATCCTTTCTTAAAAGTAAGAAATAAAGCTGCTAATGAAGATTTGGTGGAAAGAGGACATGCATTATCCATTTATCCCTTAATGTGATAATTTGATTTTCCTATATCATAAATAGCTTATACACAATCATGAATAACTTATGTTTAAATCATGCCAAACAATAAACCAAGGTATACAGATGATTTCATAGGGATTATAATATATTGGTTTTTGAGTGTGGATAAAGAGGATAAGGATTTAGATTGCTCCTCATATGATAATTATATTCAGAGGCTCTTAAGAGTCAACAGGATTCAGAGAAATTGCAGTACAAATATTTATAGCATCCAAACTCCTCTCTGGGTGCTTTACAACAGGCACAGAAAATAGGGTGCCTGCCAACACAAAGCATACAAGCTTTTTCTGTCTCTCACACACAGTAATAATAGGGGCAGAGTGTGAGAACTGGAGTGGGTGGAAGAATGGGGGCCATGGCATCACCAGAGCAGATGCCGAGAAGAAAATCCTTTATTTAGAAGATTTTCATCCTAAGTGTAAACACTTTTGGAGAGTATGATAGGCCCAGGCAGACCTCAGGGGGTAGTGGTGAGATGAGTGGAGGAAGTGGTCATTAAAGAGGGAGAGGAATAGTATTTATTACTGGAAATCCCAAAGAGAGATATATTAAGAAGCATGAGCTTATTGAAAGGAGGGAGCAGCCCATAGGCAATGAAAAGGACAGAGTACTTTCTAATGGTCTTGAGTGGCATCTTTAAATGCTATTGGTAATCAGAGTTAAGTAAAAGACATAATACGTACATATTCAGCGTGGTCATATTTATGGGGCTAAATAATATATTCAGTGGATAAACCTGGTTGACTATTTGCTTGAACCAGGCAGATGTGCAGAAAGAATGCATAAAGAAAAGGAGCTTAGAATTCATCAAATCCAGCTGCCTTCTTTTATAGTTGAGAAAACAGGTCCAGAGAGATGTGACTTGCTCAGGGTCAAATAGCTGCTGTATATCTGAGCCAGCATTTGAACCTAACTCTGTTGGACCCCTGGTCCATCATAGCCAGGAGTGTGCTAGAACCAACTTGAATTGGCCTGAGAAAGCTGATTGTTAAATTTTCAGTGTTAACATTTATACCTTGGAGATCAGCAAATGCTATAAATCAGGGCTTAATTTATTATTTTATTGCTTGTCTAGACATAAGAAAGTGATGGAGAAAATGTTAATGATGTGAATTAAATTTAAAAGTGTGTCCTGCTCTTCAAAGAGCCAGTTATTAAAACATTTACCAGCACACAAAAAGCTCTAGTTGCAATCCGGAATTTAACCTTTATTGTAAAAATTGTCCCTATAGACTAACAGATAAACATTATCACTTCCATTGGATAGATGGAAAATGGTTTGTCAAGGTCTATAGGAAGAAGTCCTTACTAGGTTGCATCATTTAAAGCAGAGTGTATAGGAAGGGTAGGGGTGGTACTTCTCAGGCATATAAAAATTCTAGTACCAATGAACTTACCAGACTTCATCACTAACCCTGGGGGCAGCACCTAGTCTTGCCAGTACAGCTGGTAAAGGAGAGAGGGTCAGAGACAAAAAGGAGATATAAGCAATTTCAAGACAGGAACACTTGAATTCAATCTATGCACTAAACTCCTTCCTGAAACTCTGGTAAGCACAGAGAGGAAAATAGAAGCAAGAGAATGATCCCCATTAAATGTATTACCCCAGTTTTGCTCAGCACTTTGATGCAGGACAAACATGTTTTCACCATAGGCATGCATAGAGTGTAGACCCCCTTGTGTCAGGCATGATCTGGAGAAAGCATTACTACTCACTTTTCCCTTTCCCTTTGGGGAAAGCCAAAAGTAATGTTTGCCCTACATTATGCCATCACACCTGTACATGCTCCATGCCTGACTTGTTCTTCTCTAAAACCAAGAGCTAGTTGAAAGAGCTTTTGAAATGGATCATAGCTTGCATTCAATACACATACTTGAGTTAGGCTCCTGCTACAAAAAGAAGCTAAACAGCTTTAGAAAAAAATCTATAACTGCAATTTTCAGGTGTTTATTTGCATTCATCACATTTGGCTACTACCAAATCAATGATAAAATGCATCCTCTGAACAATGTGGAGTTTTCATTTAAGACTGTTTAGACTTCAAGTGTAAGATTCCCCCTTGAGAATTTTATCAACATTTACCCATGCTTTCCAATTCTATTCGCAATGATTACTCTGTGCATAAAAATATATTGGTAAGATCCTGTTCTGACTAGTTTGGTAGAATACAAAAACACTACATTATATGCAAATCTCATTAAAATGGAAGCTTATAGGTATTGAAAACAAAAAAGGTTGCATATATTGTTGACTCTACATTTGCTTACAGTTAAGTAGAAATATAGTGGACATTCTATTGGCAAATAAAAAATATGTTGGGGAGAGAGGAAGGGAGTTTTGCAAAAAGAAATGTCTTTTAGGCTTCAAAGCACTTTTTTTCAAGATGGGAAATATCTACATTTTTACTTTCTGATGTACTTATATGTAAAAACACCATTAAAGACACTATCTTCATTGAATATATCAGTTTGTAAGTAAGACATTTGTGGAATTTAAGCAAAAAAGAAAAAGTGATTTAGATGTAGTTGCAGAAATACAGGGCAAAGGTCACCAACTTCAACTTGTCTCTCTAATGTGGCTAAGCAAACCTGTAAGGTTAATGACCAGGGATATGATAAGAGGTGAAAGGAATTTATTCACCCCAAAAGAAATAATACATGACCCTGGGAAAGAACCCACAGAGGAGTAGGCAGACTAATTATTTTGTTTTGTTTTGTAAGAAAGACTTGAATTTGGGACACTTTGATATGTAGCTGGTATCTGTGGGCCTAATTCACAAAAGAATTACAGAAACTCCCTGCAAGGAAAGGAGTAGCCTAATGGCAATTGCATAGAGACTCAGAAGATGACATAAGCAGCACAAACTACATAGCAGTTGAAATTTAGTTGAGAAACAGTAGATGGCAGTGGGAGCTCAGCTGAGAAATGGCAGAGGACAGTTCAGCAAGGAAAGAAGCCCAGTAGTTAACATCAGCAGCTTTCCAGGCTACTACCCAGTGTTAGCTTCCAAGGCAGAGAGGTGTTTTCCACTAGTCAGAAAACACAAGAACTGTGAATGTCTGGATTATGAGTCTTCCCTCTGCCACTGATAACTCGAGAATACAGGGTAAATGTGCCTTTCGATGTGTGTTTTCCATGTTAATAATCTTAATAATAATGATGATAATAATATAATATCTTACCTTTACACTTCAATTTAAGGTTTGCAAAGTGCTCACATATATTATCTCATTTAAACTTGTCAAGTAGTTAGTATTATTGTCTCCATTTTAGAGATTCAGAAACTGAAGTTCAGATAAGACAAAAGTTCTAAGTCGCATATTGGAAGACAGGATTCAAAACCACATCTTCTTGACCCCAAACCCAGCACTCTAGCTAATATGGAACATTGCCTTGTCCTCTAGAGTGTTCTGATAATATAGGTGAATGTAATGGGAACTTGTGAGCTATAGTGTTAATTAGATATCATTGACCCAATGATTACCTGGATCCTAGGTATAGCTTTTACGGAACATTTTGGGAGGGGACAGGATATAGTTTAGATGAATTATCTCATTCAAATGGGATTTGATTCTATTCATCACGCATTTGTTGAATACTTACTATGTACAAAGCACTGTAATAGGGACTTGAGGGGTTATAAAAATTCATAAAACACAGTCATTGTTCTCAAGAATCTTAGAGGTCAGAAGGGGAGAGATGACATGCACACAGTCAAAGTCAAAGACAAAGAAGAATATGGAAACTGCATGAAGGGAGATAGAAACATAACTCTGTGAGAATAAAGAATGGAAGTGATTAACTCAGTGCCCGTATAGCGTCTTACACGTGCAAGGGAATCCTGGTGAACAACAGATAAAAGGCTACCTGCAGTTTGAAACGGATGTTTGATGCAATTATGGCCTCATTACTAAAATCTCCAGTCTTCACTAGGGTAACAAAATTGTACAGAAGTCCATACTACTAATGATCAATCAATGATGTAGAGAAAGGAAGACTTCATTTTATAATGCTTAGAGCACAGGCTACACTGAAGTCAGTGAGCCCCAAGCATTAGTTTGAATTAACTTACATGGCAATTGGCTACATAAGCAGGATGGGCACACCAGAAGAATTTTAGAATTAGCAAAAGGAGGTGATGAAGACTTCCACATCAGGAAAAATAAGAAATTAAGTGATTAAAACAGTTGTGGTTGATATCTCAGGTTCGATTTTGCATACTTCAGCAAGGTACATGATGTGTTTGATTTAAGCAAAAGGAGGCAGAAAGTTCAAAATGGAATCTGAAAAGGGGAATCTAGGTGGTTCAATGGATAGAACAACTGGTCCTGGAGTCAGGAGGACTTGAGTTCAAATCTGGGCTCTGACATTTACTAGCTGTGTGACCCTGGGCAAGTCGCTTAACCCTGATTGCCTCCAAAAATAAAATGGAGTCTGAGCCAGAGGTTTGTTGTTTTTTTTTTAAATACCACCCTTCCTTTGGCCTGTATCAGATTTGTTTATCTCAGAACACCTTCTTGTACATTCTACTGATCTCCTCTCAGGATGCTTTCTCGTAGGGGGCAGCTAGGTAGCACAATGGATAGAGTACTGGGCCTGGAGTGAGAAAGACCTGAGTTCATACCCAGCCTCAGGCACTTACTAGCATGTGACCTTGGGTGAGGTACTTAATCTCTGTTTTGCCCAGTCTCTAACTCTGTTTTTTGTTTGTTTGTTTTGTTTTTGCTTTTTGTTTGTTTTTTTGCTGAGGCAATCAGGGTTAAGTGACTTGCCCAAGGTCACACAACTAGTAAGTGTCAAGTGTCTGCGGCTGAATTTGAACTCAGGTCCTCCTGACTCCAAGGCTGAAGCTCTGTCCACTATACCAACTAGCTTCCCCTCCAGTCTCCAACTTTGTAAAACATGGATGCTATTAATATCTGTCTCCCAGGGATGGTACAAGGATCAAAGGAGATAATAAGTATGATGCACTTAGCACAGTACCTGGCACATTGTAAGTACTACATAAAAGTTAAAATAACAATTATTATTCTTATTATATAAATTTTCTGGCAGGCATTTCCACTGGCAGATATAAGTACATTGACTACAATAGCGAAGCAAAGCCAATACATAATGATTGTTGGTATCATATAACACAGGGTTTCTGAAATTTCCTTGATCCAATCCTTTCCTAATTTTCCCATTAGGCTCAGATGGTAAATAATAATAGTGGTCTGATCAGATACAAGTGTGCAGCATTCAGCTACCACTAAGGTATACACACCTCTCTGACTGGCCAGAAAATAATCAGTTTTTATTGGAAAAATAAAATAATGGCTTTTATTGATCGATTCATCGTTTCTGCTTCCCCAGATGCCTGAGGATGATAGGATGTGTGTAGCTTCCATAGTGTATCTTTTGACTGGGTAAATATTTGAATAATACTAGAGGTGAAATGAGTCTTTTAGACATTCTTATTGACCAGGGGTACACCAAATTGGGAAATTATTTGCTAAGCAGTTTTTTCTCCAATTTTACTATCTTATTAGCTATAACTCTGCAGCTTAGAAATTCTTGGGGCCAGTTGTTGAGTTGACCTACTATAACCAAAAGATGTTTATGCCTTTTACACCTTGATATGTCTATAAAATCTACCTAAACTCATGACAAAAAGGTAAAAATCCAGGGCTGTCTTCTTAGGGGACCAGATCATGCACCTCTCTTGGATTATATTATTCACACATGAGGTATAATCCAACCACTTATTTGACCTCTTGAAAAACTTCAGGGGCAAACTATACAGAAGACACAATGAGACCTAATACCAAAGCTCGCATGTGTGATTAGGAATGTCTGTGTTATAGGAGAGTACAGAGATATGATATGAGCTACTAGACAACCATAGGACACCCATCAAACACCAGTGGGAAGGCAGAAGGCATTTACCCCAAAGCACAGTTCTGAAGACGACTGCAGAGAGAGCTTACGAGAGGCAAAATTAAAAATGCAACAGAACAGAACATAGGTAGGGGAGCATGTCTGTAATACTGGTTGAAGGGCTGGCACCTTGGCAGTAACATATGCAAGTGTGTTCCCTTTGTGACAATGGCTGAACCTTTCTCCCCTCCCCCACCCCTTGTGTGAGCATAGTAATGAATGAGGGAAATAGCTGCAGGGAGCAGAGAGGCATCAAGAAGGCAGACAACCAGATGGCCATTAGCAAATTCACTGCTGTTGGAAGTTAGGAGTCTTATTGCTTCAAAAGTTGTCCTGTAGCATGACAGATTCCAAGAGCATACTTACAGTCAGTGTAAATATGAGAAAAACTAGTAAAGCTACTAGTTTGGCAACCTGGGCACTAACTGCGGATTGTAAGGGTTGGTTTTCTATGACCACAAAATCAGAGACCACACCATAAAGTGTTTCTGTACCCACCAATAATTCTTGTGGAGCTATCCACATTGACAATTTGATGGGGTTTATACAAGAGCAAATCAGGAAGATGAAGCCTAACAATCTCAGCTTGGAGGACAACTTGTTCACTATTGTGGTGGTCCTAGAGTTCATCAGGCAAGGGTTGGAGAGTTGCAGGATTAAGAAGGTTTAATCTGAGTATTCTCAGTTGAAATGAAAGCAAGTTTACACTGTATGAACATTTGAATAGAAAAATGTTGAATATTTTTTAGGCAATAGTAAATTAGCTATTGTCTATGGAACCTTGATAACTTTATTCCTAAAGACTAAGTCTTGAGCCTTTTCAATTAAAAGAACTGCCACAGTCATTGACAGAAGATGTCCCACAGTGCCCCTAGCTGCAGAAGCTAAGCAAGGCTGAGGAGGAAATGACTGAATGGAGGATATATTGCAAACTTAAAGAGAAATAGATGAATAAGAAAAGACATACAGGGTAAAATAAAAGTATTTAATGTATCTAGTTTCTGCCAGTATACTAATTTTGATCTGTATAAAAGTTCCAAATCAGAAGTCATACTAATTATCACTTCACTGACTGAATTTGTAGTGTGGAACCCCACAGAGATTCCCTTCTTACATCACAACAATTCCTTCATTATGATCCTAAAATTGAATGAGGAGTACCATCTTTTTCAGCCATTTATTAATAAGGATACAAATTTGTGCCATTAAAAAGTAATCCTGCCTTGTGGTAATCTTCTTCATCTTGCCCAGTATTTTACCAAGGGAGTCTAAGCTACTGTAGCTAGATGATGAAAGCCTGTGCATTAGTTCTTCTGTTGTATAACTCATACCCTATCCCTATCCTCATTAGGGTTCAGGATTAGGTTAAAGACTATCAGGCCGAAGGGGCAACCCTGTCTTATGCCTGCACAGATGCCAATTATCGAGGGAAAAAACACCCTTAGAGCAGATACAAGTCTTCCTGCCCAAGTAAACTCTTTATATTATATTAACAGTCTCATCATGCAAATCAATTCATTTTGGCATCAGTCAGATAGTATTATGTGCTACAGAGCTGAATGCTTTGATCAGGTCCAGGCAGAACACCCTATACATTCCATTTTTGCATTTGGCAACATCTTTCAGATACATAGAAATATGTTTACTGAAGCTGTCAATTGGCATGGAACTCTTTTGGCTTCTGCCAATGTGTCCATTCCTGGAGTTTCCATGATCTAATATTTTGATAGAACCAAGCTATAGATTTTATCCACGGTATTATCTGTGAATGTCCATTTGGAAGACAGATTCTAATCGGTTTTCTTGTAAATTAAGGTGGTGTCAGAGAGCTGCCAATCCTTCAGGACAGTTATATTTATGTGCAATATTAAAAAGTTTTTCATGATGTGTCCCTCTGGATCAGTCTTTTTCCATATCTAGTACCTGATCCAGCAGCTACGTTATTGAAACACTTCACATGAGCCTATATTCCAGTAGGAGTAAATGGGTTTTCTACATGAGCTAGAGTATGGTAGTTTGTTAGCTATTCATGGAAATTTTAGGAAAAGAGGCACTGATTGCAAATAATTTGGAAATATTTTCATGTAAAATTGTTGTTGGGATCTGACATGTTGTAAGGCCTCACAAATTATTTCCCTAAAAGTACAGGGGGTGATTAGTTATACATAATCTCTGTAACCAGGCTTCTTCTTCAAAATTTAATATTTTAGGCTTAAAATTTATCTAATCACCATTGCATTTAAAGTCCCCCTGAACTTTCTTGAGAAAGTCTGATAAATTATTTTGAAAGTCTGGTTGTTTTAAAAATTCTTAACATTTTCAATCAAAAAATTCTTTTTGAAAATTGATTAACTTTATTGCTATAATTGTTTGGTGGCATGCTACTATTTAAAGTGTTATTATCAGTTTACCATATTGATGTATCTAATACCTTACTTAAAAATAACTGAAGGGCATCCAAAATAATCCTTCTGTCACTAATTTTATTATGTTCTCTTATTTACTGAGGGAATCGTTCTGTAACTGCCTCCTTTCTTTTGTTGTTTTCAATTTTCTGTTTAGCTGACAAGGAGCTTGAGGTACTATCTACATCTCTAGTGAACAGCACTCTGCCAGTGACTCCTGACTGCTGACCCTGAGGCTGACAGGAGATCTTCCCAAACAGGCATGAAGGAAGATGGAGCACAACGTTTTTGCTCAAGCAAAGAGGCATATCAAATCTCTTTACAGGACAAAGTCCTCAACAGGAATAGGATTGGTGATGTGATTGATTCCCATTGAGGCTGTAAGTTGGATCATAGTACAATCACTTACTGGTGCTTTTTGCACTCTTTAATAGTGCAGAATATTACCTGGCACCTGATACATCTGAAAGCAAACTTCCATCTATGATATTTTCTCACATGTTTCACTAAGTCTCCTTGTCTCTTCTCAAACTTGGAGAGTCCATAGCAAACAGTCTATTCTCAGCTTTCTAGATAGTTTCCAACCCCCTCCCCCAGAAGCTGATTTCTATCTGGTGTTAAAATATAGAGGCTATTTTTCTCTTTATAACTTCTAATGCTATCTGGTCCCTATTCACTAGTTTGCCTAAAACTATCACTAGTGCTAACTCTTACAATGTCCCTAAAAAAAGAAACACTATCACTGGTTCCTATTCTTACTTTATGTCTCTCCTTAATTCTTTAACCTTATTTCTCTTCTTATTAGCTAACTATATTCTTATCTTTGTTTAAGTATTGAAAATATATGTGAAATACAAAAATGTATTGAAAAACCACGGAATCTAGAAGTAGGCATGAGCTAATTAGCGAAGATATTAAATACCATGATAAAGGAATTCTGATATTACTAGAATACTTGAAGTAATGTCTTTTTGTAATATTGCTATACCTTTGATTCCAAACCAAGGGATTGTATCCAAGATTGATAGTGAATACACACATACATTATAAATGTATACATATGTGTTAATTTTTTGCTATAGTTTTGCTATAGTTTGCTATAGTTAAGTGTTTTGTACTTTTAAGACTGTAACTTGTAGAGCTAGCAGCTAGCACTCTAAAGTGCAGTTTGGCTGAGGAGAAGGTCTTCTTTCCAACAGAAAGTGGGTGATACTAAATCTTTTGGACCACTCTTCTCCATCATCCCCCATAGCCAGGGCTTTAGGTGTATCCATCCCTTTGGCCACATCTCTTTCTTCACTGCTTCCTTCCTCAGAAGGAAGAGTAAAGTTGGAAGTCAAAAAACACAATAGACCTAGTCACCCAACACAAAAGAGCTAAACTTGTGATTCATTTCTAAGTCCAGAGCAACTGTCCTGATGATTCTGCCATTCTTTTCCCTTGTTATTTTGGGAATTTATTAATATGTTTCTTTAAAAGGTAATCAAGCTCAATATCCCCAGATTAAAGAAAAAATATTCTCTTTCTTTAACTATTGGGCAGAGACCAGCCTCTTTACTTTATCCTAATCTTTGTTTAAATCCCAGCTATTCATGATTCCAGGAGCCAAGATGGAGGAATAAGTACTGAATTGCTGTCTCTCTCTCCCTCTCTCTCATATTCACCTCTGAAAAACCATAAAATAGTGCCCCAAAACAAATTTTGGAACTGCAGAGCCAGTGGAAGGATGAGGAAACTTTAGCCTAGGAAACTTGGATGATCAGCAAGAAAGGTCAGTCTCATTTGGGTAAAAGGGGAGCACATTCCAGGACAGGAAGTGTCCCAGAAAGCCAGAAGCAAGTCCCACCTCAACAAATTAGCCAGAGACCCTGAACCCAAAGGGCTATAAAAATGTACATACCCCTTGATCCAGCTATACCACTACTAGGCCTGTATCCCAAAGAAATCATGAAGAAGTGAAAAGGACCTAAATGTACTAAAATATAGCAACTCTTTTTGTTGTGGCAAAGAATTGGAAACTGAGGGGATGCCCATTAATTGGGGAATGGCTGAACAAGTTGTGATATATGAATGTAAATAAATCTATTGTTCTATAAGAAATGATGAGCAGATGGATTTGAGAAAAACTTGGGAAAATTTACATGAACTGATGCTGAGTGAAATGAGCAGAACCAGGAGAACATTGTACACAGTAACAACAATATTGTATGATGATCAACTTTGATAGACTTAGCTCTTCTCAGCAATATAATAATGATCTAAGACAATTTCAAAAGACTCATGATGGAAAATGCTATCCACATGCAGAGAAAGAACTATGGAGTCTGAATGCAGATGAAAGCATACTATTTTCTTCTTGTTTTTTTTTTCTTTCTCATAGTTTCCCCCCTTTTGTTTTAATTCTTCTTTCACAAAATGTCTAAGGTGGAAATAAGTTTAGTATGATTGTGCATGTATAGCCTATATTTTTGCATGCTGTCTTGGGGAGGAGGAAGTGGAGGGAGGGGAAAAACTTTGGAACTCAAGATCTTATAAAAATGAATGCTGAAAATGAAAAATAAATAAACAAATAAATAAACGAACAAATGAATAAGTAAACAAATGAATGAATGAACAAATAAATAAAAATAAATAAATGAATGAATGAATGAATGAATGAATGAATGAATGAATGAATGAATAAAGATGAATCCCAGCTATTCACTGGCAGCCAGGTGGTGTAGTGGATGGAGTACTGGGCCTGGAGTCAGAATTACTGCTCCTCCTTGGTTCCAATCTAGTCTCAGACAATTATTAGCTATGTGACTCTGGGCAATTCACTTGACTCTGTTTGCCTCACTTTCCTCAGCTGTAAAATGAACAAGAGAAGGAAATGGTAAACCACTCCCATATCTTTGCCAAGAAAACACCAAATGGGGTCATGAAGAGTAAGACACAACTGCAACATTCACTATTTCCCCATATCCATATCCCATTGTTTCATTCACTTATAAGTAATACAAATTAACTTTAAATAAAACCCATTATCAAAGTACAAGTAACAAGTAAACAATACTTAAAGGAATAAGCAATTCTGAAACAGCAAGTGATGAAAGTGTAGGGTTGGAAATAGAAGAAGATTTGGACAATGGAAAAATTCACCATGTCTCAGCAGCACTGTGGGATAGACACAGTCAGGCAAGTTCTTTCTAAGCAGATCCTCCCTGAGCAGGTCAGAGAGCAAAGAAAGACTTGAGTTAATGGTTAGTCACCAGGTGTGGCAGTATCCTAAATTGGTTTATCTGCTACTACTGCTCCCAGGCACGTAGCAGTCCTCTGCATCTTCTCTCCTTATAGTGTTAATGACCAAACTTACTGGGATCCTAGAATTCCCTCCTCTGCTTTGAGACCTCACTATAGTTTAGTCTCTCTTTGGTCTGAGAAAACTACACTTCCCTAAAGATCACATAGTCATTGTGCAATTCAGGTCTACACAGACTTGGATTAGCTCAATGTGCAACTGAATACCTAAACTAGAGTTAATTTCAAATATTCTCTGGTTCCTAACTAAACTAAAGCAAAAGTAAGCCAGTGAGATAAGAGACTATTGACAACCCTTATAATTTGAACCTAGATCTAAGAGGGTCCAGAACCAGTTGCATTATGAACTTCATGAGCAAAACCCAAATAATTGACTCATTTGAAAAACTTTCTTGGAGGTAGTATATTCCTACCTCACTGGAGCTTTTCAAGAAAAAAGTTGTATGTCTACTTGTCAGGTATTTTGTAGAAGGGATGCTTATTCATGTATGGAATATATGAAGTCTGATTGCCCTTATAATTCTTTGATTGCATGATTTTGCGATGTCCCATATGCTGTGTGTGTTCCTTAGAAGTGAAAGTGGAAAACTATCAGTTCCTCTGGACATTTGCCATTAAGGTAGCCACCAACGAACTATACTTGTGCTGTTTTGACCTTGCCAATTTCTTAAGAACATAAGAAATAACATCCTAGCTCCAACTGTTAGTCCTAACCCAGTGTTGTCTTTGATGGTGACACTAAAGGACTTTATATTTTTAAAAATTGAGTGTGTATGTTATTCCCTCTTTAAGCCAATTCTGATGGAAGTAAGGTTCACTCATTCCACCTCCCCTTCCCTTTCTTCCCCTCTACTGTAAAAGCTTTTTCTTGCCTCTTTTCTGTGAGATAATTTACCCCACTCTACATTTCCCTTTCTCTTTCTCCCAGTACATTCCTTTCTCATGCCTTAATTTTATTTTTTAGATACCATCCCTTCATATTCAACTCCCTCCTGTGCCCTCTGTTTACATACACTCCTTAGAAGGATTACCTACTCTAATAATGAGAAAGGTCTTATGAGTTAAAAATATAATCTTTTTATGTAGTAATATGAACGGTTTAACTTTAAGAAGTTCCTTATGATTTCTCTTTTCTGTTTACCTTTTCATGCTTCTCTCAAGTCTTGTATTTGAAAGTCAAGCTTTCTATTTAGTGCTGGTCATCCATAATGCCAGTCTTAAGTGTTTAACAATTTCCTGTGAATATTATTTTTCCTTTACTGACTAGTGAACTATTTTTAGTGAACTTATCTAAACCTTTCTTGATTTCACATATAAAACATAAAACATTCATGTATTTATAGAACTATGTATTTAATGGGCATACATTCCTATTTTCATGGGGAAAAGGTGGATTCTCTGGGACATATACATAAGAAGGGATCCTCTTATGGATATGAAGGAGCACATGAACCACAAGGAGGAGAGATAGAGATTCTGACCTGCATGCTAGGCATGAAGTAAGACTTTCAAGCTGTTGTACCTTTGCAGCCACTGAAAAGGTGAAGTCTTTGTGAAAGAAAAATACATGGGAGATAGAATCCAGACAAGGTGTACTATGTCAGGGAGCTGTGGTAAAGAGATATGTGCCCAATAAAGTACCCATGTGAACTAAGGAATAAGACAAGGCACTGAACCACAATAGGAAGAGCAAACCTTGATGTTTTCTGGTGCTGTGAATTGTGTAGAATTAAAGATAATGGTTCTGACTTCTCTCTTCATGAGAGTCAAAGGGAAGCCACAACAGAAGAGGAATATTGATTGACTCCTTGGAAATCTCAACATAGGCACTGGATCAAATGAATAATCACATATATAAATGTCAGTTCTTCTTCTTCTTCTTCTCCTTCTCTTCCTCCACTTCCTCCTTCTCTTCATTCTCTTCTTCCTCCTCATTATTATTATTACCAATATAAATCAAGAGGGCTGTGTAGTTCTCTGTAGAAAACAAAAGAAAATCTTCTCGACTACCTATGAGTTCAGGTTGGCTTGCAATTTTTGCCAGGTTATATAAAACTTCTCCTCTATTATTAGTCTAAATGCTTACAGGGGAGCTATGAGCCTTTTCTGGGAGAGGACAACACACCAGAGACTGTTATTTTCAGCGTTTTCTTTCTGGGGCATAATGCAGAGGAATTTTGCAAAAAAAAAAACCTGCTTCCTCAGTGTCATACACATGTTCATCATGTCTAATGCCTTAGTATAATTGACAAATAGTGTGTATGCACATATTTATGAATGTGTGTATGTATATGCACATACACATATACACACATGAATGTATATATGTATAATAATACATTTGCATACAAGAATATACACATAATGTATAAATATGTTTAACTTATGTGAATACATTATACATGCAGGTATTTTTCCATTTTGTACAGATTTTTAGAGTAATTATTTACTAGCCACTGTACAAAATGCTACTTCTCTTCTTTGCCCCATAACTAGTTTTATATCATGACTGATAAGTCCCTTTACCTTCCATCATATCATATATTCTCTATCCCTACCTTTTCTCAGAAACCAAGATATGCTGCAAGATATTCCAAACCATTTTGTTTATAAGGCTGTGAGGGATAAGACACATAATATTTACTAACAGTTTTTAGAAATGCATATTTTCCTAAGTTCTAATGATGACATGACACTTTCCTGCCATGAAATGTCAGACTATTTAGATAAGAGTCAAGGAATTTGATGTTTTACTTTTGGTACCAAATCAGCAAAACTGTGGGATTTATCAATTCATCTTGTCTTTGTAAGATCACCAAGTGCATAGCTGAGATGACCTTTGCTTTTTAGTTAGATTTAAACTGTAATATAAAACCATCTTCCATCATTAGTGATGTAAAAATCTTTCAAGGTCCAAAGTTTTATTTTCCTTTAGGGGGTAAGATAGAGCCTTCTCTTTACCATGTGCTTGGCTGACAGAAACCAGTTATAGATGTTTATATACTCCACATTACCATTGTTCTTCCACTTCTGTTACCACACTAGAAATTTTTTTCATCTGTTTAAGTGGCCACATCAGAAATTCCTAGTGCACTGTATTGTTCGTAATTTTGTTTGCACTTTACTGAAGTGCAGGGCTATGGTTTAACACTTTAATTCATTCATAAAAATGTCCTTTTTAAATTTTAAAAACACGGACTATTCATTGTTGGGTAAAGAAACAGACAAGCCATTATAATGAGTGTGTGGACAGAAGAGCAAATACCCCTGACTCTTCAGTTAAAAACTTATATTAAGATGATGTGAACACTAGTTCCAGTGTGTGCAATAAACTGAGTTATGATCAGATTAGACAGGCTTCATTCAGGCCAGTGTAGTTCCTATTCAAAGCAATTAAACATTGTATCTGATGAACTAATATTACAAAAACAAATAAATTAGAGTGTAAATAAATCTAGAAGTCTTTATCAGCTTAGATTGTGTGTTTCCTGGAAGTAACAGAGAATAGATAAAAATGCTATATTGCAATTGCTATGATAAGTGGAAGTGGTTACAACATAATTATACATAGTAGTTATAACATTTAAATGATACAGATTTTGCATTTGCTGCCATTTTTGTCTTCTTACAATGATGCAGGAAAGGAAATGTATTCATTAGGTATCACTATGGCAACTATCTCTGTTCTCACCTTATGACCTCTTCCCAACCATAAAGAGAGCAGTGTTGAAATTCTCACAGATCATACCTACTGCGTCTGGCTTGGGTGGGACATACTCCTTCCTCTCATTCTCCTGCTCTTCTCTTGGGTCAGGGTGAGAGAGGAGACTTAGTCTAGCCTCTCGACTATTCTCTCCTGATATGCTACACTCAGGCCACAATTACATTGAAAATTTAGACATATGCAGAAGCAAAAAAAATCCCAGACTCCATTTTAAGTTCCTCTTTAGAAGTTTATAAAGTTATTTTTTAAAATACAGAATAAACAGTTTTGTGATGCCACTGGGTGGGCTTTTTAAACCACCATGTCAGAATAGTAGGTTTCCAGCTTATATATTCTGTGAAATAGTAAAAATTCTCAAAGTTTCACTCCATTTCCATACTCTAGTTCTGCAGGCAATGGGGAAAAATAAAACTCATTTATGACAGGAAATTAGGCTTATAAAATAGCATTTATAGTAAGGAAAGACATGGGTGTCTTACCTGGAAAGTGAGAAACATTGGATTTTTACCTCCATCTTTAAGGAAGTAAGAGGTAGAAGGGAAGAGAAAGAATGTAGAGAAAGTATTCATCATGCTTGGGGCTCATTTCCCAGTTCAGTCACTGCAAGCTGTACCTTCATGCTACCTACCCTTCTGAGCACATACTGTCTCCCCCCCCCCTTCTTTTTAGGCAGTTGGGCTTAAGTGACTTGCCCAGAGTCACACAGCTAGGCTACCTACCCTTCTGTCTGAGTGATCTCTGAGCAGCTTCTTTAGTGCTGTTCCTGCCCCTGCCACTAAGAAGGAGAGTTCTGCCACTCCCTGCCACTCCCAACTTTATGGGATTCTTAAATCTTAAACTCTGCTGTTTTACAAATGTGATTGTTGGGCACACAGAGCTACATTTCCCAATATGCTCAGCTGCAGTTCAATCTATATGTCCTGAGAAATCTTTAATACCTCCCCTTTATCCTTTTTCACACACACTAACATTTCAACATTCATTATAAGGGATTCAGAAAATGGCATACGGTTAACTAATGTTTTAAAAACTATCAACTCACAAAATGTTATATGTTAGGCTAGTCTTTATTGTCAAATTTTAATGAAAGGATCACTGCCATATTTTAGGATGAGGACAAACAGGCTAATCGGTCTAAAGAGGAACCATGATAGAAGAAAGGTACTTTAACTGAAGAATAATGGTACTTTAACAGAAGGATAAATAATAGTAATGAAGAATAATTTATATCATTCTGTGTTTTGGTAAAAAAAAAAAACGGGAGATCATTCAGGAATCACAATGAAAAATCTAGCAGTTTTGATAAAGGTCATTTCTAAATATTGTCAATGTGCTTCAAAAATGAGATCTTGTCAGGTCAAAGCATATGTAATAATCTCTTTGAAATGCTACTTGTACAATGCCATATAAAATGACTTACTCATGGATTTGCACAATACTATATAACAAAAAAATACTATCTTTACTAAATGGAAAATGTTCTCAATGATTGTTGATGACATTATTGAATATGGACACTAGGAATAATTATTTATTGTGGTACAGTACTTTGAAAAGGGTGCAATTGAATGTTTTCTGTTATTTTAGAGACCAGTAACGATTAGTGCTCAGCCTGTTTTTGACCAGTCAAATTATTTCCCCAGCATTCCTAAAAATGACTGGATATCAGTGACGTGTGTCTGTTTTGATGATTCATTTAATAAGTCTGGATGTAGTACAGGCATTCATATAAAATGTAAAAATGAAGAAGTGAAATAGTCTATGTAAATAATTCTATGTGTATTGTGTGAACCTTGTTCCAGTAGATTCATGCATTTCAATCAAACAGTATGATATGTTTTGTGTTATTTGGACTCTTTTTGCTTCTCTGGAGTGAAGTCTTATGTGACATGCAGTAATGCAAGCTTTACAAGAAGTAGGATGAAATGAAGATGTTGCATTCATTGCCACATTCAAAATAGGCATGAAAAGCAGAAACAATGGCTTTTATTAATATACTGTAGATGCTTAATAAATGTTTATTGATTGAAAATAAAATGACTCCAACTTTTCTCATGATTTAAAAGAGATTACCAAAAACTTGCTTTGCTCATGCTAAAATTTTTAAAAAGACCTTATTTCTGAACTAAATTTATTCAAGTTCAATTTTGCATTTCATATGAAGCACCCTTTCTCCATTTGATGGTAAAAGTAAGGCTCTTCAAGCTCCCATGCTCAGCCTACTTGATTGCAATGACAGGGATGAAAGGTCATATGCCAGGTAGTTGCTCTGGCACATGTAGGCTGGCCTGCTTCTTTAAAGATGCCTAAGAAGTCATTCTGGCTGCAGTTTCTTGAGATATAGAAGGCTTAGCTAGCATAAGAAGAAAGTGGTCAGCAAATGATGCTGAGATTTTTACTTTCTGTTGGCTGCCAAACTGATTGGCTGTCATGGCATCTATGGAATTCTTACTAGGTCTCATGGACAAATTCTTACTGCCTGTAGGGATGTTCTCTTGTTTTCTGACCTGGCGTTGTGGAGGCTGAAGGAAATGGTTGCACTCATTTAAAACTTTGAAGTGTATCCTTTAATGATTGTTTTTAATTGAATTTTATGGGTCCACAAATGATTACTGCATTTTAAATCTCAAACCTGAATGGTAGGCTAAGACTACATTAGTGATGATAAAAAAAACCAACCAGAATATATTTAGTCTATTTTCAATTACAGGGCGAAAAATGTGTAGAGAATAATGTATCAATTTCACCAACTAAGAAAAGAAAAATATCTACTCTCAGTTGATATGTTTCAGTCCCAGCATTACTCTGATACAAAAGAGAAGTAGGAGAAATAACTACACTTTTCTCACTTCTGGGTTCTATGACTATTGGAATTGATGATCCATTTGGACATGGGTTTTCTAAAATTATGTCCACAAAGGGAAATCTGTTGAGCTTAGACATTGGTGGGAACAATGTGAGGAACACTGCCAGCCAATTTAAGTTGTTGGATGAGTTGATATCTAACGGTGGAGAGCTCTAGGATTATTAGGAATCTGTAACTAATGCTTTCCATGGGTCAGAACTAGGACTGCTTGGGGGAACGGTCGCTGGAGACCACAATCCACTAATGTCCACTCCAAGCTCTGGTGAAATGCAGAGCAGAGGCTGGCAACTACAGTTGGAAAGACAAGGAATCACAAATCTGGTTCATATCTCACTTTTGATATTTATTTGTTTTGTGATTATGGATAAATTTGCTAATACATATGTAGGAATCAATGGTGTCTTCTCTGAAATAGGGGTAATAACACTTAAATTACCTATGTCATAGGGTTACTATGAAGAAAGTTCTTTGTAAACCTTGAGGTGTCAATATGGATTAAAGTATTTATATTTTACTTATTAATGTTGGAAAGAGACCAGTACAGTGATCCTCCACCTTCCTTGAGACATAGCTGGCATGAAGTTTTTGGGCAGAGATTTTCACCTGACTGCATATATAAAAGGGGATTATCACTTTCTTAGTCTGTCAGCATGAAGTTGAGAGTGCAAAGCAAATGTAACAGGAAATTGGCTAATGATCCCAGTCTTTACAAGTATATGCTTGGCTGATGGAATCTCCATATGGGTTTTGAAGCAAGAGTAGACATTCTATAACTGGTTCTGGTCTACCAAACAAGTGGTGAAGAAGACTTTGATTAGCTTCATTTCTTGAACTACGGTGCATTCAAAAGACACAAGTCACATAAAACCTGGGCTTTCTTTTGGTTTGATTTCTTCTTGCCTAGTAGAGGTCCAGTGAGATAAGAAACCTTCTCTAAGGGGTAGAAGCCTTGAGCCCTTCCCAAATGAGTGGCCCATGAACATGGCCCTTAGTTCTTTTCCTTTGTGTTTGTTCTTTCATTTTAAGTGAAGGAGATTAGATGCTACAACCTTGTGAGTTTTGAAAGGACAGGACAGCAAGCCACCAGGAAGTACAAGTAGAGTCCATGACTGATTTTGCAAAGAGTTCAATTGTGAAGCCTATAGGAGTTAGGAGTGTTTATTAAGACCCATCCCAGTGATTATTGAGACAATGGCTCATCTAGCAGTGATGCTATATGTGGACATGAACTTGGTGAGACTAATGCTTTACAGAAATTAAATTAAGCCTGGACCCACCTTCTTCAGGGGACTGAAGTGAAATAAGGGAAATTTTGTTCCACGGTATTGTGGAAGCAGAAGAAGAATGCTTATATTTCTGTTTTCACTTATTCATTGAAATAAATAACTTTTTGTAAGAGCTAATTGATATTAATTAGTTAAATGGCACTAGGGTACTAGTCACTGGTAGCTTATAGTGGGAGTAATGTACTAGAATGGAGGTCTGAAGTAATAGCATTAGAGAAGAGACGTTCTCAACCGATCGGCAGTACCCCTAGAACTATGAAGGATAGATTTAGACAGGCTTGCTCCAGTGGGATGAACTCAAAGTATTTATTACACATACTTCTAGAGATTCCTCGCAAAAACTGGTACTTTCTTATAGGCAGTCTCAAACTCACATAAATTCATTGAGAATAGGTATTGTTTCATACTTTGTTTCCTAAACAATGGCTGCCTGGCATAGAACAGGTGCTTAATAAAATGCTTATTGATTGACTGATTGAAGTGTGGCATGAAGATTTCTCTGGGCAACCACTAGGTCTCAATTTATATATCGCCAATGAGCACTGGTGAAGAACCAGAGTAGAAACCCATGACTTATTCTCAGTTCATAAGTGGCTAAACTTAAGAAAACTTTGCAGTAAGTAGTAATTCAGGCCATCCTTCTTGGTGATATGACATATGGAAATGGAGCTAATAATAACTGATATTTACATAGAGAACAAATGATTTCGATAAAACACAGAAAGACCTGTAAAAACTGACACAGAGTGAAGTAAGTAGAACCAGAAGAAAATTTAATAATATGACATCAAATTATAAAATGAAAGAAGTTAGGATCTAGATGCCTTCATTACTCTGTGACATCGGGGGAAGTGCTAACGAAAAAACTTAAAAAAGGCAAAGGTCTTTCCCCCCTTCACAATCCACGATGCATTTATTGTCAATACTTGTTTTAGACTCTACAAGGTGGTCCTGATTCCTAGGCTATTGGTGAAAACAGTGATAAAACTGTCTTGAGTCTTTCATAGTCATAAAAAGAAGCATGGTTGTCAGAATGGCAGCATAAAATCTATAACCTTCCAAAATAGATTTGAGGTAGCTTACAAAGTAAAGCATATGGGACAATGAAAAATAAAAGCACCACAAAAGTTGAAAGAACAGAAAAATAGCTATCTCAGCTATCTAGGATGAGTTGATTGTTGCATTTAAACAATGAACTGAACTCTGCGCTTCTTGGCATCTAAGGAATAAAGGGAAAACATAACTTTGTAGTTCTCTTTGTCTGATGAAAGTGAAGCATTCAAGTTAATATACGGAGACAATTTTTCTTCAATGTTTTTATTCTGAATTTAACAAACACCAAAAATAGAGAGCATTTACATATACAAAGTTAGACCAAATAAAGAAGATTATATGTAAAACTAGAAATCTCTATTAAGTACAGCTTGCTTTTCCTTTTAAGTATACAATAAATTATACATGTGACTTTAAAACCTGTCCTGCGTGTCTGTGTCCTGTTCCCTTGAGCGCATTTTTAAAAAATGCTTCAATGATCTCTTAATTTTTCCTTTTTTGAAGGGGCAGCCCTATTGCTAAGCCACTCTGTTTCACCTACAAATAAAGCCTTTGTAACAAATATGAATAAACAAAACAAAATCCCACATTAGCTATGTCCAAAAATGCTTGTCTCGATCTATGAGTCTACGACCTCTCTGTCAAGAGGTCAGTAGCATGACTCATTAGTATTCTGGAATTATGGTTGGTAATTACATTGATCAGAGTTTATAAGCCTTTCAGAGTTATCTTTCTATAGAATGTTGTTACTACTGTAGAAATTATGTTATTGGTTTTGCTCACTTTACTCTCCATCAGTTCATACATGTCTAACTAGGTTTCACTGCAAACATCCTTTTCATCATTTGTTAGAGTACAGTAAAATGCCATTGCATTCATAGGATTATAATATACCATACTTTTCCAGCCATTCCCCACATTTGATGGGTGTCCTCTTAACTTCATGTTCTTTGCAACTCCATAAAAGAGCTGCTATAAATATATTTCTTTGTAGGGGTTTTTTCCTCTTCCTTTGTTCTTTTCGCTGTATCGATCTAATTTTACAGTATTGCTGGGTGATTTTTTTTAGCATAGTTCCAAATTGCTTTCCAGAATGAAAATGACTAAGAGCATTTTTATGTTTGTTGCTAGTAGTGATTTGTTTAAGAATTGCCTATTTGCATTATTTGACCATTTATCTATTGGGAAATGACTATAGCAACAAACTTTTCCCTTGTATCAAATGCTAGGAGGCATTTATTTCATAAAGCTATAGGTTACAGAATTTCTGAGTTGTAAGGGAACTCAGAAACCATTTAATCCAATACATTTTGAAAAAGAATCCCTTTCATTACATATCAACAAGTGATTTTCCAATCTTTCCCTGAAGACACTGAATGAGAACTCTACATCTCTAAGTAACCCATTCTGTATTTAAATAGCTCTAATTCTAAGGAAATTTTTCCTTACATCAAGATTTAATTTGCCTTGGTGATTTCTGCATATTACTCCTATTTTTGCCCTCTGAGACCAGTGCTTCAAATACGTGAAAGCAACTATTTTGGACCCCTTAAATTTTCTTATCCCCAGTTCCTAGATACAGTAACAGATTTGTTCTGATCAGGGCATAGTACAGAAGTATTATCACCTCTTCATTCCTGGAAACTACTCTCTTAGTGAAACTCAATATTATAGTAGCTTTGCTTTAAAAAAATAAAAACGGTTGAATCATGCTAAACTTTTGGTCCACCAAATATCCTAATCTTCCTCAAATAGCTATCTAACCAATTCTCCCCCAGTTTGTCCTTGTGAGTTTGATTTTTTAAACCCTACTCCAAAATGTTTAATTTATTCCTGTTAAATTTCGTTTGATTAAATCTGGCTCAATGATCCTGACACTATCATTAAGTATGTTAGCCAATTGTTTAAGGCTTTGGTCATCTGACAATTTGATGGAGATAACATCAACACCCAGCTTTTACCTATGTCATTAATAAAAATCTTAAATAGCATAAAACCAAGCAAGGATCCCTGGAGCATTTCATTGGAGCTCTCTTCCATGATGCTATCAGATCAGTAATGACTCTTCTTTGAGTTTAGGCATTCAATTAGTTAAAAATCCATCTATTTGTACTATTTTCTAACCCACAAATCCATATTTTATCCCCAAGAATGTCAGGGAAAACTATTATGAGGTGCTTTGCAAAAATCCAGATAAATTTTGTAGTACTCCTCTGACATACTAGATAATGTAAGTCAGTGAGACATGGTCTTCATTGGTTTGGCTACAGCCCCTACCTAGCTCATGGTACATGTATCCTGAAGCTTATTAGCCTGGTGTTAGAGACCTGCTGTTTTTTTTTTTCCGTTTCATTTGTTTGCTATCATGCAGTTTTAAATTTATTTATTCATTCCATGCCTTGTGGTGCTATTAACATAATCTTCCTGGTTCCCTGCTCCTCATTCCTTATTAGGGAATTCAGAGTATCCTTATTGTATTGGTCCAAGTCACCCTGCTGTCACACCTCACTGGTGACATGACAGTTATCCAATTGGTGCTATGTCAACTCTTTGTCTATATAATCTCAAGCCCTGAGTGCCTCTGGGCCTTCTGTTGGAGACCATTCCCTATGTACTGCCTGTGGGAATATGAGGCAGGGGGTGGAGGTTTAGCACTTTCATAGTATTCCATGTTGACATCTATTCCCTTCATCATTCTATGAGTAGGAAAAAAAAAGTTTTGTTAACTTTTGTTTTTGAATAGACTCTTCACTCAAATCACCCCTTGCGCTGCCTAATAAATTGGTACCAGGAGTGGGATGAAGAGTATCATCACCAGGATGACCTTTTGGAGGAAAAGTCCTTGGGGGGGACCTAAAGTATCCTGGCAATAGGAATCATACTGAGGTATGCAGAGGCCAGATACCTGAAGGACTTAAGTAACTGCTGACTAAAGGTTCTTTCCCCTTGGACCCACAGGTTTCTGAACTTTGGATTTTTCTTTTTCTTTTTTTTCACTTAATAGTATTTTATTTTTCCCAATTACATGTAAAGATAAGTTTTCAACATTCACTCTTATAAGATTTTTAGTTCCAAATTTGTTTCTCCTCTCTCCTCTTCCCCTTCCACAAGATGGTAAACAATTT
Source organism: Phascolarctos cinereus (assembly GCF_003287225.1). Taxonomy (NCBI): domain Eukaryota; kingdom Metazoa; phylum Chordata; class Mammalia; order Diprotodontia; family Phascolarctidae; genus Phascolarctos; species Phascolarctos cinereus. The sequence goes on from NW_027555847.1 coordinate 402,944,571, forward strand.
GACATGTACAGTCATATTAAACATTTCCACATTAAGTCTCATGTTGTGAAAAAAGAATCAGAACAAAAGGGAAAAACCATGAGAAAGAAAAAAATAGAAAAAAAATAGTATGCTTTTATCTGCATTCAGACTCCATGGTTCTTTCTCTGGAAGCAGACAGCTTTTCCATCACGAGTCTATTGGAATTGTCTTAGATCATTGTGTTGCTGAGAAGAGCTAAGTCCATCAAAAACTTTGGATTTTTCATGAACAAGATATAATCACTTGATTGCTCCTTAGAGAGACAGAAGCCATCATTAAAAATCAGGGCACTGAAGAGAAGCTGGTAGCAATTCCCATTGTACTGGCTCAAGTCCATCTTGTAATTTTCCCCCTACACACACACACACAGTAACAGGGAAGGCAGCAAGGAACACACATGTACTTGCCTTCATGCCTCCACTAGGGAGACCTACCTGACTGGAAAAGGCTTCCCAGTCACCCCTGATTAGTAATGGTCAATTCCCACAGAAGCCATCTCTTCCCTGAGATATGTAGCAGTTGACTCATGGCTTTTTGATAAACCACAATGACAACCCATTCCCTGATGATCTGATTATCAGCAGACAGATGCCAGATGTCCGGAGAGCTTCTGGACTACTAAAGTGAGCTACCTCTCTTATGTTCCTTCTCTACTTGGAGGCTGTGGCTGGACAAATTTATCCCTTTTTACCCAGGGTCAGTAAGGGTCCAGAAGAGAAAAGGGTGACATTATGTTGCAGGTGAATAAAAAACCTGACAAAATATTGTATGAGCCTCACAAAATCTCCCCCACAACTCCTAACATTAATCACTTTGATTTCCAAAAGAGAAAGCTAGGTGGCACAGTAGATAGAATGCCAGGGCTAGAGTCAGTAACATCTAAATTCAAATCTGACCTCAGATACTTATTAGCTGTGTGACCTTGAGCAAGTCACTTACCCTCTGTTTGCCTCAGTTTCCTCACCTATAAAATGGGGATAATAATAGTATTGCCTCCTAGGGTTTTTGCAATGATCTAATAAGATAATACCAAGCCCATCAGGACAAGGGCAGGAGAAGTTACTTTATTATATAATAACTATAGTCTTGTTGAAGCCACAAGAACCTCTTTTATGATTGTACTAACCCCATATATCTACTTGAACCAAAGAATTTTCTACTGCTTCTGCATCAAAACCACAAGGTCAGTCAACATATGTATAGATTACTAATAATATCACCAGTATGGGAAAGAATATTTGGACCTGGGATGATGAGACCTTGACCAAAAGTTGGGATCTTTTCTCCTGGCTGACATGCCTATTCTAAGAGTTAGTAATCATTTTTATTCTTCTTATTAAGCACCTCTCTTACTTGGGGGTAAATAAGGCTCTGGCTTTAAGAACCTTCTCTCCAGTTACAATCAGCTTTGCTAGTGATCTGGGGAAGGATTGTGGAGACCCCGGGCTGGTCATAGCACCGGCTGAGGTGCCAGGAGCTGTCCTGTGACTCAATTTATGAAAGTGCCAGATGGCAGTAATTAGTCACCTGCATCCAGTGGTCGATCACTCACACCTCTGCCCTAGTTAGGACAGGTGGTGACCCACATAAGTGACCCTATAAATGTAAGTACTGAAACAATATAATCTGAAAGCTACAGTCCCCGGCACAGCCATTGCCTTGGGAGAATGGTCCGTGATCCATTATAAGTGTGCTCCTGAAAAAAAGATTGCTTGTTTACATCATGTTGTCATCTGTATTTCTATACTCAGTCTCTATACTCTTCAAACCCATCACAAAACAATTTCCCTAACCTATCATTCCCTCCTCTATTCTCCTCCTCCTCTTCTTCATATTCTACCTCCTTCTTCTTCCTCCTCTTCCTTTCTCTTCCTCCTTCTTTTCTTTCTCTTCTTTTGGAGGACATCAGGACAACATCTGCCCTTTTCCAGGCCTAGAGTGGGTTTTCACCATGATTTCCAGAGCTCATGTACACCAAGTGTTTCAGGATCCATGGATACAGTTCAGTAACCATGGCTACATGGATACTGGGCCCAGTGAGCGGTTCTTTCTTACTTTCTTTTCTACCCGTTGTGGTTTTCTACTCTCTCTCAACCAGTTTTTGTTCTGTTCTTTCCCGTTCAAAGGTCATTCTCCTTGGCAATGAATAGCAGATATAAAATAAGAATTGAGCAACTCTCTTTTGTGACTGTTGTAATTTGTTATCCTTCCATACACCATGAAGAATGGCACTGCTAACAATGCCTTCTATGATCCTCCTCTTTTCCCTAATATCACTTTCAATGTTTCCCCATAAAAAAAACAAACCAGAACCTTTTTGTTTGTTTGTTTGTTCTTAGCTTTCCTGTTCAGCCTCAGCGCATTGTGAGCTGGCCGTTATTTTTACAGGACTATGCCTCACCATTTGGATCCACTATTAGTGGCCCTTGCTTGCTTCCATCTTCTTTTTTGTTTTTATTTTATTTTTGTATTCTTTTTTGTGTTTGTTTTTTAGGCTATCAAGGTTAAGTGACTTGCCCAGGGTCACATGGCTAGTAAGTGTGTATGGTTTTTAAGAAAACCTAAGTCGACTGATGAGTTCCTTGTCCCTTCAAGGCAATAAGAAGGGTAGCTAGGTGGTGCAATGGATGGAGCACTGGGCCCAGAGTCAGGAAGATCTGAGTTCAATTGTGGGACCCTATGCAAGTCACTTAACTTCTGCTTGCTTATATTTCCTCCACTGTAAAATGAGGATAATAAAAAGCATCTAAATCCCAGGGTTATTGTGAGGATCAATGAGAAAATAATTGCAAAATGCCTGGCACATAGTAAATGCTAGGTAAACGTTGGTTATTATTAGGGTAACCCCATTTTTCAAGGGAATAGTTTTTCTGTGACTTCAAAATTTAATTCCTGCCAGATTACCTCCTGGTCTAACACTTTCTATAGCATTTTAAAGTCATCAGAACTTACTTATCATTCCTCTGAACCTTTTGAAATCTGCTCTCCTAAAATCTATGGTGCATGTCAGATTAGGCCCAGCTTTCTTCTCTGTCACAAACTTTAAGGGAGAGTACTGCTCACTTACTCCCTCCTCCCCAAGGTACTCATCATTTCTACCCCAGAAATCTGTTGTTAAGAATCAGATCCAGAGTAGAAATTTCTCTTGCTAGTTTCTTCTCTTAACAAAGGTGGATTAACAGTGTAGGACCTTATGTAAAGAAACTGAGTAGCATTAATGTCTGCAAAGGACATAGGAACATTTCTTGCATCGACCCTCTATAAAATCTGAGAACATAAATGGTAAATCAATATAATGAAAGCATTTCTAGGGAATCTAAGATAATATGGTCTAGAGAACTAGCTTTCTGGTGACCTGATTTAATACAGGGAAAGAACTTAAAAGAACCTATTGGAATGTCCACTTAACATTTCCCTTTGCCCCTCTCTTTCAGATATCAGCTGTTTCAAGCAAGCTTTTGGCAAGTGCTAGATAGAGGTTAATTCATGGTTGAATTCTTTGAAGAATGTCTGAAATGACTGTTATGCATTATTGATTAACAACTGACATATCTGCTTTAGGATGTTCAGGAGGCAGACCTGAACTTTTGAACTTATGAAAATACGGCCGTCTCCTTTGTATTCTTGTCCTAATCAACCAATCAAATCAATTGACAAACATTTATTAAGCACCTACATGCTCCAGACCTGTGATAGGCTCTATAGAATACAAACACAAAAATGAAACAACCCTGCCTTTAAGGACTTCACTTTTTCTTGAGAAGCAAAATATACACATATAAGTCCATACAAAGTGTTTTTCTTTTTCAGACTGGACTTGTGATTTCATTGATATAAAGAATTCCTGATGAAATAACTCCCTCAGCCAAAGCACATTGGCAACTATTCCGTGACTTACAAGTCTTACAGTTTCCTGGGATACTGGAGCCTTAAGTGACTTGCCCAGATGCATACCCAGTATGTGACAGAGACTGGACCCGAGTCCATATTTTGCTGACACCTAGACTTGCTCACTCTCCAGTGTTCCATAGCTGCCTCATATAAAATATATACAAAATAAATATAAGGTAATTTTGGTGGAGGCACAGGCAGTTATTGAGGATTAGGAAGGGCTTCATGGAGGAGGTAGCCTTTGATTCAAGGAAAATAGGAAGTCTAAGAGGTGGAGACAAAGGACTATTGTTTTAGGTGTGGAGATAAGAGACATCAATTATTTAACGAGTATTAATTGAGTACCTACCATGTTCCAGATACTGTGTAAGGTAGGATACAAAGACAGAGGTGAGACTGTTTCTATTAAGAAGCTTATGTTTTATTGAAGGAAACAACACACACACACACATATACACATGTGTGTTATTTTCTCCTTCATCTATATGCCATCTCTATATCTATATATTTGTATATATTTCATACGTACATATATAGATATATAGATACCCATATAATATATAGAGGCAGGTAGGTGGCTCAGTAGACAGAGCACTGGGCCTGGAGTCAGGAAGATTTGGGTTCAAAGCTAGCCTCAGACACTCTCTAGCTGTGTGACCCTGGGCAAGTCATTTAACCTCTGTTTGCCTTAATCTACTGGAGAAAGAAATGGCAAACCACTCCAGTATCTTTGCCAAGAAAACCCCATATGAGATCGCAAACAGTTATACATGACAGAACAATGGCACATATACATGCATATATGTTTATACAAAGTGTATTAAAATTAAATACAAATTAATTTTGAAGAGAAAGGAATTAGCACCTGGGTGGATCAGGATAGATTTCATGTGATATATGGAGCTTGGGCTGAGTTTTAAAGGAAACTAGAGCTTACAAGAGGCACTTCTAAGAGGCATCTAATAGGAAAGAGTGCATTAAAAACATAGAACACTGAATGCAAAAGCCTAGAGACTAGAGATAGAGGAATGTATGTGAGGAACAGTAAAAGGCTTGGAGAGAAAGCTAGGTGGCACAGTGGATAGAGCGCTGAGCCTGGAGTCAGGAAGACTCATCTTTGCGAATTCAAATCCAGCCTCAAACACTAGAGTGACCCTGGGCAAGTCACTTAACCCTGTTTGCTTCTGAACTACAAAATAAATTGGAGAAGGAAATGGCAAACCACTCCAGTATCTTTGCCAGGAAAATCCCAAATGGGCTCAGAAGAATCAGACATGACTGAAAATGACTCAACAACAACAGAAAGGTCTGGATGGCTGGATGGCAAACTACATGAAAGAGTAATGGATAATTAGTCAGGAAAGGTAGGTTATATCAGGTTGTAAAGGACTTTAGATGTCAAATACAGTTTTTATTTGATCCTAGAAATAAGAAGCCAATGGAATTTACTGAGCAAGAGTGTGACCTAGTTGGACCTGTGCTTTAGGAATATCACAGCATTTGCTGTGTGAAGAACAGATTACAGAGAAAAAGAACTAAATTGTATAAGAACAATCCTACTTCTGTGCAGGGTAAAGATGAAAACCCACCCCATTCTCCCCCTGAAGAGTCAGGCACTTAGATAAAGAATCTATTAAGACTTTGCAAGTAAGACCTAGAGACACATAGGCCATTAATGTTGTTCCATTATATGGATGAAAATATGGAAGACATAAAGTGATCTGCTATTACACCAAATAAAAAAAAAGATTATTTTGGCCTGAAAAATTTGGTGGTATTTGTTACTAATTGGTTAAATTGCCCATGAATAATTATGGTTCACATGTCAAGTACTAAACAGTATTTTAAAAAATCATTATTTATTCATTTTTAACATTTATTTAAATTTTTTTTTTGAGTTCTGACTTCTTTCCCATCCCTCTCTTACCACTGAGAAGGCAAGAAATGTGGTATCAATTACACATGTGAAATCATACAAAACATTTCCATGTTAGCCATGTTGCCAAAAAAGCAAGAAAAATAAAATGAGGTGGCCAGAATTTTTCATCATAGATTTTTCACAACTCTCTTAGATCATTGTATTGATCAAAATAGCTAATTCATTCAAAGCTGATTATCACAAATACTGCTGTTACTGTGTACAATGTTCTCCTGGATCTGTTTACTTCACTCTGCATAAGTTCATTTAAGACTTCCCAGGCTTTTGAATATTGTAGCCAAATTCCAGGGTTCCCAGGTCAAGGAGAAAATATTACAAGCTGCCTGAAGGAAACAGTTCAAGTACTGTGGAAACACAATCAGGATAACACAAGATTTAGCAGCTTCTACATTAAAGGACTGCAGGGCATGGAATATAATATTCTGGAAGGCAAAGGAGATCAGATTACAACCAAGAATCACCTACCCAGCAAAACTGAAGGGGAAAAAATGGTCATTCAGTGAAATAGAGGATTTTCAAGCATTCTTGATGAAAAGACCAGAGCTGAATAGAAAATTTGACTTTCAAATACAGGACTCAAGTGAAACATGAAGAGGTAAACAGGAAAGAGAAATCATAAGAGACTCATTAAGATTGAACTGTTTACATTCCTGCATGGAAAGATGATATTTAAACTCATGATACCTTTGTCAGTATCAGGGTAGTTGGAGGAAAAAATTATATGTATGTATATGTAGATAGATAGATAGAGGGCACAGGGTGAGCTGAAGATTAAGGGTCATATCTGGAGAATAAAATTAAGGGATGAGAGAGGATTGTACTCAGAGAAGAAGAAAGGGAGAGGTAGAATGGGGTAAATTATCTCACAAAAAACCCAGAAAAGTCTCTTACAGTAGAAGGGGAAACAGGGTAAGGTGAGAGGGAATGAGTGAATCTTATTCTCATAGGATTTGGCTTAAGGAGGGAATAACATACACATTCATTTGGGTATGGAAATCCTATAGGAAAATAGGGGGAGAAGGGGACAAGAGAGCAGGGGGATGATAGAGAGAAGAGCAGATTGGGAAAGGGGGTAATGAGAAGTAAATACTTCTGAGGAGGGACAGGGTCAAAAGAAAGAATAGAATAAATGGGAGGGCAGGATAGGATTAAGGGAAATAGAGTTAGTTTTTCACAACATGTCTACTATGGAAGTGTTTTGCTGCACAGTTACAACCTATATTGAGTTGCTTGCCTTTTCAATGAGGGTGGGTGGGGAGGAAGGAAGAGAGAAAATTTGAAACCTAAGTTTTAAAAACACATGTTTAAAAAAATGTTTTCACACGCTACTGGGAAATAAGAAATATAGAAAATGGGGTACAGAAGTCTATCATGCCCTACAGGAAAATAGAAGGGGAAGGGGGTAAGAGAAGGGGAGAGAGAGAGAAGAGAGGACAGACTAGGGGAAGGGATATTCAGAATGCATGACATCTTGGGGGGGGGAGGGGGAGATGGGGTGAAAATTTGGAACTCAAAAACTTGTGGAAGTGAATGTTGAAAGCGAAAAAAAATAAATGTATATCAAAAAAAAAGAATTGTAAAGTGCTTTACACAGTGCCTGGCATATAGTAAGCACTATGTAAATGTTAGCTATAATAATAATAGTTGTTATTATTATGTGTATGTTCTCTAATAAAATGTAAACTCCTGGAGGGAAAAAAAAAAGACTTCCCAGGTTTTTTTTCTGAAAGCATCCTGCCATTATTTCTTATAGCATAATAGTATTCCATCGCAATCATATATCACAACTTGTTCAGTCATACTCCAATTGATGGACCCTTCAATTTACATTTCTTTGTGGCCCCCACAAGAACTACTATAAATATTTTTCTTTCATCTCTTTGGATTACTGACCTAGCAGTGGTTTTGCTGGCTCAAAGGGTATGTACAATTTTATAGCCCTTTGGGCATATTCCAAATTGTTCTCCAGAATAGCTGGATCAGTTTACAACTCCACCAATAGTGCATTAATATCTCCATTTTTCCATCGCCTCTAGTAGTTGTCATTTCCTTTTTCTGTCATATTAGTCAATCTAATAGGTGTGAGGTAGTATCTGAGTTTTAAATTTGCATTTCTCTGATCAATAGTGATTAGAACATGTATCATACACATACACACACACACACACACACATATACATATATATATATATATACACATATATATATATGTATATATATATATATATCTATATATATATATATATACACATATATGTTTGCCTTAATCTACTGGAGAAGGAAATGGCAAACCACTCCAGTATCTTTGCCAAGAACACCCCATATGGGGTCACAAACAGTTATACATGACAGAACAACAGCACATATACATGCATATATGTATAAGAACAATCCTACTTCTATGCAGGGTAAAAATGGATACCCACCCCATTTTCCCCTTGAAGAGTCAGGCACTTAGATAAATAATCTACTGAGACTTTGCAAGTAAGACTTATAGACATGCAGGCCATTAATGTTGTTCCATTATACAGATGAAAATATGGAAGCCGAGAGACATAAAGTGATCTGATATATCTATATCTATAGATATATATGTATCTATTTATCTGTAGATATAGATATAGAGAGAGGATAGCTTTTATTTCTTCATTTGAAAACTTCCTGTTCATATCCTTTGACCATATATCAGTGGGGAATGACCTATATTTTGTTATAAATTTGACTCAGTTCTCAATATATTTGAAAAAATGAGGCCTTTATCAGAGAAACTTGCTATAAAATATTTTCCCCAGTTTCCTGCTTTCTTTCTATTCTTAGCTGCATGGGTTTTGTTTATGCACAACCTTTTTAATTTCATGTAATCAAAATTATCCATTTCACTTCCTTTGATACTCTCTCTTGCTTTGTTATAAATCCTTCTCTTAAATAACAAATCTGACATGTCCTTAACATTTTAAAATGCTTGCATGTATCATCTCATTTGATCTTCACAACAGCCTTCTAAGGGAGGTGCTAGAATCACAGAGTTAGGAAGTGAGGACTTGAACTGACATATTTCTGACTCCATGTCTAACATCCTCACCACTGCACCACATGAAGATGCTTCTCACAAAGCCTCTTTGTGGCCCCTGTGGAATATCTAATTTTGAGAAGGATCGTATCATGACGGGTGCACCAAAGTGAATGAACAAATGGTTGGATGGTGCTAAAGTACTGTCCATTTAAAGGTTGACAATGTCTGCCAATGCAGTGATTTTCACTTTAGTTTAGGTGATGCTACATTTTTCTTTCTGATCATAATTATCCAATAGTCTAGCTGCTTAAGGCTACTCTCAGTTTGAAGTAATAAAACAATGTCATCAACATAGTGGAGGCTGCTTGTCTTTCTGTTTGCTGTGGTTGCAGGGCATACAACAAGTTCTTCTAATAGCTGTGTCAAGTTATTTAATATAAATGAAAAGGAATGGAATCTGGGATGCAGACTTATCTATTGTGAACTGGAATTTCATCTGTCAAAAAATTGTTTCTGGCCACTCTGCCTTTGGCCGTAATGTTATTTTACAGAATCTGAAAAAGAATAAATAAGCATTAAATCTATACTGAAGTTACACTGTTTGGCCTATAGATGATTCTTTTCTGTGAAATCTAAGGCTTCCAGGAGACTGATAAATGTTGAAACAAAATCTTATGTTTTCCTCAATCATTTTCTCAGTGAGATGAAACAGTATAGTAATGATAAGTTGTTAATGTTTGTGTTTAAAATATGACTTAATTCAATTCAACAAACATCAATTAAACAGCTACTATACGCAATGCATTTTGCTAGGTACTGTAGATACAAAGATGAAAAATTCCACAGCTCTTGCCTTGTGGAGGATTTGTTGTTATTGTTGTTGTTGTTGAGTTATTTCAGTCATGCCTGACTCTTCGTAACTCCATTTGGGATTTTCTTGGCAAAGACACTGAAGCAGTTTGCCATTTCCTTCTCCATCTCATTTTACAGATCAAGAACTAAGGCAAACAGGGCTAAGTGACTTGCCCAGGGTCACATAGCTAATTTGTTTTCTGTAGCCAGAGTTGAACTCAAGAAGATGAGTATTCCTGACTCCAGGCCGGGCAGTCTATCCACTTTGCCACCTAGCTGCCCACTGGAGAAGCTCATTATCTACGAAATGGAATGTGACATATAGAAGACAGAATGTTATGGGACAAATGAGATATTCAGACAAGTTCTTAAGAGAAGTTTGAGATTTCAGATAATTAGCAGGTTTGTTGAAGGGGGTATCCCATAAACTGGAATTTGAAGGAAGGGAACTGTTTCAATAGGTAGTAATGAGTTTCAGGCATGAGGATCATCTACGTTGTGGTATAGTGCGAAGGATGTCAGATATGAAGTTAGAGGACCTGGATTCAGATTCTAGCTCTACTACTTACTACCTTTGTGACTCTCTGGGCCTCAATTTCCTCATATGTAAAAAGGAAGCAGTTAAACTAGATATTCTTTAAGGCACACTTTTGTGCTCTAAATCTGTAATTCCTTGAATGGGTTGAGGTGGAAGAGTTCAGTGTGAGATAGATGAATATCTTATTAACACAGGTGGGTAATAAGCATATGAAAGAGGAGTACTGTAAAATAAATCTGGAAAAAAAAAGTCGGAGCCAGATTGTGGAGACAGATTTACTCTTGAATTCAAGAGTAAATTGCATATATTTTATTTTATAGGCAATTAAAACCTTTTTAGAAGGGGGTTGACACATATTTTGCGTGAATATATAGTCTAATAGAGGGATACAACAGTAGTACAAATCAGTAGGAAAGATCTAGATAAAGTTGGGATGCTTAGGTGGAGGGGTTGGGGAACCTCAGGCAGCACAGGATAGCTCCACTTAAGTATTTGAAGAACTTTCATATGGAAAAGAGACTTGGTTTACTAGTTTCCAAGAGGACAGAGTGAGAAATAATGGGTGGTGGTTGGGGAGTTTGGTTTAAGGAAAAATTTCCTTGTAATTAGAGCTCCCCAAGCTGGTGGGTTCCTTCTAACTGGAGGTCTTCAAAGGCTGGATGATCTCTTGCCAGGAATATGGTATAGGAAGAAATGCCTCTTCATGCATGGGTTGGGTTAGGCCTCTGAAGTTCTGGCCACCCTTCTGGCAACAAGCTTCTTAATAGTCGGCTTGGATGTTCCTCGGACAAAAGACAAGCATTCTGTTGTTAGGTCCACGCTCAAAGTCATTTTGGCTCAGTAATCCATACCTGATCAATCTTGTACTCTACTGACATAACCTTTGAGAATTCAGGGACATAGCTATGCCATAAACAGATCTTTAGAAGAGGAGACTGTGTATAGACCTTTTGAAATCTTTTATAGAATCAGAACTGGAAGGAGTTTTGGAGGTCCTTTGCCCTGATCTGTAGCTAAATAGGAATCTTCTTTACAAGATACCTAGCAAATAGTCATCTCCAATAAATGGAAACTCATCATCTACTGAGGCAGTGCACATCACCTTTGGACAGCTCTAAATTTTAGGGAGCACTTCCTTATATCAATCTGAAACCTGCCTCTTTGATTTTTTGTTTGTTTTATTTTTATTATTTTTAGGCATTTGGGGTTAAGAGATTTTCCCAGGGTCACACAGCTAGTAAGTGGTGTCAAGTGTTTGGTCTGAGTTTAGATTTGAACTCAGGTCCTCCTGACTCCAAGGCTGGTGCTCTATCCACTGTGCCACCTAGCTGCCCCAGAAACCTGCCTCTTTGAAAGTATTTATTGCTCCCCCTCAGCCTTTTCTTCAACCCAGAGTTCTGCATTCTTCCCTTTACGAGGCCAAACAAAACAAGTATAATAGTTTTGGGATGATAGAATAGATCTCACTTTAAATCCATCCAGAGGAAATTATACCTGTGGAATTAAATGTTTATCTCAAATTATCTAAGTGACACAATATATAGGGTCCTAGACTTGAAGTCGGGGGGGGGAAGATGAGTTTGAATCTAGTCCTAGGCACTACGTATATGAACCTGAGTGAATCACTTAACCTCTCTGTGCCTCAGTGTCCTTATTTGTGAAATGCGGATAATGATAATAGCCTCTCAGGGTTGTTGTGAAGATCAAATGAGATTATATATGTAAAGTATTTTGCAAACATTAAAGTACTACATAAATCCAAACTAGATCTAATTAGATGTCACCATTGCTCACATTTCTATAGCTCTTTGTATTTTAGAAAGCATGTTGATAACTGCTTTCTGCTAGTCTTTATTGAACCAAGTCATGGGTTGCCAAGTCCTTGGGTTTCACAGTATATTGACAATGATATCCACAGTTAGAGGGGAAGTATCTCCCAGAAGACAATTTATTTTCTTCAGAACTCAGAAGATTATAGAATTGGAAAGATGCTCATAACTTTATCATTTCACTAAAGTCTATGGTAGTCTTGGGGATGGTAATATTGAAATCACACTTATTTTTGAAAACAAGGAAAGATTTTAACATAATCTACAATAGCCATTTCAAGAGTATAGATAACCAAAGAGGTAATTATTAAATAATAAGGGTAGAAATAAGTAAATAAGGTCTGATTATGCCATAATTTAAGCACATTGGCTAGAGAATATGCAATACTCTCTTGACTAATTCCATGAACTGCTATTTGGCATTATTAGACTAGAATGATGAATGAATATAATGAGATATTTTCTTCTTTGATTTAGGAAGCTATCTTTAAGTAAGCAGGGTAGAGTGGCCCTGCCAGGGAAGGGTTATGGGTCTACAAATACGATGTGATGACAGGGAAAGTACTTCCTAGAGGCAGGAGTAGGAGTAGCAAGGCATCAAGCATGGCAGAGGTAAGACTATTTGCCAATAACTGCAGGATCTTCTGGGAGCTGCATTCACTGTGACAGCCAACAAACAGAGCAGGAATTAAGGTTAAATACCCTCAGAGGTGGCATCTACACATCTGTGGTGAGCACGACCAAGGGAATGAATTCAACAAAGACCACTGCAGGATTCAGGGTTGACATGCCTGCTTTCATAATGTAATTGCTATGAGAGGCTGGATACCAGGGCTCAGAGGCAGCAGTGCCTCAGCCAGCCACCAGGGGCAGCTACTTTCAATCCTTTTCTGGTTTCACAAATTACCAGCTTTATAAAATGGAATCCAAGCATTAGCTCACGTGCTCATCTTGAGACATGCTCAACTTTTTCTAGTGGGAAGCTAGGGTAAATGAACTGCATGAGCAAGGTGGCTTGGGTTGGAGTAACCGATTCAGGGTAACTTTTGAATTCATTGTGGGATTCGATTTTTACTCATCCTCATGGGTAAGGTTTTAGAATCTCTTTTTTCCAGTGTTCACAAACATAAGTGATTGTGTTGGGGGGGAACTGGGATTCCAGAGGCTCCTTCCTCCCCCCCCCCCGATTTGGTTTGTGAGACCAAGCCAGAGTCATGAGCCAGCCCTTTCTGGTTAAAAGAATATCTGTGATGAATTTTTGTCATGGGCATCACAAACTTGTATGGGCTAAAATCTAAGTTTTAGTCTTTCCTTTTTTTTACAATAGAGAATATTAATAAATCCATAAGGCAGTGCTTACTTTTCATCGAAGAAACAATATATACATAGGAAAATAATTAGCCCATTCCAGATTTCCTATGAATGAAAATTTTGGCAGAACTATTTCAAAACTTGGTATTCAAATGAGTTAGCATATGAAACCTTAACGTACTCTATAAATGCTAGCTAATACTCAAGTATCTTAAAATTATGATGTCACCCTGCACAGAAAGTATCTAGTTGAGAAAGCTGTCAAATTGGCTTAGACATTTAGGAAATCTGACTGGACAGTAGTGGGATATGTATGTTAATCTGTTTCAGGCAGATATTATCAAGAAACTGAATCAGAATCAGGAAAAATAAATTATTCTTATATATACATGGTAGGTCAGATGTTGGTCCCTGAAAAAGATCAACTAATCACTCTTACTACCAAATTAATTGTGTTGGAAAATTGGAAAAGAGCACCTATAACCTTAGACATCAGAGAATTCTTTTCTAAAAGTTGTGTCATTTGAAAATATAAGGTAAGGGCCGGAGAAGATGAAAGGAACTTAATCACAATGTTCCAAAAGTCTTAGTGCAGTTTTAAGCTTTAATAATTTTAACAGTACAAAACTCTTCTAAGACTTTTGGGATATCTCGTATTGGTATTCCTTTTTCCAGTCTACTACATTCCAAAGGGAGCTTTCAGTTATTGGAAATTTAGGTATTGGAAAGGACAGAGTGAAAAGAGCACTGGTTTTACAGTCAGAAGGCCTCCGTTTAAATTCCACCTTGGAAGATTTAGGAATATCACTCCAGGAAATTCACTTAACTTCCATGGGCCTCAGTTTCCTCATCTGTAAAATGAAAGGGCTAGACAAAATAATCTCTGAAGTTCCTTCCAGCTGTTCATCTCTTGATCTTAAAAAGAAGTATTCCATTCATCTCAGGATCAAAAAAAAATGCAACTATTTCTTTTAGGGTCTGTGGATATAAGATTCTATAGCTATTATTAACACTGCTAGGATTGAGTAAATTTAACACATCTGAAATGACAAGTGGCAAATCAATCTAGTTCCTAGTTGGGAAATTAATTACTTTCTCAGTCCACTCCATCTCAAGAGGTGAAAGTCTTAATAAGATGAATCAAGTAAAATGCAGAATGAATTATTTGTATGGCCTGTGAGCATGAAGTTCTACAAAAATTCCCAATCTGCTATTCTTCTTGTGATATTGAGGTGATTTAAGAGCCTACAGACAATGTGAAAGTGCATACAGGGCAGAACAGAAAAAGAATACATTGGAAAATATGGTTTGGGATTGAGAAATTGAAGTTTAAATGCTTATACACTACTTAATAACTTCATGACTACATAACATGAATACTGTAGAATTTTATTTTTTATTTTTCCACAGTTACATGTAAAAATAATTTTTAACATTCATTTTTAAAACTTTGAATTCCAAATTCTCTCTCTTCCTCCCTTCCCACCCCACTCCCCTCATTAAGAATGCAAGCTGTTTAATATAGGTTATACACGTGTAGTCATTCAAAACATTTCCATAATAGTCATGTTGTAAAAGAATACATAGACAAAAAAAATGAAACTAGCAATTCTTTCTGTGAGGATACATACCATTTTCATTATAAGTCCTTCAGAATTGTCTTGGATCATTGCATTACTAAGATATCACGAATACTTTAACAGGGAATTTGGAAAGCATTGGACATTTCAAACACTGGACACCTTCATGGAATATCTTAATAGATAAGAAATTACTGACTATAGACATTGGATTCATTTTAGAGTCAAGGGTATGTAGTCAGATCTTCAATTGGTCAGAGCAAGGGTCAAAATCAAAACCAAATTAGAATGCTAAGGACAGGAGGAAGTGTAACTGAATATGATCCAATCTAACTTATTTAAACAAGCTATTAACTCTGAAAAAAATGGGAAAATAAAAGTAAAGACACTGAGGTTTTTTTTGTTGTCAACACAAACTGACTTTTTAAAGAGTTGATGTTAAGTAACTTTTTTTTAACAGAAATTTATCTAATATAAAACACTGCAATAAAGAAGTCAAAAGAACCTAGGAACATTCTGAATCAGCAAGCAATTAATCTTGTCAAGTGGACAGCCATGGCAATCAAGGGTAACACTGACTTAGAGTACCACTCAGTTGGAAGACATTACAGAAGACAGCAAAAACTTGTAAGCAAAACGGACTTATAAGTGGTGAAAAGCAGTGAAGGGAAAAGTGAACTGACAAGTTTGGCATAAGGACAGATGACTTAGCTAAGCCAGGTCATTACAAGAGGATTTATATTTAAAACCTGGAAGGACTGCAAATAGGCAAGATTTGCCAATATTTTTGTTGTGACTATTCTTATCAATGATGACAGAAAACTGGCAAGTTAAATGTAGATTCCACTATCTCAGTACATGATGTTATGTGTGAAGGAGAAATGTCACTTTATGAGAAGTTTGTGAACATGATATTTTGAATGAGAAGATTCCATTGGAGTAGAAAATATAATTAATATTATACTAAAAACATGGTGGGAGGAGTGTAAGGACAGAGCAACTACTGACCCACAGATCTATACTCTTACACCAATAAAATATTTATTAGAACAGTGTGTGACTTTATCAACCAGCTTTTTGCAAGTAATTCCCTAAAGCAGTTGACATTTCTAAAGTCATAAAAATGACTGACATGGGGAAAGAGTATATAATACTTCTGTGCTTCTTATTTATTGATCAAAAAAATAGCAAAACAAAACAATTTTACAAACTGTCTTCCACAAGTTGTATCCAATGAATATCTTGAGATTATACACAATTCCTTGACAGACATTAATAACACAAATGTTTTTATTTATTTGATTGTAAATGTCAAGGGAGACATATTGCACCAAATAGTCCTGACAATGACTTCATTATCATATTTTTTCATGATTTCATTTACTTAATATTTTCTAGATAATTGTACTTATTTACTTTTTTCCCCATGTTTCTCTGGCCTGGATTGTTTGTCAGTCAAATATGTACTTTAAATCTGGTGGTGGAGTTTTCCCCTTCAAGGTAACTGAAACATCTCATTTGTTGAAGGTCCATCTTTTTCACTGATAATTAAGCTATGGTGGGGTATGTTTCTTTTGAGTTGCAGCTTGAGTTCCTTTTTGTTTTGGAATATACTTGTGTATTCTATTCTGAAATTTCTTATGACTTTGGGATAATATTTTATTTTATTCAAATTGTTTTTCTCTCATAATGGATGGTCTTTCTCTAATATAACTGTGAAATTTGTTGTTTGTCACTGCAATAATAAAATTTAAGTATGGACTGTCTTAGTTTTAAGCACAATGTTTTTCTGTAATAACAATCTGTTGATTATAGGATCATAGATTTAAAACCTGAAGACATCTTGAAAGGTAATCTAGTCTAACTCTTTTGATTGAGGAAATTGAGGCTGAGAAAATTTAGGTAACTTATCTGAGGTCACATAGGTAATAGGTTGCAGAACAGGATTTTGAACCCAGTCTGTCTGACTTCCAAAAAAGTACTTTTTCTAGTACATGCCCATGAGTTTATCAATTTATATCTTGTTGGCCGTATTCTGAAATTTTGGGGAATTTCCTTATATTTCCTGGGATTTATTATATTCTTCAGGGAGGCTTATAATCCTTGACATACCTATGGACATTTTGTCTTCACTCACCTTGGCATGTATAGAATTCATGTGTTCTCTTTTTTAAATACAAAGCCTATTTCCTTTTCATTCTCTTCTGTAAAATTGCCAAGTGCTTCTGGGTTTTTGCATTCCAGATGTAGAATTCTCTTTTTCAGAGCCTCTACTTATGTGCAGAGATTTTCTACTATATCTTCTATACATTTTATTATCTTTTTTGTCTTTAATTCTTTATCAAGATATCTGAGTTATTACCTTATTTCATCCCTGATATCTTCTTTTTAAAAGTGTTATTTCTCTTTCTAATACTAGAGTTTCTCAATGTTCCTTTATGACCTTATGGGAATCTACAGGATTTTACTTTTCATTGGGACTTTTGAGACCTTTTCCTTCATATGTAATACATTTTCACTATGTTCTGGGCTTCAAGTTTTTACTCATTTTTCCTTCTGTCTTTATGAGCCTTTTGGTTGGTTTATCTACTTGTTAACTTCATATTTTTATTTGTTATTCAGCTTTTCTCTTTTATTTTCTATTTATATCAGGTTTTCTTCTTTATTATTTATTTGGTTCTTCTTGTTTCTACTGCTATTTGAATTCCCAAGAAGTTGGTAGCTCTTAGCCTCTTCACCCAGTACTTCAGCCAGAGCAAATTCTGAGGTGACAGGATTCAATTCAATTAGCTTTCCAGTCCTGTTCTTTTCCCTCAGACACAGAGATTCTTCGGGCCTTTACACTCCAGCCTGTTCTGCACTGCTCACATCTTCACCTGCCTTCTTTAGTTTTTCTCCCACTGTTTCAGGTAGCTGGAGGAATCCTTTTCTGTTACCTTTTGAGGGTTGTGAAAAGGCTTGAATTATTACCATAGGGGAGCAGGAAGGGACCCCTACAGCTGGGTCCCAAAACAAATTTGTAAGACTGACTGGACTGGCTATTCCTGGCATGATACAGGTTGAGTAGTGGAGACACTAAGTAAAAGTTCTGAATAGTATAGTCATCTTATGTCACTTAATGAGATTTTCATCTTGTGTAGTTTGTCCTTTTACCTTGTAGATTCACTTTAATTAAAATATATTTAGTGCTTAATTCTTTTTTTCTGTGATTTTGGGTTGTAGAGATTTGCAGAAATAGTTCTTCAATCATCTTTGTGATCGACACATAAACATTTATTAAATGCCTAATATGTGCCGGGCCCGTGTGCTAATCGTTGGGGATACAAACAAGAAAAACAAAGATAATTTCTACCCTCAAGGAGTATAAAATCTAATTGGGAAAAACAACACACAAAAGGAAGCTGAAACTGTGCGTGTGTGGAGGGACTGGGGGGGGGGGTGACTTGGGGCATAATGTTCCGTGGAGTCAAAAACAAGCAGAGCTTCTGATTTTAAATAGAGAGTTAACTAGAAAGTACTGAAAGTTCAGAGCCCTCTATAAAGGAAGACTTTGGTAAGAATTTGCTGCTCCATCCTCCAGACCTCTAATCAGGGGGGAGAGGCAAAAAAGCTGTTAAACTCTCTGTGATGATGGTGATGTTGAAAACAAACAGTGCAACTATTGGGAAATGATCATGTGACCTTTTAAAAATAATGATGAATCTATGCAGAGAAGGCTGTTGTTAACTGAATTTCCACAATAAATGTATGTGTATTAAAATTGCAATTTTAACGAAAGTATTAAGAGTAAATATTAAATCACTCTCCTGTTCTTATGTACAAAATGTAACAGAGTAGAATGTAATTCAGTAAATTGGTCTGAATACATAAATAAATCAGTAAGAAATTCTCTGAACACATCACTAAGTATTGATATTCTTCTAGGTTTAAAGATTTTCATGCTTCAGTTAAGACTGCAGTTGCTGTTTTAAAGCTATTTGCTTCCTTATTAATGATAAAATGATACAAAACCTTGAAAAGATCCTTCAAAAATCATTAGTACAGGGGAAAAATTTTGAGAAAATGCACTAGCTCTTACTTTTTACTGGTACTAATTTCTAGAGTTCTATTTATCTACTCTGTGCTATAGGACATTGGAATGACTATATTTTGCCATCGATTGGAATAGATTAATCATTTATTCAGTTGCATCACTTTAATGGAATATGAAGGGATAAGACCATTAATAACTTTATGACATGGCTCCTTGGTTTTCTTTCTGAGGAGTTCTTTCATACCTTGGGTTCCTAGATGAATGCTTATTTTTATGGAGTTATGGAGGTTCTTTTTCTCCTTCTGAATGTACCTAAGAAAGTAGGAGGAAGAGATGGAGTATATACAGGTGAGAAAGGGAGAGACAGAGACAGAAACTGATATAGAGAGAATAAGTTAAAGACAATGTTCAGTGAAGTAACTCATATAAGTCACAAAGCTAAGAAATGTTTGAATTGGTACTTAAACTCAATTCTTCCAAATTCAAACATAGGGTTCCTTCTATTGCATCCTACTGGAAAATCCTCATGCTGATATTTGTTTTCATAATGACAAATTACCTTTTAAGATAGCTTGATAATTGATCCCTCATTGTTTTCAAAATCATGTCATCTCTTTACAACATGGATTTTGTGTGTGTGTGCTTCATCTGGATCTACTTGTCATTTTTAACACTATTTCTACTTTATTATATAGCACTTTAGAGATTGAAATAAGAGTCCAAATGCATTGGGCTGTCACAGATTAATTCAATCAATTAGTCAATAAACATTTATTAAGCATCTTCTATGTCCCAGGCACTATGCTAAGCATAGGGAATCAAAAACAAAAAGAAAGACAGTCCGCGTCCTCAAGGAGCTCACAATCTAATAGAAGGAAACTGTAAAGTGAGGGGGGATTAGAAGAGGAGAAGGTACCCTACAGGGAGGTATGGTAGAAAAGTCAGTCAGAGAAGTCCCAAAATAGTACAGCCAGGTGAGACATAAGGAGATGTCTTAGCTGAGATGTCTGACTTACATTTTATCCATTTAAAGGCCTCTCTATATCATCAATAAATTAAAACTGGGATGATGTGAGTTAGTTGAATCTCATATCAAGTTTTCTTTAGATGTATTCTTTTTTTGCTGTTTCATGAGGTGATCCTGCCCATAATCTTCCACCATGGTACGTATAGTTTTTTTTTGAAGTTTTTTGATACCTTTATTTTTTACATCATAGCAACTTCCCAATGTACCATTCCACAAAGAATCCACCCTGTCTTATAATGACAACACCACCACCACCACCAACAACAACAACCTGAAACAAGACAACTGAGCAGAACTAACAAATACAATGACTGCATATGACACTATGCAACACTTTCCACTTGTAATCCCGATTCCACTGAGAAGAGAATAATGCATTTCTTTATCTTTTTTCTGGAGAAGAAAAGAAGGAAGAAAGAAAGAGGAGAGAAAAAAGAGAAAGAAAAAGAAAGGAAAGAAAAAGAAAGAAAGAAAGAAAGAAAGAAAGAAAGAAAGAAAGAAAGAAAGAAAGAAAGAAAGAAAGAAAGAAAGAGAAACAAAAGCTAATTATTTCATTTAATCTCAGTTCTGGTGACATTTAGTATTATTTTAATTTGTATTACTATAATCATTATTTATATTATTCTGCTTTCATAGATATAGACATAAAATTCAATTAAGTTTTCTCATGTTTCTCTGAATTCTTCATATCATTTCTTACAACACAACATTCCAATACATTCATATTTAAGTTTGTTTGGCTAGTCTCCAAATGATGTGCACCTTCTTTAGCTAGTATTTTGCTATCACACACAAAGTACTATTAGTACTTAAGGTTATTAGAGACCTTTCTCTTGTTTTTGATCTTCCTGAAGTAAATTTCCAGTCATGAAATCAGAGTATAAATGAATAGTTTTGAAGTTTTCCCCACAGAACTCCAAATTATTCAGAATGCTTCTACCAATTCACAGTGGCACCAACATGCAACATTCTTCATCATCCATAAGCCTTAGCAAGTTAAATTATATTTTAAACCAGTATTGTCTTGCCTTCTCTGTTTCTCTGCTAGACAAGATAAAATGTTCATTGGCTGAGGTGATTTCTGGACTCTTTTCAACTCCTTGTTATGGCAATTGGAGGATATCAGGTAAACTTCTGCAGGAAATTAGGAAAGCAGGTGTTGATTAGTTTTCTTTGATCTTTTTTTTTTCATGTTCTAGGCAGTAAAAGCTTCTTAGAATAAGTCAGCTTGGAATTGTCTTATCTTATTCTAATCTGGTGTTATTTTTAACCTTTACTCTGACAAGTTGATGGTCTGACCACCCACAGATAGTTGATTCAGAAATGACTCCAATAATATTAACCAACCTTTTCCTCTCTATTAGGATTTCAGCAGTTTATTTTTGTGACATTGTAAACAATGCCTCCCGTATCTAGCACCTTTTACCTCTCCTCCTGGGGAAAGTATTCATAATCTAGCGATGGGAGAATTCTGAAGAGTCTACAAGCCTTTGACATCAATTTCTGAAAACTGAACAATACTTTCCAACTTTTCTTCCATCTTCCTTTATGACCATCTTGCTGCTAAAGTTAGAAGTATTATGTTGACTTAGTTTGGAACACCTTAAGCTCTCCATCAAATTTTTCCTCCTCTTTATCTTTGTCAACATGAGTTGGTACAGAGACTGCAGTTATCCTTACATAGGTTCCTTTACTTAAGGAATGCTCTCCATGAGCACCGTGAAGGGAGATGAAATGTGACCCATTAAACGATGTTTCTTGTTTTCTTTGGGTGGACAAAGAAATTTATTCTCTCAGTTTCTTTATTCATCTCTCAAAGGTGAACTTGTAAATCATCTTTTCATTTAGCTGCAACTCCTTTTGGTTGTGGCTTAATTTATAATGAAAATGTCATCACTTATATACTTCACAGTACAGCCTGATCTTCCAAATTCATTCACTGATCCATTCAACCAACTATTTCAACATGTATTTATTGAGTTTCACTACTGTACTTCTCAGCCTGTCACTGAAGGCTGTCTAACTTCATCTTACTCCCTCAAGTCTATCTCCTACTGTAGTCAGGTAAAGCTTCCTTAATCCCACCACCCTCTCAGCCTGACAATTTTATACAGCAAATCTAAGCTTCCTTCAAAGACCAGCCTAGGACTCATTTTCTACATGTTGCCTTATGTACATCTATCTATATACATGTATATGCATATGTGTGTATATGTGTGAGAATTATTTGTTTTGAAGTGAAACATTTACATTTATTGACATACAAAAACCTCAAAATATTTTACATTTAAAACCACTCATGCAATACATTCTCTTTTTCCTTCTATCACTTGTATCACCTGTTTTCAAAAATTGGCATAGAGCTCACAAGATTTTGACACGTTCTTTTAATCCTTGATCATGAAACCATGCTTTTATCACATTTGATATAAAGCATACCTTTAATGAATGGTGTGAATAGTACATCTTCCAAATTCTAGCCTTGATTATTACCCAGAGGTTTTAAGAGAATTTTAAATCAGGCAAGTTTCCAGGCCATTGAAGCACATTTATCTCCATCTCTCGGATAAATTTCTTAACTTTTCAAGACATGCGGCATAATGCAAGGTCATGGTACAATATTCCGTCTTCATTAGGGAATCATGAAACAATTCTACTTCTCAGTATAGCAACATATTCATCAGCATTCTTCATTCTTTCGATGGAGACAAAAGTTCCACGCTCACTGGTAAATTATACACATGCATGTAAACACATATACACGACTCCAAAAAAATTTTGGGTATATGTTTAAGAGTCTGATAAAGACGTCCAAATTTTACAGGCCTATTTGGACTTTCTTTTGACAAGAGTTTTGGGATAGGTTAGAATTTTTTTAAGAAAAGCAAGTTTCATCAATAAAAATTACCTTTTTCTAATCATCAGTACTCTGGTTTCATTGTATTGCCGCAAATAGCATCCCTAGCAATGGTTAGCAGCTTTTTTTTTTTAACTTTCCTTCTCACTGTTCTTCCAACCTCAAGACATCTATATCCCACTGTAAGGAATCCCTAAGAACCCCTCCAGATGCCTGGCTCCAATGAAGTTGTTTGCTTGTTATTTGCATAATAATCAGGCTGTCTGATGGTAAAAAAACCTCCCACATCTCCAGAAATTCAATCCAGAAATAATAACCCCTATAGCATTTAAAATATATAAAGGATGGTGAGTTGATTCCTTTTAAATGCAGAAAGTATCAGTCTTTCCAATACTATGAAATGCAACCCAACATGCTCCTTATGAGGCTTGATCACCCATAGAGCTTATGTGTCTTGGGCATACATTTCATGAATTTTAGTTTTTAAACCTGTGGCCCCCATTTCTCTTCATATTTTATTCAAAATATTTAATAAGTTGTTCTATAATTATGATCACGTTCTAGCTTATTTTTGTCTGATAAATAAACACTTCCTGCTTTGCTGAGAGTCATTTTAATGTAGTATGTTAATATGCTTCATTATGTGCATTGAGTGAGCAGAGGTTTAAAAGCTCTTGAATTTCTTTTAAAATTAAAGTCTCCAGGTAATACATTAAGACCTGAGGTTTTATTATTTTTATTACTTTTTTATTTCTTCTCATGTTGTTTCTGAATCTATTTCTTTTTCCTAATATATATTCAAGGCTTTTAATTTTCCACAAGTAATGTTCAGTGCCAAGTACAGCATATTCATTATCCCTAATCATGTAAGCCTCCCTCAGGTTGGCTTGCTGCTTGAATAATGTTCTGGGACTTGGGTTTTTCAGTCACCCCATAGAGTTGTGAAGGAAATGCTTTCTTGTTTCTGATTCTTTTCAGAGCTGTCTTAATTATTTGCTGCTTTACTTCTAAAGATTTTGCTGCAGTTTTTAAGCTGGTACAATTTGCTCTTGTGGAAACACAGTGAAAACTGGTCGTGTATGTGTGTGTGTGTGTGTGTGTGTGTGTGTTATAAGAAAGCAATGTAGAAATTTCTGCCTACCGTAAAACCTTGTCTTTTAGATGTTAACAATATTATTGGCTATCCTAACAAAAACGTACTATAGTAGATAAAATGTCAGACTTGAAAGCAAAAACACCTGGATGTGAATCTAGTCTTTAATACTCACTGGCTATTTAACCACAGGCAATACAATTAACTTCTCTGATCTTATTTACTAATGTATAAAATGGGAATACTCATACTTTTAATATCCATTTTACAAGGTTGTTGTGAGCCTCAGGTGAGGTGATGAGTGTGCAAAACTTTGCAAACTTTCAAGTGCTGTTGAAATGTCAGTTTTGCTGCTACTATTAAAGGTTGGGGATATACAAATTATAAGAACTCACTTTTACTTAGTCTCAGAAGAAACAATTAATTTTCTACTCAGTATGAGGAAGAACTTCTTAACAATAAGAACTAGGCCCTAAATGGAATGATCTGCCCTAGGAAAAAGCAAAATCTTCATTTATAGAAGTAGATATTCAGGCAAAGGTTAAGTGATTGCTTGAGAGGGAAGTGAGGAAAGGGGAATGTTATCTATAAGATTCCAACATTTGCTTAAACTTTTAATTGAATCTTTATGGTTCTTTAACTGGTCCATAATAACACCTGCAAAATCCAGTCAATCAGTAAACATTTAATAAGCACTTAATACCGTGTGCCAGTCATTGTGCTAATTACCTGAGGAGAAAGAAGAAGCAAAGCCAGACCCTGTTGTCAAGGAGCTTTAATTCTAATGTGAAAGACAACATATTGTACATATAAAACATGAGGAAGGTACTGGTGTAGGGAGGGTTGGGGTGGAGGGGAGGCTTGGAAAGTCCTCTAGCAAGAGGTGACACTTAATTTAAGCCCTAAAAGAAACCAGCAATGATAATAAATAGAGTTTAGAAGGGACAATATTTTAGGCATGGGACAGTCAGGGATAGAGTCTGGATCTTTCTGTTTGAGGAACTATACTTTCTTTAGGGCTCATAGAAGGGCATAATGTCTTAAAATGTCATACAAATAGGAAGTGGTCAGGTTGTGAAGAGCTTTAAATACCAAATTATATATATGTATATATATATATATATATATATATATATATATATATATATATATATACACATGTATATATGTATGTGTATGATACATATCTATCTATCTATCTATCTATCTATCTATCTATCTAATCACTTTGGTAGCTATGTGGAAGATGACCACTGAAGCAAGGGACAGACTGGAGGTGAGAAGTTCAATTAGCAAGCAAGAGGTACTGAGTGTCTTACTTAGTGTGGTAACTGTGTGCATGGAGAGAAGAATATTACAGGCCATAGAGAAAGAAATTACAAGGCTTGGCATCTGATCAGACAGGAAGGATGACTGGCTGTTAGGAGAGAATGACATTGAAGTTACATAACTGGGTGAGTGACAGGAATGATGGCTGTGCTTTTGAGAGTAATGGGGAAGTTTGGAAGTGGGATGGACATTGGAAAGGGATGCATTCAGTTATGGACACACTGATTTTGAGTTTGATACAAGACATACAGTTTGAAATATCTAATAGGTAGTTGATGATAGAAGAAGGACTAGAGCTTATGGCTGGATTAATAGATCTGAACATCATCTACATAGAGATTATGATGGAACCCATGGAAACTAAGGAGATCACCAAGTGAGAGAGTAAAGACAGAAAAGAGAAGACCTACAACAGATTCATGGGGAAGACCTACCATTAGTGTTCATGCCACAGGTCAAGATCCAGCTAAGGACCCTGAGAAGAAAGGGTTAGCTAAGTAAGAGGAGAAGCAAGAGAGAGCTGAGTCACAGAAACTCAGAAAGGAGAGAATACCCATGAAAAGTTGGTCAAAAGTGTTAAATGCTGCAGAAAGCTCAAGTAGTATGGGGATTGAGAAAAAGAAATCAGATTTTACAATTAGGAGATAATTGACAACTTTAGAGAGAAGAATTAATTTGGTTCCTCTTTGCCTAGTTTATTCATTTTTTTTCATCTTTTCTTATTGCTGTAGTCAGTATTTCTAGAACCATAGTAATGAATAGTGGTGATTATGGCCATCCTTGTTTCCCCTCTAATGTTATCAGAAAGGCCTGTATTATTGTCCATTAAAGATAATAATCATTCTTGGTGTTAGATAGATAGTATCCATTATATTGAACAATTTTCCATTTATTCCTATGTTATATAATCTTTTTTAACACAAAAAGGTTGTTCTTTTTTTCCTTGAACCCTTTCCTGTGTCCATTGATTTATTATTTTTATTTTTAGTTATTGATATGATCCACTTCATTTATAGTTTTCCTAATATTGAATCAGCCCTGCATTGTATATTACAAATCTAATGTGTTCATAGTATATAATCTCCCAGATATGTTTTTGTATTTAAACATTTTTCCTAATATTTTATTTAATTTTTGCATTGACTCTCATTACAGAGACTGATCTATAGCTTTCTTTCTCTGATTTGTCTCTGCCACTTGCTGACTTCATCTTTTAGTGCCATTCTGGATTAGATAAAAGTGCTTACTTCTGCTCATTCTCTTTTGTGTTTTTGTAGATGTTTTCTGACATATCCATGGGACAGTTGAGCTCTCCTATATATTTTCACTTCATCTTATCCAGAAGTATGAAGTGACTTGTATTAATGAAACCATGCAGGCCCCAATGTAATGACCCTTCAGTCCCATTAACTGTCCTCAATATATAAGCTGCAGAGAATCTCCAGACAGATGCAGTAAAACCAGCAAAATGTTATGTAAATTAAGGAACCCTAAAGTGGCTCTGATTATGTTGAGATGATGCTAATGAGCTAAACCTAAGGTGTCCTGGATAAGAGTTAGTCTATCCACTTCCACCAAACCCTACAAAAATGAGACCTCAAAACGCTGCCCCTTGAGCACTCTTCCAGTTGCCACAAATCCTTGCTGCTTGAATGCTCCCAAAACCAACCTACAGTTACAAAAGGCATTCTCTGTGCTCCTCTACCAGCACTGTCTCTTCACCATGCTGCTTGCCTCTTTCTACCACCCCATTCCCTATGCTATACAACTCTTTACTCTCTGTAACTTAAATTGTGATTGATGCCCCACTTGATGCCAGCCTGGCCTTTCCTAGAGAATATTCAAAGAACCAAGTGCATTTGCCCTGATCCATTAGGGATCCTTTGGTAATACTGCTCCTGTAGCTCATTAACTGGTACCAGGACTGAAACTTATTTTGTTCTAGAGTTGCATCTCAGAGTGGATGAGCAGGGAGCCATTAATCCATTGAGAGAAAGCAAGGGAGTACAAAGAACACTGTGCCTCTTTTTGGGCAGAGATTCCCTGCCTCCCCACCCCCTCCCTTAGTTGGGTCATGATAGTTGGGAACACTCTGTTTACATCAGTTTCCTCAATTGTAAAATGGGGATAACAGCACCTACCTTGTATGGCTATTGGAAGATCAAATGAGATAATATTTACAAAGTGCTTAACACAGTAAGCACTATATAAATGCTTATTCTGTCCTCCTCCTTTCCCTTCCCTTAATAAGAATAGAAATTAGAAGGCATTGTTAATAGATCTACAAAGAGTAATGAGTAATATGTTTATCACTATTTATATGGATGAATGAATATAATATTTAATTAAGATGAAATTCAAGGAATACATTTTGGTAAGAATATGCTGATTCCATTTGATAAGTCAAACTAGATGATACCATCAGTGCGAATAGTATTCTTTTGATATGATACACAGAATCTTAGTAATTCTCACTAGAACTCTGTTTTCTGATTAAATAGCTATTAATATTGATTGGTAAAAACCATCATTATCAAATAAAATTTGGCTAAGTTAAAAACACTTCTTTTTCCAGAGGAATGGCTTTCATTACATCTCAAAGAATTAAGGTGCTTTGATCTTTTCCACAGAAGTTTACATAACTAAGGCTCAATTTTATTTTTTTCTAAATTCAGTTTTAATTTAATTTATTAAAACCTCTATCTCTCCATCTGCATGCATAGCTCTGTAATATCACAATAAATAATCAAGGTGGTTGTCTTTGTATTCCTCAGGTTTTCTGTTGTGAGTAGATTACATTATAAACTTCTAGGTGAGCAAAGATTGTGTACTATTCCTAATTGCATAATGGCAGCAGGGTGGCACAGTTGATAGTATTTTGAATATAGAGTTAAAAAGACTTGAGTTAAAATTCTACCTCAGAAACTTAACTGGCTGTGGGACCCTGAGCAAGTCGCATGATCTATATTTAATTCAGTTTTCTTATCAGTAAAATGGAGATAATAACAGCATCTTCCTCCCAGGGCTATTGTGAGGAGGAAATTAAATAATATCTGTAAAGTACTTAGCAAACCTTAAAGTGCTATAGAAATGCTAGCTATCATCATCATCATCATCATCATCATATACCCATAATACCTGGCACAGTGTTAATTCAGCAAGTAAGTAATCAAAAACCTATGCTGTGCTCCTATATGAGAATAAAGACAGAAATAGAATAGTCTCCAGTCTCAAGGAGTTTGACTGGGGGAATAGGACATATAAATATAATATTATACAAGGACAATTTGAGTAGGGAAGAAACACAATGGAGATCAGGGAAAGGTTTCACAGAAGGGAACTTCAGCTGCATCTTGCAGTAAGAAGGATTTTGAGAGGAAGAGATGAAGAGGAAGTTCATTCTAAGTACAGAGGACAGTTTGGTTATATGCAGAAGCAGAATATGTAGGCTCAAGTTAGGTGGATAATTAAGTACAGTTTGTCCAAAATATAGTTTGTGAAGTTGAGTAGCATAAAAGAAATCTGTAAAGATTGGGGGGTGCCTAATTATGGAAGATCTTAAATGCCAGGCTAAGTTAGGGGAAGCCAATTAAAGGTATACAACATAAGCACATGTTAGGCACTCAAGAGGTATCGGCGGAATGAAATCATAATTGTAAATGAATACTTTTGTTTAAGAATAGTATTTTCATTATAATATATTTTCCTTTACGTTTTGTTGGAGAGAACCCTTTAGGAACATCTAGGAGTACCTGTAGAAATAAAGGACTACATGTAGGGCATCTAACACATCTTCAGTACCAATATAAACAACCAAAATGTCTACAAGTAAAAGAAAAACAGGGACATACAGGAAGAAAAAATAAATTAGAAGAAAGAGCACAATACCTGTGTTGTGAATATTTGTATCAATGAACTATTCTGAGCAAATGTTTTGCTTGCTTCTGAAGATGTGTCTGCAAAATATACTTCAAATATATTTTAAATGGGAGTTGGCTATTAAAAGGATTATGAGTAAGTTATTTTTTTAAAAAGATACTGACATGTTTTCTTTTGGTATTACATTTATGGATTATCACCACTTAGTGAGAGATCTCTTATAACAAAGTAAAATAATTAAGTAAAACTAATATAATGAACTCATCTGGGAGTGCATGCAACAATTTCACATCTGTAGCAATGACTACCACTTCTCTATTTAATTGCTTTTTTAGTGAACAGAAATCTACTTTCTTTACTTTCCACTTCCTTGCTCATTTGAAAAAGGGAAAAGAAATACAAATTCCTTATAACAGATAAGCACAGACAAGCAAATAAAATTCCCTCCTTGACTCAATGCGAAAATACATCTGTCTCATAGATTCTTCTGTAAAGTGAAAAATTCCTTTGTAATGCAAACATGAGTTAATTTGTTTTCTAAATGATACTTTCCTATCTCAGTTTTCTTCAAGGTAAAAGACACTTGTAATGTGAGGATGGGAGAGGATGAGTATGACATCTGTAGGTCATTCAGTGGCTCCAGGATTGTATTTATTTTTTAAAAAGCCATCTACCAAATCTGTAGCATGAAATCTCAGTCCAAGAAGAAGTTATCTTGTTTAATAAAAATAATACTACAATTAGAGTAAATGTGAGTTTGCAACCTGGCTCTGGCCCTGATAGTACTACCTGACTTTGGGAAAGTCATATAACCTCCCTATGCCTCAGTTTCCACATCTGTGAGGAACAGCAAGGAGGTCAGTGTCACCGGGTTACAAAGTACATAGAGACAAATTAAGTGTAAAAAGATAAAAAATGTAGGAAGGAACCAAGCTATGATGGGATAATTTGTTTTTATTTTTACAATACTAAGCTGAAGCTAAGTGGTGAAGTCCATGCCCTGGTTCTGTGCCAGGAAACTTCAGTTCAAATACAAGTTCAAATCAACTTTAATTTCCTGAGAGAAATAAATAGTTAATGGAAAGGTAATGGGAATGGAGAGCACGTAGCCAAAGGTAGAATTTGTTCCATCTTATTTATGCTCTAAGTTGTCTAGGTAATTTATTATACAGCATGATAAAAGCATCTGGGAAACTCCTGTTTATTTATGTTGTCTTCTCTAACATGATGACTCTGTATGCTTCATTTTATGAGTCCACCTCTTGTATCATCTGATCTTGTCATTGCACAACTCAGACAAGGTAAGCTTTCTATAGAACCACACGAAATTACCATATCTGTTTTAAAGCAGAATTTAGAAAAAATCTGATTCAGAGCTATTACCATTGCTTAAATATTTACTCTAATTCACGATCAATGAATGATCCTGATCAAGGTGTTAAAAGGAGTCCAACAATAATAGAATTGTTCAAAATAGAAAAGAAAATCATAATGTTTACCACAAGTGAATGTAAAGGCTGGATATGTTGCTCAACAGAGATGAGGTTGTTTTATTCTTCCTAATTGCTTTTTTTTAGGAAGCACAATGTAGTATCTTTCCTCTTAGACAACAAGGGAGTTCTAGAAAAACTGGAAGCAGAAAATGTAAAATGTTCATCTCAACTCCAGCACCAAGCATAATCATCTCTCTGAGCCAAATCTTCACTCTGCAAATGCCTACAACCTGCATCTGGCACCTGCCCTGACACTATCATATTTAGAAAATTTCACCCATTTACAAGAGAAAATGATGATTTAATGTGCTTCCTTTTTGAATTTTATTTAAAGATAATGATGGTCACAACAGTTGACATTTTCTACAGCATCATTACTTCTGATTAATTCCAAAGCACTTTATAGATGGGGACTGGATTTTCTATATTGTTCTACATATGCCCTTATGCCCTTAAAATTAATTATATTTAAAGTATTTTAAAATTACATGTGTTTATATATGTATATATACACATATAATATATAGTGAAAGATTAGTGAAACTATATATCACACCTCAGGTTTCAAACAAGCCAGATTTAGTCCAGAAAAAGCAGGAGCCATATTCAAATCAATAAAATACGTGTGAGTAAACTAGATGTAAACAAAACGTTGGATATGATTTACTATGTCTCATGTCTATAGTTATGAGATGTAAGATTTGTCTGTATTTGAGCATTCTACTAAACTCCTCCAAATTCCCACATTGTACATACCTTGCATGTTTTTGGCATGATGGTTCAACTTACATACTGAATTTGCTTCCATGTGGGTACACCTTCACTGACGTAGATCACAGCCATTTCACCTCTTTTTATCCCATACAATTCTAGTCCAAATCTCTCAGCCTATATGCTACATAAGTGAAAAGAGCCTCAAGTGCACTGTGTGGATTCTCCACTGACAACTTCCTGTCTGCCCATCATCTCTTCCTGTTGCCACATTTACAGCCCATCTCTGATGGTCCTAATACATGTCCTTGATGAAGTCTTCAATATTACTGTTCACATGCATGTCATCCTGGTAATATGCCACAGCCTACTTAAATCTTCCAAGCAGTTTTCCATAGGCTTAAAATCTATTTCATGTATTGAACTATTATTTGGATTTTACTTTAGGTACATAAATTACATATGTATCATTCACTGTCATTTATAATCATTCATAGTGAGCTTCAAGATAGCAAGGATTAGGTACATTGTACCTCATAATTGCTGTGTTCAAATAAGCACTTGCGTGTTTTTTAGTGGTGCTGCCAATGATGGAATGCTGGTTCATTGCTCATGTACCTTTAAGATAGAACAGATTTGTTCCTCTAAAAAATCAAATTTATTTGCAGCCTAGTTTCTGATCACAATTGGTCTTTTTCAGAGTGACAGAGGACAAGCTGGCTCGAGTTTTAGGGTTTTATCAGTGAAGGCACCAATAAAGTAAATTTAAGGGCTTCTATATAGAATCATTTCATCATTTCATAATGGTCCTGATGTAATAAGGCCCTCTACTAGCCTTGTGGAAATACTACTGTTGAATGGGGAGCTGCATAGTCAAGAGGAAGTTAGGGAAACGGAATCATAAAATGATAGAACTGAAAGGACACTTAACCTAGTGATCTATAAATCTATATGCATATCAAGTTTTGTCATTTCAATTTCTCCTTAATTCCAATAAAATATGTAATGTGACTCAGTATAATAAAGCAAATATATATTGTGTATATATATGCATATAATTATGCATATAAAATACATTATATGCATTATCTCTATACATGCTCTCTACTCTAATGCTTCTGTAGAGTGAAAAATGTCTTGCACACATGTATTAGTATTTTTCAAATATATATATATATGAATGCTGCTATAATTAATAAAAATAAATTGATTTGGAAATGTTACTGATTTTGTAGTACCTTTTTTATAATTTGGTATTTTCTCTGTATGCAGAGACTTGATACATATAGCAGTCAACAGAATTTCTTGACACAAAAAAAAAGGTGGTAGTCATGCTCAAAATGAGGGGAATGTATTCATTCAGAAAGCTTTGTTCAAGTACAAATATTATTGGTATCCTCTTTACTTCTTCATATAGGTGAGCTAAAGAAAGCAACAGACCTTTTGAGCAAATAAGAACAACGACTGATTTCTCCCTTTTCCATAAGAGTTGTTGGGATTAGGTAGAATTTGAAGAGGTATGGATGATGACTAATCAAGGGGAAAAAGTTCCAAAGAAATAGCTCATAAACCATTTATCACCTCTGCCTGTGGTCTTAAATTTAATTTATTTGTGTGTCATGTTATTGCCTTTTTTGTGTCCTAGCCAGAAGGATCAATTATCACTTTCCTTTAGTCTTAAGAAAATCTTAGCACCATAGAAGAAAATGAAGTTACTGTCAACTTTTCATTTTTCGTAGTTACCTGTAACTAAACATATTACTGAAGTTTCATTGTTTTCCATTTTGTGGTAACATAAAAAACAAATTTAAAAATATTCTTCAGTCATCGTTTTAGGAACCACCATATGTGAATATTGCTCATGTGATCAAAAACTCCATTATCATCATTATCTTTTAAATACAATATGTTGTTTTTCATTGAGCAAAAGCATGAACCTAACTTAATTAGAGCAGTTAGTTACTAGACTCAAATTCTTTTATACATGTTAAAATTTTCTTTTTTGGGGGGTGAGGCAATTGGGTATCAAGTGTCTTAGGTGGGTTTGAACTTAGGTCCTCCTGATTCCAAGAGTGCTCTATCCACTGTACCACCTAGCTGCCCCTTACATGCTAGAAATTAAGAGGCTATATGGAGAGACACAGTCTCTATAGGCTGGCCACTTGATGATGAATTATTTGGCCATAGAAACCCATGAAACAATGGCAAAAGAAAATAGCCCTCAGTCCTGGAAGGCCCCATTTTGCTTCTGCAGTTTAAGTGACTGAAAGGAGGCACATGTGTGATAAGGATCCCAATTTTTAACTGTTTACAAACATTACCTTAGCTGTTGTTATCCTAAATATGAGATCCTTGTATAATGATCAATGAGTAGATATGGTATAATAAAAAAAAAATTGGATTCATCTTCAAATTCCCTAAGTGAAACCAAAAGACAGATTGCAAAAGATAGTGGCAAAAAGTTGCAACTTAATAAAAAGGATGGATCACAGGTCCTTCCTGAAGAGCTAATAAAGGAGCTGAGAGAGTTAGTTTTATTATGTATGCAAAGACAACAAGAATATCAAACTACCGGAATCCACCTCAAAGCCCCAGTGTGGCACCATGCTCTCTGAACTGTCAATCGTGGAATAGAGAACTCACAAACAGAGGGAATGGGACAGAGCACAGTGTATGGGAGCGCTGTGAAGTACTCCACTGAGTCTGAGGAAAAGCATGCAGCATTCAGGTGGGACTTGTTATGTCCACTCATAAATTACTAGTAAGATACTTGAAGTTAATAACAGAACTTTAATCTTGCCAAAAACAAAAACCAAACATAACTCCCTTCAAAACTGTTATTATGTTTTGAGCCACTTTTTTTTGATATTCCTTGAAAAAAAGAGTTACACTTTTTTTTTATTTAGTGGAAATAAGAAGTCTGTAATTTAGGTAACTTTAGTGCTTACCTGTGAAGTAATCTTAAGAGGAGATGACTAATGTTTTTAGTTATGTTGACAATTTCCTACTGTAACACAACCATTTCATAGGGAAAACAACAAAATGGCTCATAATGGAAAAAGCTGATGTGTCTAAGATTAGGTTCAGAAAGAGGAAGAACAAAAGAAATAAAGGGTTACAAAAGAAACTTAAAAAAAAAAAGAAAATGCACCAGCATTTCTGAGTTAACTCAGTACACCAACAAAAGCCTTATGCCATTACTTATGTTTGGATGTGAATTTCCTCATTGGACATGGTCAAGCAATGTCTGCAATTAATGACACTTCCTCAACTTTGTACTCCTTAAGTCTCAGTTTCCTTCTCTTTGAAATAGAGATAATAACACCTTCATTACTATTTAAAAAAGCCTTTCAGGAAGCTGTTCTCTAGGGTAAATATCAGTTCCAATTACATTAATTAGCTTTGTAGAACTTCACTAAACTTTGCCTTAGTTTACCACAGTCTAGCATAATGTATCAAATTCATAGCTTAACTGTATGGTGTATTTGTAGAATAAGTGCTATGTTGTTTACATATTAGCTATGTGTTCTTTTTACCAAATCTTCTAGAGAGCTAACTAGTTATTGCAAATGAAAGCAAACTAAGAAGCTAATTAATATTTACATGTTAAGGATAGAAGAGAGAGAAACCATTTTTCAAGCATGATAGATAGCCAACTAGTAGGGCTTTTCTTCCAAATATGCTTAGAATCTGTTACAAGAAATCATATTTTGGTGTGAGTTGTCCATTTAGTCATCAGCTTTATTAACACTTAATATTAATTTTAGTTATAGTCTATTTTGAGTTATAAAAGCTGTAAAGATCCAGGATGATGTTACAGGACACATTGCTGCCACTCATATGAATGGATGATGGTTAATCAGCATTTTTAAAGCACCTACTGTGTTCCAAGTACTATGCTAAGCATTGATAGAGGCAGGGCTGCACTGGAGCCAGCTCATAACATCTCCAAGAATTGAAATTGTTTAATTTTCATTATAAGAATCATCAACTAGCAATCACACTTCTTGAAACTTATGTGAAAACTATGTTTATTAGAAGAGAAATGAACATACACATGGAACCCTAAGCAAGTGCATAGAGTTACAATCCATAGAGAAGTTTGCTTATTTATGACATACAACAAAGGAAGGAAGAGAAACCTGAAATCTCCCCTAAAGGGGAATGTCCTGGGGAAGGGGAAAGACACAGTAAAAGTGGAAAAAGGACAAAACCCCTCCTGAAAGGGAGGAGCAAAAGGATGGTAAAGGTGGCATTCTTTTTTTTCCTTCAGAACTACTAGACCATGAAGATAGGATGGCCTACTTTTCTACAAGAATACCAGCTACACAAGCAATTTCTTAGCCTAGTACAAACTGACTGGAGCCTATCTTGACTCCCAAGGACACATAGGGAGTCCAGCTTGGAGCACAAACAACAAATTACATCGACTCAGGGTGGGACTTTGCCCTTGACATGTTCAGGGACTCCTGAATACTCCAGGTACAGTGTTTCTGGAAAATATTATAACTCAAAAAGAAAATTTCAGTGGACCCCTTAACATTCCTTCACATCCTCCCCATTGGTCAAAGATGACCCCTTGTGTCATTTGTGTACTTGGTAAAACATTGTGGATACTACCTTGGATAGCCCAAATTATGAAGAATCATCAACCAAAGTACAAGCCATAGTTAGAATACCCAAAAATCAGGGACTAATCCAAAGAGGAAAATCAAACATCAAGATAATTGAAAGAATTTAGTAGAGAGATACAGAAAATAAAGCCAAATGGGGTACAATAATGGACATCAACATTAACAAATATTAAGTCTCCCTTCAATTTAATTCTCCTTTTTGATATCTATTTCATCCTGGATCTCAGATGTCCCATGCAGTCATCTGGTCCCTGGCATATCTTTCCTTGGGACAATCTGGAAAATATCATGTCCTCAAGGACATTACTACATTGCATTTTCCTTCCTGGTCCCAAGATACCTGTAGAAACTCCTTAAACATACCTACTAAAATCTTTTTAAAAATAAAACTCCATACTACAGATAGAACTCAGTAGGATTTCTATACTAGTCATGTGGTGACAACCAGCTGGAACCTTGCAGTTCTAAACCTTGCAGAGATAAAAGAGAAGCACCAAATCAGGAACTCAGAGTTCACCTGAAACTTTAGAGAATTTAGGTTACAAATATTACATCTTATAAATCATCAAACTATAAATCTAGGCTTAATTTATTGTATTGTTGATTGTCTAACCTTAAGTATTGATAACACAGATTAAAATTTAAAATGTTTTGAGGGAATACATATGTATATATGTGTGTGCATATGTACACACATGTGTATATTTGTATATTCTGTGCATGTGTACATACATATACATGCACTTACATATATGCATATATGTGTATATATGCTGGTGCTTAAACATTTAGCAGCACACTTCTGGATAGAAACTTGGAAAAGTTAAGTTCTCAAAATGGAAAATTTTTAAGTTCCCAAATACTTTTTTGTGTTTCCAGAGCAAGGTGGATTTCTAGAACAAATAAAAATGGATGATGAGAGATTGAGAAGCAAGAACAGTATAACAATATTAATACATGAGAAAGGGTGAAGCATATTCATGGTTCTTTAATTCATTTCATCATAGCATCATCCTTAGCCTTTCTGTTTTCAAACATAGATACCTTCCCTCAATCTCTCATTCCAACCCAAATTAAGTGTCTAGTTGGTCTTTTTATCCTTACCAATTAATGTTTTAGTTTTAGAATGTATTTTCAAAGCTTAATTGTGGAGATGAGTAGAAATTTTCAACAGAGCTCTCCTGTTGCTCAGAAATATGTTGTTTGCTGCAACTTTTAAAGGATGATTCAGAAGACAAATTCAGAGAAAAAAAAGATTTATTGGTGTGGCTGTAACCCCTTGGATTGAGAAGGTTTCAAATTAATTTAAAATTTGATTTACTTTTGAGAAATCATGAGTTACCCTTGTGATAACAAAAACTAAAGCTCAGCCTCCATCTTGACCTTCCTGCTACTATTTCCTTGAAGGGAATATATCATATATTCTTCTGAAGTTTGCAAAATGAAGCATGATACCCCAAACTTGGATCCAGTTTTAACCAGCTAAATATCTGCTTTTTCCTTGATATGTAAATCTTAATCTTCTCCTGTCATCTGTAGAAGTCTATATCCCTCTGAACTGCTTATACAACTGAATGCTATAAAAGAGGCTGTGTTATCTTTGGTGGGGGTGCACTGGTATATTGATGACTATCCAGTGCTGCCTGTGCTCTGCAGAAAAAATTACAGTTTTCCCTTTCTCTTTGTTGTTGATTAGTTATTGGCAACACCTAATCAACAGACATGTGGACAATCTTTGTTACAATTCTAGGAAACCTGGATGGGACCATGGACATACAGGGTATGTTTATCTTTGGAGCCTTATGGGCAAGAAAATCAACAGGCTGATAAAGATGCAGTTTCATCCGGAAAATTGTACAGACAGATTAGCGTGTAGGAGTGTTTATCTGTCTATCTGAATATTCTGCAGAATTCAAGTTCTAGAAAATTTTTACTTTCAGCAATTGCCCATATACTCAAAATTATAATTAGATAAAGCCAAATCTGCTCCTATTATGGGATCTGGTCAGTCTATCTCTTCTAAGGATACCCTCTTTGGGCTGGCTCCTGTCCAACTGGAAGAAAATTCCATTAAAAGGACTCAATGTAATACTTGGTTTCAAAATATCCGTAAAAATGTTTTCACTTGACTAATGTCTGAAACAAAATATCCCTAGCCCTAGGAAGGATCTTTTGATTTTGAGACAGTGTATTACCAGAAGTGGGGAACCTGTGGCCTCGAGGCCACATGTGTCCCTCTAGTTCCTCAAGTGTGACCCTTTGACTAAATCAAAAATAACATCTTTGAGGTTTGGATTTAGTCAAAGGGTCACACTTGGGGACCTAGAGAGACACATTTGGCCTCAAGGCTGCAGGTTCCCCACCCTTGGTGAATATGCTTAGATTAACTATTGAAAGTTCACATTCATTACAAATACATTACTGGTATGTGTGGGAAAAAACAGAGAATAAAAAATTTCCACAAATAAAAAACAAAAACAAAAACTGCCTGGCAATTGACTTAGATAACAAATTATAAGGACATGCCCATAGCTGGTGAGAACTAAAAGAGATCACTTCCCTATGAAGTCCCACTTGCTGAAGGTGATCAGTAGACATAGCCCTCTCCCACCCCATCTACCCACCTCTTCCTCTTCCTTTTGTTCCTGACTCCTCTACTCCTCCATTCTCCTGCCTTAACTCATTTCCTGTTTTCCTTAATTCTAGCTAACTTTCCCCTTGCTTCCCTGTGGAATTTCTAATAATAGAATGTCCCCTTTCCCTTCTGTCACCCTTTCCCTCACCTCCCAAATCCTATTCTACATGTCAGCCTAATCCTCTACCTCTTGCCCCTTTCAATCTCCTGGACTTTCACCAGCAGGTTGGAGACTCTACCCTATACCCTGATATTCAGGCACCCCTTTGTGAAATTCCCATGCCTCCTGTGAGTACAGAGGTAACTTCTTGCTTACAGCATGCTACCTTCTCCACTTCTGATTTCCTAAACTGCCAAAATAATACCCTCAAACTCCAGGGTGACCCTGAAATGGGTCATTGTTGCTTCTATATTATCCTCGAACACACCAACACTATTTAACTTCTTGAAAGCTTGCTAGGTTCTATTAAAATGTGAAAGTTTATTACAATGCTGGTAGATGGTTGAGGGATAATCCTGAATAGATCCAACTTAGGTCCTGATCATTGAAATATGAATGTTTTTTCCCCCCCAAGATCCTGAGTTAGTTGGATTGTGGGATGTGAATAATGATGGAGGCATTCAACAATTTCACAGCTATCATAAAGTGATTTTGGAGGGACTTAAGAATAAGGGAAAAGGGGTGAATTGGAATAAAGTCAAAGACCTCAATAAATGTTTGACTGAGGATCCTTAAGATGGCTCTCCTCTAAGCATATTCAAGTACTTTTGATCATGCTGGGAATGACCATGAAGGTTTTGAAAACGTATGTAGGTACGGAGGATCTGACTGATCCTACAGTAGTGAAAATTGGGGGGAGGGTGTAATTAAGAGTAAATAATGCAAATGATGATATTAGGAAATACTTTATAAAACAATCCTGGATAGGATGATAAGAGCCCTTCCAGGATTTGGTCCATCATGATCTTTGTTTGCAATAGTTGACATGGGGGACCTGGAAGGAAAACTGAGTCAACACACAGCAACAGTGAAGTAGAAAAGGAGTGGGTCTCCATCCTACCATCCATCTACCTATCAATACTCCTGTACCAATTATATTCCTTGGCCCATTCCCCACTTGTAATAGCAAGCAGTCTGAAACAAGGTGCCAACACATCCTGTTTTTCACCCTGATTCTGAGAACTAATTGGGTTCAACAGACAAACAAGTGTTACCTAAGCTTTACCCCAGAGCCCCAGGAATAGCGCTGTTATTAATCAGTGCCAGATACCTCATTCCCATTTCTCTCCATTTCCAGAAGCCCCATATAAGTGCTGCTCCCTCCAAAAATTTTGTGACTCTATCCAAATGCCACCTTCTCTGGCAAACTCAATAAATCCTATGTTTGATATGTTACCTGGTTACTCTCATCACCCACACAAGCAATTATTGTGTGGGGAAAAAAAGGACATTAGGTTGCTTCCTCTTAAGTCAAATTTTTTGAACTCCAAGTAGAACCCAAACATCATTTTAAGAGAAGGATGCAAATTGCTCTCCTCCAAGCATATCCAAGTTCTTTTGGACATGCTTGGAACGACCATGAAGCGACAAATTAGGCCACTCCTCAGTGATGCTAGCTTCTGCTGGCCATGGTTACCAGCTTTGGGGAGACTTTTTTCTTGTACAGCCCTTATTCCTATAGACTCATCATAAGTGAGTAAATAAACTAAAGACTTGGAAAAAATCATTTTGTTGCCTCAAGTCTCCTTATCTCCATCCCTGTTCTTCATCTTTTAGACTACTGGGAAGACTTGATACTTTTTTATCCCTGAATGTAAAGGTGTGGCCTCAGGAGTCCTATGTCATTACTCTAGGTCTACCTTGTGGAGAAAGCACAGTGAGCTTCCTCCAAGCAGTCATTACTCCTGACCATCTGGTTGAAACGGCTCAAACTTGCTTTAAAAAAATAAACTTGTTGGGGCAGCTAGGTGGGGCAGTGGATAGAGCACCAGCCCTGAAGTCAGGAGTACCCAAGTTCAAATCTGGCCTGAGACTAAACACTTGACACTTACTAGCTATGTGACCCTGGGCAAGTCACTTAACCCCAATTGCCTAAAAATAAAAAAAATAAATTTATTAATAATTTATTTTTGAGTTATGAATTCTCTCCTTCCCTCTCACATCTCCCAAACTCATTAAGAAAGCAAGCAATGTGATATCAATTATACTTGTGAAATAATGCAAAACATATTTCCATACTATCCATGTTGCAAAAAGGAAAGCAAAACAATGAAGTAAAAAACATGATTCAATCTGCACTCACACTTCATCAGTTTTTTCTTTGGAGATGGACAGGATTTTTCACCATGAATCCTTCAGAAGTCTGGGATCACTGTATTGATCAGAATAGCTTTGACCTTGTATTCAATATTTTTCCAACGTTTGTATGTATCTGCTTGTAGA
Source organism: Phascolarctos cinereus (assembly GCF_003287225.1). Lineage (NCBI taxonomy): Eukaryota > Metazoa > Chordata > Mammalia > Diprotodontia > Phascolarctidae > Phascolarctos > Phascolarctos cinereus. The sequence goes on from NW_027555847.1 coordinate 402,985,679, forward strand.
AATGCCTTCCAGAAACCTTATGTGAACATACCTAGAAAAGAGATGAGTAGAATGTACAAGAATGTGGTCTGAAATATATGAATGTGGTCTAAGACAAAAGAGGATACTGTGATTAGAAAAATTCTGTTTTAGGTTGCATCTGGAACTTCCTGCCCCACAGGGATTGAAGGAGAAATTCACATGCCCTACTAAAGTTTGCTCAAATTTGAGACACCAACCACAGCTCTAGTATTAACTGGAATTAATGGTTTCCTGTTTTTTCTGATGTGGAAATCTTTTATCTTTTGCTCTCTGCAAAATTAGGGGCAGCTAAATGGCTCAGCTGGGCCTAGAGTCAGGAAAAACTGAGTTCAAATCCACACCCAGACTCTTACTAGCTGTGTGACCCTGAGCAAGTCACTTAACCTTGTATATCTTGGTTTCCTCTTCTGTAAATGAGCTAGAGAAGGAAATGGTGAACTACTCCTGTATCTTTGCCAGGAAAACCCCAAAAGGGTTCACAGGGAGTTGGGCATGACTGAAATAACTGAACAACAACAAACAAATCTACAGACTAGATTAAATTCTAAATTTGTTTTTATGATATTCTTTTGGATTATACAAAGGCCTTGCAGATACCAATAACAGGTATACGGTAATTTCAATTGAAAACTACTCAAATTTGAGTGAAATATGTCTTGGTTAAGCTGAAAGGACATATCATTGTATAATACAGGATAACCAATCTCAATACCTTTTTAAATTAAGTCACCACTTAGATAAACTACTTCATTTAAATACCTACTGATCTTGCTTCTTGTAATCTGGCTTACATAGGCTTGTCAATGCTTTCTACTCAGTTTTTCAGGGAAAACTACTTGTCAGGACCCCTACTTCAGGACCACTTCTCTTTTCACTCTTCTCTTTTCTTACTATTGGGAGATATCTTGTTTTCCAGGGCCAAGACCCAGCAAGCGAACTGTGCCCTGAGCTTGGCATAACAACAGTCCTTTGTTCTCACCCTCTCAATGAACGCTGCTGCAGATAAATCACAGAATCCGCTCAAGCCAACCCCAAGTGGTACCTGAGCTTGGGCAACACCTACAGGAACCACATCCTGGTCATGAAACCATACTGTAATAGACTCCTTGTCAGTAGAGAAACTGGCCACATTGCTGCCATCACACCGTACTGCTGCTGTTACATCTTCCTTCCCTGATTCTTTGTCTTGCCACACCAAATATACTACAGGTTAGACTCGCTGCCTTGAGCCTCCTTGGTTTTAGACCAGACCCCAGCACATGTGTCTAGTTTTCCCTTCCCCAGTGGAATAAAGAAAGCTTTTTACATATAACTTCTGTAAGCTCTTTGGTACTTTATTTTTCAGTTAACATACTGGAGTAACTATACACTCACTGAGACAGTTTTAAAGGGATATCAACATCAATTTAATATTCAAGAAACATTTCTTATGCTTGTTGGCACTAGTATTATGTTTACATGGTATTGCTGATATTATGCAATATCGGTAGATTTAGAACAGTATACAGATTGTCTATTCTGTGTGTCTGTATGCATGTAAGAGACAGAAAGAAAGTACCAAGGAAGAGGCACTTCATAGTTACTTGCATATTAAGAACATAATGGAGTCAGCAGTGTGGGAGAAATGGATAACACCGCCCTGCCCAAATGGCCCCCAGAGACTGACTTCAGCAAGCTTCCTGAGTTAGGCAGCTTCTAGGTAGTCTCCTCATTGACCATGGCTTAATATCCTTTATCAAATATCCCTCCCACTACTGCACCATGAACTTCTCTGACGTTTGTGCAACACACCTCCTGCAGACCCTCCACCCCTTAGGCCCTCCTGCTCTGCCTCAAGTTATGCTGACTCCATCTTCAATGAATGAATGAATTAAATGAGCCATTTCATTATAAATGACTCCTATTGAACTACAAGACTAGCTACAACAGCTAGAAACCTTCAGTCTCTCTTTTCTCTTTTCATCAGTACAAAAAGACTTTACAGATAAAGGTGGAGAATTTAAGAGCCCTGGGAAACTTCTTTCTGTCTGTCCCAACAGGCAGATATTTTGATTTAGTAAGATGAGCTATACTTAGCTGATAACTCCCTCATCTATCTCCTGTAACTAATAATACACATTTTCTCTAATAATAATATATATTTTCTCTATATCACTTTTATAACCACTTGTGTTTTATGAATAGCCATCTTTATTTTCTCTGTTTTGTAGAACATTATTTAGAATAATTTTACTTATGAATGTTGCCCTAAAAATTTGTATATAAGAAACCTTTCCCCCCGGTTCATTATACATACCTTCTATCTTCTCAGTCGGCAGGAATAAATGGCTATGTGCTTTACTCTTATTTTGCTCATTACTGCTATTATGTTACCCTGACCACAAGATCCCAGACTGGTGAATACTGACCCTTTTCAGTCTTCCCCAAATTTCACTACAATGCTGTCAGAAGTGGGTTTACTAAAGTTAGCAGATTCAACTTGCCCCTACAGGGAGGGAATAAAGAAGAACTTAAAATAAAAGTTCCATAAAACACTTGGAGGTAAATTTTTTGCCCCTGATTTTATCTTCAGTTCCCACTCTGACCCAATGAAGGCCTGGTGGCTAAAGTTTCAAAACAGATTTTGAATGAACCAATTAGCCTTAGATATAATAGGAATCTTCTGGAAAAAAAGTTTAGAATCTCTAGAGTGGAAGGAAAGTGAGAGATCTGTATCAGAGTACAAGTTTGAGGATGGAGGAAAAAACTCTGAAGGTTTATGTCCTTATATGTCTGTATGGTAATATTTTATGTTAACCTAATGGCAGTGTTTTGTTGACAGCTATCACCCAATGAGTTGCCAGGAGAGGGTTTTAGGATATTCTCTCTAGATCTGAGAGTCAATCCATTCTTAGAAGGATAGGAAATGCACAATGGATCCCTACCTCAGGCATCCCACCAGCAACCAAGGTTAGGATTTATTTTCAACTTGGGAAACTATCAAAAGGTCTGACCATTAAGCACTTAATATTTTTATGTGATGTATGAAATAGATATACTGTACCTATAAAGACTGCAGTCAGCAATGGGCAAATGATGGGAGTTTCAATCCTGACAAGTTAATCTATTGTAAGAAATTATGGTAATTCTTTATTTTAAGCATCACCAAAAAGAGCAAAAGAGTATTAGTAGCTTAAAGACAGAAGTGTTTTACATGTGTAATGCTGAATATGTTGTTTGTGTTGTCTGTATTTTGTGTCTTGGCAAATCCAGAAGACTTTTTTTTCTGTGACCTGATCAGCCCAAGGGAAAAGCACAAAAAGGCTGAAAATGTTTCTGCTGAACTATATAAGCTTTGTGAATATTCTGATCTTTGTTTAGAGTTTTTTGTTTGTATTATTAGAAACTCTGGATCTGTGCTTATACATAATAAAAGCTTAGGTTTTACTTTTTGGCAGAGTCATTCAGCAACAGTACTTATCAAAGAACTCCAAGGGGTATTTTTCTTATAAAAATTCAGGCAACTCTGCTGGGACAACAATAGGTCAGAAAGACTGGGATTTTCACCTCAGCTTTCCCATGCACACAAGGTAATATTTACTCTTGGAGATTTTGGAAGGGGAAAACCCAGTCAAACCATAAATTTGCTTTCCTGTTGGAAAAAAAAAATCACAGAAAGGAGGTGAGTCTGTGTACTTCTGTGTATTGTCCTGTGTTGTCTCTCTCTTACACCCAAATAATCAGTATACAAAACTGTTAAATTCTGAAATACTCTGATAATTGCAAGGATTGGGCTTAAAAGCTCTGGGCTTTTAATAGAAGAGGAGAGATGTTTTCCAAACCCTTGCCCTTTTGCCTCACTTTTCCATAGGCATATAAGCAAGACTTATCTGATTGTCCTATGTTGTCCTTGTATCATTTTGGACATTGTCTCTGAGTCCCAGGTACTTTACCCATGGGTGGAGGTATGGTCATCAGTCTCTAGTTTCTGATGTTCTTGTCCCATTTGTTAATGATTGGTGTAGTGATTTCTGGTTTGACCACTACGGATGTTGTCTTGATCTAGTTCAGTGGTTTGGTTGGGTATAAACACTACAATGGTATAATCAAGATACCTTTTTTCATATGGTTTTGGTCTGGTTATAAGAATGTTGCTGTTCATCCTTCATACTTGAAGAGGACCAGAATTACATCATTATGTTGGGTTCAACGTAAAATGTGTTCAATGGTGGCTGATCAGACCAATATGAGCTCCGAAAGCTCTACCACAGATCAGGTACAATCAGTCCTTTTGAACATTTGGGATGGAAATGTCTCTAGATTTGCGCATCTCACATTTCTTTTTAGCTACTGCAATTCTGCTTTGCTTATACAGCATAGTGCCTTCTTTGATGCAGGGTGGCCCTGTGTCAGCATTTCTCATGTCTCACAATCAGCTCCAAAGTTCTTCAGAGAGACATTGAGAGTGTCCTTATATCACTTCTTCTGACCTCCATGTAAGCACTTGACTTGTGTGAGTTCTTCCTAAAATAGTCTTTTTGGGAAATGCGTGTTTGACATCCAACCAACACATCCAGCCCACTAAAATTGTGATCTCTTCAGTAGGGTTTGAATGCTTGGCAGTTCAACTTGAGAGGATCTCAGTATCCCATACCTTATCTTGCCAGCTAATCTTCAGAATCTTCTTAAAATAATTGAAATGGAAGTGGTTCAGTTTTCTGGCATGGCACTTGTAGACTGCCCAGGCTTCACCTGCATGCAACAGTGAGGTCAGCACAATGGCACATGAGTCTTTGTTGAGTAGCTTAACAGCTGTTCTCTCCCATACTTTCTTTCAGAGCCTCCCAAATGCAGTTAGCTCTGGCAATATGTGCATCAACCTCATCATCTATATGGACATCACTGGAAAGTATACTACCAAGGTAAGTGAACTTATCCACAGCATTAAAAATTTCATTTGCTGTAATCAGTGGTTCCACGTATGGATGGTGTGGTGTTGGCTGGCGGAGAACCTCTGTTTTCTTGATGTTAATTGTCAGGCCAAAATTAGTACAAGAGGCAGAGAATCAATCTGTATTCTGTTGCATCTCAGCCTCAGATGCTGCAATGAGTGCACAACTCATGCACCAATGCTCTCTCCACTTTAGTCTTGGCTTGTAGCCTTTTCAATTTAGATAGTTTACCACTCATGCAGTAGTTGATGTTGATGCCTTTTTGTCCTGTTGAAGGTATCTGACAACATCAAGGAAAACATCATGCTAAAAAGCATGAGAGCAGGCACACAGCCTTACTTCACTCCACTGGTGACTGAGAATGCATGACAGCATCATCCTTTATCCAGAAACTATGCAAGCATGCCTCCATGAAACTGGCATAGAATACTGATAAATTTCTCTGGGCAACAAAATTTCACCATGATCTTCTACAAGTCTTCATGACTGACAATATCACAGGCCTTGTTCAGGCCAATGAACATTGTGCACAGAATTCTATTCTGCTCTTGGCATTTCTTCTGGAGTTGTTGGGCAGCAAACACCATGTCAACTATTCCTTCTCCCTTTCTGAAGCCACATTGGCGGTCATGTAAATGACTATCTTCCAGGTGCAGGATCAGCTGATTAAGGAGGACTCCAGCAAGAATCTTGCCAGCAGTAACAATTCTTCCCCTCCCCACCCCCCTTTCCCTGTAATTGTCACAAGACAACTTGCTTCCTTTTCCTATAAAGAGATGGACAGTGGAGGCATAATTGATCTCCTGGGTGATAATCTCCTTTTGCTTTATAGCCCAGAAGATTTCAGTCAGTATCTGCATGAACCTCCTGCCTTATAGATTTCTGCTGGGATGGAATCAGTGCCAGACACGTTGCCACACGACAGGAACCTAATGGCATTCAATACCTCTTCTTCAGTTGGAAGTTCAGCTACAAAGGGATTAATTTCAAGTTGATGTATATGGTCTATGTCTTCAGCATTGATTGATGACAGTCTGTTGAGAACATTATGGAAATATTCAGCCCATCTCTCCAGGATCATGCCCTTATCACTTATTAGTGTGATTCCATAAGCACTAAGTAGTTGACATGCACCAGAAGTATTTGGCCCACAAACAGGTTCAGGGTATCATAGAAACACTTTGGTTGATGTTACTGGCTTAAAAGGGAATCTCATCTGCCTTCTGACTGAGCCAAGAATCCTGCATTTCTCTAAGCTTCACGTGTACTTTACTTTCGATGAAGTTAAATGCAACTTCTTAGAAGTGGACAAACTGTCCTCCTGGTAAATCCTATGGAGTTATTCTTTTTCATTTAGTAGCTTCTGAATTTCCCCTTCATTTTTGTCAAACCAATCTTGATGTTTACACATATTCTGGCCCAAATGAGCAAATGCAGTGCTGTATACCAAATCTCTGAAAGCTACCCACTCCTTTTTTTTCCTCTTTTTATTTATTTATTTTAGGCAATTGGGGTTAAGTGACTTGCCTAGGGTCACACACCTAGCAAGTGTCACGTGTTTGGCCTGAGGCCAGATTTGAACTCAGGTCCTCCTGACTTCAGGGCTGGTCCTCTATCCACTGCGCCACCTAGCTGCCCCTATCTCCTCTTTTTCTACTTCACTGTTGCTGTGTGTTGACTCAGTTTTCCCTCCAAGTCAGCAGTAAACTGCCCATGCATGAGAAGAATTACTCTAATCTGTTCACTTTGAGTCTCCTGATAGTCTTCTTGCCTTGAGACCTCATTTGCTGAATCTGAATGTTTAACTTGGAGGGGATAAGTTTATGATTTAATCCAACACTCAGCACCACACATTGCCTTATTCACTCTCAAATCCTATCTGTCTGTTCTCCTATGATGTAGCCTATTAAATATCAATGTTTGCTGTGAGAGTACATACGGAACATTTTGTTGTATTTAATTTAATGGAAGACAGCATCGATGATGAGAAGGTTGCGAAACTCTCAAGTATTCAGCTGTAAGTGACTGTTGCTGTTGCTGTTTCCAACTCCATTCAACTGAAGGACTCTTTGCCATGTCTGACAGTCTGTGCCTACTCTGGCCTTAAAGCTTGTCCTCTTTTGGCACATTTATGATAAGGGTTACCAGGTCTTCATAATTTTTTTTACCTCATCGGGGTTCATCATGGTGTATGGCACTTTCCTGCAAGTGCCAATCGCATTGTCATGAGCCTACCATTCATTCCTTTTGGGAGGCAATGAAGCTTGCTGACTAGATTAGATCTGATTGTGAAACCTACATCAGCTTCATGGGGCTCCTCATCATAGTAACCACTCTAGAAAAATATGCTTCCAGCTCCAGTTTCAGTAAGCTGGCTTTCATTTGCTAGCCTTGTTTCTCTCAGGGCTGCTGTTTGAATGTAGCAGCTGCTCAGTTCTCTCACAAAAAGATGCATTGCAGTTTTACTGGATTTTGCATGCCCACAAGTATGTGCACATTCCATGTACTAATGGTTGAGTGGAATCATCTTTGCAAAATTTTTGTACATTTTTGTTAGTTTATTTTGATTTATCAACAATCATTTCCATAAGCTTTTGAGTTTCAAACATGAGTTTAAATGTGACTATCACTGTGTACGATGTTCTCCTGGTTTTGCTCACTTCATTCAGCATCAGTCCACATGTCTTTCCAGGTTTTTCTGAAGTCTGCCTGCTCATCATTTATTATAGCATAGTAGTATTCCATTACATTCATATACCACACTTTGTTCAGCCATTCCCCAACTGATGGGCATTCCCTCAATTTCCAGTCCTTGGCCAGCACAAAAAGAATAAACATATTACAAATAGTATTAAAGGGAAAAAAAAGAGAAGAAAATCTGCACAACTGATCAATACAGTGAGGAAGTCTGAAAACGTGCAGTATACATCCCCTGTGGAATTCCCACCTCCATAAGGCATTGGGTTAGGTGTTTCCTTTCATAACTCTTCCTATGAGTAATGCTTCAGCTTTTTATGTTTTTTAACATGTAACTTTTTGATTTTTTTGTGTGTATAGCTGTTCTTGCCCTTTACATCGTTGCAGTCATTGTATTATATTATTTTTTTGGCTCTGCTTATTTCACTATGCACAAATTAATGTAAAGTTCTCCATGTTTGTATTCATCATGTATATCATTTCCTAAAGCACAGTACTAATATTCTATTACTTTCATGTGCCACTATTTGTCTGGCCATTCCCCAGCTGATAGTAATCTGCTTTGTTTCCAATTCTTTACTATCACAAAAAATGCTGCTCTTTTATGAAGACTTTATTTTTATCAATGGTGTATACACCCAGCAATGGAGTCTCTGGTTCAAAAAGCATAGACATTTTAATCACTGTATTTGCATAATTCCAATACAAAATTGCTATGCTATTTCACAATTCCACCAACAATATATTAGTGTGCCAATTATTCCACAACCCCTCAAAATTGAATATTGTCATTTTTGGGGGGGTTAACTTTGTCAGTTTGCATGGTGTCAGGTGAAATTTTGCATTTCTTTTTTTATTAGTGATTTGGAGCATTATGTCAGGTCACTGAGAATACTTGGCATTTCTTCTTTTAAGAACTGTCTGTTCATGTTAATTGACCACTTAGCTATTGAAGAACAGATAAGTATGTATATATACACACATATACATATATTTACACATGTAGAAATTATATCCATTATATAAAATTTACATATATATATAATTTGTTTAAACATTATATAAAACTTCTTGGATACTAGACATTTTTCTGTGAAATTTGATATTTTTTTCATATTCAAAAAAATGGAGAAATTTCCTCTTTTCCCTTGTATTAATGTTGTCTATGCAAAAGCTTTTTAGTTTCGTGTACATGAGATTATCTATTTTATCTTTTGTAACTTCCTCTATCTAGTTTGCTTAAGAATCCATCTCCTAGTATTGGCTATGAGAGGTATATGACTTTCTTTTCTAATTTTTGTATACTATGATCTTTAATAAATATTAATACTAAATAGTTGAGGGTTTTTTTGTTTGTTTTTAATTTATTCATTTTTAGTTTTCGATATTCACTTCCACAAGATTTTGAGTTCCAAATTTTCTCCCCATCTCACCCCTCTGCCCACCCCAAGATGGCATGCATTCTGAATACCCCTTCCCCTAATCTGCCCTCCCTTCTATCTCTCATTTACAGGTACTTTTTCATTTTCTTTAACTGGGCTATTTAAAAATCTCTATCTGCTCTTCAAATAGTTTAAGTGTTTTATATTTTTTACAGTATTTTTCTATTTCTTTTGTGTTCTCAGTTTTGTTTGTATATTACTGCGCTTAATATGTCCTAATCTTTTTGTTTCTCCTTTTTTATGATTTTACCTTGCACATGCCATTTTATTGGTTTGATTTTCTGCCCTCTTCTTTTTAATCAGATCAGCTAAAAGTTTATCAAATATATTAGTCCTTTCAAAGGACCAGGTTTTACTTTAATTCTTTTGTTTTCTTGGTTTCCAATTAATCTATTTCTCCTCTAATTTTAATATCCCTCCTTTGTGACTATTTTAGTTTTTTTATTGGTTAATTTTAAAAAATGCATATTCAGTGCATTAATCCTCTCATTCTGTTTAATTAATATATATTTGTAGAGATATGATTTCCCCCCCTGCATGCTGCTTTACCTATATCCAAGAAACTTTATGCTATTTCATTATTATCATTTTTCTCATATAATTATTGTTTCCATGATATGGTCTTTGATGCAATCATTTGGGATTTAATTTTCAAGTCTTCATTTAGAACTGTCTTTTTTTTTTTTGTGGTCTCTGAACCAACGACTATTTTTAGTGCATCATGGTCTCTAAAGGGTATATTACTATTTTTGCCTTTTTATATTTGTTTGTAATATCTCTGTGCCTTAATACATAGTCATTTTTATAAAAGTTCCTTGTCATATTGAAAAGTATGCATAATATTTTGCAGTCCCATTTAGAAGACACCCTGTCTTTTGGCTCTAGTTTCTCTTCCAATTTGCTCAATTTCACATTTTCCTTTCTGTTGGAGATTTCTGCTAGACTTCTCCAAAACTGAGAGAGGGACATTGAAGTTTCCTGTTACTACTGTATTATTGTCTTTTTTTTAACTTGTAGCTCAGGTAATGTTTCTTTTATTTTTTTTAATATTTTGATTAATTTATTTTGATTTATTAACCATAACTTCCATAAGCTTTTGAGTTTTAAACTTTTCTCCCCCTCCCTCTCCATCTTCCTCTCCAAGATGGCATGCAATCTGATATAGGCTATTCATATACATTCCTATTAAACATATTTTCACGTTAATGATGTTGTAAGAAAGAATTAGAACCAATAAGAGGAACCAACAGAAAGAGGAAGCAAAACACAACAGAAGAAAAAAAAAAGCAAACAGTATGCTTTGATCTACATTCAAACTCCATAGTTCTTTCTTTGTATGTGGATTGCATTTTCCATCATGAGGCCTTTGGAGATGTCTTAGATCCTTGTATTGCTGAGAAGGGTTAAGCCTATCAATATTAGTCATCATACACCATGGCTGTTACTCTGTACAACATTATCCTGTTTCTGTTCACTTCACTTAACATCAGACCACACAAGTCTTCCATGTTTTTATGAAGGGTGCCTGTTCATCACTTCTTATGGCACAATAGTATTCCATTACATTCATACATATTACAGCTTGTTCAGCCATTCCTCAGGTATCCTCTCGTCTCCAATTCTTTGCCACCACAAAAAGAGCTTTTTGGCTCTTCTCAGCAATGCAAGGATCTAAGACATCTCCAAAATGTTTCCTTTATGAATTTGAGTGCTTGGCTATTTGGAACATACAAGTTTATTATTTATATTGCTTTATGATCTGTTGTTTCATTCAGCAAAATATAATTTCCTTTTTTATCCCTTTTTATTTTTGAATGTTTATTTTTGCTCTGATAGTATGATGACACTGTGGAGCTTGTAGTGGCTGTGGACAGGAAACCTTCCTCACGGTTCCAGGACAGAAAGGAGTGCTTGTGGTCACTAATAGACCACAGCATAGGCCAGGAAAGGAGTAAACACCTCGCCCCTTAGCATACCACCTTGCAAGAACTGAACATTTACAGGTCCCTACAAGTATCTCTGAAAACAGCTATATAAACCCCCGAAGCTGGGGACAGTATATTCTCCACATTGGAAGCAGAGTCTTACCTTAACAAAGAGTTTAAAACTCAAGTAATTGGCCTGGATCATGGGCAAGCAGCACAAAAAAAGTCAGACTATATTATCTTATTTTGGTGACAAAGAAGAGCAAAATATATAACCAGAAGAAGACAACAAAGTCAGAGCTCTTACATCCAAAGCCTCCAAGAAAAATATGAATCAGTCCCAGGCCTTGGAAGAGCTCAAAAGGGATTTTGAGAAGCAAGCAAGAGAAGTAGAAGAAAAACTGGGAAGAGAAATAAGAGTGATGCAAGAAAACCATGAAAACAAGTCAACAGCATGCTAAAGGAGACCCAAGAAAATACTGAAGAAAATAGCACCTTAAAAAATAGCCTAACCCAAATGGCAAAAGAGGTCCAAAAAGCCAATGAGGAGAAAAATGCCCTAAAAAGAAAAATTGGCCAAATGGAAAAGGAAGTCCAAAAGATTACTGAAGAAAATACTTCCTTAAAAATGAGAATAGAGCAATTGGAGGCTACTGACTTTATGAGAAATCAAGACACTGTAAAACAAATTCAAAAGAATGAAAAAATAGAACAGAATGTGAAATATTTCATTGGAAAAACAACTGACCTGGAAAATAGATCCAGGAGAGAGAATTTAAAATTTTTTGTACTATCTGAAAGCCATGTTCAAAAAAAGAGCCTAGACATCATCTTTCAAGAAATTATCAAGGAAAACTGCCCTGATATTTTAGAACCAGAGGGAAAAATAGAATTTGAAAGAATCCACCGATCTCCTCTTGAAAGAGATCCTCAAAGGAAAACTCCTAGGAATATTGTAGCCAAATTGCGGAGTTCCCAGGTCAAGGAGGAAATATTACAAGCTGCCAGCAAGAAAACAATTCAAGTACTGTGGAAACACAATCAGGATAACAGAAGATTTAGCAGCTTCTGCATTAAAGGACCACAGGGCATGGAATATAATATTCTGGAGGGCAAAGGACATAGGATTGCAACTAAGAATCATCTACCCAGCAAAAGTGAGTGTAATCCTTCAGGGGAAAAAATGCCATTCAGTGAAATAGAGGACTTTCAAGCATTCTTGATAAAAAAGACCAGAGCTGAATAGAAAATTTGGCTTTCAAATACAATACTCAAGTGGAACATGAAGAGGTAAACAGGAAAGAGAAATCATAAAAGACTTATTAAGGTTGAACTGTTTACATTCCTGCATGGAAAGATGATATTTATAACTCATGAGACCTTTGTCAGTATTAGGGTAGTTGGAGGAAAAAAATTATAGGTATGTATAAGTAGGTAGATAGATAGATAGATAGATAGATAGATAGATAGATAGATAGATAGATAAAGGGCACAGGGTGAGTTGAAGATTAAGGACTCATATCTGGAGAATAAAATTAAGGGATGAGAGAGGATTATATTCGGAGAAGAAAAAAGGGAGAGGTAGAATGAGGTAAATTATCTAAAAAAAACAGAAAAGAAAATGCTTTTACAGTGGAGGGGAAATGGGGAAAGGTGAGAGGAAATGAGTGAATCTTATTCTCATAGGATTTGGCTTACACATTCAATTGGGTAAGGAAATCTGTCTTACCCTAAGGGAAAATAAGGGGAGAAGGGGACAAGAGAGCAGGGGGATGATAGAGAGAAGAGCAGATTGGGAAAGGGTGTAATGAGAAGTAAATACTTCTGAGGAGAGACAGGGTCAAAAGAAAGAATAGGATAAATGGGAGGGCAGGACAGGATTAAGGTAAATAGAGTTAGTTTTTCACAACATGTCTACTATGGAAGTGCTTTGCATAACTGCACATGTATAACCTATACTGAGTTGCTTGCCTTTTCAATGAGGGTGGGTGGGGAGGGAGGAAGGGAGAAGATTTGAAACCTAAAGTTTTAAAAACATATATTTAAAAAAATGTTTTCACATGTTACTGGGAAATAAGAAATATAGGAAATGCAGTACAGAAGTCTGTCCTGCCCTACAGGAAAACAGAAGGGGAAGGGGATAAGAGAAGGGGGGAGGAGATAGAAGAGAGGACAGACTAGGGGAAGGGATATTCAGAATGCATGACATCTTGGGGTGGGGGGATGGGGGAGATGGGGTGAAAATTTGGAACTTGCAATCTTGTGGAAGTGAATATTGAAAACTGAAAATAAAGAAATTTATATTAAAAAAATAAACTGGAAATTTGGAAGGGTTAGTCAAATAGGAAGAAGAAACAGAAGAAATTGGTGGCATGAAAGCCAAGAAAGAGTAAAGTATACAGAAAAAATAACAAGTCAATGGTATTAAATGTTTGAGAAAGTCTTTCATCGTTTACTGTTATTTTAATATACGTCTAACCCATCTGAAGACAATCTGAAGTCTTTATGGCCAAGAATTTTATATTCCTCATTCTGCTTTTCAAAATATGTTAGAGATGGTAAATGCTCAATAAACTGTTGGTTATCTGAATGAATGTCCCACATGAAATTAATCAAAAGGCAGAATTGTTAATCTTTCTAAATAAATTTATTTGTATTACTCTCAAGTACAAAAATTACCTGGAGCTAGCTTAACAGAATTGTCTAATGGAGGTTCTCAGGGAAATTACTTTAATAAATAGATAAGAAGCATTTATAATTATGTCAAGCACTTTACAAGTAAATGAGTGCTTCAAAATACTTGAAGATGCTTCAACAATTTGTTCTCTTAAATATTTTTAGCACTCTCCCTAGGATATTGTTTACACTGTTTTTTGCTTAATGGACTTTTCCTATAGAGTATAAAGGGAAATAGTAGTTTAATTCCTTTCTCAAACATTATATAATCACAACTGGTCAATGTTAAATCAAACATAGGCATTTTTGGTAAACTGACTATTCTACTTCTAGCCCAGCAGTAGAATAACAACACAAGTAGCAAAGATCACCACTTAAAAATTCTTTCAAACAATACTGGAATCTAAGAGCAATTTTTCAAAGACTAGAGGGAATTTCTGTATTTATTTTGGTCTTCTTCTCTGACCAAATTCCATATTTCATGTAGTCTCTTTATGTAAAGGGGTGAGGGGATGATGTAGAGAGAGGATTTAGGGAACACATCTCCTGCCATTAAAGTCATTTAGGTAAATACTATCAAGCTAAAATTTTGGAGGGAGAACAGTGGGGTTTTTTTTTAGGCAATTGGGGTTAAGTGACTTGCCAAGGGTCACACAGCTAGTAAGTGTCAAGTGTTTGGTCTGAGGCCAGATTTGAACTCAGTTCCTCCTGTTTCAGGGCCGGTGCTCTACCCACTGCGCAACCTAGCTGCCTCTGGGAGAACAGATTTTTTAAATCCACCTTCATTGTAGCTGCTTCTGTTTACAGTTGGTTATTAAAATTGCACATGTATAGGAAAGGTTGTCAGAAGTATAAACTCAGAAGCAATAGGTAGAAGTTGCAAAGATGTAAATTTATACTTGATGTCAGGAAAATACAAACAAACAAAAGCTTTCAAACAATTAGAGTTATCCAAAAGTGAAACTGATTGTCTTGGGAGATGACTGTTTCCTAGTCTTTAGAGTTCATCAAGTGAAGGTTATAGAACACTTGTCAGGCATGTTACAACAGGGATTCCTTTCAGGTATGGATGTTCTATCTAACCCAAAAATCCTGATTCCTTGAAGCTGCTGACCCAAACCATATAACCCCATTCAGCCCTAACATGGATTCATAAAAAATATTTTCCATTTGATGGAAATAAACATTTTGGTATCCAATGCAGCTGCAATCTTAAGATACATCTGGATGAAACTATAGTGAATTTATTCAAGCAACATATATCATAGCTACAAAAGTCTGTTTACTATGCATAGTTTTGCTATTTGTTCACAAAATTGCTATTCTATGCATTTTTGACCTATTGATGATTTTCTATAGTTTTGTATGTATATGTGTGTGTATATATATAGCATATATGTGTGTGTGTGTGTGTGCTTGTTATATGGACACACATGTAATATTGCTGTGATATATCCATGTGCTATATGCTGCATCTAATTTAGATCTGTAGTCTATGAAGTAACCTGCATTGTACTTTTGTCTATTGCAAGCATTGTTTATGACACCCTACAGTGATTTCCTGGGAGGGTGGGTTAATCATCCTTGTTCTTTAAGGGCTATGATGCATTTTCATGCTGTAATGTACATTTCCAATTTGAAAGTTTATAGCTGCTGGTTTTGCAAGGGCCTAAAAAAACTCCAAACTGCACAGAAGGTTATCAGTCTTTCTTACAAGGCTTGGCCTGGCTGCCTCAAGCAGGAGGGGGAATGGATGAGTCACTAAAGACCCTCTAAGTTGTATTTCTTCTCATCTCAGGAAGAGATACAGCTACTGAGGGATAGTGTTTCACTATGGAAGAAGTTTTAAATCTCGGAAAGACAAAGAGCGTTAAAGAGAATAAGTACAGAAGGAATGACAGTGGTGATGGTGACAGGGGCACTGATTGGTAATAGCCCAGGCAAAAAATGTTTTCCAGGAGGCGTTCTAAACCTTGTATTACCTAGTCTTGTCTTTTCCCTCACTTAACACTTGGCTTATTTAGGGACCCCAGTCAAGAGTTAAAGGTATAAGTCTACTTGGAGAAGTTTGCAGAGAGGATCAGTGGTGACTCATCTCCCTCTCATCCTTTCCTTTCCTTTTTACTGCACCCTACACGTAGTCAGTAGTGACTAACATCAAATGTTTCTTTGATCTTTTAAATTGGCTTACTGGTAGCTTGTATTTGAATGATGGTTCCTTGTTCTACTAATATTCTCATAGCATGATTTCTAAACTTCACTAGGCACGTGAGCTTCTCCACAACAGGCTCCACCCTTTCTCACATCCCTGACACAATAGTTTTTAAAGGGTATAAAAACATTCCTTGTTCCCTAAAGCCACTTCCAGACCCATCTTTATCACTATTACTAAGCAACCTCTCATTCTTTGAAATACACTCAAACCAAAATTTCCACCACAGACTGTTTTATGCCAGCCTTCAGGTCACTTTTATTTCTCAAGGAGTTAAGCATCTGAATTATCATATTCCTCTCCAATTACTGTCTTTGTAGTAGGGTACTTCATTGTTCACATCAATGGTCCCTTAAACTGCATAACCTTCCAATTCTTCACCATCCTTAAATCCTATGACCTACTACTTCACTTCAGACATAAAGATGGACAAACACTGAAATCTCACAAATGTTCCATTTCCTTAATCATAAATTAACGTTCCTCTCACCATAACCAATCATTTTGTATTTCTTATGCCTTATCCCTCCTAAACCCATTTTTTCTTCTCAGTGAGACCTCCAATCCCTTTACTACTCAATGGTACATTTTCAGGTCATTAACTCTGCTTTGACTTCAATTTCCACTTTTTCCAATATCATACCTATAGTTAGCTTTTTCAACTCTACACTGTCCTTTGCTCTTTAATCCCTTGCCCCATTATCCTATCCCAGCTCCTGTTTTGCCAAACCTCTCCTGTGGATTATCCCCACCACCTTCCCTCTCTGCTCCTACTCAGAGGCTTCTGATTAGAGGAAAAGCTTACAACTGGGGGAAAGCTTACAACTGGAGGAAAGCTTACAACTGTGCTGAATGGGTTATCATAAAGTAGTTTCCAAATTCAACTGAGACCTCATCAAAGAAAAGGAGTTCTTTTATTCTTACCCAATTGATTCTCTAACTCATTTATCTCAGAAGCAATTTAAAACCTTCACTTTCCACCTCAAGCCTCAAATCCTCAATACCCTCAGTTGAAGACCTCACAACTTACTTTGATGAGAAACAAATCCATTCAACTTCAAAATCTCCTAATGCTTTTTTTTCTCTTTACATTATTCCTTCCAGTCTCTGATGATAAGGTAGTCTTTTTCCTTAGCAAGACCAACTCCTCTACTTTCTGTCCTTGATTCCATCCAGTCCCATTTTCTACAGCAGATTGCAGTCTCCATCAACCTCTCCCAACCTGTCAATATGTTAATTATTGCCACACTGCCTCCAAAAATCTCCAAGCCTCTAACCTACTTAAAAATTTATACTACCCTCCACCATCCTCTTAGGGTATCATCTTATGTATCTCCTCCCTTTCCAGGCCAAATTCCCCCAAAATGTCACCTACAGATGATGCTTGTGCTTCGTTTCCTCTCCTTCATTCCTGTAATCTTGTTTCTGATCTCATCACTCAAGTACAAATGCTCACTCCACTGTGGAAAGACAAAAGTGCAGTCATTGTATATGTGTGTGTGTGTGTGTGTGTGTGTGTGTGTGTGTGTGTGTGTGTGTGTGTGTGTGTAGTTTTCTTGGCTCTATCTACTTCTCTTTGAACCAGTTAATGTAAGTCTTTTCATGTTTCTGTATTGATCATGTTCATCGTTTCTTATGGTGCAGTAATATTCTATTACATTCACATATCGTAATTTGTTTAGCTATTTCTGAATCAATGGGCATTTATTTTATTCATTTATTTTATTTCCAATTATTTGCTAACACAGAAAATCCTGCTACAAATATTTTCATGTATATGGAACTACTTTTGTTAGTGATCTCCTTGAGATATATATCTAGGAACAAAATCTCTGGGTTTAAAGATATGGACTTTTATCTATTTTGCATAATTCAAAATCACTTTTTTTAATTGTCTGATCACTTCACAGTCCCACCAAAACATTACAGCTCCTGTCTTTTCACAATTTTTCCAACACCAACTATTCCTATCTTTTGTCATCTTTGCAAATTTTCCTGGTGTCATGTGGAACCTTAAGCTTGTTTTGAACCACATTTCCCTCATTATTAATGATTTGGAACATTTTTTCATGTGGTTGTTAACACTTTCCAATTCTGGGCACACTGGCACAAGTAAACCATGCTACCAGGAAGGCTGAGGCTGGTGGATCACTCAAACTTTGGAATTATGAGCTGCACTGACTAAGTAGATTAGATGTCTGCTCTAAATCTGGTATCAATGTGGTGAGCCTCCCAACAGCAGGGACCACCAGATTGTCTACAGCAGGACAGAGCATCCTGGTTCAGAAACAAAGCAGGTCAAGGATCCCTGGTGAATCAGTAGCGAGACCAGGCCCATCAGTGGCCACTATACTTCTAGCTGGGCAAGATAATAAGACTCAGTTTCAAAAATATGCTTTGCACTACTTTTGAGAACAATTTGTTCATATCATTTGACTACTTCTCTAATGGAGAACAGCTTTTGGTCTTACACATATTCTGTATCTCTTCTAAACCAAACCCTAGTAACATGTTTTTGATACAAAAATGTTTTTACTCCAGTTGAAGGCAAGGTGAGAAGCATTTACAAGTGCTTACTATATGCCAGACACTGTCCTAAGTGCTGGGGATACAAAGGCAAGCAAAAAGACAGTCACTGTTTTCAAGAAGCTTATATTCCAGTGAGAAAGACAACACAGAAAAGGGAACTGAAAAGCTGGGGCACACACAGGGGCATGGTTTCAAAGTACAGAAAGTCAGAATCAGAGCACGAATGGCAATGAAGTTTGGCTGGTCTGGGCCTCTCCCCTAAAAGGAGTACCAGAAAAGAACTCACCAATGACATGAAAGACAGATGTTCCAGACGGAGGAGTCATTAGATGCTGAGGCACTTTCCAGGGTGAGGTAGCAGCTGAGACATGACATTGAAGTCTAGGAAGTTTGAAGTAAAGTCAAGAGGGAAATGTCAACATTTCCTATTTCATCATAGATCCATTCATTTTGTTTAGTGCAAAAGTTTTTTTTTTCAATTTCATACAATCAAAAGTATCTATTTTATCCTTTGTAATAACTTCTATGCCTTGCTTGTTTGGCAAATTTATCCCTTACCTACAACTGTAAAAGTATATGATATGCATTTTTTCCTAATTTTTATGATATACCCTGTCATTCAGGTTACAAATCTATCAGTTTTGAATTATTGTGGAATATTGTGTAAGATGTTAGTCTAAAACTAATTTCTGACAGACTGCTTTCTGTTTCTCCTAGAGATCTTTCCTAGAAAATTTTGTTTTCAGATTTATTGAACATTAGACTACTGAATATCATTATTTCTTATTCTTCCTTGTTTAATTTGTTCAATTGATTAATGTTTTAATTTTTAGCCAATACCAAATAAGTTTGAGGATGGCTCCTTTGTAACACAGATTGAAATCTGGAATTTATGTCTACTTTTCCCTCCAATTATTTGCTTGGCTATTCTAGTTAGTTTTATGCTCCTAATGAATTTGGTTACTATTTTATTGGCTATCTCTATGAAGTGTTCCTTTTGTAGTTTGATTGGCACAAATTAATTTTCATAGAATTGTCATTTTTATTATATTGAAAAAGTTTAGCCATGAATACTGAATATTATGCTATTTAAATTGTTCTTTATTTGAAGGATCATTTTGTAATTGTATCTACATATTGAATACACTTTGGTAGGTGGATTCCCACATATTTCAGACACATTGTAGCTTTTTGAATGAAATTCCCTTTTCTATTATTAATTCCTGGATTTTTGTTACTATTATATAGCAATGATGTTGTTTTGTAGCTTGTAATTAATTTATTTATTTTTACTTCTCAACATTCACTTCCACAAGATTTTGAGTTTCAAATTCTCTCCTACTGTTTCTCCTCCCCCCTTCCCAAGATAGCATGTAATTGATATAGGCTCTACTTATACATTCATACCGAACATATATTCACATTAGTCATGATGTAAAGGAGACTTAGAAGCAATGGGAGAAACCACTAGAAAGAAGAACCAAAACAAAACAACAAAAGAAAAAGAAAGCTAATAGTATGCTTCCATCTGCATTCAGACTCCAAAGTTCCTTCTCTGAATGTGGATAGAAATTTCCATTGCGAGTCTTCCAGAGCTGTCCAAGATTCTTGCATTGCTGATAAGGGCTAAGTCTATCAAAATCAGTCATTGCACAATGTGGCTATTACCACGTACAATGTTCTACTGGTTCTGCTCATTCACTCAGCATCAGTTTGTATAAGTCTCTTCAGGTTTTTAAACAACCTATTGTAGGATTATGGTTCTTAATCCACTCTGCTATCTGCTTCTGTTTTATGTGAGAGTTCATCCCATTCCCATTCACAGTTATAATTACTGTGTCTTTCCTGCTATCCTGTTTTCCCCCATTTATGCTTTTCTCTCTCCTTTCTCTTTTCCCTCCTCACTAGAGTTCTACTTTCAACCACCACCTCCCTCAGGCTGCCCTCCCTTCTATCATGCCACTCTCTTTTCTTCCTCTTTACCTTCACTACTTCTTCCCTCCCTTCTAACCACCCCCTTCTTTTTCCCCCTTTCCTCTTCTACTTCCTATAGGATAAGTTCAATTTCTATACCTAACTCGGGGCAGGGGGGAAGGGAGTCCTGGTTTTGGCACTTGCCTGCTTCACCACGCTGGGGCTCAGGATCTCACCCTAGTTTCCTGAGATGAGGCTTGCCACTGGCTTGCTGGGAAACTTCCCGTCCTCTCTTGCTCCCCATCCCCAAGAGCGACAGTGGCTTTTCCTGTTAATCCCTGAAACTTCCTGGGCTACAAGACTGCAGCAACCTGTCTTTTTGCTGGCTCAGCTGTTCCAGGGTTTTTCCTGGGGTGGTATTTTCTGGGCTTTCAGAAGTCAATAAAGGAGGGTAAGTGCAACTTACTTCTTTTTTTAAATTCATTTTTTAATTTATTTTGATTTATCAACAATCACTTCCATATGCTTTTGAGTTAAAAACTTTTCTCCCCCTTTTTCCCCACCATCCTCCAAGATGGCACATAATCTCCTACAGGCTATACATTTACATTCCTATTAAACATATTTTCACATTAGTGAAGGTGTAAGTAAAAATTAAAACCAATATAGGGAACCATCAGAAAGAGGAAACAAAACTCAACAGAAGAAAAAAAAAGATAGCAATTCAACTTCTATAGTTCTTTCTTTGGATGTGGATTGCATTTTCCATCACTAGGCCTCTGGAGATGTCTTAGATCCTTGTATGCTGAGAAGGGTTAAGTTTATCAATATTAGTCATCACAACTGGCTGTTATTGTGTACAAAGTTCTCTTGGTTCTGCTCACTTCACTCAGCATCAGACCGTACAAGTCTTTCCAGGTTTTTCTGAAGTCAGCCTGTTCATCATTTCTTATAGCACAATAGTATTCCATTACATTCATATACCACAACTTCCTCAGCCATTCCTCAACTGATGGGTATCCTCTCAATTTCCAATTCTTTGCCACCACAAAAAGAGCAACTATGAATATTTTTTACATGTGGGTCCTTTTCCCATTTGTTGATCTCTTTGGGATATAGCCCTAGAAGTGCTATTGCTGGTCAAAGGGTATGCACATTTTATAGCCCTTTGGGCATAGTTCCAAATTGTTCTCCAAAATGGTTGGATCATTTCACAACTCCACCAACAATGTTAGTGTCCAATTTTCCACATCTTCTCCAACATTTATCATTTTCCTGTTTTGTCATGTTGGCCAATCTGATAGGTGTGATGTGGTACCTCAGAGTTGTTTTGATTTGCATTTCTCTAATCAATAATGATTTAGAGCATTTTTTCATATGACTATAGATGGCTTTAATTTCTTCATCTGAGAACTGTCTGTTCATATCCTTTGACCATTTATCAATTGGGGAATGGCTTATTCTTATAAATTTGTCTTAATTCTCTATATATTTTAGAAATGAGGCCTTATCAGAGAGACTGGTTGTAAAAATTCTTTCCCAATTTTCTACCTTCCTTCTAATCTTAGTTGCATTGGCTTTGTTTTGCAAAAACTTTTCAATTTAATGTAATCAAAATTATCCATTTTGCTTTTCATAATGTTCTCTATCTCCTGTTTGGTCATGAATTCTTCTGTTCTCCATAGATCTGATAGGTAAACTATTCCTTGTTCTCCCAGTTTACTTAAGTATCAGCCTTTATATCTAAGTCATGAACCCATTTTGACTTTATTTTGGTATATGGTGTGAGATTTGGGTCTATGCCTAGTTTCTGCCATACTCTTTTCCAGTTTTCCCAGCAGTTTTTTTCAAAGAGTGGGTTCTTATCCCAGAAGCTGGGGTCTTTGGGTTTATCAAATAATAGATTACTATAGTCATTGACTACTGTGTCTTGCATATTTAACCTATTCCACTGATCCACCACTCTATTTCTTAGCCAGTACCAAGCAGTTTTGATGATTGCTGCTTTATAATACAATTTAAGATCTGGAATTGCTAGGCCACCTTCCCCTGCATTTCTTTTCATTAGTTCCTTTGATATTCTGGACCTTTTGTTTTTCCAAATGAATCTTGTTATTATTTTTTCTAACTCTATAAAATAATTTTTTGGTAGTTTGATTGGTATGGCACTGAATAAGTAAATTAGCTTAGGTAGGATTGTCATTTTTATTATATTAGCTCGGCCTACCCATGAGCAACTGATGTTTTTCCAATTATTTAGATCTGATTTTATTTGTGTGAAAAGTGTTTTGTAATTGTGTTCATAGAGTTCCTGGGTTTGTTTCAGGAGGTAGACTCCTAAATATTTTATAATGTCTACAGTAAGTTTAAATGGATTTCTCTTTCTATCTCTTGCTGTTGGGCTTTGTTGGTAATATATAGAAATGCTGATGATTTATGTGGGTTTATTTTATAGCCTGCAACTTTGCTAAAGTTGTTTATTATTTCAAGTAGTTTTTTACTTGATTCTCTAGGATTCTCTAAGTATATCATCATGTCATCTGCAAAGAGTGATAGCTTTGTTTCTTCTTTGCCTATTCTAATGCCTTCAATTTCTTTTTCTTCTCTTATTGCTAAAGCTAAGTTTCCAGTACAATATTGAATAACAGTGGTGATAATGGACATCCTTGTTTCACCCCTATCTTATTGGAAATGCTTCTAGCTGTCCCCATTACATATAATGCTTGCTGAAGGTTTTAGATAGATGCTATTTATTATTTTAAGGAAGACTCCATTTATACCTATGCTTTCTAGTGTTTTTAATAGGAATGGGTGTTGTATTTTGTCAAAAGCTTTTTCTGCATCTATTGAGATGATCATGTGGTTTCTGTTGGTTTTGGTGTTGATATGCTCAATTATGCTGATAGTTTTCCTAATATTGAACCAACCCTGCATTCCTGGTATAAATCCTACCTGGTCATAGTGTATTATTCTTGTGATAAGTTGCTGTAATCTATTTGCTAGTATTTTGTTTAAAATTTTTGCATCTATATTCATTAGAGAAATTGGTCTATAATTTTCTTTCTCTGTTTTGACTCTTCCTGGTTTAGGTATCAGCACCATATTTGTATCATAAAAAGAATTTGGTAAGACTCCTTCTTCACCTATTTTCCCAAATAGTCTATATAGTATTGGAATTAATTGTTCTTTAAATGTTTGATAGAATTCGCATGTAAATCCATCTGGCCCTGGAGATTTTTTCCTAGGGAGTTCATCAATGGCTTGTTCAATTTCTTTTTCTGAGATGGGGTTATTTAAGTATTTTACTTCCTCTTCTGTTAATCTGGGCAATTTATATTTTTGTAAATATGTATCCATTTCACTAAGATTGTCAAATTTGTTGGCATATAGTTGGGCAAAATAATTCCTAATTATTGTTTTAATTTCCTCTTCCTTGGTGGTAGCTTCACCCTTTTCATTCTTGATACTAGTAATTTGGTTTTCTTCTTTCTTTTTTAATTAAATTAACCAAAGGTTTATCTATTTTATTGTTTTTTCATAAAACCAGCTCTTAGT
This sequence comes from Phascolarctos cinereus, assembly GCF_003287225.1. Classification (NCBI taxonomy): domain Eukaryota; kingdom Metazoa; phylum Chordata; class Mammalia; order Diprotodontia; family Phascolarctidae; genus Phascolarctos; species Phascolarctos cinereus. The sequence goes on from NW_027555847.1 coordinate 403,009,581, forward strand.
TTTATTTATTAGTTCAATGATTTTCTTAATTTCATTTTTTTAATTTTTCCTTTGGTTTTCAATATTTCTAATTTGGTGTTTAGTTGAGGATTTTTAATTTGTTCTTTTTCTAGTTTTTTAGTTGTATGCCCAATTCATTAATCTCCTCTTTTTCTATTTTATTTATGTAAGCATTTAGAGATATAAAACTTCCCCTAAGAACTGCTTTCCTGCATCCCATAAGTTTTGGTATGTTGTCTCATTATTGTCATTCTCTTGAATGAAATTATTGATTGTTTCTATGATTTGTTGTTTGACCCAATCATTTTTTAGGATTAGATTATTTAGTTTCCAATTATTTTTTAGTCTATCTTTCCATGGCCCTTTATTACATATAATTTTTATTGCATCATGATCTGAAAAGGATGCATTTAATATTTCTGCCTTTCTGCATTGGATTGTGAGGTTTTTATGCCCTAGTACATGGTCAATTTTTGTGTATGTGCCATGTACTGCTGAGAAAAAAGTATATTCCTTTCTATCCCCATTCAGTTTTCTCCAGAGGTCTATCATACCTAACTTTTCTAATGTTCTATTCACCTCCTTAACTTCTTTCTTGTTTATTTTGTGGTTAGATTTATCTAGTACAGAGAGGGGAGGTTGAGGTCCCCCACTAGTATAGTTTTGCTGTCTATTTCTTCCTGTAACTCCCTGAACTTCTCCTCTAAGAATTTGGATGCTATACCATTTGGTGCATATATGTTTAGTAATGATATTACTTCATTGTCTATGGTGCCTTTTAGCAGGATGTAGTTTCCTTCCTTATCTCTTTTGATTAGATCTATTTTTGCTTTTGCTTTGTCTGAGATCAGGATTGCTACCCCTGCTTTTTTTACTTCAGCTGAAGCATAATATATTCTGCTCCAGCCTTTTACCTTTACCCTGTATGTGTCACTCTTTTTCAAATGTGTTTCCTGTAAACAACATATTGTAGGATTATGGTTTTTAATCCATTCTGCTATCCATTTCTCTTTTATGGGAGAGTTCATCACATTCACATTCACAGTTATGATTACTCTCTGTGCCTTTTTCTCCATCCTTTTCCCCCCATTTGCTTTTCTTTCTCCTTTCTTTTCCCTTCACTAGTGTTTTGCTTTTGACCACCACCTCCTTCAGTCCTCCTCCCTTTATTATCCCTTTCCCTTTTCTTCCCCTTTACCTTACTGCTTCTTCCCTCCCTTCTTCCCCCCCTCTTTTCTTTCCCTACTGCCTATAGGGCAAGTTAGATTTCTATACCTAACTGATTTATTTCCCTTCTTGAGCCAAATCTGATGAGAGTAAGGTTCAAACAATGCTCACCCCTCCCTTCTTTCCCTCTGCTGTAATAGGATTTTGTGTTTTCCTGTAATGTAATTTACCCTTGTCTGCCTCCTCCTTTCTCAGTACATTTTCTAAGATCAGATAATCCACTTATTTGGATCCATTTAACCCACTTGATTAGATTTTTTTTTTATTACATCAAAGTCAACTAATATCCACCCCTTTATGTATACTCCTTTAACATGTGTAATAACAATACAGTTCTCAAGAGTTGCAAGTGTCATCTTCCCTTGTAGGATGTAAACAGCCCCCTTATTAACAACATATTGTATCTTTCTGTCCCATTTACCTTTTTATGTCTTTCTTGAGTCTGTACTTGAAGATCAAATTTTTTTGTTGAGCTCTGGTCTTTTTATCAGGAAGTTTGGAAGTCCCTATTTTTGAATATCCATCTCCTCCCTTGAAAAATCATGCTCATTTTTGCTGGGTAGTTGATCCTTGGCTGCAATCCAAGCTCCTTTGCCTTAGGGAATATCATGTTCCATGCCCTGTGGTCTTTTAATGTAGAAGCTGCAAGGTCCTGTGTAATCCTGACTGTGGTTCCATGATATTTAAATTGTTTCTTTCTGGCTGCTTGCAGCACCTTCTCTTTCATCTGGTAATTTTGGAATTTTGCTATTATATTCCTTGGCATTGTCAATTTGGGATCTCTTTCAGGTGGTGAGTGGTGTTTTCTTTCTATGGTTATTTTACCTTCTGGTTCTAGGACTTCAGGGCAGTTTTCCTTTATGATTTCCTGAAAGATACTGTCCAGGCTCTTTTTTTCATCATGATTTTCAGGTAGTCCAATAATTTTTAAATTGTCTCTCCTGAATTGATTTTCCAGGTCGTTGTTTTACATGAGGTATTTTACATTTTCATCTATTTTTTCATTTTTTTGTTTCTGTTTGACTGATTCTTGCTCTCTCATAGATCATTAGTTTCCATTTGTCCAATTCTAGTTTTTAACAGATTGTTTTCTTCTGTTAGTTTTTGTACTTCCTTCTTCAATTGGCCAATTGTGTTTTTAGGGACTTGTTTTCTTCAGTGTACTTTTTTTCCAATTGGCCAATTGTATTTTTTAAGGACTCTTCTACCTCTCTCATTTGACTTTAAAATCCTTCTTGAGCTCTTCTAAGAAGGCTTCAGACCAGTTCATATTCCCTTTTGATGTTGCAGATGTGGGTTTGTTGACAATGTTGTCCTCTTCAGAATTTCTGTCTTGATCTTCACTCTTCTCATAATATGAATCTATGGTACATTTCTTTTTACTCATGGTGTTTATTCCCTGGCCTTTAAAGAGATTGAGCTCTCCTGCTGGGGAACAGAGGGCACTGACCCAAGCTTCTTGTGTTGGGAGCCTAGGTCTTGGTCACTGGCTTTGTGTGCTGGGGCCTCTTATGTTGGCAATTGGAGGCTGTAGGTTCTGGCAGCTTACCTCATGTGGGCTGGAATCAGCAAGGCTGGAACTTTCAGGCAATTCTAGGTTGCCTGCTTTTCCTTTCCTTTAGCTTTCTTCAGCTCCTTTTAGATGGGTGCTGCAGGTGTTTAAATGCCTGGGGTCCCTTGCAATGCTGCCTCCCTCGTTTCTGCTAATGCACTGGGAGATTCCTTGTGGTAGAGTGCCAAGGCACCTGGTGGCTTTCTGAGCTGGTTTCCACCAGTTCATCTGCCCTCACTGAGGGCTGTTTGCCTGCTTTACAACCTGTGCTCCAGGATTTCCTCCTGGTTGACAGTTGGAGGTTATAGGGTTCTGACAGCTACCTGGTGTTGGGTTGGAATCAGCAAGGTGGGCTTTAGGAAGACTCTTAGGTTGCTTTCTTCGGCTACTTTCAGATGAAACCTGCAGGGTGCTTATCAGTCTGGGGCCCTTTGTAGTGCTGCTTCCCTTATTTTTGCTGAGGCACTGGGAAACCCATTTGTTGGGCTGCTGAACTGCTGTTCCTCATCTTTCTTCTAGTTCAGCTGTTCCAGGGTTTTTTTTCCCTTGGGTGATATTTTCTGGGATTTCAGAGGTTGATAGGGAAGGGTGAGAGTGACTACCTTTTTACTCAGCCATCTTGGCTACAGAAGCTTACTCCTTACTTCTTACTCCACCATTTTGGTTCCCGGAAGTCCCCTTTGTGTCTTAATTTTTTTTAGGATTGCTAAGTAAGTGAATAACATCAACAAACAGGGACAATTTTATCTTCACTTTGGTTTTCTCTATCTCTTTAATTTCTCTTGCCTTATTGCTGTTACTAGTATTTGCAGAATAATTTTGATTGATATCAGGAAGAGGAGATATCCTTGCATTACTCTTATGCTTACTGAGCAAAGTTCTACTGTTTTCCATTTTTGAATATAACTTCTAAGGATATTGTTTATTATGTAAAAATATCCCTCTCTACCCATAATTAGTTGAATTTTTAGCATTTGGTTTGAAATTTTAGCATACATTATCTGCTCTTTTCTTTTTAATCATGTTGTTTCTAAAGGTTTATCAAATTTGTTTATATTTTCAAAGAATAATAATAGTGGGGATAGCTTGGTGGTGTAGTGGATAGAGTCCAAGCCTGTCAGGAACACTCATCTTTCTGAGTTTGAAATATGGCCTCAGACAACTTACTAGCTGGGTTACCCAGGGAAAAGTCAGTTAATCCTGTTTATCTCACTTTCGTAGTTAGTAAAAATAAGCTGGAGAAGAAAAGGACAAACCACTCCAGCAGTTTTTTCCAAGAAAATTCCAAATGATATTACCAAGAATCAGATATAACTGAAAAACAATTGAACAGCAATAAAATAATAATAGTGGTAGCTACCATTTGTACAATGCCTTAACATTTGCAAAGTGTTTTGCATGTTATCTTATGTGATCCTCTCTATGATCCTGAGAGGTAGGTGCTGTTATCTCTATTTGACAGTTGAGAAAACTGAGGTTGAGGAGTTATCTTAGCATCATACATGTCCAAGTCAGGTTTCAAACTTGGGCCTTCCTGATTCCATGTCCAGCATTCTTTCCGCTGTGCCACCTAACTACCTATAACTAACTTTTAGTTTTGTTTTTCTGTTTTATAATACTTTTTGTTTCTACTTCTCTAGTTTTTTTTCAAGATTTCCTCTTTTGTTCTTATTCTTGGTTTGTCAACTTTCCGATTTTTAAATGCATATTATTATTTTTTTCTTTTTTATCGATCACAGATTCAAGTTTTGTTTTATATTCTGCTAGTTATTTTTGTCATGCAGGCTATACAAGTTGTGACATTTATTCCCTTCTAACCTATTCTCATGGCTTTTATTGTAATTGTGACCTATTTAGTAACATCATCTTGTGGTTTCTTGCTCTTGGGATTCTATAGGGTTTTGTGTTGTGAGAATCATATGAAATAAGATTTGTAAAGTGCTTAGCACAGTTCCTGGCATGTAGCAGGTAATTAATAAATGCTCATTTCCTCTTCCTTCACTCCCCTTCATTAGAATGTAAGCTTCTTGCAAGCAGATACTATTCCCTTCTTTATATTTGTAACCCCTGAGCTAATAGCCTAATGCCAAAACATTTTAGGCACTATTAAAAACTAAATATTTGTTACTGATTGAATTTAATCCAGTATTATAGATTAAGTCAGAATGTAGTAGTAATATCAGCATTCTTATTCTGGGCCTTTTGGAAGATGAAATTCTTCCTCTACTTTTCCCTCCCCAGTGTCTTCCTCTTCTCTACTCTTTCCATTCTTTTCTTGAGATCATCAAAATATACTGGAATCACTCTCAGACTTTCACTCTAGTTAGACTCCCTCTATGATTACTAATGAAGATACAGTTCAGGGAGATCACGTGTACCATATCCCCACTGGGCAGGAAAAAGTAGATAAGGAATTTCATTTTACATAGGGCCCAGTATGAGAATGTTGATACTGCTGCTATACTCTGACCTTATACAGAATACTAGGTCAAACCTTTTAATCTGGTTTAGTGCCTTATGTAGCTCACTCATGTTTACATTTTTATTATTCACTTGACTCCTATGTTTGTATGTCATATTTTCTACTGAGCTCTGGTAATACTTAGAAGTCCTCTATTTCATTAAGCATCTATTTTTTTTTCCTCTTGTAGGATTATACTGTTTTGCTAGGTGGATTATTCTTGGTCGTAAGCTTAGAGCTTTAATTTCTGCAGTGTCTTATTCCAAGCTTTCTGCTCTGTTGCATGCTAAATCATGTGTGTTCTGACTACAGCTCCATAGTGTCAGATGCTTTTCTTTCTGACTGTTTTCAGTATTTCTCTTTGATGCGGGGAACTCTGGATTTTGGCTATAACATTCCCCAGAGTTTTGATTTTGTAGTTTCTTAAATGTGAAGACTAGTGGATTCTTCCAATGCGTATTTTGACTTTTGGTTCTAAAATATCTGGACAGTTTCTCCCCCTATAATTTCTTAAGCTATATATCTAGGCTTTTTTTTTCTTCTTTTTTTGGTGGAGTTTTTTTGGTCTTGGTTTTCAAGTTATCTTATGTCTTAAATTATTTCTTCTTGATCTGTTTTTCAGGTCAGCTGTTTGGTTTTTTTTGAGCTAATTCACATTGTCTTCTATTATTCCTTAGTCTTTTCATTTTTATTCCTTGATGTCTCACAGATACATTCATTTCTACTTGGCTAATTCTAATTTTTCAGTGAGTTATTTTCTTCAGTAAGTTTTTCTATCTCCTCTGCTCAAATTCGTAATTCTTTTTGCTTCTTTCCTCCTTAGCTTTCTTCTCTTCCTATGTTTTCCTCTACTGCTTTCATTTGGTCTTTTTTTAATACTATTTTATTTTTTCCCCAATTACACATCAAGAAAAATTTTATCATTCATTTTTCTAAGATTTATAAGATTTTGAGTTTCTAATTTTTCTCCATTCTTCCTTCTCTCCCCTTTCCTCTTCTGAAAATGGTAGGCAGTTTAATATGTACATGTGCTATCATGCAAAACATATTTCTAATATTGATCATAGTTGTGGAAGAAGAAACAAATTAAAAGAAAAAAATGAGAAAGAATAAAGTGGAAAAAAAATACACTTCAGTGTGCATTCAGAGTCTATCAGTTCTTTATCTGGATATGAATAGCATTTTCTTTCATGAATCCTTTGTACTTGTCTTGGATCATTTTGTTACTGAGAAGAACCTAGTGATTCATAGTTGATCATCCCACAATGTTACTGATAACGTGTACAATATTTCCCTTATTTTACTCATTTCACTTTCCATCAGTTTGTACAAATCTTCATCTGTTTTTTAATATGATTTCTTAGCTCTTTTCTTAATTCTTGCTTTAACTCCTCCAGAGAGTTTTATGGGACTTGTATCTAACCTGAATATTTTTTTTTTGAGGCTTTTGCTTATAGATTTCTTTAGGTCCTTTTTTTTTCTTCTTCTGTGTTTGTGTTTTGAGCTTCCTTGCATTACCATAATAGCATTTTTTACTGAGGTTCTTTTTTGTTTCTTTGCTCATTCTTCCAGCCTACTTCTTCACTTTAGATGTTATGTTAGTGCTAGCTTCTATACACTTCTAGGGAGGATGTCTGGCCTGAGCTTGTCCTTTTACATCTTTATGCTACCTTCTTACCTCCAGCTGGGAGAGTACAAACTTTCAGTGCTCCTGAAATTGTGTGATCCATGTCTAGATATGTTCCCTGCCCTCCTGATATGATTCTGCAAGTTCTTGACCCAAGTTTATATCTGTCAGTTTGTCCCTGGTTGTAATTTTCAGTAGACTATTGCTAGACCTATCTACTATTAGTCTGTTGAGAGGCTCTGTAACTTCAAAACAATTGAACTGCCAGGTTCCCTTCTGGTGTGGGACACTGTGCTCTGCTCCTGGGATCAATACCATATAGTTACCATTTGCATTCCTGTGAGAGATTTCTTTTGCTTTTTTGTAAATGCAAAGACTTGGGAAGGGGTGGGTGGGGAGTATTTTGGTGGACCTTCTCTCTTTAAGTCATACTTTAGATTTATAGTTGGAAGGAACCTTCAGAGATTATCTGGATCAACTCCCCTAACTTTACCAATAAGGAAAAAAGTTCCAGATTGGTTAAGTGACTTGCCTGAGGTCACACAATAAGTGGAAAAGGTAGTACATATACTTAGATTAAAACACTTTTTTATAAAAGGAGGAATCTCTTGTACTATTTGGACATAATATACTGTCTTTAAATAAATGCATATAAGGTAAACTTGAACATGCATGGGTTATTTAAGTGAATTGTGTGCTTATTTATACTTTCAAAATTATGTTTGATAGAATTGGTTTGGGAGCTAACTTCTCCAGAATGGAGAGAAGACAAGGAGTTAAGAGGAGGAGAGGGCAGGGGGAGAATATACAGATAAAATTGGGCTATGAAATTCCTCTTTTAAAAGCTTTACAATTGATATCAGACAATATAGATTTTGCTGTATTGTTTTGCTAGAGTGCTTGAACTAATACTAATATTGTAGAATAAAGATATTGCCTCATTTCCTCCTCCCAGATCAAAGGTGAGAATTTAGAAGATCTTTGCTTAAAAAAGCCTTTGCAAAGAGACAGATGGAAATTTAAATCATATTTTAGATATTTGCATAAATTTATAATGGTTTTGATTCAGCTGTTTATCCATTAGGGCACAAATATTTAATCTACATTTTATAAGAAAATGAAATACCAAGTACGGAAATTCCTAGAATGAGATGTTAAATCCTCTATTTATTAAGTGTTCCTAATATGCCAGGCTGATTCACATTAGAAAAGTAAAAATCAATAACTAAGAAAAAAATAAGATACAAAGTAAATATATCACTACATTACAGAAATGATGAAAGGAAAATAAGTTGCCAAGGGACTTTATGCTACTAAGAGATTGGGTAAGAAGCTGAATTTATCTTCTTTATTTCCTGTAAATTGAATTTGACTTCCTGTCTACAATTCTGCCACTTGGGCTTTAACTTCAAAATCTCAATATCATACTAAGGTACCAACTTAAAAAAAAAACACAAACTGTGTAAATATTTATTTCTTAATTTATTTGCAGAAAACATAAACCTTGAATAAGTTGCAACATGAATTCCAGAGTGAGTTGAGATTAGTGGTTTCCTATTATTCCATGGATTGTACTGGTATCTAAAAGATGAAAACTGAGTGCTACAGTGAAAATGCAGACAAAAAAATGTAACTAGGACTATCCTGAACAATTTACTACTGGTTTGTTTTTTACAGTAAGAGAGTAAACCCAACACAGACCCTAAAGCTTATTGGATTCATGCTCCAGGACTCTAAAAGGAGGAAAGGATCTAGTTCCAGGTTATCAGTTTGACTTTTTAATGGGAGTTCCAGCAATGTGGTTTGGCAGAAAGGCCATTGACATGGAAGCTAAGATAATTAAGTTCTAATCCCTACTCTGTTATTAACTACATTTGTAATTTTTGGCAATTCAATTAAATGTTCTAGTCCTAGTGCTGAAGACTATGCTATTTTCTTTTAAAAGACTGACAGTACACTAAACAGCAGGTGTGCGCATGCACTCAACCTGAACCATAACCACACACATCTAATCTCAGACAACTCCACAATAGCCAGCCAATCAGAAAACAGCACCACCAGGATTCCTGAGCAGGATGTGGACCCTAAAACAATAGAAGGGCCTTTCCCTAAGTAGGCACCTGCTTAGTAATAGCAGTAGCTGTCCTTTGTGTGAACTTATGATGTAAGAGCCTTATTATAATATTATTATCACATAGTAATGCCCCTCTACCCCCATTTGGGATTTTCTGTATGCATTGTGTGTGATCACATGCACAGTTTGAGGAAGGCTGGGACCCCTCCCTTATTACCTAATCATTTGACAAACTCCTCCTGCCTTTTTTAATATTCATATATTGTTATGCAATTGCATCTTTTCCCCTATAAAAATTCCTGTCTTCCTCTGATAAGTTGCTGGTTCCTCCTGAAACTCAGCCCACTGGAGAGGTGTTACTCTCAATAAATGCCTTTGCTTAGATTTGAGATGATCTGAGTCTTCTTTCAAGTTGACTCCCACAATACGCCATGAAACTTCAAAAACAGAGTTAGGATTACAACCAACAATCACCTACCCAGAAAAACTGAATATAATCTTTCTGGGGGAAAAATGACATTTAACAAAATAGAAGACTTTCAAACATTCCTAATTAAAAGACCAGAGCTTGAGGGGGCAGAGCCAAGACAGCAGAGTAAAAGCAGTGATTTGCTTGAGCTTGAGGCTAAACTCCTGCAAATACCTGTAAAAGATGTCTCTAAACAAATTCAAGAGAAGCAGAACCCACATTCTCCACACTGAAATCAGACCCCTACCTTAACAAAGAGTTTAAAGGTCTAGTAATTGCCTGGGAAAATAAACAAACAGTGCAAAAAAAAAAGTCAGACCATAGACTCTTACTTTGGTGACAAAGAAGATCAAAACATACAACCAGAAGAAGACAACAAAGTCAAAGCTCCTACATCCAAAGCCTCCAAGAAAAATATCAATCAGTCCCAGGCCTTGGAAGAGGTCAAAAGGGATTCTGAGAAGCAAGTAAGAGAAGTAGAGGAAAAACTGGGAAGAGAAATGAGAGTGATGCAAAAAAATCATGAAAAACAAGTCAACAGCTTGCTAAAGGAGACCCCAAAAAATACTGAAGAAAATAATACCTTAAAAGATAGACTAACTCAAATGGGAAAAAAGAAGTCCAAAAAGCCAATGAGGAGAAGAATGTCTTAAAAAGCAGAATTGGCCAAATGGAAAAGGAAGCAGAAAAGCTCACTGAAGAAAACAATTCCTTAAGAATTAGAATGGAGCAAATGGAAGCTAATGACCTCATGAGAAATCAAGACATTATAAAACAAAACCAAAAGAATGAAAAATAGAAGACAATGTGAACTATCTCATTGGAAAAACAATGGACCTGGAAAATAGATCCAAGAGAGATAATTTAAAAATTATTGGACTACTTGAAAGCCATGATCATAAAAAGAGCCTAGACATCATTTTTTTAAAAGAAATTATCAAAGAAAACTGCCCGGATATTCTAGAACCAGAGGGCAAAATAGAAATTGAAAGAATCCACCAAACACCTCTTGGAAGAGATTCCTCAAAAAGAAAACTTCCAGGAATATTATAACCAAATTCCAGAGTTCCCAAGTCAAGGAGAAGATATTGCAAGGGGTGAGAGAGGATTGTACCAGGAGAAGGAGAAAGGGAGAGGTAGAATGCAGTAAATTATCTCACATAAAATAGGCAAGAAAAAGCTTTTACAGTGGAGGGGGAGGGAGGTAAACGGAATGAGTGAATCTTACTCTCATCAGATTTGGCTTAAGGAGGGAATAACATATATACACAATTAGGTATGGAAATCTATCTTACCCTATAGGAAAATAGGGGGAAAGGGGATAAGAGAGTTGGGGAATGACAGAAGGGAGGGCAGATTAGGATAAGGGTAATCAGAAGCAAACACTTTTGAGGAGGGATAGGGTCAAAGGAGAGAATAGAATAAACAGAAGGCATGATAGGATGGAAGGAAATATAGTTAGTCTTTCACAACATGACTATCATGGAAGTGTTGTGTATGACTACATATGTATAATCTGTATGGAATTGCTTGCCTTCACAAACAAACAAACAATAAATAAATAGATAAATAAATGTAATTTATTATGGCATTATCTATCACGTGCTTATTCCATTGCTTCCTCCCATTCCACCTCTCAAGTGAACAACAACAAAAAAGAAAATCCTAACCGTAAACAGGGGCAGCTAGATGGCACAACAGATAGAATGCCAGGCCTGGAATGAGAAAGACATCTTCCAGAGTTCAAATCTGGCCTCAGATACTTATTAGCTGTTTGATCCTTGGTAAGTCATTTAAAACTTTTTTTACCTCAGTTTCTTCACCTGTAAAATGAGCTGGAGAAGGAAATGGCAAACCACTATTATCTTTGCCAAGAACACCCCAGAGTCATGGAGAGTGGGACAAATTGTAAACGACTGAACAACAATCATAAACAAGCATGGTCCAACAAAGCAAATGCCTACATTGGCCCTGCCCCCAAATAGGATGAGTGGTGTGTTTCATCTCCAGGCTTCTGGACTTCTGATTTATCATTACATTGTTTGTAGTACTTACTATGAAGATCTTTCAAAATTGTTTTTCTCTCTCTAATTTTGTCACTGTATACAAATAACATGCATCTAGCACTCTTTTCATTCTTCTTTTTAAACAGTTTCTGGCTTAACAAGCTTAACAGCGAGGCACTATTAAGATCAGTAATATCACTTAATTTAAGGTCAAAGCCACCCAAGGTAGGCAGGATGGGACAAGAGAGCTTTTTCCTCCACCTTATTAGACAGCTGATGACTTGTGTTTCAGTAGGATGTAAGTTTGCTGTAAAAGACATTCTATTTCTATTGGACAGACCTTGAGTTGACTTCTATACATGGGGGAAGGTGGATCAGAAAAGACTAAAAAGGGAGAATTGCTTTCTTCCAATTGTGGAAAGGAGGAACTAAGGACAGACTTGCTAGGGCTCTGTGGAGCCATTCCCACAAGAAGTGCCCTCTGGAGAAGAGGATCCTCTAGATGGTGAAGAAAATGGCTGCCTGCAGCTGTGTATAGAGCTCGGGGCTTCTAGAAGGATGATTGAGGAGTATTACGTCCTTGGAGAAACATACAGAAAAACGGTTAGCAAGAGAAGAAAATCAGCAGTGGGCAATATGAATGAAGACTAACTCATAGAGACCCGAGCTGTGTACACAGAGAGTCCTCACACCCACCCCAACAGTGTGGTGAAGAAGGAAGAGGCCCTCCCCGACCCTGCAGGACTGGGCCACGTGCAGAAGGAGGCAGCCGTCTGGTGCTGTGTGCAAAAGAAGCCCGCCTTCCTAGGGCCGTGAGCAGAAGAAAGTAGTCCCTGGGGAGGAGTCCTATGGGAAGGACTGGACCGTGTGCGGAGATAGGCGAATCTCTGGGGCTGTGTGCAAAGGGAACCTGCCTTCCTACGGCCGTGAGCAGAAGAAAGTAGTCCCTCTGGGTCTGCGTGCGCGGAGACATATCTTGCTGGACACTGCGCAGCCTCTCATAAGAGAACCGGTTGGCGGGCCGCGTGCAGTGGGAGGATGGCTGTGGCCAGTTGGGGGCAGGGTGGATGTTGTCGTAGGGTGGAGGGTGGTTCTGAGAGCACCTGTTTTGGCGATTTAGGGACTGACTCCCGAGAGTTACTTAAATTGTGTCTATAATTCAGAAGGGAAAGCCTTCTGCGTGTGTATGTGCCACATAACGTCAACCTGTAGGACTTTTTTTTTCTTCTTTTCTTTTCTTTTTCTTTTTTTTTTTTTTTTTGCCGGTTGTTGGTTAAAACAATCAAATCTTATCCTGCCCCCAGCAACGGAATTGGGGATGATTATCTGATGGGTCACTTATAGGCTACTAATTAGCAACTTAGGCTTAAATTTCATTTTTTATGAAGCATGTTTTTTGAGACATGTTTTTTCAAATATGGATTTTGTCTTTTTTTCAGGAGAATTTTTTTCTCTACGTTAGAAAACCGGATAATGACATAGCTCTTTTATTTACCAAATCTGTGGAAGATACACTAAGGGACTGAAACATTTAGAATTTAACAAGAGAATCAAGGATATTGTGGATATTATTTTTCTTGTGCTTTTTATAATGGGAGGATAATCATTACTACTAACAACAACTTTTTTTAAAAAAATGTAGTTTTAAAGTTGGAAGTATTAAAAAAATTGAAATAATGCAGAGCTCTCAATTATTCAAAGAAGATGTGTTTCTAGTTTGATAGATTTTGGTATATAACAGAGCCTCCTTGAGAGCTATTGCAAGTCAATTCTTTACATTCCTATGTTTATGGAGGTCAGACATGGAAATCCTTTTCTTTGACTTTGTTGGGAAGTTATTTGGGACCAGAAAGGACGGGTAGGGTAGGGAGGAAGAGTATCAATTGGGCAGAAAACAAATGTAATTTTCATCTTACTTAGCTAGTCATAAAGACTTGCCTTAAAATGTTACCTCCCCCATTTGTGGCTGTGAGACCTTGGTAATCTTAACCTTCCTCAATTTCAGTTTCCTTCTTTTTAAAATGTAGGTAGTAATACATACCTGGAAGGGTTGTTAAGAGGATCAAATGAGATTATATTTGCATTTACAGCAGTTTGCAAACCTTAGGATGCTACATAAACTTATGTTAGATGTTGTTACCTCTGGAGAATAAAAGCAGAGAGCTAAATTTGCCATTGTTTGGATTATGAGTCTAGGTTGTTAACAGTTTCTAAAAGCAGATCGTAATTCTGATGGTATTGCTGTCTCAGTTTCCTTTAAGATTTAAACCTTTTTCCAGACCTCATGGTTTCTCAGATAGCCCTTGTAAATATTCTAATCCTGAGACATCTTTTATTTATTTTTTTCTCCAAAAGAAGTTTTGATCTTTATTTTAAAACCATAAGCACTTAAAAAATAAGTTACTGGGATAGTATTAGGGAAATGCCATAGACATACTGCACCTAAATTTCTTTTTATATCTTTTTAGAAAAGAAGTAATAATGTGGGCTAGATGATTGTATAATTAGAACTAATTGAATGATTGAGCCCAAGTTGAATTATGTCAATTTAGAGGTCTCAATCTAAGATTGCTCCTATGGGATCCAAGAATTTTAGCAAATTAACTCAAGATTTCAACATAACTAGCAGTTGATAGAAAGCCAGTAAGCATATCTAATATTTTGAATGACAGAATCCTGGACAAGCGGTTATGGCTTTGTCCTGGTCCAGATCCTGTTGTCCCTGTTTTGCTCTGTTTATGCCTCAATTCCAGTCCCAGCTGTAGGGGAAAATAATTCCTCCCTTGGATGATACCTTTTCTCTCTCTCTCTCTCTCTCTCTCTCTCTCTCTCTCTCTCTCTCACACTTATCAACATTTTTTTTTAAAAAACTTGCCAGCATTACTCATCTCAAAGATAGCACTCATGACTCTTGGGTAAAGAGGTTACATGGGTACTTAGTCTGAAGCAGGAATCCTAGCCATTGAGGTCAGTGATGTAGAAAGCAGTTGAAATAGTTGTGCCCATTTGGCATCTGACAGTATTGCATCCTCAACCCATTCTTTGAGCACCTACTCTAGCCTCAGTGGTTGTCTTTATATTAAGGCTTGTAGGGTCAGATATGAGTGCAATGAAACATTTTGAGTAAGGAATCCTCATTTTTAAAAGTTGTTCTACAAAGTTTAAAGGGATTCCTTCATCTAATGCAGCCTATAATATAGAAAGTTGGAGTGACAAAGGGTCTGTAGTTCATCTAAAGAGAGCACATGGTGCAACTACAACTATAGGAAGACCTTTAAAAAAAGGGCCCACTTGGGATGTCATGATCAATCAATCAGTGTTGTGTCATGAGTGCCTAGGCTTCTGTATAGTCAGTTCAACACGTCAAAGTGTGCAACCAGTTATTATGGTTGTATAGTCAGACTGGACTGCATCCTCACATGAGGAAATGTTTTGAATGGAAGTTTGGAAAAATCTCACCTGTACTATCTGATACTCCAGGCATAATTTTGAAAAGATTAGGTACAGTAGTTTACTTGAAGTACTGCAAGCTTGGCAAGTGTATGGTTCATTATTATTGAAGTCATTGTCATGGAGTGAGTTTGAATGGAATCCTGTTCTTAATATATCTCTGCAACCACCTGGTAAACTCTATGGCAAAGTAATTGCACACTGAAATATCTTCTTTTCCATTTGATCTCCTTCTCTTTTGGAACTAAAACAGTGAGACAATTATTTGCATCAGGATCTCTAAGACAGAATGGTTTAAGGAATTCTGGTGTATTATCTAATGATCTGTCAACAAGAGCCTTGACTAGTGTCTTAATTCCTAGCTCAGCAGGATGCTTGATACTTTTCTCTGTGTATAGCAGTGTTATACTTCTGAGTCAAATATTCTGTTGTTTCTGCAATGGACTTGGACACCAAAGCATTGATGTCAAGATTTAGATGCAGGGGGTCTGGATATTCCAGGAGCTGCAGGTGACTGAATTCATCATACCCTGGCTGGGTCATGTTTAACTTGTAGTGTGCTAGGCAAGATGTCACCATGGAGGGGGGCCATGATCTATGTTTATAAATGAATCCCCACATATACTCTTCAACAAAAATATTCCAGATTTGTGGCCCATATATAATGAGATCTGTGGGACTCTGCTTGTCCACTCTGAAATTGTTCTCTTGCTCTTGTCTCAAGATGTAGCTTGAGATCAGCAAATTCATCCTAGATTTGACTGTATTTCTTTCCTGATCTGCTCTGCAAGAGGTCCCCGTGCAAAAGCCTGTTCTGGTGACCTTGTTTGATTACGTGGGTTATGTTGTGAAGGTCCATGTGCTGCCCTCCTGTTGGCTGGGAAGTGTTTGGTTCTCTCAGAGCCATGGTGGGTCTGTTCCACAGATAGTCTGACTGTCCCTGGCTGACTAGCACAGTGTCTGGATCAGTTGGGGTCTTATTTAGGTGTGATTCCTTCTCAACTGACTACACTCAATACACTCAAGTGGAGGGGATGCAAGTCATAACTGTTGTCTCATACTAGCTATTATGTAGACAGAGTTTACAATATGACTGGGCCAGATCACTGTCCTGTCCATTCTGTTGCAAGGACACTGCTTACCCAGAACTATTACATTTATTTCTCTTCTTTCCACTTTTGTTCTTGAAAAGTTCATGTCACTTACATTTTCCATAACCTCAGTCATTGGCTGATATCTTCTATCCCCTCATTCCTCATCCCCCAAATTCTTTTCCATCATTGCTTCAGCAATCAAAGCTTTGTGGGTGATCGACGTTCTTTAAGACATGTTTGCTTTATTCCTAATTGCAAAAGAGATTCACTGATAGTTTGAGGTCAGGAGAGCTATGTAGTTAGAGGGAGCTGTATTATTAAGAGAAGATTATTTTGGTAGCTTTGTGGAAGATGCATTGAGAAAGGCAGGGAACTTGGGTAAGATGGTAATACAATATCCCCAATCAGTGGTGATAAAGAATGATATAGTTCTTGGAAGTGTTGAGTATAGTTCTGGGAAAGATGTCAAGGAAGAAGAATTAGAGAAGAAAAAAATAGTTGTGGAAATAAAATGGAGGACTTTGTAATTGATAGGATGTGGTAGATGAGTGAGTGAGTGGGAAGAATCAAACATGTTTCAGGTTTTGAGCCAGAATGCCTAATATAAATGACAGCTTTTGCCATAATGAATTTGGTAGGAGAGGTGGAAGAGTAGGAGTTTGTCATCAGAGAAAGAAATTTCAATAAGATATTACAAGAAGAACAGTTCTGTGTCGATTACTCCTACCTTTGTGTGGGTAAATGAGGTTGAACAAAAACTATAGGTCATAAGGGTTGAAGAATATGATGAAATGGAAAGCCTGAGTGTTTTTAAACAAATATTGAAGTCACTAAAGCTGAGAGCAAGGGTTTGAGTTAAGAAAAAGATTATGAACTTGGGACTGAATTCCCTAGGAAGGAAAGGAGAGTAATTTATTAACTTTATGATCTTTGGGCAAGTAACTTAGAATTTTTGAACTACAATTTCCTCATCTGTAAAATGAGGAAACTGATCTTTGATGGTCTCTACTATCTGTTCCTTCTAGAATTCTCTGATCATAGGACCTAGAAGGAGGAAGATTAATACAACATTAGGTCTTGGACTGGGTGATTAAATCATGGATGTGAACTTCAGATGAAGAGAGGTTTACTGAATTGTGGTGATAGAGGGAAGCTTTAAAATTGGCAGTGGTGTTCCAACTTTCTGCCCTTAGGTTTGTGTTCTAGGAGCATGAGCAAGTAAGTGGCCAGAATTGAATAAGTCACAAAGAGACAGTATTTTCAGGCCCAAGAACTAGGTTTTGTTAAATAACCAAATGATGAATAAATTGAGAAGAAATTTAAGATAAAAATAATTTGGTAAAAAGAAGCATTCTAGTGGGCACAATGGAAGGGATGGGGATAAGAGGACAGAACTAAGCTAGAAAAGGATGAAATTGCAGAGTGAGGGGGGCAAAGTGCTATATGAAAAGGCTTTCACCTGGTCCTAGGCAGGTGGCATTCTGAGTGACTGATTTAGAAAAGCAAGAGAAGTGGATTTGCTATCCATAGTCATGCTTGTCAGGTTTGAAGAGTCTTGGGCTATTTCCCTGTCATGTCCTAGTTACAGGCCTTAGGAAGGCAGCAGATATCTCTATTGTTGAAAGTCTGCTTTGCTGATTAACGCTTCACTATTTCTCAGCATGGAGTTATCAACCACCACTCCTCCATTATTCCTTCTGAATTTTATTCTTTGTTCTTTACTGAATGTTCCCTAAACTGATGGCACCTGTGGATCCACATCATCATTTCCTGTAGGACAAACAGTTGTCTCAGAGTGCCTAATAACTTCTTCCTTTTTGTTATCAGTCTGTTACTTTGCTCTAAGAGTTTAATGGTTCTTACTTTTCTTCTCTCTGTCATGTTTGACTTTAAAAAACAAGCTGTGATTTTCCTCTGCCTCTTCATATTCTTTGCATTTTTTCCTCTAATTTGAACCTTTTTTTTTTTAAAGGAACACTCTATCATCCATAATAATCTCAAGAGTAGAGAGATATCTTGTGAATGTTTTTCTTTTAGAAGGATTGTACTCTGGCTATAGTTTTTACAGTGGCAGAAAGACAGTGTGTTTCTTATACAGGTCACTGCAGAATTCATCCAGTTCTTCACTTGCAGGAATTGAAACACCCAGTCCTTTTAGTTTTTTAATTTTTGTTGCTGGATATCTTTAACATAATAGCACAAGGAATAAGCACTACTTTTTAAGAGACACCCCAAGTTAGTATTACTTGGGAACTTAAATTTTCTTGATTTCATTTTTCTTTAATTACAGCCAAAAGCATATACAACTCTGATTTTTAAAATCTTGCTTTGTATCTTTTCATACATAGGACAGTATTTTTTCATACTCCCACATTCTATTATATTACTATTGGCATCTAGGTGGTATATAGCGAATGGAAGGTAGATATGGTTGGAAAATCTGAGTTCAAATCCAGCCTCAGACATTTATTAATGATCCTGGGCAAATCACTTTAGATGATCTTTCATCCTTATTTTCCTCGTAAATAACATTGGGTAATAGAACATATCTCATAGGGTTGTGGTAAGGCTCAAATGAAATGATAACATATAAAATGTTTTATAAATAGGAAAAGATAATAAATACCAGATGATATTATGACATTGGTCAGTATCTTTGGACTCTTCAGTTCTGTTATAGAGATTACTCTTTCCTTTGAAGTAGATCCCACCACTTGTTTATTACCTAGAAAGTAGTCTTTGAAAGAGTACCTTGCCAGTCTTGCAGTTAACCCTTCCCAGTATTGTCTGGAGAGTCCTCATGCAGCAGTCATTCATGCCATTCATCCTGGCAGAGCCTACGAGAGCTTGTGATCATATATATAACCGTTGAGAAGCCAATAATTCCATGCCCCTACAATGAAGCATTGGAAAAGGACTTTAGTGGAGGATTGCATTTGATTAATATGCCATAATTCATCCATTCTTTATTTGAATATATGGGTTGCTTCCAATTTTTTAAATTAAAATAAGCTGTAAGTTTTTCATATAGCTAGCTATTTTATAATCTTTGAATAAAGTCCTATCAATATTAAGTTCTTGAATCAAAAGGTATAAAATTTTCAGTCATTAATAGTTTTATGGTTGTTTCTTCATATATTCGTTCCACGTAACTATCTTAGGTTCATAGGATGGAATGCATTGGGTCAAAATGATTGACTTGAGACCTAAGTGTACTTCCATTCCTTTGCAATGGCGAGATAGCACTGGCTTAAGAATGGTCTTGAGATGCTGTGTTGACTTTCTCAAATATCTATTGTACCATTTCATTTTGAAGAACAGTATACCCTAATACTTGCCTGTTTACTGGAAGAGGTTTTTGTTTACCAACTCATTATACCTGTGTAGAATAAAAGACTCATCTTCCCAACACATTGGTTCTCTTAGAGAAAGTAGATTTTGCTCACTGTGTAGACATTAGATTGGAGGAGGGGATAATAAGTGGTGAAATAGGTGATAAGACCTGTGATTTCATTGGTATCAGTAACTGTAGTATGTGTCAGAATCAAAACTTGAAGGAAGTTTTTGGTTTTGAGGTCAGTTTTCTGTTAACTCTGCCACACTCCCTTTGCTTAATGAAATATAGAGTACAAGGAGTGACTTATGATCTGAATAAAGATAATAGTACATTTATACTTGGAGAGATTTGATGCTCCCTATCACTTTTCCCACCTTTTTTACATTGTTGCTAGAAAAGGGGGATTAAAGTTCTTCAAGGTATTGAAATAGTTATGGGATTATTTGCAAAAAACAAAAACATGCTGCCCTTAAAAACTGCGTTAAAAAATCCTATGCTGTCTGTTTCACAATGATTCCGTCACAAAGAATGTTTTTGACTTTGTTCTGAAATTTTTCAGAAATGTATTTTTATGGCAGTTTTTTTTTTGTTCGTAAGCTAGTGGGGAAACTTTTTCTTGTCCTTACTCATTGACTTCCACTAAATGATGCATAACAAATATTGGTTGATGTATTAGACAGTTTTATATATGGTTTGAATGCTTATTAAAATACATATCCAAATGGGAACAGGATTCTAAAGATAATTTTAATATTCCTCTTGGCTAACCATTAGATGTGCTAAAACAGGACTTTTGCATCTATGGCTTCACAGAATATCTGTATTGGAAAGGAGCTCAGAGGCCACTTTGCCAATACTCTTTTAAATTTGTATTACACAGCTTCAAGAGATCTAACTACTTTCATATATTAAAACAAATCAATACAAAACAATTTGATGGCTCATTAAATAGGAAACCAGTTGCTTTTTTACTTGTTTATTTACAGAAATAAATCAATGTTGAATATTTTCAAATCATGTTATTTACACTTAAATTAGCAGGGATATCAATATCTTAAATAATTTTATCGCAAATTTTTGGAGGAAAAAACATTTTAAACAAGTGACATTTGAAGACCTTCACAAATTATACATTGTGGTTAAGTGTATCTTTGTTATCTCCACAAAATGAGAAGCCAAATTTAATATATTTTTCATTATATTTATTCTTTTTCATGTCCAACATAATAAACACCTTTAAATATTATTTCAGAACTGTAACGTGTCAAAAGACTTACAATTTACTGGTCAGAGTATGCTAAATTTATGTGAATATTTTGAGATTCTTCATTTATACATTTTTAGCATTCATTTTTGGGGGTATGTTTAGTCTTAATTCAGAGATCCATTCAGGATTCTCTAAGGATTTTTCTACAGAAATTTCATTTTCATATTAAAGATTAGTTGAATAAATAATACTCTATCAGTATAATTGATGAAAATGTATTTCCCTCTAAGCAAGTTGGTCTTATTACAGTTACATACATTAGGACACTTTTATGCAGATAAACACTACCATTATAGGAATACATGTATGCTTGAAGATAATGGCTGCCAAGCCAGGTGGAAAAAAAAGAATAGTTGAAATGTGGAATGTTTATCTTTTACTAATAACTGTGTTAAATGGTAAATATACTTTTAAGTTCAATTGCTTCATTTTAAACAATGTTTTTATAAACTAATCATTGTAATGAAAGGACATGGCTTTCTTCTTTCCCACTGGCATATTTCTTTACCACTCTTACAGAAACTCTACTAACTGACCAGTGTTGCTAACATTTGAAAATGTGCCAGATAGAAGAATAGTAACATAAACAGAAAAAACATCCTTAATACTTCAATTAGAAATAATATAAGGTTTAGTTCTTCAGAATGTGATTGTATATAATAGTTTAAAAAGAGCTTGCATTTGCAACTGCAAGGGTGCTAGCAGTTGTAATATATTGATCACATGATTGCTTAGCTGATGAGACATAATTATAGGGTAACAAGAGCTATGCTGGTATAGTGTTCAGAAAGCAAACGAAAGTGTGTCCATGTGTTTGACCACTCATTGGAAATAAGTTTGTGTTAGAACTTGAAACCCTTGTGGCAGTTTGGAAACAATTTGATGACAAATTGAGTACTTCAGGAAAAAGCTAAGCCTGAAAGTGTTCAGAATTTAATGTTATTGTTGTATGACCAGGACAATTTCAAATCTTTGTTTGAAAAAAAAAAGAAACACCTATAATGATTCAAACATGCTATAAAGGGTAAAACATTTGTAAAATAGTTGGGAACTTACCGTTTAAGTGCCTTTAGAGAACCACTTGGACCATCATTACAAACTTCTCAGGAGTTTGTGGACCACTAAATGGCAATTGCTGTTCTAGGCTTTACAAATGAGAATACTTTCTGACTTGCCTTATAAGGCAGGGATCCAGGAAACAACTGTAAATATGGTTACCTCTAACCATTAAGTAGGTAGCTAAGGATGGGGGCAATTGTCTGATTTCCAGATCGGTTGAACTTTAGCACACGTAGAACCCCTAGGGGCTGCTGCCTTACTAGTTAAAACTTTTGTCACTAGAGCAGAACATCCAGTATGTTCCTCTACGTTTTATAATCTAGAAATGTCCACAAACAACAGGAAAAGTAAGTGATAGCAATTTGTTGCCTGTAGAAAAGTGTTATGAACATGTATGACTTAGGAACTGGGGATGGGCATCCTAAAAAGCTTATATATATAGCTTTTTCTCCATTAGCACATTTGTACAATGAGTTTATCAAATTAGCTAATTGTCACCTTGGAAGGCAGGAATGGTTTGGCACTGAGGTATATGGAAATAGGAAAAGGGAAATATTAATTCCCACAGGTACTGTGGTAGAGATTGTGGGGATCAGGAAAAGTGATAACTAAAAAGGGAAGGCCTCAGTTGGACACCATGTTGTTTGGGCCAATAAGTGTTAGGTTGGAGTATGAGTATTCTAGGCTAGAATACACTCACATCCAAGTGTAAGCATGAACATTAAAGAGTTGGGTCAACGATAAGACTAGAACTTATTTTAGCCAAAATAACTATGGTATATACTTGAAGACTGGCCTTATTAAGGCAATATGGTCCTTTGCAAGTTTTAAATGTTATTTAGGAAGAATAAAACTTTAAGCTATCATGGGGTGTTTTTGCTTATCTCTCTCCTTTCTCATAGAAGGGCCCCTAAGGGAATTTGTTTTGAGAGGGAGGAGAAAGACAAGAGAAAGAAGTTAAGAGGGGTGGACATGGGTGAAGTCTAATGGGGGAAAGTCCTAGACAGCTGGATGGGAAATGGGCAATGTAAAGAACATGGGGGAAAGGGGTAATGGGACTACTAAAACCAAACAAAAAACTCCCAGACTTTCATTTATTTTACAACTTTTCCTAGGACAAACCCTGATTATTTATGACTAGTTGAATGTTATTCTCATATGCATTCCAGATAGGCCCTTAGAGAATGATTTGTTGTTAAGGTGGTGGTGTTTACTAAATACGGCAATGCATGTGAATGTGAAATTGAGCAAACCAAATTTCACTTGGCTTACTCGATTTAATAAAATGAGGACTTGAAAGCACTTAAATTTCAGATAATTTTCCTAGTTCTTTGCAAACAATTTATCAAAATATCATATATAGATTGAGAATAGATTTCTTAAGAGTAACCTTAAAGAAAAGATAAACATTCCTGTCAATAGTATGGAATTGGATTACTTCTCCAGGGCCCAGGTATGCCTCCCTGACACAAGGCCATATAAGCTATACAGCTATGTAACAGTCTCAGAAGAGCCAAACAGCATATTTCTGCTTGCTTTTCTGATCACTAGGTAAATAAATAGAAATTCTGCTTGCACATTTGTTTCCACTAGGTGTATGGAGAGAGAAAAGTGTTTGTCTACCAGAAAGGTAGCTATTAGACAGCCTTCAGAAGACTTTTCTACTCAGCTGACTATTTCTTACTAGATAGATGATTTGTAATTACAGTGTAGTCCAATTGTACACAAATTTATCTTAAATTTAATTCAACAGTATGTACTTTCAGAGAGAGAGAGAGAAGTAGTTTTTTAATGTGGGATATGCTATGCAGAATTTCACTCGCTCTCATATGCTTAGAAATGAATGTTCAGATGAAGGAGGGAATCTGCTATTCTGTTTCTGTTCTCATGTACCTTTCTTATAGTGTGAGCATCTCACTGCACTAGATGCTAAGATCTTTCCCTTCATTATAACCATAGTTTATTCATTCTGTATAGAATGATGGAGCTAATGAGTGGAAGAACCTTAATTGGCTTTAGTATACCTGGAAACCCCTCCTGTGTTATACCCTTTGACATTCTTGATTCTCTTATTCCTTAGTGAAACAGAAAGAAGAAATAGTTAAATGATGGCAGGATTGCCTTCAAATATGATTACAGTGATGTGTGAATGGATAAAAACAAAACAAAACAAAACATATGTTATGTGCCAATCCCTGTGCTAAGCATTGAGTTTATGAATGGAAAAAAGAGATAATTCCCTTCCCTCAAGGATCTTCACACTCATTATGGGGGGAAAGAGCACATGTAAGAGAGTTAAGCTTCCAGGTTGATAGAAAGATTCAGAAGTCCTAAGGTTGTAGAAACTAAGTCAGTACCTAGGGTTCTGGAGGAAATAGGCAACAGGGAAAGGACAGAGTACCTTCAAATGGTCCAGCAAAGCAATAGCAAGACCATGCCTTCCTCAGTTTCACTGGAAGGCTTATCGTTGGTGACTCCCAGCTTACCCAAGCTTTATGAACAAGTTGTGTTGCTTTTCCCAGCTGATAGTGTTTGGAAAGCCTGGGAGTTGGTAAAGGAGGGGCAAAAAGGAAAGTTGACACTTTATGGTAGTTCTTCTTGCCTGACTGGATCAGAGCAGCCCAAGGATTGTCAGGGTAAAGGGAGAGAGGAAGCTGTGTGGTTTGAAGAACATTTTTCCTTAATCCTAAATGTTCTAGCGAAACTGCTGCCTATTTTTGTTTTCTTATATTTCAATAGAATTTCTGATTCCTGTCTTCCTTGATCAATAGCTCCCTGAATGTTATGAAAAATAAATTTAACATTCACTTGCTTCCATATCGACCATCTCATATCCATTTATCCTCTGATACAGACTGCCTTCTTTTAAATAAACCTTAGCCTTTGCTTAAAAATACTGTGCTGTACTTTGGAATGTTGAAGGAATTTAAAAGATGTTCAGTTGTGTATAACTCATGACCCCATGTACCATAGAATTCCAAGCCTTTCTATTTCCTATCTCCCAAAGTCTGTCCAAGGTCATATTCGTTGCTTCCATGACACTATTTGTCTATCTAACTTCATGTTTTGCTTTCACTCCTTCTCAACTTGAGGGTCTTTTCTAATGAGTCTTGTTTTCTCATTATGTGGACAAAATATTTAAGCTTCAGCTTCAGTATTTGTCCTTCAACTGTAAAACACTTTTGCTGCCTTTTGTGCTGACTTTAACTTATTACTGAGGGAAATGTGACCCTATGTAATTCCTTGTGGCTCCATAGCGTGCTTTCTCCAACCCCCTCATCCCTTGGAGCTGAGGGTGGAGGTAAAATCATATCTTTACCATAATGATCTCTATGTTAGATCTGTGGGTAATGACCGGGGGGGGGGGCAATGGTGTCATCCCTTAAAAAATGTCACTTTTGAATCAACCTATTAACAGAAACCTTCTTTCTTCATGTGGACACATGAATCATTACTGCCCACTTTTCCTGAGATGACATTTTGTCTAGAGCTTAATGGGGAATGTGTGCATTATTTGACCCTCTCCACAATCCCAAAAACCTAGCAGGTATTATTATTTGACAAAGATAACCAAGAGGGAGCTTTAAATGACCACTGGCTAAGAGGATGCCATGACTTCACTCCTATAAGGGCAGGAGTAACCTTCTTCTCTATAGACGGTGCAGTGTGATTTACATATAATACAGGTGCAACTTACAGTCAACCACTTTACCTAGCATTGGCTGGTTAGAGCATCTATTTGCTTATATCAAAAATCGGTGTTTCTGTGATTAGTATTTCCTTTATCTACTTAATGTAGCTGTTCCCTTTTGCTCTTTTCTTGAAAGGTTAAATTGCTTTAAGAATAATAATATCCAGTATTATCCAATAATCCCCTCTCTATTGTTTTTGTACCTTCAAGATCCCATCGCTATGCAGGATATATGGCATCTTCACATTCTGTTCCCATGGTATCTAGGCCTGTATTGGTAGCCTGAATTTAAAGACATTATTTTCCAAGGATACTCTGTACCTCTTTACTCAAGGCTTTGTCTGACATGTTCATATTTATCCCGAGCTTACTGTGGCATCTCAACTAGGTTTTGGTACCTTATGTCTCCTGTCCTCCTTGATACTGAATTACTGTTGTGATAACGGATAAAGGGAGGTCTTCAGACCTGCTTTGTTAAGCCTTATCTAATGGATACAAAAATTATATTTCCTGGATTATTAGGCCAAATTTGTTGTTACTAGGCTATAAGACACTGGATTAGTTTGCTTCAGTGTTATTCATTGGGCTATTTTTGAAGTTTTGAAAATAATATTCCCTAGTATTTGCTGGCTGCCTAGAAAGCTTTGCATTTTCTCAACAAGTGATCTAGACAGAATAAATGCCTCTTACCTCCCCAAAATAATAAGCGCTTTTTTCCTCAAAAAAAGCCTTGACCCATAGTACTCTTCCTTTTAACTACCCTGTTAGAAAACTGAAATAATTCTCATTCACTAGAAAATTTCCCAAAGTTTAATGAATGAAATGCACATTGTCTCGTATCCTGAAAATCAATGATGTTCTCATAAAATCCAGAGTACATGATGACACAAAATTGGTTGAAAGGTTATAGATGATATGTAGAACCATTTTTTTAATGTGAGGCAAATAGTTGGTCTTCTGGATTTTGAAGTATTTGGAAGACCTGTTGCTTATGTGTATTGTGTAGGCAACTGGGTAGAGTGGGGCAGATACTTGATGTGATGGAAAGTTATAGAGTGACATGCTAAGTGAGTAAGGATGTAAAGTTCACATATGGTTGGAGAAGACTTTGAGTTATATAACATGTATGCTGTACCTGTTTTATCATTAGTAGAAAGGGATACTTCACATAGTTCAAGAAATTGAAATATAGTTATTGAATTGTTGGCAAAAAGGCAGTTCTCAAAGACTGGATAGAAGAAATTCACGCTAATTTTGTTAGAATAATGGTTGCACTTAAAGTGGTGTGTTTAACTTTCCCTGTAATTTTAAAGGATTGAATCTGTATAAATAAGCTCAAGGTACAACTGTATTCATCCTGGCCTTATTCACTGATTTCAGTTGTGCTTATGAGGCATTTTTAAGACTAAAAGTCTGAGGCATAGCTGTAGATATGGTAAATATCAACTACATATGGTAGAATTTTGTTAATATAAGCTCCAACTTGAAATGGGACTAGGACTGTAGTGACATTGAAGCATTGTTCTTAAATTTCAAGTCATTGGTATATCTTATAAACAGAATTCTTTGAACCATCCTGGAGGGATAACTGCCATTGACCAGCCTTTTCCCCCCATTTAACATGAAAGAGCTAAATAGTGTTGATCTGTTAGAAAAGAGACAGTTTTGTCAGGATCCCACTTCTTTTGAAACTCTGCAAGCATTTTCTTCCAAATGTGTTAAGAGTACCTGTATGGGATTGATTCTGAGATGTAACTTGAACCTTTTATTCTTTCCAGATAGTAATACAGGCTCTTTTGATAGTAGAAAATGAAACATGGATGCTGAAATCTACTGATTAAATATGTTTTTGAACATGTTTATATGGGTCTCCTCCCCTAGAATATACAGAATCTGGTCAAATATATGTGTGTTTATGTATGTATGTATTTATATACATATATAGATAGCTGTGTTTATATATATGTATATATATGTTTGTATGTGTGTATATATACATATATATATGCATATGCACATACATATGTGCATGTATTATAGGTATATTTTGGGGGGAATCATCTAGATAAAACACTTTTATTAGAAACATAAAATCACAGGTCCCCATGAAGTGCACTGATTTATCAGTGAAAATTTAGAATATTGAGCCTAGAAGACATACCTAGGAACTTGTTTATTGTTCAGTCAGTAAAGATTCTTCATAATATCCAGGCACCTCTCTTCCTGTTTAGGTCCAAGAGCTATTTATTTCTGTGCATTATTGTCAAATGTAGTGTTTCTGGATAATTTCCTCTCACCATAGAAAAAATAAGAGTGTACCAATTACTCACAGTACCAGAAGTATTGTGACTTAAAACATGAAAGAGTTGAAGTGTAAAATGCTGTGTAGTCCATGCAACCACTTGAGCTACAGTTCCATGAAGACTTCACAACCATTGCAGGTTAAAGAGTGAATGAATCCTCCCAACTATGCGTAACATTATTCATCAGATATTCAAGAAAAATAGTTTATACCTATAATGGCTCACCTCATTGCTGTATTGCCCACAGTCAGCAGCGTACTACTGATATACATAATTTTACCACCAATTAATGCCTGATACCCAGAATTTAGGATACATCAAACAACTGTCTCTTATTTAGATGGGAGAATTTAAAATTTTAATTTTGTGACAGTAACAGTTATGATTACAAATGTTTTAAAATAAATTTTAAGAAATGGCTTATTTTGTGAATTGTTAGGAATTTAGACAAAAGACACAGAATTTTTAAGCATCCAGTGAAGCACATATTGGAAATGCTATGAAGCAAATACAAGACATAGAGTATGCTAGTAATATTGCTATTTTAAAAATAAAATGCAATGTATTATATTTTCATGTCATAAACCCAAAATGTATTTGAGATATCAAAAGAAAATTCTTAAATTCAGCAATGATATTTTGGTGCTTTAGGTAAGAAAGATTGTAATATTACTGTCAGTGTTGTAGATACTACAAGTTTTCAACTGCTGCTGAGTGATAACATGTCAGTAGTGATAGCACCACATTTATAAAGTCTATCATCTAATAATCTAAGGTTCTTGACCACCCATTGTAATTATGAGGATTTATGTTATTTAATTTATCTTATGTGATGATTTATTCAGTCCATACCATATGTTATCTTTCAAAAAGTGGTTCAGTAAACATAAGACATTGGATGAATGCAGAACATTTTCTGAGACTTCTCACCATATAGGAATCAAGAGCTGTTGGAATCTGAAGCTATTCCATTTAATCCAGGCCAATTGACTGGCTTCATTTAGATGCATTCAGACATTTACATATACTACACAACATATTCTGTGTAAATAAGGTAACATTTGTACAAGTCATTTGCAATTACTTTGTTTTATTATGCATTTTTTATTTCTATCTTAATTTTTCATTTATTTTTAGTTTATTATTTAAAATTTTTGTGCCTATGGTGAATGTGGTTCTCCAAAGGGCAAGGAGGGCCCTCTGAGATGGTATAACTCAGACAGGTGGTAGTAGTTCCCATACATGAGAAACATAGATTGATTTAATGAGACCTTAGAAGTAGGTGACCTATCAAAACTTTTTTCCAACATGAAACGATTAAAATATCTATAGACTGAAACTATATTTCTTAACACTATGCTTAAGGATACAAATACAAAAGCATTCCTGTCAATACAGTGGAATCAGATTACCTCCCCTGGGTTCAAATGAACCATACTTAGCTACAATACTACATAGGTCTTTCAGCTCTACAGCAAGCAGAGAAAGAAGACATTGTTGCTTGCTTCTTTGACCACAAAGTGTTTGAAGAGAACTATTTGTTGCTTGCCTTTCTATCCTTCAGGAAGGAAGTAAAAAAAAAGAAAAAAGAAAAAAGAAACCTCAGAAGACCTGTGCATCTTTAAACCCAGCCCACTATTTCTGGTTTAACCCTTTTTCCTTATATGAGCCTGCTCTCTCAGCATCCTAAACTCTGCCAGAACTGTGGGCCTAGGTGGGGCCAGTATTACCTCTTTTAAAGGGAAAATGTTAATGTCAAAATTATTTTTGAATCCAGGAGGTCCAAACCCTGTTAACAACAGAAAACGATGTTCTCAATTTAGTTGTATGACTCATTCAAACCCACTTTTACTGAGACTTATTCTGCCTGGAACTTACTAGGAAAAGTATGCATTGTTGTCAATAGCTTACCTCTCCCAACCAATCCAAGAACCTAGAAATACCACATTATTAATAGCTATTTATCAGAGTTAAGCAGGAATGCTTCTCTTAAAAGCTGTGGCTGCTAGGATCCCCTGACCTCATACTTGTGAAGGTATGCCTCATTTCATGTTTTTTTTCTTTTAAGGTACTATTAAAAGATAACTCCGTTTGAGTACAGTGCTGTTGACAATACATGTATTATTTCTGGTCAGTCATATTCCCCTGTGTTTGTTTAGAATACCTAATTACCTTCCTGCCAACCTTCTCTATATTTAGGGCAAGATTTAAAGAGCTACTCTAATAATTCCCTCTAATCCCTTTGTATTTCAAGGTCATTCTTAGGTCATATACAGATGGATCATTCATCTGTTTCAACCTTCTTCTGTTGGATTGTATTTGAGGTCAGCCTGGAATGAGACAATAATGACTCAATCAATAATGATATGGGCAAGATTTAAGACACAAGCTGAATTTCAAAGCAACTTCTAAGTTGAACTATCCAAAATGCAAAGTATTCTGTGTGTCTGGAATACCTAGATAAATATGCATTAATTATGTTTTAGTGTTCCCTATCAAAGTCTGACTCCTATTTTGCACTTGGATTTAGAACTCTTTCTTTTAATGAATACTGCCTTTATTGGGCCCACCTCATTACATTGAATAGTTGAATGTGTTATTGGGTGCCTTTTCTCGTTCTGATGGGGTGGTTTGGTAGCTGTTTCACCAAACTGCTATGAGCATAATCCCCAATCTCATCAGAATGCTGATGGTCCTCTTCTGTTCCAATCTTGAAGTCATTAGCAGTGCTTAGTCAAAAGATCACAAGCCAGAAGATGCATGGTATCACAAAATCAGAGAAACCTGTGGTTGATAAATGACTTCCAGCTTTATATGAACTCTTGAGTTCCCTTGCAAATTTAATTTTCATTCATTTCCTTTCCTCCTCCCATCTCAATCTTGAACTTAGATCCTTGTCTAGTCTTTTATATGTTATTGCATAATCATGCCCATCAGACCTGCAAGGCTATCTCAAAAGAGGTGAATTTACCCACCAGTGTAGAACTTACTAATTTCCTGTTGAAGATTTTTATTACCACTTGTTCCTCCAAATCCCAAGCAACTTTTGGTTGGAATTTTACATTTAAGCTTTTGTTTGATTTTTCCTGCTGTAAATAATATAAACAGAATAAAAACCTATTTCTTGTGAAGTATGTCCAAATTACTAGGGACTTGTCTTTAAAATGTCAGTAATTATTAAAGAAATAACTTTATTTTTTTAATCATGAAGGCTGTCCTATTCATGGTATTTTACTCCCAATTTTCCAGCAATGCAGTCTGTACTGTGTTCATTGCATCACACCATTGAAAACCCTCTGCTCCTACTTGTAATTCCTCAGGAACTAGGGCTATCAGAGAAGCCTTTGCTTGATTAATGGCTTATATCTTATATTGGCTCTGGCCTTATTGCAATTTCTCTCTCTTCTCCCCCGCCCCATGTATGACCTTCCTTACCAATCAAAATTTTAGCTCTCTCCTTACTTCCTTGTTCAGTTTTTCCAAGTGGTCACTTAACTTTTTAACTCACACTAACCTAAAAGGACAGTAGTGATTCTTTCTGCCCTGGGAATATGATTTTAGAAGGACTGGTTTGGGTAGACAACTATACTTTATTAGACAAAAGCAGTAACAATGCTGTTTTAACTAGAGGTGCTTGCAGGGACGTCCCAATGGGGCTTTTCTAGTATAGAAATAGCTGAACAACTACTCTTTGTATTCTGCTTTTTCTATATTTATTTTACTAGAGAACCTACACAGTTGGGCAGGATGTTAACCCTTTAAGGCTTCCAGTCATACAATATATTTAGGAGTTGATTACCTCATTCTTCTTTTGCTTCTGGCTCTTGTACCCATTTATACTATGTCCAGAATGCAACAGGTAAACAGGTGGGACCCATGCCCAAGTGAGATTCTAACTATTGTCAATAATCTAAACTTCTCTATTACCTTTTCAAAAGCGAGCTTAATTATGATACTTACCAACCAATCTGTGGACCCACTATATCCTTTACTTAAATTGGTACTTCAATATCAGTATCTTGACAAATACAGTAATCAAACATTGCTTTGGTTGTATACCAGTGATTTGGGTAGGTCAACTTTTACACTTGTTAAGCAGTGAACTCCATCTAGGCAGCAATCATATAGAGTTGGGTTCCTAGATACTTATGTATTTTTCTTTATACTGGTGTAAAAGGGCTTGCTTTGTGTGTGCCCCAAACTCTTAACATGGACCCCCTACTACTGGGAGGATTTTCCTCCCATCCTCCATTCTCCTCCTGTATGTATGGGAGAAGCCTTCTTCATTTGGCTGTGTGTGGATGGAAAAAGTTATATTTAAAAAACAGAAACAAAAAAATTACCAGACTGGAAATGGTTGCTTTATTTTCACTACATTCTCTTGCCTACTGTGTCTAGGTGAAGATCACACTCATTTCACCTACAGAGCAGGCGCCATAAACTAAATCAGGAGGTAGGATACCTACCCCCCCATTTCACTTTTTTACCTGGGTGATGAAAAATGGGTGTGCGGGGGTGTTTGTTTCTGTTCTGTGTTGTTTGACTTTCTTGGTTTCAGGGGCTGGTAGTAGTCTCCACTGGACTTGGGAGTTTGAGCTGTGGAAGCTTTGGAGCCAGGATTCCAGGAGGGATGATGCATCTCACCATTGCTGCAGTGAAGTCCTGAGAAACTGTGGTACCATGTTTTACCACATAATCATCACCACTGCATAATTTTTGCACCCTGTTTTCTTCAGTCTAAAAATTGGTTTATAATCATTCATCACATATTCGTTGGATGGAATAATTCTGTTTATCATGCCACTTAAAAGACAAACAAAACAGTAATGTATTCACCAGTGGCATGTGGATATGCATTACTCTCTCCTGTATTGTGGAGCTGCAAGCCTAGAATTTTCCACATATGTGCATTGTCAGTATTCAGTTTTAATTTATGTTCATGAATATTCCATGCATCCTTATTTTATGCCAAAGGCAATTTAGTAATTAATGATTTTTAAGTGACATTGGCACAATTTTTTTTTATAAAAAACTTCACATAGTGGAAGCCCCCCACTTCTTTGCAAAAAAAGTTGGTATAAAATCTGCAACAATTATGTAGTGATATTGGTACTTTGAATTTTGAGCCTAAGGGTGGTTTTGGACTTAGAATTTGGGGTTGTGCTATATAGGAACTGAGCTAAATTGTGAAGCTAATCTCCTTCCCTCCCCACAAAACTGAGATGGTGAAGATTAAGCCCCACTGTCAGAGATATTTGTATATTTATTGGTATATGTTTGAAGTAAATATTATTTTATAAAAATAATCCATTAGTGGCTAATGGCTAAATGGAACTAGAGTGCAGATACTCTTCTCAGACTTAGAAACACTATTGGGAGGGGCTTTGAGCCATTTTCAGAGAGCCTAGAAATCACCCAATTCCCCTTATTGGTACTTGAGAACCTGGAGGAAGAGTAGAATGTAACCTACCAGATCTTCAGGCTGTGGAGGCCAAGGGTAGCCTCCTACAACATCTAGCATAATACAAATAGTAGTTTGGTCTTAAAAGTTAGATTGTAATATTAGAAACAAGGAGTGATCTGAGGTGGCATAGTGTTTATTGGAAAGGGACATAAGTGGATAAATACACCTTGTGGGCAGTTTGCATTGGTATGCACTGAAACCAATAAAAGTTTGATATCTAAGTTAGATATATCAG
The DNA here is from genome assembly GCF_003287225.1 of Phascolarctos cinereus. Lineage (NCBI taxonomy): Eukaryota > Metazoa > Chordata > Mammalia > Diprotodontia > Phascolarctidae > Phascolarctos > Phascolarctos cinereus. Next base: position 403,042,897 of record NW_027555847.1, read on the forward strand.
TGAGACCCTAAATCCTCTAGACTAATGATTGCATGGAAGAACACTGTGATTTAAGAGTTTACCTTGTTTCTCTTTGGGTTGTGAGAATCGATGGTACTTAAACAAAGGTGCACATGCTTTCACAATTACTTGATCTAGTAACATCCTCAAGAGGACTGTGATTATTTGGCTCCCAAGTGCAATATTGGAATATGAGTGAAATAAGTGGTCTCGATAGTAGCTCGTATCAGATACCTTTAATTTCCCAAGGTAGTTTGGAGAAATCGAATATAGAATGTTTTAACAGATTATAAGTTTTTTTTTTAGTCTGTTATGAAAACAGTGGGTACATGAAATCAAATTAGAGGAGATTGAGATACTTCCTAACTGGAGGGCAAAGAATCTTCAATTGATGGGTCCAATCATCAACCAAATTTAGTTTCTTGTGTCAATTTCCCAATAGTATTATTCAAGGGCCATAATGTTCCAAGTTAACCAAGGCTTTGGGTAAGAGGGAAACCTCCAACTGTGATCATGTAGAACCATGCTTTATATGAATCACGTAAAACAAAATGCATCCATCCCTAAACACTGATCCATTTTCAAAGATAGCAGAAATAGGCACCCACAGGTAAAAGCTCAATGAAAGTGAATGGAATAGTCCTCTAATTCCCTAGAGTAGATTGATGTATACTGTATGGTGAAGTTGATCCAAGTACTGATCATATTATGAAAGCCTGAAAATCTTTCCTCAAGTCTCATTTTAGGTAGGAATTCCTCCTTTTATTACAACCCTAGTTGCACTGATTACTTTTTACTCAAATAACACTTACTGGAAGAGTTTCTAGATACTGATAATCTATTTATCTTCAAAGATTATACTGCTACCATAACAATGAGTAAATCACATGTCATGACTTAATGGTCTTGAAGATAGCAAGTCAGTGATTTCGTTATATCTTAACTTTGATAGACTTATGAGACACTAAGTACAAGGGGCATGAACACTGACTAGGAACTTTGGGTGTTCAGTGGTTATGTTAACAACATAATTGAATTGGCATAATATAATTGGCATAGTATAATCGAAATGGCATAATAGACAAGCAGGCATATGTCAAACAATTGAAGATGTCCTACAGTTTTTTTTTAAAGCATCTTGAAGTTCTACTCTTCGTATATCTAGATTTAAATTATTGATCCAATTACAAACCTTCAGGAGACATGATTCTGCTGTATTTATTTGATCACCTGTTGATGGCAAGCTTCTGTTTAGCCATATTACCCATATGGACAGCTTGATTTATAGCCAAAATTGTAGATGACTTTTGGAAGAAGGTAAGAATATTCATACTGTATAAGAATTGAAGATTGCCAACATATTTCTTGGCTTTAGCTTTTTTTTAGAAGGGAGGACACAGGTGAGCTCCTAAGTTTTGTCATGTATTTTGGAAATGCTCCCAATTTTTAAAAAATGTCAATAGTATTTTACTTTTCCTATTACAGTAAAAATAGGTATCAATATTCATTTTTACAAGATTTTGACTTCTAAATTTTCTCCCTTCCTCTGTCTCCTGCCCCCTCCCCAAGGCAGAAGCAATCTGATATAGGTTACACATGTGCAATCGTATTAAGCATATTTCTACATTAGTTATTTTGTGAAAATAGAATCAGAACAAAAGGGAAAAACCATGAGAAGGAAAAAAAAATTAAAAAGTGAAAATAGTATGCTTCAAACTGCATTCAGACTCCATAGTTATTTCTCTGGATGTAGATAGCATTTTCCATCAGGAATGCTCCCAAATATGATGAGAGTGTTGTATGACTCAAAGATTGCTCAGTCTATGAGTGAATAATTCTTTAAAGCCTAAACTTATGCAACATATTTAAGCATGTAATATCTTTAACAATGAATTTCTAAAATATTTATTAAATGCCTATGTGTAGATACTGGGAATATGAATACATTTTAAATAGTTCCTACCCTTACAGGAACCTATATACCCTAATATAAACTGAGGAATTTGAACATATAAGTAAATACAAGATTCTTGTAGGAGGTAATACCTGAACTGAACTTGGGAGAAAACTAGTAAGTGGAAGAGGTAAGGAGGCTATGCATTTCAGAACTGTAGATAGCCTGTGAAAGGGAGCAGGGATGTGGGTGATGGAGCACATGATTTGGGGAACCAGCCAGAAGGCTTTTATGTCCAGATCAGACCTGCACAATTTGGCAGTTTGGGCCCTAAATAGGTTAGACAAGAAACAGACTGATGAAGGTTGGTTGCTGCGGGTTACGCCACAAACAGGAGAGTGTGCAGTGGCAACCCTACATTTTTCACAGACTGCCCAAAATCCTTTGGTGGGCCACATGTTGTACAGGCCTGATCTAGAGCTGGAGCTCTATTCTACTAAGGGAATCAATAGGGACAGACTTTTAAGGTGTCTTGAACAAATCTCTTGAACTTATAACAGTTTCATCATTATAACCTTTCAGTAGTATTTGTGCCTAAGATTCTATTTTTTTTTGTCCAAGACTTCCCCATGGCACAAACAATGCCAAACAAACTGAAACATATTGTGAAAAGCAAGAAGTTGTATTTTAGCATTTTATGGCTTTGCCACAGATGTTTTATCTGGCACTGTCACTCTCCCCGTTCTGTTGACAAATCAGCTGTGCACCCATTTTTTAAAGTCCTATTTAGGAACTCCAGGCCAGATTTTTCTGAACCTCATGCTTTTTTCTACTATCTTCATACAGTTGCAAAGTTGAGGGCTAGGGCCCTCATTAATTCTTTGTGGAATTTGCAATTTGGAATTTCCTTCTCCCCCAGTTCTGTTGATATGACTTTATAAGACATATTTAACAGAAATTTGAGAAAATGGTTATCTTCAGTGAAAAGGTACTCGAGCTAAATTTTACAGGAAGCAGACTCTTTTTATAACTTTGCAATGTCTGGACTTCAAGGTCTGTCTTGAAATCCTTTGGTGAGCTGCAAGCAGCCTGCAGGCATATGTTGTGTAGGACTGATCTAGCCCCTACTTTCAACATAGATTTGAAAATTAGCCAGAAGTTCAAATGAGTGGGGTTAGTATTTTAGGATATGTGTTGCCAGTGGATTCCAGAATTCTGAGCAGGTACATCTTAATTGCAAATGATCAAAACCCCATTCTAAATATTGCTAGTATTGATTTTTTATTTTCATTCCTTGATTGTAGTTCCTACCCTAAATTCCAGTATCTCCCTTACTGGGTATTCTGGGTTGGGTTCATTTGCTCTCTTTCAAGATGTGGCTCCACGTGAGATGACAGGTGTTTTTGTTGGCCAAAGCACGAGTGTGAACAAGTGTTTTTGAGTTTTGCTCAGCAGCCTCACCTATGCACAGGCAATGTGTGCATAATCTAAATAAGCCCTTTGTGTTGTACACTGGCTTAGAAGGCTTGAGAACAGTCTTATACAAAGAGACTGATGGTCTTAAGAAACTTATTGTATTTGCCAATAGAGGTTTTAATAACAGTGAGACTCATTATCCCACACAAAAAGTAAAGTTCTCACTTCTCTACAAGTTAAGAAAACTTCTACACCCCTCCTTAAGTACACATTGTTTCCTCTTCAATGCAGATGAGAGTAAGGTTCCAACATTACCAGCCTTCCTCTTCCATCTGCATCCTCCTGCTTTATGAGATGATTGCTCCTTTTTATCTTTTCCTACCCAATTTTGGTTTTTAGACTCACCTCATCATATACAACTTGGCCTCAACCTCTCTTACAAGCTACCTTAGTAGTGATGACAGTTTCAAGAATACTGATAATATTTTCATATATAATGAGTGCCTTATAATTGGTCTTTATTGTTTTCCTTATAGTCTGGATCTTTCATAGCAAAATTTCCATTTAGTTCTGGTGTTTTTGTTATAAATACCTGAAAGTCTTTCAGTTCATTAAATGTCCAGTTTTTTTTTTCATTCAGGATTATACTTGACTTTTCTGGGTAAGTTGTTCATAAATTCAAGCCCAGTTCTTTTGCTCTTCAAAATAATAATATTACAAGACCTATGGTCTTTTAGTGTAGAAGTTGTTAGGTCTTGTGAAATTCTGACTGTATTTCCATAGTATTAATTTGTTTTCTTTTTGCTTACAATCTTTTCTTCTCAAACCTGAGAATTTTCAAACTTTGTGATAAAAGTTTTGATTGTTTTTCCCCCCAGAGTCACTTTCATGTGGTGAATGGTAGATTTTTTTTTTATTTCTGCTGCACCGTCTTGTTCCAGAACTTTGGGGCAATTTTCCTTAATAATTTCTTATAATATTGTATACAGAGATCTGGAAATAGCTAGGATACCCACCAGTTGGGGAATGGTTGAACAAATTGTAGTATATGATTGTGATGGATTGTTATTGTGCTATAAGAAATGATGAGCTCAATGATCTTAGAAAAACATGGAAACACTAACACAAAATAATGAAGAGTGAAAGGAGAAGAACCAAGAGAACATTGTATGCAGTAACAGCAATATTGTCTTTAAGAATGACTTTGAGAGAATAAGTCATTTTTATTATCATAAATACCCAAGTTAACTATAAAGGAAATATGAAGAAAGACACTATCTGTATCCAGAGAAGGATTTGATTAATAGAAGTATGTATAGAATAATTTTACACATATGTAACTATTTGTGTCTAATGGTATCTGTCTCTAGGGTTGGGAGGGGATGGGGGAAGGGAAGGAAAAAAGATTTACATGACATATTTGTATATATATAAATACATATATATATGGAATAGCAAGTTGCACACAACAGATTTATAGCTTCATGTGCAATTATCATTTTAAATTATAGTATGTCATAGAAATGCTTGTTTTATTCCATAAATTAAAAAGGAAAATTAAAAAATTGAAGTTCTTGGCTTCAAAATAGGTTGTTACTATTAAGTGCTGAGACTGCATGAAGCTCAATTTTGAATATGAAGAAATAGCACATTATTGGCTTAATGTATATTTTGATCAATATCAAATTGGATGTGTTCCCATCCAAGTATTTATCTGTGTATTTGACTTCCCTCCCTGGATTCACTCTGACCAAGATAAGGACAATGAAAGCGAACTGCTTAAAAGGAGGTGTTTATTTTGGTAGAAATCAAGAAGTTGTCAACCACACTTTAGCTCTTAGGGAGATCCACAACCTAAGCATTCTACTTGTACACTGTTGACCATGTTGAAGACCTTGATTCCTGAGCAGAAGCCTCCTTAGAATTAACTGGGGGCACTTTTACTGAATAAATGCATTGCTGCCAAAGATTCAAATTGTATGTCTCCTGACTCAGAGAGTCTGCAAGCAGGTTGCTGCCTAGATGTGACATCAGCTCAAAAAAGTTTGATAGAAACAACATTAATAAGCATTTGTTAGGCACTTGTGATGTACCAGGTGTTAATGCTGGAGGTACAAAAAGGCAACAGAGCCCCAAACATCAATCTAATGGGGGAGACACTAAGCAAACGGACATGTACAAGCAAGCTATGTGGAGGATTGAAAAGAAACATTTAACAAAAGAAAGACTCTATAAGAGGGGTTGGAAAAGGCTTCCTGTAGAAGGTGGGATTTTAGTTGGGATTTGAAGGAAACTTGGGAAGGCAGGAAGTGGAGATGAGCAGGGAAGGTATTCTAGGCATTGGGGGTGGGGAGTAGGGGTGAGGTGGGAATAGCCAGAGAAGATGCCTGGAATGGAAAGTGAGGGTAGGATATCTTGTTTGTGGAACAATAAAAAGTCCAATGTCAATAAATCAAACAATACAAGGCAAGTGAGTATGGTGTAAGAATATTGAAAAGGTGAGACCATGTTATGATTGAGTCCATTTTTAAGATCTTCAATAAAGTGATATAATTCTAAGAAATATTAATGTGCAGAGAATAGACAACAAATGGGAATTAATGAAAACACATCCCAACTCAAATTGAGGAAATTACTACTTTAAAAGAAAAGAACAGCCTTGCAAAGACCACACATCTTAACCACCCATTGTCTTGTGAGGAATAGTTGGTCTATTTGGTAAGAAGGAGAGTGTAAACAATGGAGAATTTTAGAAGAGCTTGTATACTAGTTATAAAGATAACTATAAGAACAGGAGAATAGCTTAGGAGACAATTGCTTCAGATGAGGAAGAAATTGTCTTAGTATAAAGCAGAGGATCAGGGAGATTGTAAGAGTTTGTCAGGCCCTGGTGAGACAAGGGAAAGGGCCTTTTTTTCTAGACTGATTGCAGAATTACACTCACAAATATATACATATATACGTGTATATGTATACACACATTATACATACACATACATATACACATATACATACGTGTGTATATATGGAGAGAGAGCCTACATGAGTGTGAGAGAGTACGAGAGAGCACAAGCCTATTTCTACCTTAATAATCTGGTTGTAAAGACACCCAAGGAAAAAGGACATGCATAGAGAGCTTGGATGTAAATGATAGCATGAGTTCATCCATAAGTTCAGTGTTGGGATTCCTTGTCAGTGGGTCTGAGGATGATGGCAAGCAATTTGAACCAAAGGCTATACTTTTTATGACCAATATTCCAGGTGTGGTGACACCAAGAATGCAAAGAGCATCCATTGAACCTAGAGAGATGAAAGATGACCTGAAGTATTTAAAAGTTTAGGATTGAGATGACAGGCCTGAGGATGATAGATTTGAGGATGCTGACCCAACTTAGTATATCATAGTAAAAGTAAGATGCCTATGAGGTCAGTAACTAAGCTTATTTATGATGTTTGGGGGAACCAGTTAACCATGTAACCAAATTAACTGTTATTGGAATACATGTAAAATATTGTTTGTACCTGAAGCATGTATTAGGTGATATATAATACTTGAATTACCATGTTTATGTTGCTGTTATTAGCTTCTTTGCTATGTATGCTAGTGTATAATGTTATATACATGGCATTGTAAATGTATGTGGTATGTTTCTACATGTGATTTATATATTCAATCACTGTAAAAAGCTTCATAACTGGACACCAAATGTGCCTATATCCAGTATAATGTAAGCTCTTTGAGGGAAGATAAAATTTTATTTTTATTTTATATTCCCACAATCTAGCATAGTCACTGGCACATAGTAGGTGTTTAATAAATGTTTGCATAATAGGGAACAATGAGAGGTACAGTTCTTAGACCACTCATGATACTCTCTATTTTGTTTTGAATGAAACATTGGGAAGCTTCTAAAAAACTAAGGGAATGCATTGTTTTGTGTGGTGATAAGGAGTTTAATTTTGATTTAATTTCGGAGCAGAAGGACTAATGATAATGAACTGAGTATGCATGCAAAGGTATCAATATGCCCATCTTCTCCTGCAGTAAGTGAAGAGCTACTATAAGCAGGTAAGACCAGTCAAGATGGTAGAATAGCAGATGTACAGCCAAGCTTTCCCCTAAAACTGTTCCACAAAGATCTAGAAAATATGCACCAGACCAAGTCATGATTGGGAAATCTAAGAAAAAATAAGTATTATTTCTAGCCCAAGTCAGCCTAAGAAGACAGAGAGTCTATGGACTCAAGGAATAGGAGATCAGCTCAGAGACTGAATGAGTTCTGCTCATGGTAAAGCAACCCAGGCAAGATGAACTTCTAGATATGACCCAGATCCTGTCCTTGAACAATACATAATAGTCAATGCCAATTGGCATTTCTATCAATCACTGCCTAGTAAAGGGTCACAGATTCATTGTCATCTGAGAAAGTGATTGGCAATCTTGAGGCAAAAAGCAGTCATAGGTTCCTGAATATTGCTGAGTTAAAAAACATAAATAAAGAAGCAAACAAACAGCTCTGTACTTCTGACCCTGATCTTAAACTTGACACGAAGTGTAAAGTGAAGAAATAAGGCTAGGAAAATGAGCAAACAAAAAGCCTAACCATAAAGAACTATTATGGTATCAGAATACTCAGTGTCACACACTTGTATTACAGGGTGAAGTGCTCAAGAATCAAACCCTGAGAAAGAGAATGACTCCACAGTGTATGCACATAAAGCCTTAGAACCATGGCTTGGATACAAGTTCAACTAGAATTCTGAGATAAAACAAAAGTTTAAAAAGAGCTAAAATGATTTTGTAAGTGGGAGTAACAGAGGAAACAACTGAAAAAGGAAAAAGGAGATGTTTAGTGAATTGGGACACCTCCTTCCTCTTTCCCCACCCTGGAACACAATCAAATTTAACATAAAGTTCTGAGTCTAGAAATCTGACAAAAAAATGAACAAAAACAAGAACCCAACCATAAAAAGCTCCTGTGGTGATCATGAAGTTGAAGATACAAACTCATAAAAAGATAACCATGTCAAATAAGCCACAAGCAAAGTCTCAAAGAGAAAAAATGTGAATTGGAGACAGTCTCAATAAGAATTCCTGAAAGGGCTAAAAAGTGATTTTAAAAATCAAGAGTGGTAGTTGAAAAATTTGGAAAACTACCGTGATGCAAGAAGATTATGGAAAGACAATTAACAGCTTGGTGTAAAAGACGCACTAAAACCAGAATGGGCCAAGTGGAAAAAGGGATATAAAATTTCACTGATGAAAAGTAACTTATTAAAAAGTAAAAATGGCCAAATGAAAAAAGAGGCAGAAATTGTCACAAATAATTCCTTAAAAATTGGAACTGGGCAAGTGGAAGCTAATGACTCCATGAGGCATCAAGGAACAAAAGTAAAAAAAAAAAAATCTGATCATAAAGAACTGACCTGAAAAAGAGAATAAGGAGGATAATCTAAGAATTAATTAATGTACTGCCTGAAAGCAATGATCAAAAAAAAATAGACTAGACATCAAATTTCAAGAAATTATAAAAGAAAACCGCTTAAATATATTAGAACCAGAGAATAAAAGAAATTGAAAGAATCTACTGAAAGAAATACCAAAATGAAAACTCTCAGCAATATTAAAGTAAAATTAAAGAGCTCCTAGGCTGAAGAGAAAATACTTCAAAGAGCCAGAAAGAAATGAGTCAATATGGAGCCACAGATAGGATCACTCAAGATATAACAGCTCCCATGTTAAAGAAGAAGAGGGCTTGGAATATGATATACTAGAAGGAAAAGGCTGCTAATGGATTATAAACAAAAATAATCTACCCAGCCCTACTGAGGTTAATTCTTCAGGAGAAAAAAAATGGATACTTAAAAAAATAGAGTACTTTGAAGCATTCTTTATCAAAATACAAGAGCTGAATAGGATATCTTACTTTTAAATACCAAACTCATGAGAAACAGAAAAAGATAAACATGAAAGAGAAATCATAAGGGGCTCCAATAATGTTAAACTGTTTACATTCCTGTATGGGAAAATGGTAAATGTAACTCAAGAACTTCATCATTATCAGGATAGTTAGATGACTACATATTCAGAGGGCATGGGAATGAATAAATTACATTGGGATGGTAAAAAAAAATTGATGGGTGAGAAAAAAGGGGAGGCATTGAGTGAAGGGACAAGAGGAAGATGGCACAATTATCTCATAAAAGAGGCATGGAAGGAAGAGTTTTTACAGTGAAGAGGAAGCTTGTTGGAGGGCTGGAAATGCTTTAAACTCACTTTCATCTGTATTGGTTGAAAGAAGGTAGAATATATGTACATACACTCAATGTGGTACAGAAATCTGTGTTACCCAATAAAAAGTATGAGGAGAAGAGAAGAAAAAAAGAGGGGAGAGGGGAATAAAAAGGAGGCAGTGGTCATAAGCAAAATGGACTTTTGAGAGGGGCAAGGTACAAAAAGAGAGAAGGATAAATAGAAAAGAAAGGGAGTGGGGGATGCAGTTAGTAGTCATAACTCTGAATGTGAATAGGATGAACAACCACTCACCCATAAAATGGAAGTATAAAGCAGAATGGATTTAGAAATCAGAATCCAACAGTGTGTTGTCTACAAGAAACACATCTGATACAGAGAGATGTATAGAATTAGAATAAGGTGCTGCAGAAAAATCTGTTATGCTTTAGCTAAAGTTAAAAGGCAGGGATAATGCTCATAAACTTAAAACAATAACAAAAATAAGAAATTGAACAGAAAGTAGTATCTTTCTTTCTCAGTCATACATGGAACTTGACAAAAATTGACCATTCATTAGGACATAAAAATCTCAAAAATATAAGCAGAAAAACAAAAATATTAAATTCACCTTTTCAGATAATAATGCAATAAAAGACCTCACAAACAGTTTAGAAATTAATTGGAAACTAAATAATCTAATATAAAGCATGAGTAGATCAAAGAACAAATCATAGAAGCAATAATTTCATTAAAGAGAGTAATGATTGAGAAAACATAGGAGCTAGCTTTATGAAAAAAGCAATAAAATTTAAACCATTAAATTAATTTTTTTAAATACATATTGTGTCAAAAATTAAATTGGTGGATGCAGCATCAATGAAAATAAAACTAAAGCGATTATTGGCATTATTTTGCTTAATTTTATGCCAGCAAAACTGACAATCTAAGTCAGATAGATGAATATTTACAAAAATTTAAATTGCCTGGATCAACAAAAGAGGAAATAGAATTCTTAAATATTCCTATTTTAGAAAAAAAATTGAATAAGTCATAAATAAGCTCCCTAAGGAAAAAAAAAATTCCCAGGACCAGATACATTTACAAGTGGATTCTAGTGAACATTTAATAAATGATTAATTCTAATACTATATAAAGAAAAAATAGATAAAGGAGTTCTGACGTATTTCTTTTAAGACAAAAATACAGTTTTGATATCTATTCTAGGGTAAGCAAAACAGAGAAAGAAAACCATAGGCCAGATTTTCCAATGAATATTGATGCCAACATTTTAAGGAAGATAATAGCAAAGAGACAACAGCAACATATCACAAAGATCATACACTATGTTAAGGAGAGATTTATAACAGGAATGCAGGGCTGGTTCAGTATTAGGAAAATTATTGGCATACATAATTGACCACATCAATAACAAAACAACAAAATTCTCAATTTTATCAACAGATGCAGAAAAAGCATTTGAAAAATTGCTAGGTAGAGTGATAGATAGAGCACTGGCCCTGGAGTCAAGAGGGCCTGAGTTCAAATGTGACCTGGAATGCTTATTCCTGGTAAAAACATTAGAAAGCATAGGAATCAATGGAGCCTTTCTTTAAGTTAACACTCTAAGTAAGAAAGGCTCCATTGATAGTAGTAGCTATCTAAATCCAAGAGTAAACATTTATAATGGTGATAAACTAGAAGCTTACCAGTAAGATCAAGGATGAAGCAAGATGTTCATTATCATTAGTATTAGACAATATTATATTAGAAATGCTAGCTTTAGCATTAAGATAAAAATAAGAAATTAAAAGAATAAAAATAGACAATGAGGAAACAACTATCACTCTGAAGATGATAACATAGTTTACTTAACCCTGGAGAATTAACTACAAAACTGGTTGAAACAGTTTAGCAATATTGTGGGATATAAAATAAACCCACATACATCATCAATATTTCTATATACTACCAATAAAAACCAGCAGAAAGAGATAGGAAGTGAAATTACATTTAAAATAACACTAGACAATATAAAATGCATGGCAAGACAAATCCAGGAAGTATATGAACACAATTACAGAACACTTTCCACATAAAGACAGATCCAACAATTGGAGAAATACTCATTGCTTGTGGGTAGGATGAGCTAATATTGTAAACATAGCAATTTTACCTAAATTAATTTACTTTTGTACTAACCAAAGTCTCAAAGAATTATTTAAATAGCTAGAAAAATAACAAAATTCGTCTGGAAGAACAAAAGGTCTAAAATATTCAAGGAAATCAGTTTTTTTTTTTTTAAGTGTGAAGGAATGTGGCCTGAGCACTACCAGATTTCAAACTACATGAAAAAGTAGTGATCATCAAAACAATCTGGTGCTGGTTAAGTGGAATCCAAGTACGAAACACAAAATAGTCAAATACCACTTTAATCTAATGTTTGATAAATCCAAAAATCCAAGCTTTTGGTGTGAGAACTCACCATTTGACAATTTCTGGGACTGGAAAGCAATTCTGCAGAAACCAGGCATAGGCAAATGTTTTACATCATGTACCAAAATAAGGTCAAAATGAGAACATCATTTAGATCAAAGGGCAATATCATAAGCAAATTATAAAAACAATTATGTTAGATCTATTGGTAAGAGAAGTTTTTAGGACAAACATATAAAGGATCACAGAAAATAAAATGTGTTGTTTTGATTATGTGAAATTGAAAAAGGTTTGCACAAACAAAACTAATACGACCAAAATTAGAAGGACAGTGGGAAAAATTTATAGTAAATTTCTCTGATAAAGGCCAGTTCTCAAATATATAAGGAACTGAGCCAACTATATAAAAATGAGCCACTCTCCAATTGATAAACATAATCAAAACATAGACAGTTTTCAGAAAAAGAAATCAAGTGTATCCATGGTCAAATGAAAAAATATGCTCTTAATCACCATTGATTAGAGAAATGCAAATTAAAAAACTGTGAAGTACCATGTCACACGTATTAGATTAGCTTGTGTTGTTGTGCTTTGTCCTTCATTCTCAAGTGAGGGAGGGCTGTGCAAAGTTACCAGCCTCACTTTCTCCTCCAGAACCATTTGGGTTCTGTGGACTGGAGATGGACCAGTATGAAGTGATAGACCTTGGCCTTTTTTTTTGTCTTTTGTGTAATTGTTTTACAGCAGAATGCCCAACACAGATCATCATAACTGCCAAATAGTCAGCTGTGCAAAATACTATATATAGTGCTTAAGCACAAATGGAAGACATGATTTTATAAAAATAAATACTAAAACACAAATTTGTGGTCCTACAAAAGAGCATTTAAACTAGATGGTCTAAGTTTTTCTGCCTCCTTGCACCCACAATAACTGTTACCACCCCAAAACCAACAGAATCAATATACTGAATATCAGTTCCACTGTGTGAATAATGGATCACAATAAATAAGTCCCTTTTTTAAAGAGCTTTTCCTGGCTCCCCTACAAACATGATCTGGCCTGGATAAAAAGACAATAGGAATTTCTTGAAGGTCAGTGGTCGAAAATGCTAAATATGGTTAAGTGTCCTACATGATCTATATTCACTGGTTCTTTTTTTAGTTAGGCTGTACTTAGATTACTTTCTTTAATTCATCATACAGGACAAACATGAAAGCTCCACCCATGCCTCTAAGAACATTGGACCAGGCATCCTTAAAGAAAGTTTTGCCACCCTCATCTTTAGCAGTCTTCCTCCAGCAGTCAGTTGTCCTCGTGTACATGATATCAGCTCCTGTGCACCTGTATTAATATGATTTAGTGAGGTTCGGATTCGCTCCTATAAATGACACTCTCCAATGCACCAGAAAATAATAGGAAATAGATAATTTATTTAGAAGAAGCAAAGCACAGATAGTTTGAATTTGCATAGAAAGCATAAATAATAAGAACAATCAATAATATAGCACCGATCAAGAGAGTCGGTAATGGAAGAGAATACATCACCAATTCAAGGGAACCTCCAAAATCAATCAACGGCTGGGAGCCCCGTTGCAGCCAGTACAAACTTGAATTGTGTAAAGATTTTCCCGGGCGAAGCGTCCTTCCCGCGGGTGAGGCTCAGCGGGCTTACAGGACGCAGTGTTTTTATATTGTTCTAAACAAAGAAGGCTTGGGGCCAAGAACCCCTTTTTGATGCTTGCGCTATTCATGGTTTGTCCAATACACATCTGACCTTAGCCACGCTCCCATCCGCCTGAGGCTTGGTATTTTGTTTTTTAATAACATCACGTCTCACAAGGAGAGGAGCCAACCCTCCATGTCAACGTGACCTAGGAATGGCTAGTTCCTGGAATGCTAGGCCAAGAACACTCAGGAGATATGGAACGGTCATGACCGAGATTTGAACTGAACCTATTTATTTGAGTGATCTTATTAATTTAAAGGGGAATTTCCAATTTCCATTTCAGCACCCAAGCTGCATAATCATTTGCTGCCTTCTTTATTAAAAGGATAGGAGATCTGCTGCACCAGTAAGTGTTTGTGCAATCATCCAACTTAACTCAACATGAGTGTTCTTCGAGTGTGGGAGCACACCTTTTGCTGTATCATAGATTCCAAAGTAAGGTACTCTATAGATAATGTACCCTGCACTGAGATGTTGAAACCTTGATATAAGCTATGAATTCCATCAGACATGGTGATTTTCACAAGGCAGTCACCCAGGCCTTTGAATTCTCTCTCAGTGCCAGATTTTCCAACATCAGCTGCCAGGTGTGTTCTCACAAAATCCAAGGAGGAGACAAAGCAGAGAAAAGTGGCTCCAAGTATACCACCACAGGCAAGATTGCCAGCAAAATACCTCTAGAGCTGTGTGCATTTGTCCACTCCTCCCCAAACATCTGCTTATATTTATACTTAAAAGCAAATTTAAGGGTCTAGTTGGGGAAATATCTGATGACACTTGCTAAGTTACCCAGCCAGAAGGAAAGACACCCCTTGTGCCTTTGGGTTTCGGACTGTACAATCCATTATACCGTTTTACTGCTTATCTGTAACAATTTGTTCATTTGAATGCAGCACCTGCAATAGTAGCTTAACTCTCTTGAAGGAGGCCACCACAGTCTTGGAGATAGCAGTGGTGATGCCACCAGCCAGGAAGTCCTTGGCGAAGGAAATGGCCTGTTCTGTCATGATTAGAGAGGGATAAGGTGTTGAGCTGGAGAAAGAAAGACGGTGAGAGAGTGCCTAAAGCTGGGAAAATTGTTACTGCCTCCATAGACCCTTGCTATGGCTTGGACCTGACCTTGGCCTTTTTAAAGTAAAGTCTTTGCAAATTCTCAGTTTGAGTGACAAAAATGGAAATGGCAGATGTTGGAAGGGCTCCAATCAAACAGGCTCATTAATGCACTATTGGTGAATTAGTCTAGACATTCTGGAAAGCAATTTGGAACTATGCCCAAAAAAGATAATCTTTGCATGTCCTTTGACCCAGTGATATCACTATTAGACCTATTATTAAAGTGGGTGACTAGATGATAATTCCCTCAATATAAAAAGTGTAAAGATGATTAATTGTTTGGGACTTGCTACCTTTGAGATGCCAGTGGAACAACTAGCAGACCATTGTGTAGAGTCTGAGGACAGAGAACAAAGAGGAAAAGCCAGTAGAAAGTTTTTTTTTAAATTTATTTTAACCAACCCTGTCACTTATTTATCAAGAATAATCCATTATTTCTTCACACATGCTTTGTAAGAAATGTGATTACTGTGGATGGAGGGGTGGAGTTTGGGGGTGGGGGCAAAGTGGTAACCTTTACATCAAACAGCTAGATGCATTTTGGTGTTTAAAGTCAATTCTTCCAGTATCCTTAATTCTCATGTTAGAAGTGGGAGAGACTTATGGAATTATCAAATCCATCTCCTTGATTTTACAATGTAGGAAACTGAGGCCCAAGGAAAAGGCAAGTGGTTTATACAAGGTTACAGAGAAAGGCTCATTCAAGTCTTAATTTAAATTTGTAGTAATCTGCGGTGGAGTTAAATGGTATATCACAGACATAAACATTCAGAACTGGAAGAGGTGTTAGAGACTACATGGCTGAACCTCACTCATTTGTTACAGAGGGTACAACAGAGACTCTGAATTAATGTCAAAGCAGGATATGGAACATCTTTATCATGAGTTCCAAGCCAGCAATCTTTCATCCAGGTTGCTGATATTGTTTGGTCTCCTTAAGAGACTTTGGGACCATTGGCCTCAAGCTGTCTCAGATTTGGTGGAACTCAGTAAGCACAATATATTGTGGGAACTTCAAAGGAGGAAAGGTTTCAGATTGATGGTAGTACAGGGACAGCTTAGAATTGGCAGTGGGTGTCAAAGAATATTCCTATTCCTACCCTCTACTCCTAACAGGGATTGTTGGGTGGGGATGAGTGAAAGTATAACCAGTGCTGAAAAGGGTGGCCAGGAAGACTGGGTCATCAAGTGGGAGCCAGCTTTCAGTGAGAGCCAGAAGATGAAGTGGGAAAGAAGATTTTTTAAAATTAATTTATTTTGATTTATCAACAATTACTTCCATAAGCTTTTGAGTTATAAAATTTTCTTCCTCTCCCTTCCCAGCTCCCTTCCCATCTCCCTTCCCAAGATGGAGCACAATCTAATATAGGCTATACATAAACATTCCTATTAAACATATTTTCACATTAGTCATGTTGTAAGCAAGAATTAGAACCAATAGGAGGAACCACCAGAAAGAGGAAACAAAGCAAAACAGAAGAAAAAATAGCAAATAGTTCTTTCTTTGGATATGGATAACATTTTCCATCATGAGACCTTTGGAGATGTCTTAGATCCTTGTATTGCTGAGAATGGTTAAGTCTATCAAAATTAGTCATTGCACAATGTGGCTGTTACTGTGTACAATGTTCTCCTGGTTCTGCTGACTTCACTCAGCGTCAGACCACACAAGTGGTGTTTAGGACAGTTACACCAATTATCAGTTAAGTGTGGACCATATTAAGCAGATATTTCTGCATTAAAGAAAAAGAAGAATAGACATGCATTCTGTGGCAACCAAGTACAGAGTACACTGGAGCCCTAGGCCTAGTAAACTACAAATGGGAGATAATGGGGTAGAGATAAGGGCAGAGAGTGGACAGTCTCTTCAAGGTATGATTGGAACTCAGAAACAGGATGTTTGTCACAACTGACTATAGAACTGATTTGAGCTGATTTAGGCTGCTTTAAGCAGGGTTTATGGTACATACCTCAGCAGGGAAACTGTGAAGGTTTCTGGGAGTAAGCAAGACAACTGCAGCAGCCATGTTGTCTCTTACATGTTCTCAGGCTGGGGGACAAGGTAGCACAAGAAAAACAGATAGGTTAGCATTGGGGCAATTATCATATTCACATTCCTCCCCTTTTTTGTTAAATGTAACCAGAAGGCCTGCCACTGACTAAGGAGGTATAACTTGATGAAACATAATCTTATTGAGAACTGTAGGTCTTGCCCTTTCACAGATGGAAATAAGGCTCTTAATGAGATAAGAAACAAAAACAAAGAGGAATAGAAGGCCAAGGAGCAAAAGCAAAACAGAATAGATAAATGAACCCCAGGAAGCAGGAAGCCACCCAAAGAAATCACCTTTTCAGTCTCCAAGGTGGGACAGCAATGAAACCTTTTCTTTTGGAAGCCTTATATCCCATTGGTTCTTGCAGAAACAACTGACATGAAAACACTTTTCCCTAGTGTATGCACAGGCTCGTCCTGAGCAGCCAAGAAGGCATCTAGGACCCTTCAGTTCCAGAGGACATCATTGACTGGTGATAAAACTTGAACATTAAGATGCAAGATGTCCTGGGAATTGATGTTGAAGGATATAGCCAGTTCAGAGGAGATGTTACAAACAGCAGATTCTAATGGAGTAATCCTAACTGAGAGAAAATGGCAAGTAGAATGTTCCACCATTTATTTTTAAGGTCCAGTATTATGTGCAAGTTTTCCAATGGGATAATTGGAGCTTCTCTTAGCATTTTACATTTATTCCAGATAGTTTACATTCTCTGTGAAGATATAGATTACATGGTGTTTTCAGTAGTTACTAAAGTGCACTCCATTCCTCGTGACCAGCACATACAATCTTTCCAATAATAACTTCCACAAAGTTCTGTAAGTGGTGGATTGCCATGAGCGCCTGCATCCATGGCCATGGTCTGATGCCGACTGAGTGTGAAAAGAAAGAAACACATGGGCCAGGTGCAAGATGTAAAGAACAAGCTTTATTTATTGATCTGAGGGCTCAGGCTTATATAGTACTGGATCAAGCAATGGTAACATTTCTTCCTATGAGAAGCACAAACCTCAATACATGATTTCCTGTCTCCTAGTACCCTATCTGTTACTTTCTTTCCTGCATCCTGTTTTGTACCCTATCCATTTCCTCCCATCCTGCATCTTCAAAGGTCATCCTGTTCTCAAGAGACAGAAAGGGTAAATGGTGAGCCAACATCCTAAGTTTACACAGCTGCGAGGTTAGTACAAGCTGCAGGTAAGACCAGGGCTGGCCTAAGCCCTCCGACTCCCTAAAGCTGGCCTTCAAAATCTCCCCCTTTTTCTGTGCTAGCTTGAGATAGTGGATAGCTGTTTGAAGCTCAGCCACAACGTGGGATGCACATCGTAGAAAACAAGGCAGGAGAAAACTCAAGACTAACAAGGATACTATCCAGGGTACGAAATGCAACAGCAAACTTGATATGTTCTGGAAAGTGTTAAGTTGCTTGATATAGTACAACAGCTTATTAGCAATATCTTGAGGATCAATACCATTCATGTAAGCATCGGCCATCTCATGTTGTATTATCAATAGCTGAGTGACATCCCACGTTATATTTTGGGAATGCCAAGCGCCCTGAAGCTTATTCAATATTTGATCAGGAGTTACACTGGTAGTATTAGAAAGCAAATAGGAAGCTACGCAAACAAAAGTATAGCGGTAATCATGTTTCAAGTTACAAGTTTAACACAAGGAGGGTAAGGCATATAAGTCCAATGTAATTATGACTCTGTCCTGGAGACACCTGCAACAGTCATTATTGCAAAAAGGACAGTCAACATCTTATTATTGGCTCTTCGTCTTCTCGGTCTCACCTTCTTCCTCCGGTTGTCTCTCCAACTGGTTTATTTTTGATGCTCAGGGTCTCCATCCTTATGATCAGTAGGCTGCCAGGTACGAATGAGACCCAGACCAGTTCTCCTGCATGTTCTGGAAAAACACAAGCATAACCAGGTTAGTAATTTTACTGGACCATCCCAATTACCTGTCTTTGTATCCTTCCACATTACCTTGACATTTGGTTGCTCTTCTAACAACCTGTTCTTTTGTCCTGCAAAACGTTTTTGTGCAGGAGTGCGTCCCTGATCATCTAGTATCAAAAAATTTATGGTATATATTACCTGATCCAATCTCCTTCTTACCCTGTTTTCTATTCCCCCTTTTTTTTCTGTCAAGGAGGATTTTAATATCCTTGCACCTTCGAAATAAGTTGCGCTATAAGCTGTGCTTAAGGGGTTACAGACCTTTTGGTTTGGAACGGCAAGAGTACCCACTCTAAGATTCCCTTGCTGATGTATGGCTCCAAAAGGAATCTCTGGAGTTGACAGAATGGTTATTTCAATAAGAAGACCCTTTTCTGTCCTTTGGGTTTTATATTTTTCAATTGCAGATTCCACCCTTTGAAGTTGTATGTCTGCTTCTGGAGTTAACTGTCTTGGGGAATTAAGATTAGGATCAAACTCAAAACAAAATTAGTTATAGTCCTAAGAATCTTTTACTACAAATAGCAAGTTTCACTAATCATGTCTTAAAACCCAATATAGTTAATTTCATTCTCACAGAGTTACAATAAGTAATAAAGATTTAGTATGACTCACATATATAAATTTAAACTTCTCTGATGTAAAAACTAATTATTAGAAATCATTTCTATCTATTGTACCTAAAGTTGCAACTTCTCAGTAAACCAAATTAATTGTTTAGGAACTGTGTAACGCAAACAAGTTCTTTTCTCAGGGCAGATGACCTCACCCACACAGATGGTTTCTAGCAGCCTTGGCAAGTTTACAAAGTAAAGGGAATTGCCTTGTGCCCCTCCTTTTCACCCATAAGTAATTAACAGTTCTAGTTTTTAACATTAAAACAGTAACTTCAAATAGCTTAACTAACAATCTGATAATTTTCATAAGGATAGTCAAGTTATTTTAGCTATAAGCTGTTTTTTAATTATAAGGAAAGATGGAAATACCTGATTTTCTAATTGACAGTTTTAAAACATTATGAGACAAGAGTAGCAGGGCTTGATAAAATAATTTAAATGGTTTTACACAATTTTCCTACTGTCCTTCAGTTTCTTTTAGTTCACATTTTAATAACATCCAAATTAAGAAAAACTGCTTGACAAAACAATACAAAAGTTTACCAATTTGAAACAATACTAGATTTTTGAAACTTGAAACAAACACATTACCAATTAGAATGAACTAAATAATCTTTTGGTTGTATTCCAATACATAAAAATTTTTCTTTTTGATTTGAGGGGAAAAAATTCACCCTCCTTTCCTTTTTCTTGTCCTCTTTCCCACACCCCAGCACCGGCTGAGTTGGGCACCACAACCTGGCCAAAGCTGAATGTGGAAGAGGGGAAGAGAAAATTTTCCAACACCTTTGCCTTTCTTATCTTTCAATTCACACTCAAAACTTTGGCCAGAGTGTAGGATGTAAAAATAAAGAGAATTTCTTCCTAACAATTCTCCAAAAATTTCCAAATCTTTTACTCTCAAACCCTCTGTTACTGCATGCTTAAACTTTCTTGCCTTTTGCCAGTCATATAACCTAAATACTAAAGTATTTTTCTCTCTTTCTCCCTCCCATCCATCTGCTCCTCCAAGACTGCTGTTACCCGGGAGGAGGAGGGGGAGAGAGAAAGAAAGCCACATTTCAGAGTCCAGCTACAGCCCTTGCTGCAAAAGGTTTCAGATTACACAGGACACTCAGTTATACCCACACAGATGAACACAGAACAGATAACATGATAATGACAGGGAAAATTCAAAAGCTCAGAGGGGTTTGCTAGAAATACTTTGCGCAAATCAAATAATATTTCTATTTCTTTTTCTTTTTCTTTTCATGGTTTTCCAGATGTTATGGAAAGCAGGCAAAATTTTCCTTAAGGTCTTGGTTTCTATTACAGGCAAAGCAATCTGTAGCTCTATAGGGACCTCTTGTCCTGCTGCTTGAGCCTATTTTACAGCTGTGGTCACAATGTCTTCCTCCTTCCAACAAAGATTTAACTGGGATAAGTACTTTTGGAGGAGCTGTAGGGTATGGAGAGTGTGAAGGGGGCCTTGAAACTTTAGGTACCTCATCACTTACTTCATTCTTAACTTCTGTTTTCATTAACATTTCTGCAACTTCTTCCTTCTTACAGTCATCAAGTACTGTTGTTTTTATTTTCTGCCACATGACACTCTGCCCCATATTAGCTAACTATCTTATAGGACACTACTTAGACCATCTGGTTTACTTTTACTTTGTCTGCCTGTGCAGTTTACTTTCACTTTAAATTGGAGATGCCAAAAGCAGCAGTCTCATTTCTTTTTAATCTCCACTTAACCTGGTGATTTGAACAGAATTATCACCCTACCTTGTTAGCCATCTTCTCTCGATGACTGGAGCTCTTTTTCTATGGCTGTTGGCCAAACAGCCCACTTTGTCCAGGGCCACTCTGCCGGGGGAAGCCTTCCTTTCAGGTCCCTGTTCTGGTGCCACTTGCCGAGAGCGCCTGAGTCTGCGGCCATGAACTGATGCCAACTGAGTGTGAAGAGAAAGAAACACATGGGCCAGGTGGAAGATATAGAGAACAAGCTTCATTTATTGATCTGAGGGCTCAGGATTATATAGTACTGGAATAAGCAATGGTAACATTTCTTCCTATGAGAAGCACAAACCTCAGTACATGATTTCCTATCTCCTAGTACCCTATCTGTTTCCTCCCATCCTGCATCCTCAAAGGTCATCCTGTTCTCAAGAGATGGAAAGGGTAAATGGTGAGCCAACACCATGAATTTACACAGCTGTCAGGGTTAGTACAATCTATAGGTAAGACCCAGGATGGCCTAAGCCCTCCAACTCCCCAGAGCTGGCCGTCAACAGTGGATGAGTCATTTCAGTAACATGGAAGAAGCAGGGGAGCCTCCTAATGAGTTGCATTAGACACACAATCTAAAATAGCAATATAAGAACAAGTAGGGAAATGACATAACCAGTAAAAATATTTACAATTGGGGCATCTAGGTTGCACAGTGGATAGAGCACCAGCCCTGAAGTCTGGAGGACCTGAGTTCAAATTTGGCCTCAGACCAAACACTTGACACTTACTTACTAGCTGTGTGAGCCTGGGCAAGTCACTTCACCCCATTGCCTCACCAAAACAAAACCCAAAAAAAGGATATTTAAAGCCATGGACTAGTTTTAGAGGGGAAATTTACGTGATACCAAGATAACTGAGAGAACTTGAAATACAGATACAGTGAAACAAAAAGCCAGAGTAATATAGTACGTCAGTATTAGCTAACATTAAGTCTTTTTGTATTTTAGTAACCTACTGCCAGTGTCTGTTTAATCAGCAAATTTCACCTTGAATCTCAGATGTCACATGTAGTTGTCTGGTCTCTGTAAACATTTATTACTAGACATTGTGGAATAGGTCTCCTCTTTAATAGGTTTGCTTCTTTGGTTCCAAGTTACTTATAGAGACTCCTTAGATGTTCCAGGTAAAATCTTATACAAAACAGACCTCGATACAATTTAGTACAGCCTTTAAAATTTCACTTCTCCAGTAAGTAATGCATGTGGTGAAAATCAGTTCAAACCTTATAGTTCTGACCTTATTAATAATTTAGCTGTAAGGAACATCAAATTAGCAACTCATAGTTCACTTGAAACTTAAGAGAATTTAGGTCTTTATATGCTCCCAATAGAATCATTTATATATGACATAAAGGGTTATTTGATCTTGTTTCTTTCTCAAAATTTTTCCTTTTCAGTTAATTATAATTCCTTTAGGAGGAACAGATTTTATTAAGAATTAATCTATATTATATATGGAAATATAGCTTAACAATATTCTTGATAGAGGCTTTCCACTCCTAGGTTAAATGATTACGCAAATGAATTTACTTACAAGAAGCTGACTTTATTCCAATTCTAACAAAAGATTTGAGATGGGATGTTTAGTAATCAATTCCCAATTGTATACAGAGAACAGTGTGTGTCAAATGAATTGTCTGGAGTAAAATATGTTCAGTTGTGAATCATATTCAGATGGGATAGATATAATACGAATATTACTCTTCACTAAGGTGGCTGATTGCAATGAAATTCTATTCCTTAAAACAAAGCAAAAGAGGTTTCTAACTTCAACCTCATAAATTAATAGATTCACATCTTTGCCTCACAATTTTTTTTTATCTTTGTCCAATTATTCTTATAGCATTCTGAAAAAATAAGTTACTTCAGAGACTTAATCTTGTGTGGGACAGCTATCCTTATTTTCCAAATAAAACTCAGAGGCTTCTCAAGGTAGAAAGCAGAAAGGAGTTTATTGCTTTCATATGAGAAAGGGTACTGCCCATAGTTGCCATTGCCAGACAGGAGAGTATGAGTTGGGAGCCATACCCTTGGCTTTTTAATCCCCTAATGCAATACCCCCCTCCCACTTTCTTACCCTTTTCCCTTTCGACTGGGTACTCAAGGCGTACATTCTAAACTCGGCAGCTAATACCCAATAGAAGTAAACATGCCCATGTTTGGACTATATGTATATGTGTACTAGGAAGTGGGAGTGACCAAGCACAGAGCTTCCCCCCGCCTCCCCCCGCCATGCTGACGTGGTGCTGGAGAAATAGAAGCTTATCGGGGATAATGGAAACTTAACTCAAGGCTTTCTGGAGGAACAAAACTTAGGCCTGTGTGAACTTCACTGCAAGCCATCTCTCACACTCAGGCAGAGTGTAGGAGAAAGATAGGAGTGTAGCAGGGAGATACTAATGAGGAAACTTCACTGTGAGCCATCCCTCACAATCTTATACATTACTGTGTAAGTATTAGCAGGCAGATGACAAAGCCAAACACTAATTCACTTAGTTATTTGGGATATTGAGTGATTAGACATTCAGATGGAAAACATCTTACATAATTGCATTGTATTCATATCTCATATTGACCACTTTCTCTGATTATAGAAGTTTTTTGCTATAAAAAGTAAAAAACAAATGTAACAGGAATATTACTATAACAGCATACTGGTCCTTCAGGCCTAAGATTAAGGGCACAGAATGACTCAACACATGTATGGAAAGATTAAAGCCTCCTTAGCTTTGTTTGACTTCAGATAAAAGTCATAGTTGACAACCAGCCATGCAGTAACAATTCCACTTCATAGTCACACTCAGGAATAGCCAGGTTGGAAACATTCCTGTTCAAAGGAATGAAATACAATAGGGAACTAAGCCCAAAGGATCCTACCATTGGCCATGCCAAGGTTGTCCTCTTGGCTTTTTCCTAGATACACATCTCCATCTGTTAACAATTCAGGATCACATTTCCTCTGAGTAGCTTGTGGCATATCTCTTGAATGGTGGATTGCTGACTTAATGATCAATCAGACAACTATACAGAAATTCAAACTTCAAAAGAATATCAATTACAGTCCCAAGATCTTTTATCTCAAATGGCAAGTTTCACTAATCATAGCTTAGGGCTAATAGTTACTTTCAGTCTCCTGGATTTGCAATAAGCAATGTTAACCAAAATCTCATAAGACATTTCATTTACCATCCTTTACTTGTTTTTCTTTTCTTCCTATTACTGAGTCTAAACTCATTCTGGTGTAAAGATCAATTATTAGAAATCACTTCTATATTATAAACAAATGTAAATTCTCAGTAAGCCAATTTTATTGTTTTGGAATTCCATAACCCATAACCATACTTTTCCCAGGGCTGATGATCTTGCCCACACACATAGTTTCCAGAAGCCTTTCAAATTCACAGATAATGGGTATTCTACTAGGTTTTTTCCTTTGTACCTCTTCCCACATAGTAATTACCATTTTTTCTTTTTTCCCCATAATTTTTTTTAGTCCTTACCATGTCTCATCACTCAGTAATGGACCTAAGTGGTAGAATTTTCTCAGACTGTTGCAGCTTGTCTGTCTGGGGGTTTTCATAAGACCTCTGGCTTGCCTCTCCTGCTCCCTTCAATAAGTTTCTCTTTTGTAGGGAGAAACAAGACAATTATTAAAATTAAAATATAAAATAATTGATTACCGAAATGGGTAGGAACCTCATATAATTTACAGCAAAATTTTGTATTAAAAATTATTTTTTAGGTTGACCAATACTTGTTTTTAAGACTCTCTAAGTATCTAACTAGGTGTTCTAATCAAACTCAATTTCCCCCCACCCCGTTCATACAAACCTTTTTCTCTTTTTGTGAGGTAGGAAAGGGTTAAGTGCCAGATCTATTGCAAAATGTAAATTCTTCCTCCCCTCTTTTTTTTAAAGTACACTGCCCCCAAACCTGCCTCTTGATTATCATGCAAATACCACTGTTTACTCCTGGAGCTTTAAAATGATAGTACAGTTTTTCTTTCAAGTTTCCAAACTGTGTACTCTCAAATTCAACGTTTATATTATCAGTGCAAACAGATTATGACTTTCTTTCTGCCGGTGCTCCTCTCATTCCCACTTGCTTAAATATTCTATATACATCTTCCTCCAGGTAACTGATTAAAGCCCCATTTAAAACTGCATGTCTTTTGTTTCTTTCATATTCAGTTCCAACTTTTCTTTATTATCTTCTACTTGCTTTTACCAATCATATTTCAAATAATCTTCACTTCACTGACTTTTTTTTTCTTTCTCTCCTCTGTCTACCCCTTTGAATCTTCTGTCATTTCTGTCTTCTTAGGTGTTCCCTGCCTTTACCTTCTATATTTAGCTGTTTACAATCAGGTTGCTCCATCTCAGGCTTGTAAAACCATAGGCAAAGGTTTCTAACTTCTCATTGGAGTTCCTCCCCCAACCACCTCACCTTCCTCTCAACTTCTAACTGGACTTAAGCAACCCTATGCACAGACCACAGCAGCCGCCTGCTCACAGGGGCAGCCCACTGCCTACTTTCCCTACTAAAGTGAGACACTCTAAATTCTTTCCTCAAGTGACACAAGCCAATGAGTGTTTGTCCTGGTGTCCCCAAACTCATGCAGCCAGCAGTACCCAGAATTATTCTTACTGACCTGCCACCCCAGCATACATAGGTGACCAGTTTGGGAATTTCGCTCTGTGGAAGCCTGTTTCCCAGGCCCTGAAGAAGCATCTAACATGCAGACCACCCCTTCCCCTAGGGATGTGGGAAACAAGCCCTGATATTTCCTTTTTAATTTATCTATGCACTCTCAGCTATCCTATGTCACTGTCTCAACATCCTTTTGCAAGACAGATGTGTGTTCCTGCCTCTTTCTTTTCCTGTTGCACTTTGTACAGACTTTCCTTCACTAAGGTCAAATTAGAGTTGGCTTCTCACTTAACATTTTCTAGAAGCCATTTGTTGAAATCATCCCACTTAGTATCTTTAATCTTTTTTATGCCATCTCTATCAAAACAATTCCTTAGGTAGCTTATTATGTTCCAATCAAAACTACCCCAAGGTGACCAACAATGCCTTAAAATTTCCTTTATAAGTTTCTGCCAATTTTCTAAGTACTTAAAAGTTTGGGGCCCATATGATGTTAGCGTTTGGGCAGCTATCACTCCATTAGTGGGGTTTGATAAGTCTGTTGAATTGTTGTCACCCATTGGAACCCAAAGGATCCGTCAAGATAGCCCCTGTCTTCTGTAGAGTTACTAACTAGAAAATCAAGAAGACTGGAGTCTTCTCCATGTCATCAAGGCTGGTTAGAACTCTATTTGCTACTAGAGCCTTTGATTCTAGCATCAGAGGCCAGGGAAACCTAAGAGCTCTCATTCTATGGAGGACACAAATTGTCACCTCACCTGCACTGGGCTTCTGTCAAGTTTCTTTCTCACAAAAGGAGTGAACCCAACCAAGGCAGGTGTTTAAGGAATTGAGTAAGGAGTTTTGACTCATTAATTGCCAAGGCAGAACACAGGCCAGACTGCAAGGGGTCCAAGTCAACATTTAGCCTCAGATCTATGTTGGGGTTGAAGGACTTTGTTTTCCTTGTGCATCCCACTTTTGACACCATACTGTTAACAAGGGGCTTCAGGTGGGTACCACAATTACCAGTTGAGGCCAGGCTACATTAAGCAGACATGATTTTTTTAGAGGGAATGAAGAGAATATATATACATGCTGGAGTAACAAAGTACAGATTGCACTGGAGCCCAGGCCTAGGAAGGATAGGGACAATTTAGGCTAGTAACCACCAAGGGGAGGAGATAAAGACAGAGTGTGGGTAGTCTCTTCCAGGAATGGTTGGCATTAAAAAGCAGGATGATTGTCACAACAACTGACTATAAAACCAGTTTCAGCTCATTTAGACTACTTTAAATGGTGTTTGTGGTGTATAGCTCATCATGGTCAAGCAGCAATCACTGTGAAGGCATCTAGGAGTGTGCAAAACTTTTATTTTTTTTAATTTCTTTTTTAATTTTTTATTTATTTTTATTTTTTAACATGTGTTTTTAAAACTTTGGGTTACAAATTTTGTCCCTTCCTCCCTCCCCACCCACTCTCATTGAAAAGGCAAACATCTTGATACCAATTATAGATGTGTAGTCATGCAAAACACTTCCAAAATAATAATGTTGTGAAAAACTAACTCTATTTCCCTTAATCCTGTCCTGCCCTCCCATTTATTCTATTCTCTGTTTTGACCGGATCCCTCCTCCAAAATGTTTGCTTCTGATTATTCCCTCCCCTAATCTGCCCTCCCCTCTATCAACCCCATGCTCTCTTGTCCCCTTTCCCCCTTATTTTCCTGTAGGGTAAGATAGATTTCCATACCCCATTGTGTATGTTATTCCCTCCTTAAGCAAAATCCTATGACAATAAGATTCACTCATTCCCTCTCACCTTCCCTCAATTCCCCTCCACTGTAAAAGCTTTTTCTTATTTGTTTCATGTGAGATAATTTACCCCATTCTACTTCTCCCTTTCTCCTTCTCCCAGTATAATCCTCTCTCATCCCTTAATTTTATTTTCCAGATATCACCCCTTCATCTTCAACTCACTCTGTTCCATCTATCTATCTATCTATCTACCTATCTATCTATCTATCTATCTATCTATCTATCCATCCATACATATATATTTTTTTTCCCTCCCACTACCTTAATATTGACAAAGGATTCATGAGTTACAAATGTCATCTTTCCATGCAGGAATGTAAACAGTTCAACCTTAATAAGTCTCTTAAGATTTCTCTATTCCTGTTTACCTCTTACATGTTTCACTTGAGTCTTGTATTTGAAAGTCAAATTTTATTTTCAGCTCCGGTCATTTCCTCAGGAATGCTTGAAAGTCTCCTATTTCATTAAATGACCATTTTTTACCCTGAAGGATTATGTTCAGTTTTTCTGGGTAGGTGATTCTTGGTTGTAATCCTGTCTCCTTTCCCTTCCAGAATACTATATTCCATGCCCTCTGGTCTCTTAATGTAAAATCTGCTAAATCTTGTGTTATCTTGATTGTGTTTCCACAATACTTGAATTGTTTCTTTCTGGCTGCCTGCAATATTTTCTCCTTGACCTGGGAATTCTGGAATTTGGCTACAATATTCCTAGGAGTTTTCCTTTGGAGATCTCTTTCAGGAGGTGATTGGCGGATTCTTTCAATTTCTATTTTGCCCTCTGGTTCTAAAATATCAGGGCAGTTTTTCATGATAATTTCGTGAAAAATGATGTCTAGGCTCTTTTTTTTGATCCTGGCTTTCAGATAGTCCAATAATTTTTAAATTCTCTCTTCTGGATCTATTTTCAAGGTCAGTTGTTTTTCCAATGAGATATTTCACATTGTCTTCTATTTTTTCATTCTTTTGGATTAATTTTACAGTGCCTTGATTTGTCATATAGCTGCTAACTTCCAATTTCTCCATTCTAATTTTTAAGGAAGTATTTTCTTCAGTAAGCTTTTGGACTTTCTTTTCCATTTGGCCAATTTTGCTTTTTATGGCATTCTTCTCTTCATTGGCTTTTTGGACCTCTTTTGCCATTTGGGTTAGGCTATTTTTTAAGGTGTTATTTTCTTCAGTTTTTTGGGGGGGTCTCCTTTAGCATCACTCTCAGTTTTTCCTCTACTTCTGTTACTTGCTTCTCAAACTCCTTTTTGAGCTCTTCCATGGCCTGGGATAAATTCATATTTTTCTTGGAGGTTTTGGGTGTAGGAGCTTTGGCTTCATTGTCTTCTTCTGGTTGTATGTTTTGAATTTTGTCAGCAAAGTAAGATAATATAGTCTGACTGTTTTGGGGCTGCTTCCTCATGATCCTGGCCAATTACTTGAGTTATAAACTCTTTGTTAAGGTAGGGTCTGTTTCCAGTGTGGAGAATGTACTACCCCAAGCTTCAGGGGTTTTGTGCAGCTGTTTTCAGAGATAATTCTAGGGACTTGTAAATTTTCAGTTCTTTTACGTTGCTATGATCAAGGGCTAGGTGTTTACTCCTTTCCTGTCTTGTTCTCTGCTCTATAAGTGACCACAAGAATTCTTATTTGTCTTGGAACTGTGAGGAGGATTTGCTCTCCAAAGCCACTACAAGCTCCACCACACCAGCACTCCTTCTTGCCCCAGGACCACCACCCAGAATTGTGACCCAGATCCAAGTACAGGCAAAGCAAGAGAATCCTGCACCAGCAGAGAGATCCCTACAATCCCCCTTTGATCAGCTACTCGATTTCCCTTCAGTCTGTGGGCCAGAAGCTCAGGAGGCAGCCACCACCCCGGGGCCAAGCTTGAGGAATGGGGCTGGGACCCCACACTTCTCTCTCACTGTAAAAACAGAATTTTCCCACTGACTTTCTAAGTTGTCTTTGGTGTTCGTGGGTTGAGAAGTCTGGAAACTGCCACAGCTGCCCGAGATTCAGTCCTCTGAGGCCTGCTCCAGGTTTGCTGTGGCCTGTGCACCCAGGCAGCACTGTGTTCCTCTCCCAGCCCAGAGTGACATACCTTTCTGATCAACCATCTAGGGTATCTTGGGCTGGAAATTTATTTCACTTTGTCTTTTTGTGGGTTCTGCTGCTTTAGAATTTGTTTAGAGCCATTTTTTATAGGTATTTGGAGGGGTTTGGGGGAGAGCTCAAGCAAGTCACTGCTTTTACTCCGCCATCTTAGCTCTGCCCCCTGTGCAAGACTTTTACAGCAATTAGGTTCTGATTTCTGTGTTCTCAGTCTGGGAACAGGGTAGCTCAAGAAAAACAGGGATTAGGGATATTATCATATTCACAGGGTGAAAGTAGTTAGGGAATTCTGTTTGATACATGCATCTAGGTTGACAGATAATCAGTGTTCAGTTTCACTGAATAGGCTTAAAGCCAACCACTTAGCATCATCCAAAGATGGCAAGAGATAAGGCACACCCAGAAAATGTTTCAACTGTGGAGCAAATTCTTTGTTTCCAACCTCTGACTGCCCAAACTTAAGGCCTTGTAGCACTTTTGGTGCTTAATAAATGTTTGTTGAATAACCAAAAAATGTTGGCTAGCAAGAAAACAACTATGAAACCACATTCACATTTCTTTTGTGTATGAAATCTTTATGAGAGTAGTCTATGCATGTAATGACTATCCGTGATACATTTGTGAGAAAGAAAAAAATTTTTGCAGATGATTTGCTGACAGGCTACATTTTTATAATCAAATAATTGACTAAAAATATAAAGAATCTAAGGTTCTTATGTGTTTATAATTTATTATCATAAGAGAAATAATCATTTAAGCAGCATGAAACATATCCCTAAAGGCACTTGCTTCTTGAACAACTTATATCCTATGTTTGAGTCCATGCAAGATTACTAGATACATATAACCTCAGACAACTAGCTTCAATGATTCTCTGAGTATTGGTATCAAACCAGGCATAAAGTGCAAATATATTTCTGAAAGATGATTGATCCTTTCATAGGGGATGTCCTATATATTCTGAATAAAAGAGGGGTACCTTGTACCTGATGAGGCTTTCAAGGTGTTCAAATTTATAGGCAAATGGTATTGTACTGACCACATTAAGCTCCAGAATACCAGAGGGTTTCTTCAATGGCCATTTAAAAAAGACCTTCTAAGAATCCAAATAGGAAGAAAAGCCTAATAGATAAAAACTGCCTACTGCCTATGTTATGAGATGAATTTGGAAATATACCTTATTGAACTAGTTCACCATCATCTTTATATATATCTTAGATCTTACAGAAACCAAATTAACTGAATATTGAATAAAAGGATGAGAGCAAGCTAGTCTCAAACTACTTCTAATATAAAATATATATATATATATATATATATATATATATATATATATATATATATATATATATTTTTTAACACTGATACTCTTTCTATTTCCTGTGGTACTTTTGGTTATAAGTCATGCAAAAATGGGGAACTCCAAAGAATCTGGCTTAGGGAAATTACCAAGAGTGACTTGAGTGAAAAAATTGGCTGAAGGGAATATAAATGTAAAAAGAATGGGCTGGTTATTTGTTAAAAGTGAGACCTAACATGTGAATGAACTGCATGTTGTTTTGTTACCTCCAAAATTTAAAATACTTAGATAAAGGCCTATCACACTTTGGAGATATTTAGGAACATGTACATGAACCACACAGAATGAGAAAGTCTGGATAGATTGCATTCTGGGACATAAGAAGAAATACCCACATCAATGGGTATTCCATAGAGCAGAGGTGGGAAACCTGTGGTCTTCGAGGTCCTTGGGTGAGGCCTTTTGACTGAGTCCAAGTTTTATGGAACAAATCCTTTTATTAAGGAGATTTTTCTCTTCTGTGAACTTTGGATTCAGTCAAAGGGCTGCACTTGAGGACCTAGAGGGGGCCATGTGGGCCACAAGTTCCCCGCCCCTTTCCATAGAGTTCTCAAAGTACTGAACCCTCATAATATAGTAAAGTTTAGCTGTATACATGAACCAACCGTGTCTGCTAGACTGGAATGGACAGAGTAGGAGAAATAAATATTTTATATTTATCTAGTATTTAAAATGTTTCCAAACAGTTTTACATAGACTATCTCATTTACATAATCATTTGCAGCTTGGCAGGGTGTGTATTATGTCATTTTTATAGATGAAGTAATTTAGGTGAAGAGAGTTTGAGT
The DNA here is from genome assembly GCF_003287225.1 of Phascolarctos cinereus. Taxonomy (NCBI): domain Eukaryota; kingdom Metazoa; phylum Chordata; class Mammalia; order Diprotodontia; family Phascolarctidae; genus Phascolarctos; species Phascolarctos cinereus. The sequence continues at coordinate 403,074,820 of NW_027555847.1, forward strand.
AGCTTGTCAAGGTCACAAAGATAATAGGCAATGGAGCTAGGACTAGAATCCAGGTGTTCTGACTTAAGTCTAGAGTTTTTGTCTACCACATTTTTTCCACTGAAGGAAAGAAGTGAGGGAAGGTCAGGTTAAAGGGGTGTTGCATTTGAAAGAGAGGTGTCTTGCCTCTTCATATTTTTGGGTTGTAGCCACGAAATGAGATCCTGAAATACCTCCAGGAATAGAAAACATTGTGTAGCTCTTTACTACTCTCAAATTTGCCATAGTCTGTCCTCTATCTCATTATCTCTGGTCTCAGTTTTTCAATTGTGTTAGGTTAAAATGGATGTTAATGGGAAATTTAACACCCTGGGTAGAAATGTCTTGCTCAAATTTTTAGAAGAACTACATTTTGTATTATGAAAATACTGACAGTCCAGATAAATACGTTCCCCACAAAACTCTATAGTTAAAAGCAGCTTAATAAAAATTTAGGTGAGATACAAAAATGTTTGGTAGGCTGAATAGTAGCTTTATGCATTCCATGAATTTGACATCCTTGGGCTGGATCACCAAACTGAGATATAATTTATTGCATCATTGTGATTATAATATTTCATATATCATTGTGCTTCTGAGTCCCAATTTCTGTAAGATGTGAGTAATGGACTTTATGCCATACATACTTATAACATGCTCTGGGAATGTGTTTAACAGTCAGGAAGGAACATGAACTCTGGGGCTAGCAAAAAACCTACCTACAAGACTTATTGATGCAAATTTGATTAGAGCCCCAGAAAAATCAATTAATGTTCATTGTGAGTTTATAAAATCTCAGAGTTAGAAGCGCCCTTAAAAGTCTTCAAATGAGTGTGACCTTGTCCAAAATACTGTAGAATTTTTGCTAGACTGTTCCTGATAGGAGTTTATATAGCCTTTGATTTAAGGGAATGATAAGGGTTAGTTATGTCTAGAGCTAGATTATTCTACTTTTGGCCAAGTATGATTATTAGAAAGTGCCTTCTGTTGACCTGAAATCCACCTCTCCATCATTTCCACTCACTGGTCCTAGTTCTGCTCTCCAGAGATGAGCTAGCAAAATAAGATTGATCCCAGTTCAACAAATATTTTAAAACTTATGAAATTAGAAAGCCATATTCTATTGAAACCTAGGTATAAAATCAGAGTTAAATGAAATAGAATGATAATAGTTGAAAACTGTGCTTGCCCACTGATTACATTCAGTTGTTTTTTGGTATTTTCACTCTTTTATATTTTGCTTTAAATTGTGTCTTACTGAAATTTGAGATAGAGAGCAATACTGTGTTAAGCGCTAAAAATATAAATAAAAGCAAAAAGATAGTCTTATGAGGGAAGACAACACATAAAAGAGGGCTGGAAAGGAGTGTAGATCAGGGGAACAGGATATCCATATGAAGACAAGGCAATATGTGAAGTCAAGAAGTCCCATATAGTTAGTGGAGCCTAGTGTAAAGTGAGTGTGGCCTAGGTCACTATAAATAGATAATTTGAGTCACTGACTGACTATTTATGAGAAAAGGCCAAAAAGTGTGGTTATCTTTAGGGTGAGAAGGCTGTCGGTAGGGGAGTGGGAGAGTCATTTAAGGGAATTTAATGAAATACTGTATATTCTTAAATCACAACTATGTCTGTGAAAAATATTTTTTTAACCACTAGGCATGGTAGAAAGAACTCTGGTGGTGTTGATGTAGGGTTTGTTAGGAGAGTCTGACAGCAGGTGACAGAGATTGATTAAGTGATGTGCTGAAGTGCACATAGGTAGTAAGTTAGTTCAAAGCCAGCTCTTCTGACTCCAATCTGGCCCACTTCCTGCTGCCCTGTACTGCTTCCATCTTGTGTTCCAACTGAGTACTGAAATGAGCTACATTTTATCTGGTTGGACTAGGTGGCTTTTATAGTCCTTTCCAACTCTGAAATTCTATGATTTTCTAATCTTCATAGATAGAGCAAAGGGAATATAAGCTCATATTAAAAAAAAAAAAAGAAAATACTCAGGATTTTAGTTGACTTCAATCTTAGTATTAGCCAGTCATTTGCCGTGTAGTCTTGGTTTCCTCACTGTATAAAGGGGATAATAATAGCGCCTACCTCCCAGGGTTGTGAGGATCATTGAGATAATAATTGTAAGGCACATAGCTTCAACACTAAGCACTTAGTAAGCAATATATAAATATTACTTATTGTTGTTGTGATTGTTATTATTTTAATTATTATTCATCTGTCCCCAAAAAAACTCATGCATATTTTAGGCTACATTCATGGAAGTGTAAGTGTCCATGATAATAGAGGTCACAGTTCCATTATATTGCAGGTTTGGGTTTTTTTTTTTAACCAAAGCACATTTTAAGTATTGTGTTTGTTGTGGGCACATTTAAGACAGGTATTGGATAAAATGCTGGATGTTCAAGTCAAGACTAAAGAGCTGAATTTGAATCTTCTGTAATTAATTAACATCAGCCTCAATTTCCTTATTTGTAAAGGAGGGGTAATAATAGCACCCCTCTAATAGAGTTGATGTATCAAATGAGATGACTTAAATAAAGTGCTTTGCAAACCTTAAAGTAATATATATTGTTGTCACTTACTATGAGCAAAGCACTATGCTAAGTGCTGGGGGAAAATGAAAAAAAGACCCTCCTTCCCCTCAAGCAGCTTACAATCTAATAAGGAAAGAAATACACAAAAAGAAGCTGAAAAGCAAAAACATATCTGGCCTGGAAGCATAATGTTCAGGAATTGAAACCAAGCAGAGCAGCTGGTAGACTAATATCTGTCTCACAGGGTTATGGTAAAGATCAAATTAAATTTGAAGTCCCTGTAAACCTCAGAGAACTTTATGAATTTCAGCTGTTTTTATTAGTATAATTGTTAGCTAAAGAACATCCAGAAGACTGAGTATACTCAAAACCCTTTCTTATGAAAAACAGGTGAAAGGACTGATACTGTTTCACATAGAGATTTGAACATTTGCATGTGAAGTGACTATTGTCTTCAAAGATCTGAACGGCTGTTATTTAGAAAGGAAGAATTAGATATGCCTTGTGAACACAGTGGGTAGAAATAGAGCCAAATGGTATGATATAGGGAGAGAGATCAGATTCAATATAAGAATTTTCAGATGAAGAAAATTAAAGCCATCTATAGTCATATGAAAAAATGCTCTAAATCACTATTGATTAGAGAAATGCAAATCAAAACAACTCTTGAGGTACCATATCATGCCTATCAGATTGGCCAACAAGAGAAAACAGGAAAATGGGAAATGTAGGAGAAGATGTGGGAAAATTGGAACACTAGTGCATTATTGGTGGAGTTATGAAATGATCCAACCATTTTGGAGAGCAATTTAGAACTATGTCCAAAGGGCAATAAAAATGTGCATACCCTTTGATCCATCAATAGTACTTCTAGGGCTATATCCCAGAGAGATCATACAAACAGAAACAGGACCAACATGTACAAAAAAATATTTATAGCAGCTCTTTTTGTGGTGGCAAAGAAATGGAAATTGAGGGGATGACCATCAGTTGAGGAATGGCTGAACAAGTTGTGGTACATGAATGTAATGGAATACTGTTGTTCCATAAGAAATGATGAGCAGACAGACTTCAGAAAAACCTGGAAAGACTTGTATGGACTGATGCTAAGTGAAGTGAGCAGAACCAGGAGAATGTTGTATGCAGTAACAGCCACATTGTGCAAAGACTAATTTTGATAGACTTAGCCCTTCTCAGCAATGCAAGGATCTAAGACATCTCCAAAGGTCTCATGATGGAAAATGCTATCCACATCCAAGAAAGAACTATGGACTTTGAATGCAGATTAAAGCATACTACTTGCTATTTTTTTTCCTTCTGTTTTGCTTTGTTTCCTCTTTCTGGTGGTTCCTTCTATTGGTTCTAATTCTTCCTTACCACATCGTTAATGTGAAAATAATTTTAATAGGAAAGTATATGTATGGCGTATATCAAATTGTGGACCATTTTAGGGAGGAAAGGGGGGAGGGAGGGGGAGAAAAATTTTAGAACTCAAAAGCTTATGGAAGTGATTGTTGATAAATCAAAATAAATTAATAAAAATAATATAACAAAAATAAATTTCTAACTATTAGAACTCTAAATATGGAATGGGTTGCGATTTTAATTCCCTTCAATTTTCAAATGAAGGGGGGACCAATTGACAAGAAAGTTGATAAGGACATTCTTGATTCAAATAGGAGCTACACTGACGTGAGTACCTGTGTCTGAGGCAGTGGTCTGATGCCAGCAGAGTGGGAAGAGAGAAAGAATCATGGGCCAGGTGGAAGATGTGAAGGGCAAACTTCATTTATTGATCTGAGAGCTCAGGCTTATATAGTACTGGATCAAGCAATAGTAACATTATTTTCCATGAAAAGCACAAATGTAATTAAGTGATTTCCTTACTTCCTTCTACCTTGTCTGTTACTTTCTTTCCTGCATCCTGTCCTGTACCCTATCCGTTTCCTCCCTTCCTGCATCCTGTTCTCAAGAGACGGAACAGGGGGGGTGGTGAGCCGACCTCCTGAGTTTCACAGCTGTCGGGCTTAGTACAATCTACAGGTAAGACCCGGGCTGGCCTAAACCCTCCAACTCCCCAGAACCAGCCCTCTACATCTCCCCCTTTCTTCTGTTCTAGCTTGAGAACGTGGGATGCACATCAGGAGAAAACTCAAGAGTAACAAGAATACTATCAGCGTATGAAATGCAACAGCAAACTTGAAATATTCGGGAAAGTGTTAAGTTGCTTGATATAGTACAACAGCTTATAAGCAATGTCTTGAGGATCAATACCATCCATGTTATATTTTGGGAATGCCAAGCGCCCTGAAGCTTATTCAATATTTGATCAGGAGTTACATTGGTAGTATTATAAAGCAAATAGGGAGTTACATAAACAAAGGTATGGTAGTAATCACATTTCAAGTTACAGGTTTAACCCAAGGAGGGGTAAGGTATATAAGTCCAATGTAATCATAACTCCATCCTGGAGATACACGCAACAGTCATCATTACAAAAAGGACATTCAACATCTTATTATTGGCTCTTCGTCTTTTAGGTCTCGCCTTCCTCCTCTGCTTATTTCTCTGACCAGTTTTTCCTTTGATGCTCAGGGTCTCTATCCCTCTGGTCAGTATGCTGACAGGAGCGAATGTTCCTCTCAGGGACCCAGACCAGTTCTCCTGCATGTTCTGGAAAAACAGAAGCATAGCCTCGACCCCAGGTTAGTAATTTTACTGGACCATACCAATTACCCGTCTTTGGATCCTTCCACATTACCATAACATCTGATTGAACATCTATCAACCTGTTCTTTTGTCCTGCAAAATGTTTTTGTGCAGGAGTACATTCCTGATCATCCAGTGTCAAAAAATTTATGGTATATATTACCTGATCCAATCTCCTTTTTAAATTTATGGTATGTATTACCTGATCCAATCTTTTTACCCTATTTTCTATTCCCTCTTTTTCTGTTTATCAAGGAGGATTTTAATATCCTTGTAGCACCTTTCAACAATGCTTGTCCAGTAAGATGTATGGGGTGCCAGTAGAGAGAGTGATATTATAGGTGACACAAAATTGTGCAAAATTCCTGCTAGTATTGGCAGGACCATTGTCAGTCTTGAGGTGTCTTGGATTGCCAAGAACACTAAAGCAAAACAGAAATGATATTGCTTATATCCTTCTTAAAATATGTAACTAATCCAAAGTATCTGCTTGTCTTCATATGATATTCATCTTTCCCCTTTTTTTTGCACATACTCTGACACATACATTTTAATTACACTTAAAAAACATGAATCACACATTGATATGAAATAAAGGAATTTTAGAATAAGACTCTACTAAATATGATTAAATAGTGTGTAGAACAGCATAAGTTTAAGTAGCTAAGAAATCGTGTATGTATAGAAATGTGTTTAAGGCTATGCTTCTTGGCAGAAAACACAGAAATAACTATTCTTCCTATCTGTAGTTAAAAAAAGATTCCCTAATGGTTTAATTAATAAAAATTATTTTCAACTCCGAAATATTGTTTTAACTACTGACCAGGCTGTGACAAATTTATGCTGGATTTTCTAATACAAGAGAGGAGTTAGGCAGTAGAACTCTGCAGCAAAGCAAAAGAATGTCTTTAGTTATCTGCTGAATTCAAGAGGGTTTTGTTGGGCAAGGGTAAAAAATCTATTTCTAAATATTCAAAGACAAATAAATATCCCCTTTCCCACTCTTGCTTGTTTAATTTGCTTGCAAATCCTCCCAAAGAACCACCAGGACAAATGAAAGCCTAAAAATGTGGCTATTAATATTCTAACAAAGTCAGAATGAATAATTTTTTAAATCAAAAAGTTCTATCAAAGATATGTTAAAAACGACTTATGAAGTTATAGCCCTTGATATACTGTAAAATATATTAAGATTTTAGCTATATTATAACTAGGACTAAGGAGCTGATTCAGAAAATTTACCAGCTACATTTTACTGGAAATTTTAGTATACATCCAGTGCATTAGACTGTGTTTAACATACAAGCTGCTCGTGTCAGATTTCTAAAGCAGAGAGTTTATTTACTCCTACCCTTGAAGTTTCCTCCCCACCTGATTAAGAAAACAAGTTGATTTCTTTTCTAATTATTGATATAATTTAGCTTCTTAAGTAATTTTCCTCTTTTTTGAATACCAATGTAATTTTTAAGTTACCTAAATGGTGGTTGTAGATAAAATGATACAAGCTTTACTTTTGTAGAATTACCGTAAGAGAGAACTCTTGATTTACAAACTGATCTGAAATGAATGGAAGGTTGCAAAGGACATGTATGTACAAAAGCTATAAAATTAAGTATGCTATTTTAGCTCTAACTTCAATAAAACTTTATATATATATATGTATATATACATATATATGTATATATGTATGCATATATATATATATATATATATATGTAAGGCAAGTGTCCCATTTTCTTTGGTTATTAAAAAGGATCTAAAATGAAATCCCCTTAACCACGATTTTGGTTAGTCTGCTCATCTGCCATATCATATTTACCTTTGTTTTTAAAAAAAATACTGTTTGGAAATGTGATGGCTGGCAAAAAATGTTTATATACAATTTTCTTTGAGACTCTTGAAAACCACAAAAATTGCTAATGTCATAACGACTACAAATTCTAACATTTGAATGCCACAACGACACACACCTAAGGCCAACTTTTTCAGAATGTACTATAACTTGAATAAAATCAAATAGGGAGACACACATAAAATGGTAAATACAATGTAGCTTCATATCACAGCTCCTGCTTGTCCATAAGGCATTATGGAGGGAGTAATAACTTCACTTACGCACTGACTTTGTAAATGTGATCAGCTGCCAATGTCCTGAATATTTATGAATCTCACTTTATTTTTTATGTATGTTGCATAAAATCGTACCCAGGAAACAAAAAAGGCTTTCCAGAACTCCTGCTAGATTCTATTTAAACAACTAAAAATTACCAGAATTGTTCTGTGTTTTAATGTTATTTGAAGAATAATTAATATTCACCTGAAAAAAGGACTCTTGTACATGAGGAAACTCTACTTGTACACATGGGATTTTTTAACAAGAACAGGAGAGCAGCATGGTAACCACTTTTCTAAGTATATTTTCTATACAAAATATTTCCAAGATATAGTCATTAAGTTCTCATACAGTACTATTATTTTAAACAATAATCAATAAAATAGCAAATATGTGAAAATTGCAACACCACAAAGACTGAGCACTGCCATTTCCTAGTGTAATCAACGTTGGTGTTAGTACAGTCTTGGAATAGGCAAGCAAAGTAGTCAGCAGATTGAATTTTGGTGATACATTGGACTGATTTCAGCTATGACTTGCAATGCAATCGTTGGACAGTACAGGTATCTTATGTAGAGATTTCAGTAGCAGAATGGCACTTTGTTCTCAATAGAAATGACAAAAGATGCAAAGATGCAGTTGACAATTTAAAGAAAGAATGTTCTTATTTGCATACTGAAATTCTAGTTGTGTCCCTTGTATTTGAACACTTTCAGATAATATTCTTTTTCTCTCTGTTCTGCTTAGGAGCTCTGCCGTATATTAGCTAACTATTTTATAGGATACTACTTAGCTGGTGCCATTTGCTTTCACTTTGAATCTGAGACACCGCAAAGCAGCAGTCTAGGTGGGAAGTTTACTTTCACTTTAAGAAACACTGAAAAGCAGCAGTCTTGTTTGTCTGCCTGTGCGGTTTACTTTCACTTTATCTGCCTGTGGCAATTGCTTTCACTTTAAGAGATGCCGAAAAGTGGCAATCTCATCTCTTTTTAATCCCCGCTTAACCTGGTGAAAATAAAAAAAAAAACTATATAGGAAAATTATCTCCCTACCTTGTTAGCCATCTTCTCTTGATGACTGGATCTCCTTTTCTAGGGCTGTTGGCCAAACAGCCTACCTTGTCCAGGGCCACTCTGCAGGGGGAAGCCTTCCTTTCAGGTACCTGTCTAGGCACCGTCTGGGGTTGGGGTCTGATGCTGGCAGAGTGTGAAGAGAGAAGGAATCATGGGCCAGGTGGAAGATGTGAAGGACAAACTTCGTTTATTGATCTGATGGCTCAGACTTATATGGTACTGGATCAAGCAATAGTAACATTTTTTTCCATGAAAAGCAGAAACCTAATTAAGTGATTTCCTTACTTCCTTGTACCTTGTCTGTTACTTTCTTTCCTGCATCCTTTCCTGTACCCTATCCGTTTCCTCCCTTCCTACATCCTGTTCTCAAGAGACAGAAGGGGGGGGTGGTGAGCCAAAATCCTGAGTTTCACAGCTGTTGGGCTTAGTATAATCTATAGGTAAGACCTTGGATGGCCTAAGCCCTCCAACTCACCAGACCATCCCTCTACGCTGCACTAGATAAATTTTGAGAATTTTCCATTTCCAAGGTTGGTTTCTGTAGTTAAGTAATTTACTTATCATTAAGGACTCAGAAAATTCATGAAAACAAAGACAGGGCAAAATCAACTATAGTACAGTTAGTTACAAGAAATAAGAAAATCTTGATTTAGAGCTAACCTGTTCCAACCTCGATTTTTATTGTTGTTGTTGTTAATGATCCTTTGTATGGTTGCATGACAGTATAGCAATTCACCATATTTGGCAGGGCATGACAATTAGTACAATACTTGTTACCACACATGATAAAATTTGGTCACCTATTATAAACTTTAGTCTATTTTATATTTGTTGTCTTTGAATCTAAAATAACACCTGGTTTTTACAGAAGGAAAATCTATATTCCATTGTGTTTTCTCTCTATCTTCATTAAACAATAAATAATATATCAGTATTCAAAACTATCAGTTTCATGTGGTTGTTGGTGTGCACATACTAGGTGCTCAATAAATGCTTTGGTAACTGATTATGTAATTCTTATCAGGGATTCACACGGTGAAAGGTATATACTCAGACATCTTTAGCATACTTGAAATTCAAAATAATTGCTTATTTCATATATATATATACACACACACACACATATATATATATATAGACATGTATAGACACATATATATACACATATATATACACATATATATACACACACACGTATATATATATATTATATATATATATATATATATATATATATATATATATTATATATATATATATATATATATATACGTGTGTGTGTGTGTGTGTGTGTGTGTGTGTGTGTGAAAAATCCAAAATCTAACTCTACATGTGGGCAATAGCAGTTTGATTCACTCCATAGGTATTGATCTTATTTACTTTGTTTTGGAGATAGATTTTTGAGTGTTATTTTTTCAGTTTCTAGTTTTGGACATAAGGAGAGTACCCCTAGACTCTCTGCACTTGCATCTCAGAAATAC